>NC_089847.1:81948690-82568524 GCF_035609145.1 Eleutherodactylus coqui
AGCAGCCGAGCATTTTGGTGCTCGCTCATCTCTAGTTATTACCATTAGTAAACCTTTTTATGTCATCATATTCAAGGACTAGAGCATTTCAATTTTATCAACAGAACTACATGGGGTCTTGTTTTTTGCCGGATGACTTTTTACGGGTACAATTTTGAGATCTTATATATGTATACGAGCTTTTGATTTTTTTAATATTCCAATTTTAGAAAAGACATCAACAGAAGATGGCAATTTTGGCATTTTAACTGAATTTACTAAGCTGGATAAATGAATTTTTTTTTTTTTATAGTGCATGTATTTATAGTCTTATTTTTAAACATTCAAAGCAGTATCTAAAGGTAGGGGGGCAATTTTAAATCTTTTTATGTATAACCACTTAGGTGCTGTGGTCAGGAATGACTGCAATATATATAGGGCTAAACCGCATAGAGGAGTGAATAGATGAGCAAATGCTCATTTTCTCAATCCTTTTCTGTGGGGGAAGAAAAAAAAAAATCCCCCTCCCCTATATGACAGAAAGCACGTGGAACAGGGGTGGCTGACAGGAGAATCACAGATTGTGCATAGGGGATGTAAAGGAGGAGGAAGGGGTAGCAGAGAACAGAGACTGACATGACAGCTGTAAACTCAGAACTGGAGCTACAGACATTTGAAGTGGGGTTGAGAATCCTATCAGACAAGCTTTTAGTCTCCTTTTTAAAGCCAAAAATCTAGTCTAATAGTAGAGACTAAAAGCATTTCGGCAGCGCTTCTAGAACCGGAGCTACGGGGTTTAAAGTAGTACAAGTTCTGTTTATCAAACTGCAATGTCCTTGACCTTTTGAACAAATAGAGCTCAGGGTGTTCAGAAGGGGGTTAAAATCCACTATAACAAAATGAACAGATATGGCATAACTACAACCTGACGACAGGCCACCCACCAGAACTCAGACCGAACAAGGAGGGCATTAATCAAAGACAAGAACTCTGAAGATCCACAGCTGAGAGGGAAGTATCTGTCCATAAACCACTAGAAGCCCTCACTTTCCAAACACACAAATTGTCAGAGGAGAGTAAAATTGAACTTTTTGACCATTAGGAGACTCGCCATGTGTGATACAAACCAACACTTCCAACTTTAGAAGTGAAGGCGGAAAAAATAAAAATAAATAACGGATGGCATAAAACATTGGGCAATTCTTGAAAAAACCCTGTTCTGTATGATTTGAGATTGGGATGGAGATTCAGCTTCCAGCAGGACAAGGACCCCGGGCGCACTGCTAAAGCCATACTGGAGGGGTCTAAAGGATATGGATATGTCTTGTTATGGCCTAGTCAAAGCCCAGACCAGTCATGCCACAGAATTCCAACTGGAGAGAAGCCTCTACATCAACCTATCGCATCTAACTTCAATGAGCTGGAGCAGTTGTGCCAGATAGCCCGCTCTCACACAGACCACTTTTTGCAGCATTTAGCATGGCATTTCAAGTGTGCTAAACTCTGTAAAATGCCTCCATTGATTTCAATTAGGCTTCTCACACCAGCGTTCGAACATGGAGTTTCTAACACCGTGGGGTTTTTTTTTAGCGCTTTCCGTTCTATTTTCAGGCATTTAAGGGTTTTTAATGTGATGCGTCGCCCAGTGAAATCAATGGGGAGCAATTTCAACGCTGTGAAAAAAACGTGTTAGGGCGCTGTGTACAGTGTTTTACCGCGTTTTTTAAAGCAGCGTTCTATGCAACCGGGAGGAAAACTGAAAATGATGTAATCTGCATGCTTTGCCTGCAGAGCGCAGTAACAAGGCAGGTGAACGCTCACACTGAAGAGGTACAAAGCAGCTCTGCCCTAGTACAACCGCACAGTGTTTACCATCGCCTGTGTGAGAGCCCCAAGAATAGGCAGAATCCCCGTCTCCAGATGTGCCAAGCTCATAGAAACACCACCCCAAGAGACTTGCATCTGTGATTGCAACAGAAGGTGGCTCCATGAAGTATTGACCTCCAGGGGGTGAATACTTCTGCACATTAAGGTTTTCCAGCTTTATTCTTTACTGACACAAGCAAGGTACTGTAGTCCGTTATCCATTGTTAGAACGATAGTTTTGTAGGAAAGCTGGCAGGTCAGTGTCCACACGGATAGTAGCACGGAGGCCGGATAGACCGTGGCCAGGGCCACACGGATAGTAGCACGGAGGCCGGATAGACCGAGGCCAGGGTCACACGGATAGTAGCACGGAGGGTGGATAGACCGAGGCCAGGGTCACACGGATAGTAGCACGGAGGACGGATAGACCGAGGCCAGGGTCACACGGATAGTAGCACGGAGGCCGGATAGACCGAGGCCAGGGTCACACGGATAGTAGCACGGAGGCCGGACAGACCGAGGCCAGGGTCACACGGATAGTAGCATGGAGGCCGGACAGACCGAGGCCAGGGTCACACGGATAGTAGCACGGAGGATGGATAGGCTGAGGCCAGGGTCACACAGATAGTAGCATGAAGGGTGGATAGACCGAGGCCAGGGTCACACGGATAGTAGCACGGAGGCCGGATAGACCGAGGCCAGGGTCACACGGATAGTAGCACGGAGGCCGGATAGACCGAGGCCAGGGTCACACGGATAGTAGCATGGAGGATGGATAGGCTGAGGCCAGGGTCACACGGATAGTAGCATGGAGGATGGATAGGCTGAGGCCAGGGTCACAGGGGTAGTAGCACGAAGGGTGAATAGACTGAGGCCAGGGTCACACAGATAGTAGTATGAAGGGTGATTAGACTGAGGCCAGGGTCACACGGATAGTAGTATGAAGGGTGGATAGACTGAGGCCAGGGTCACACGGATAGTAGCACGGAGGCCGGACAGACCGAGGCCAGGGTCACACGGATAGTAGCACGGAGGCCGGACAGACCGAGGCCAGGGTCACACGGATAGTAGCACGGAGGATGGATAGGCTGAGGCCAGGGTCACACAGACAGTAGTATGAAGGGTGGATAGACCGAGGCCAGGGTCACACGGATAGTAGCACGGAGGCCGGATAGACCGAGGCCAGGGTCACACGGATAGTAGCATGGAGGATGGATAGGCTGAGGCCAGGGTCACACGGATAGTAGCATGGAGGATGGATAGGCTGAGGCCAGGGTCACACGGATAGTAGCATGGAGGCCGGATAGACCGAGGCCAGGGTCACACGGATAGTAGCACGGAGGGTGGATAGACCGAGGCCAGGGCCACACGGATAGTAGCACGGAGGCCGGATAGACCGAGGCCAGGGTCACACGGATAGTAGCACGGAGGCCGGATAGACCGAGGCCAGGGTCACACGGATAGTAGCACGGAGGCCGGATAGACCGAGGCCAGGGTCACACGGATAGTAGCACGGAGGCCGGATAGACCGAGGCCAGGGTCACACGGATAGTAGCACGGAGGCCGGATAGACCGAGGCAAGGGTCACACGGATAGTAGCACGGAGGCCGGATAGACCGAGGCCAGGGTCACACGGATAGTAGCACGGAGGACGGATAGACCGAGGCAAGGGTCACACGGATAGTAGCACGGAGGCCGGATAGACCGAGGCCAGGGTCACACGGATAGTAGCACGGAGGCCGGACAGACCGAGGCCAGGGTCACACGGATAGTAGCACGGAGGCCGGACAGACCGAGGCCAGGGTCACACGGATAGTAGCACGGAGGATGGATAGGCTGAGGCCAGGGTCACACAGATAGTAGTATGAAGGGTGGATAGACCGAGGCCAGGGTCACACGGATAGTAGCACAGAGGCCGGATAGACCGAGGCCAGGGTCACACGGATAGTAGCACGGAGGCCGGATAGACCGAGGCTTGGGTCACACGGATAGTAGCACGGAGGCCGGATAGACCGAGGCCAGGGTCACACGGATAGTAGCATGGAGGATGGATAGGCTGAGGCCAGGGTCACACGGATAGTAGCATGGAGGATGGATAGGCTGAGGCCAGGGTCACAGGGGTAGTAGCACGAAGGGTGAATAGACTGAGGCCAGGGTCACACAGATAGTAGTATGAAGGGTGGATAGACTGAGGCCAGGGTCACACGGATAGTAGCACGGAGGCCGGACAGACCGAGGCCAGGGTCACACGGATAGTAGCACGGAGGCCGGACAGACCGAGGCCAGGGTCACACGGATAGTAGCACGGAGGATGGATAGGCTGAGGCCAGGGTCACACAGATAGTAGTATGAAGGGTGGATAGACCGAGGCCAGGGTCACACGGATAGTAGCACGGAGGCCGGATAGACCGAGGCCAGGGTCACACGGATAGTAGCACGGAGGCCGGATAGACCGAGGCCAGGGTCACACGGATAGTAGCACGGAGGCCGGATAGACCGAGGCCAGGGTCACACGGATAGTAGCATGGAGGATGGATAGGCTGAGGCCAGGGTCACACGGATAGTAGCATGGAGGATGGATAGGCTGAGGCCAGGGTCACACGGATAGTAGCATGGAGGATGGATAGGCTGAGGCCAGGGTCACAGGGGTAGTAGCACGAAGGGTGAATAGACTGAGGCCAGGGTCACACAGATAGTAGTATGAAGGGTGATTAGACTGAGGCCAGGGTCACACGGATAGTAGTATGAAGGGTGGATAGACTGAGGCCAGGGTCACACGGATAGTAGCACGGATGCCGGATAGACCGAGGCCAGGGTCACACGGATAGTAGTATGAAGGGTGGATAGACTGAGGCCAGGGTCACACGGATAGTAGCACAAAGGGTGGATAGACTGAGGCCAGGGTCACATGGATAGTAGCACGAAGGGTGGATAGACCGAGGCCAGGGTCACACGGATAGTAGCACGAAGGGTGGATAGACTGAGGCCAGGGTCACACGGATAGTAGCACAAAGGGTGGATAGACTGAGGCCAGGGTCACATGGATAGTAGCACGAAGGGTGGATAGACCGAGGCCAGGGTCACACGGATAGTAGCACGAAGGGTGGATAGACTGAGGCCAGGGTCACGGGGATAGTAGTATGAAGGGTGGATAGACTGAGGCCAGGGTCACACGGATAGTAGCATGAAGGGTGGATAGACCGAGGCCAGGGTCACACGAGTGGTTTTGTAACAAATCCATAATACAAATGACATTGTAACCAGGTTATTCATATTTACGCCTACTGTATACAGCAGGTCCAGAATCCCTCACGGGATCCGTCTCTGACCGCGTCCGGTGCCCCCTGCGTACCTGCAATTTTCTTCTTTTTGTGTACTACGAATGGGCTGGCCGTCATTAGGCGATGACGCGGAATTCGCAGTGATGCCAGAAATGACATTCCGGAATGGCCGCGGGTTGCACGGTTTCCATTGACTTTGATGGAAGCCATCCATGGGGGTTCCGCATGAAAATGGAGCATGCTGTTATTTTTCCTACTTTTGCGGAAACTACAATTGGTTTCCACAAGTGTGCAGGTAGAATCGATGTCCCATAGCATACTATGGGTGGCATTTTCTGCGGATCCGCGGTGCAGACGCTCGCCGCGGATTCTGCAGCAAATATCCATCTGTGGGCATGGGGACCTTAATCATGGTTTGATCTGTATTTATTGTAATTGGCTTTATTTTGTACTGTGTATACACTGATCTGTATTTGTCCAATAGAAAATAGTGCCAATGTATACAAAAACACGACTGTGAAAAACAGTCAGGTAAATAGATTTACAGTTTTAAGTTAACTCCGTATAAACACAACACAAAGAGTAAAAATATGCTAGTCTGAAAGAGGTCCAGCAGAGGCATCTGCACCTAAACATTGGATAGGAGATAAGATTGTTGGGGTTCGGCTGCCGCTGCATGCAAGCGCTTTCCAGCCCCCTTGGAGAGGGGGGGGGGGGGGGTTGTCTCCTGTTATGGCGATTACTGGTGGTCTCAGTGCTCCCCTAGTATTTCTCAGCTATCCAGTGGATAAGTGATAAATTAATGTGTCAGGAATCCCCCCTGTAAACCCCATTTGATGGTCCCCATACATAGTAACACTCACCTCGGTTGGTTTGTAGCAGTCATTAAGAAGTTCCTACAAGAGAATGAATACAGGATGTCAGGATCTTATAGGACTCGGCATACACATGACTAAGGGCGCCCACCCACTGGCGTTTGCGATTTTCGTGCGTGAAAAACGCAGCGTTTTCGGCGCGTTTTTCGCGCCTTTTCCGTTAATTTCCATTGACATTCATGGGTGCATTAAGAGAAAAATAAGGACACATATGCAACTGACCGTTCCTATGTTAAAAATTGCAACGGACCGAAAAAAAACCGCAAATGGACAAGAACACATTCTATACTAATTGCTCTTGAGAAAAAACGCAAAACGCAAAGGAAAAAAAAAAAAAAATCGCCAGTGGGTGGGCGCCTTAAGGGCAGACCACTAACCTTCACCCGGTCTCCTCGCTGTTCATCAGTTTCCATGTCTAATAATTCATCCACATCAATTTCCAGTTCTGGGATTTCTTCTTCCTGTAAGAACAAACAAAGATGAAGCAGCGGTATCCGACGTCCATATCTGCAGTGACGGTCACATGCGAGAAGTTAGGAAATGCCTAACAATTCATGGATTTCAGATGAGAGCATATGTATAGGCATACAAGTGTAAGCTCCACAACGACACACCGATGATCACCTCTACAATGCTGCAGAACATGTTGGCATTGCATGAGCGAGATAAATCAGTGAAAACCACCAATATAGCAGTAGCCACACGGCGACGATCCTAATAAATGTGCCGTGAAGTGTATAATCATATGGACTCAGTTTGGAGCTCTTACAGGCTGTTCTCCACACTATGGTCTGATGTGGTGATGGTAGCGGATGAGTCAGTAAATGCACATCTATGTAGTCACCCGCCGCAGTCAGCACCACCAATAGCTACTTGAGTTATTGTGGCTGGAGCGACAAGGAGTCGTTGACTACGGTATGAAGAACCCACCGACATAACTGCTGCCCAGAAATGGACTGAATAACTCAGTAATAACTGGCTTTTATAAATTGGACTATATCAGGCCACCTTTGAGCTTAAAGGGACTCCCAAGTTTAAAGGAAACGTGTCAAGTCCCTATTCTGCCGGTCCGTGGGCATCAGGCTAGAGGGACACCGATTTCAGCGGTCGGTCACATACGGATCTCTTGAAACTTTGCAGGATTACACTGGAGGAACCCAATATTATATTCATATAGGCCTGTATGCAGATTGCCAGGTCTCTCTGTATGCGCAGTAATGGCTTACTCATACCAGTGTTATTTCTCTGTGTATTAGGGCAGGCTCACACGAGTGTAATTTCACCATGTGATACACGCACGCAATACGCAGTGAATGGCGTCAATGAAAGTACATTGACCCACTCACACTAGTTTTTTTTAGTGCGTATAATACGCGCTTTAAAAAATGCAGCATGTTCTATTTTCCAGCTTATAACGTGTGACACTACCCTATTATTCTCTATTGGCGCAAAATAAATGCTCTATATATGAAATTACATTGCGTATGTGCGGCGTTTAGTCACAATGCCCGTAAGAGAGTTGGGAATCTGAAGGAAACAGCCATACTGTACATGGCAGCGTGCGTGAGATATGCTGTCATGCACAGTGCAAAAAAAGGAAAAATAAATAAAATTGCTCCCCTATAGAGATAGCCTGCTCACACAACGTTTTACGGATACATGTGAGCGCGGCCTTACATCCATACTTTATGCATGTAATATGTAGTGCCGAACCACTATTGACTTGCATTTGGGTATTCAACCATGCGTTTTTCACGTGCATGGAGGAGAGTGGGGCGAGAGGAAAAAAAACATTGCACCATGTGCTATTTTAGTCTGTATTACGGACAAAAGCCTCCCATGCAAGTCTATGGGAGTGTTAAAAATTATGCATGATACATTCGTATTTATGCAAGAAGACAGAAAAAAAATCCTTTGGTCCTCCTAGCGCTCATAAGCGTAAAATGCATTCGCAAAATAAATAATGCAACCGAGAACGAGATCTGCCATAAATACAAGCCGATTCGGTCTGTGAATACGCTGCACATTTCACGGAACGAAATTGCTTATGCCTGTGTGAATGAGTCCCAACACAGCGGGACCAGCTGATCAGCATCTGGAGGGAGGAGGACGAGAAAACGTTCAGAAGTAAGAGCTGTAAAACCACTTTACCAATAGGCACAAGTGATAGACCTGACACAGTACCCTGGTGCCCGCAGCCCGGACAACTCAGGTTCCCCTTAACCCTTTCCAATCCACTGTCTGACGTCTAAAGACATTCTGATTGATGGCTGTACAGCTCCAATGTCGGAAGACGTCCAGCAGGGTATTCTTACTGTATATTACTGGCCGCTCTGTTGTTGGGGGCCTCTCTTCAGCATGTCCCATACAGCAGTACTGGCTCTATAATTCTGCCATTGTATAATGGCAGAAAGAGAAAGCCCCCTAGGAAACCCTGAATCTAAAATTGTACTGCAAAGGGTTAATATCAAATATTTATTGAACAAAAGTCACTTTGAGAGAGAGCGCGTCTCCCATTGTAGCCAATGGGGTTCGTTACTCGAGTAGAGCTCTCAAATTTTTACGAAAAGCTCGACTCGAATAACGCGGACTCGAGCACTTGGGTGCTCGCTCATCTCTAAGCCCGTCCCATCAGTTCTAGAGTTTCTTGAAAAAGCTATTCAATGACCAAACTAGTTTTGTCAGCTGGAAAACGTATTATCCATGAAGTTGTATGTCAGTCTGTAGTGTGGACTGCGAATGTGATGTCGGCGACATGACTGGTAAACGCTTGAGAAACAGTACAGTCCTACGGCTAGAAGAGATAAATATTGCCTGCACACGGCAGCCCGTAGCGGAATCCAGCCCTGACCGCATACAGCGACCCTGCGTACCTGACTTTGTCTTCTGTTCTCTGTGCTGCGGATGATGGCAGCGAGCCGCCGTCAGAAGTGTTCAGTTTAGATTTTTTCATCCCTCCCACGCCACCACTAGGTGAGGACATGGAATCCGTGACCTGTCCATTATGTCAATTCTGGATGGGCCGCAGGTCGGACAGCTACCACACTAATATGGAGCTTGCTGTGATTTTTTTTCTCCGCTCGCAGAAACCGTGATTTGTTTCCACAAGTATTGAGCAGTATTGGCTGCGGATCCACGGTGCGGAAGCCCACCGCAAATTCCACAGCAAAAATCTGTTCGTGTGCAGGCGGCCTGAATGTTATATTACTGGTGTCCAATGACCATAGAGAACATCGCAGAAGTTGCCATATAGGACAGACAGGAGGCTGCACTGCATGGAAGTGACTGCAATATACAATCAGATGAGGGGTGCATGCATGGAGAGGAACAAACAGGAAATAGGATATTCAGATCACTTGCTGTTATAAGGGGTTTTCCTCATGAATGACATTATCTAGGTGGTAAATATTTGATCACTGGGACCCCCACCAATCACTAGAACAAGGGCCCTTAATCTCGCAATACGCAGTGAGGAGTTTGCATGGAGTAGCAGCCATGCATGAACACTACTGCTCCATTTAATTGGCTACGGGGCGGATGGAGTGGCGGCCCACACGTGCAATTGGCTACAGGGCGGATGGAGTGGCGGCCCACACGTGCAATTGCTACTCTTTCCAAACTTAAGAGTGGTCATGCAGTGAAGAGGAAGGAAGGGGAGGAGTTGGGACATCTGTTCTAGTGATCGTGGGGGTCCCAGTGATCAGACATCTATCCTGGTGAATGTGTAACACAAAAACCACTTTCATGGGAAATCCCTTTTAAATAGCAAGTCCTTGAACTGCACCAAGTATTTCTAGAGGGGGTGAAGTATGACGGTCAATGCTGAACTCGGAGCACATCTGCTATAAGGCAACAAGAATAACATACTTACACTAGGTCTGGACATAACCTAGGTACATGCAGGTTAATGCTGACTGCTCTGGAACAATTAGGCTGGGTTCACACGGGATGAATCTCCAGTGGAATTTTTACGAATTGGCAGCACTGAAAATCCACGAGAATTCCGCTGGAAAACTGCGGCTACATTTCTGCTGCGACCATCTCTCCCTGTAGAGAGAGGCCGCTACACACACAAAAAAAAATGATATGCTGCGTCTTTAAGTTCCGCACCGCATGGCTGTTTCCGCATGGTCTGGCTGCAAAGGATTGGCCGCAGAGCGTGGATGAGATTTTTGCAAAATCTCGCCCACTTTGATGGCTAATCCCGGGATTAGGACCCGCATGCGGAATTTCTGTGCGGGCAATCCGCAGCAAATCCGTCCCGTGGGAACCCAGCCTAACTGCTCTTAGTAGAAATATTCAGTGAAACAGTCCCTAATCCAGCGTTGGGTGCGGACTGGCAATGTCAAAACCTCTACCCAATGTACACGACAATGATGGACTTCAAGAGCCTGTGCTGCTACCAGACAAAGGCTTGTATGTTCCAAGTATGTGTGGCCCACAGGTGATGAGTTTTACAAATAATTACCTCATCCAGATAATAACAGGTCTAATACTACAGAATAAGGAATTTACTTCTTAGTGATTTTCCCATCTGCACACCCCCTCTATACGTCCTACTGACCAGAGCTCTTGTGGATGTGGCATAACCAATTTTAATGGGAGCCTTGGAATACTACTAAATGGTGCAATGCACATCAGGGAGACTGAAGGCTTTAGCAGTTGGACCTGTGGAGTACAGCGTATCATCCTGTTTGCATTATTGGAAGGGGCGGTTCAGCTCGGAATACCCTGCTAAAGAATGTAGTCCATGTACACAGCTGCTGCCGGGGACCACCAGCTCGATTTTGGTGGGATTTTATGGATGTGGCAGTGACAAACAGAAAAGGTGCGGAGTAAGTGTAAGGGTTAACGGCTTCCTAGATGCTGCCAGTAGAGTACAGCAGATACTTTGGTGTATACTGTATATCTTCCCACATAGAGAATGTTACTATGTTATATAATGTTATATAAGTGTATGTAAACACATCTGGCAGTATTACATAGGAGGCAGACAAGGTAACATCGGTATATACAGAACTCAGCAGACACCCAAACATCCAAGAACGGAGTAAACTGCAGCCTACATTGTATTTGCAGGGACCATGGTATGTATACAAATAGTTATTACACTGCTCCCATATCAATCAGAAAACACGTTCCACCTGATGGGATGAGATGGCTGCCTGTCCACGGGCAATATTCCATAGTGTGATCTGCAGAGATAAATCACATGCAGATCACGCTTGAAGCGCTTTCCATCGGATAACTATGGAAAGCGCAGCCCGATGTACACGAGCGGGAAAGCCATAGCGATTTTCCCCACTAGTGTCTAAAAAGAAAAAAAAAAAAAAAAAAAAAAGAGGCATGCCGAGATTCACCTATCTTTAGGATAGGCTCATCGCGGTGACCTTTAGTGCTCCCCCGCGACAGAAAAATCGCTTGCCATATTCTGTTGTGGCCATGGACAGGCGGCGTTAAGAGATGGCCAGAAGGTGGTCTGCAACCTAGCTCCTCATAGGGAAACACAATTGCATTGCTGCAAGATTACAGCTTGAGGGCTCAATCACACAAACAGGAAATTTGCGCAGAAGTTAGTCGCACAAAAAATAAAATAAATAAAGAAGAAGAGAGGCTAACTCGCCCGAAAATTGTGAGAATGGACAATTTTCCACGATCAAGTCCCGAGCCTTATTAGCGGTTAAATCGCCCATTCACACTATCCGCAGTTGCGTGCTGCTGGAAAAAAAATGCGCTGCTGTTCGTAATTCCCTCGATCGATAGAAATCCTCCCAATGACTTCTAAGGTCTTAAGTACAGGCACCTGTCTTCTTTTCCAAGCCTTGCATGCAGCTAAACTCCCTCCCCTTCCCTTTTTTATCAGCTCCCATAAGAGTCTATAGAGGCTTCCGTTATTTTCGGTCCAAAGATAGGTCAAGACTAGAGATGAGCGAGCGTACTCAGAAAAGCACTACTCGCTCGAGTAATTTGCTTTATCCGAGTATCGCTGTGCTCGTCCCTGAAGATTCGGGTGCCGCTGCGGCTGACAGGTGAGTCGCAGCGGGGAGCAGGGGAGAGCGGGCGGGAGAGAGGGAGAGAAAGATCTCCCCTCCGTTCCTCCCCGCTCTCCCCTGCAGCTCCCCGCTCCGTGCCGGCACCCGAATCTTCAGGGACGAGCACAGCGATACTCGGATAAAGCAAATTACTCGAGCGAGTAGTGCTTTTCGGAGTACGCTCGCTCATCTCTAGTCAAGACCTATTTTTTCACACAAGCAGGGAACTTCAGTCACTGATGTCCTATTATTGTTTTTATTTGCACGCTGCTTAAATTCGTTCATCTCAATGTTTCCATAGAAAACCATCGGTTCTATTAAATCGCAAATTAGTTGCATGAAATCATCCATGTGAATGAGCCCTTACTGCAGCTTACAGGATACTACAATGTCACCCTAAGGCCGCCTGCACACGGACGGGTTGGATTCCGCATATGGAAGGCTGCAGCAGAATCCGCCCCTATGCCCAGCCGGCATCCGCAAGTACCGGTCATTTTCTCTTTTTAACTGTACTGCAGATGGTCGCAGCGAGCTGTTGTCGGACATTCACAGTACAGATTTTTTTTTAACTCCTGCTTTTCCTAGCAATGACGCAGAATCTGCGACCTGTCCGCAATGTTAATTGCAAACGAACCGCGGGTCAGACGGCTTCCATTGATTTTAATTGAAGGCGTCCATGTGGAGACCACACGAAAATAGAGCATGCTACGATTTTTCCTTCGAGAGCAGAAACCGCAATTGGTTTCCACAAGTGTGCAGGAAGAATCGCTTTCCCATAGCATGGACTGCGGTTTCTGCAAAGCACATCCGTTCGTGTACAGGCGGCCTTAAAAGAGTTTTCAGGGACTTTAGGTCCCTTTACACAGCTGTCCCGGTGACTATCTCTCCTGTGCTTTTTAACAGCCGGTCAGATAATGGAGGCGGAGCTGCTGGAGATCTCTTCTGGCCGCCCATCTCCATTCACAATAAACCGGACTCATTTAAAGATTGAGCGACTCCTGTTTTCATGGTTTCTCTTGGTTTTTTTAGGCGAGCGAAAAACCAAGCAACTCAGACATGTGAGCAATTTGTCACTCAGTGCCCTGCCGCTCATACACAAGACGACCATCACCCGAGTTCACGGTCTCCAGCGATTATTTGGGTGATAATCGTCCTGTATAAAAGGTACCTTTTAGGCTGCATGGAGACTTTGGTCACGCAGCATCAATTCTCAGAAAAGTCATGTGACCCAAAACATTTGGGCAACTTGTCTGTGACCTGCTGTTGTACAAGTACCTTAGTGCTCCCATTTGGCAGTTTAACTGTCAGGTTGTAAGCAAATGGTGTTGTAATTTATGACAGCAGAGTCGCTTGCAACCAAAAATCTAATCATTTTGAATTTTTGGCAATTGTAGTGGTAATTTGCAGAGAAACACAGAATTACCTGTGGCGGAGGACTTTTCTGTCATGGACACGACATAGAAGATATGAAAGTTACGATACTGAAAGGCAATTTCAAGTCACAAAGCCATAGAAGAATTTGGAAATATATAAATTTATAACAACTTTTGACACTATAGAGGGTTAAATTGTTCACGGGGATTCATGCATGACTGGCAGGTATGAGACATCTATAGCACAGATAAAACTGCTGGCCTGGTGACCCCCCCAACACTAAAGGCCCATTTACACACAACAATTATTGCTCCAAACTGATAATCGTTGCATGTAAATGCTATCATCGTTTGCTTTTTTGCCAAACATTTTAGTTCAGCATAAAAGACAACATTCGTCCAGCCAGCTGATAGCAGGGACGGCATGCTGTGATTCTCCACAGGAGCGCTGATAACATTGTTTCAGCAGCTGTCCTGCTGGAGAACAATGGAGCTGTATGCAGATAGCAGAGCACCCGCTGTTATCTGCATACAGCAAAGGGAGGCGCATTTACACGCAAATGAAGCTACTAATGAGCATTAGTGCCCATTAGTAATTTATGGAGAACGATCGCTCAAAACGGTCATTAAAGCTATCTTTTGAACTATCATCTTAGCTTGTAAATGGGGCTTTATTCAGGGAGCATAAAACCTTCACTCCTTTATCAGTGACTATTTAAAGATGTTTGTATTTCTGTTGTAGTATTCTTTTAAGTGGAAATTAATCACATCTGTGTCTGTGCCTTGTCATAAGTATGTCTGTATAAATATGCAAGTCTCTTCGGATCTATTTAATTCTAGCCAGAAGCACAACCCTGAGTAGGTTGGAAAGCTCGCTATAACATCATGCATTTTTGTTAGCCATTAAAAGGAATCATATCTACAAGATTACTTGGTTTCTCTTACTGGGAACAATCACAATTTGCAGGTTGGAACACAAACCATTAACAATCATTAGATACGCTGTCACAATGCAACACTTGGCTATTCCTGTCAGAGTTGGTCATCAGTATCAGACTGGTGGGGATCCAACTCCACCCCCCCCCCCACCGATCAGCAGTCTCTGCTGTGTACCAGACACAACACCGCACATTTTGTAGTGGCTGTGCCTGGTATTGCAGCTCAATCTTATTCATTTGAAAGGAACGGAGCAGCACAGACCACGTGACGTTACAGCTGAAGACGACCTTCAGTGCTTGACCGAGTATCAGCCTCTTCAAACATTCCCCTTGTTGGGTATGGCTTGTATTCTGTAACCATGGAGACACATGGATCTGCACAGGAGCTGGAGACAAACACTAGTTTTGTCCTCTTTTTTTAGACCATTTGCAAAGTGACTTCCTTATTTCCCTCTTCTGCACCCCGAAGCAAGAAAGGTTACAAAGGTGAACATTTAAAAAGAAGAAGGTTAAACACATGCATGTGTTTAGGTCAGAATACATTAATTTCTGCCCAGCACACCAGTGCCAAGAATGGCCGTTTTTAGTCCTGTTCATAATAGTGGAGTAGGTCACACGTGGCTTTTCTCTCCTGACTGAAGCTGAAAAGGGATAGAGACTAGGTACCTTCATTACAGCCATTTATATCAGGGGGAGATCTAACTGATAAGTTATAAAGCAAAGTGGTGGGAAATATTTCCCCACTTTTATTTCCTCTTCTTTTTTTTTTTGAGGGGGGGGGGGGACCCATTAAAAAGAAAAAGCATCAGTTTATTGCAGTTTTACATCCAAAAACTGAGTAGAGATGGAAACCCTGAACTGATCCCCAACACAGGTGTGCATTTACCCCTTCTTCACCCACAGTTACCATGCATCCTCACACTGCAAGCAAGCTTTAGGGCTTATTCACACGTACGTATATAGGACGGCGTTTTCGCGGCCGGACGATATATGCTACCATGTAATGCACGGACTTGGCATATATGCCATCGGGCAGGGTAGAACAGCTTAGCTCTGCTAAGACATCTCCCTCTTCCCTCCCCGGCTCACTGCAAGGTGAGGAGGCGGAACGGGGCGGGAGCTAGTGTGCTGAGCTTAGCTCCGCCCTATCCAGCCCCTCCCATTGCAAACAGCAGCAAGGGGCGGAGAGGGGAAGAGAAGGGGGAGGGAGTTTAGCAATCACGCTGCTGAACTGCATCCTACCTCCCTTCTCTGGCAGCTGTCATTGGCTCCCATAGGAGTCTATGCAGCTGCCGCAAAAGTGCCCAACTGGGCGGTTTACGCTGCTGATATATACCCCTGTGCACTGATACATAGTAAACCAATGCATCAGAGGGGCAGCGTATATTGGCCAGGGCGTGAAAACCTATATACGCCTCTGTGAATAAGCGCTGAGGGCTTATTTACACAAGCGTGTATCGAACAGGGTTTTCACGGCCAGCCGATACACGCTTCCATCTGAGTTCCCCCCCCTTCCCCTCACCGGCGTTTGCAATGGGAGGGGGGGGGGGATGGAACCAAGCTTTGCTCTGTCCTGCCCACTCCCATTGCTGGCTATGGACAAGGGGCGAGAGCTTAGCTCCACCCCCATCCCTCCCATTGCAAACCGCTCGGAGGGGAGAAGCAGAGAGCCGGGGAGGGGGAGGGAATGCTCTGATGGAAGCGTATATCGGCTGGCCGTGAAAATGCCAGCTGATATACACCCGTGTAAATAAGCCCTAAGGGCTTATTCAGACAACCATATGTCGGCCTGGCATTTACGCCGGCCGATATACGGCGTCTCTTACTGCAGGGGGAGGAGGCAGGAAGAGCCGGGAGCAGTGCTCTGAGCTCCCGCCCCCTCTGCACCGTTTGCAATGAGAGGGGACGGGACGGGACTAAGTTGCGGGAATTAGCTCCGCCCCACCTCCCCTCATTGCAAATAGTGCAGAGGGGCAAGAGCTCAGTGCACTGCTCCCGATTCTTCCAGCCTCCTCCCCCTGCAGAGAGGGATGCCGTATATAGGCCGGCATGAATACGTGGCCGATATATAGTCGTCTGAATAAGCCCTACGGCTGTATACACACACAGACAAGTGCGATTTTGAACAGTGAAAAAGCGACAGATTTCCGGATTATTTTCATGTATGCGAAAAAGAAAAAATGCTCGTATTTCTCTTCTCTGCATTTCCTGGTTCTTGGCATGCGAGTGCTGTGCGTTTTTGGGGGGGGTTTAATGCTTCCATAGAAAATAATAGGTGATTCTTTAACGGGAATCACCCAAAAATAGCACATGCTGTGATTTTTTTTTAACTTGGACTAAGAAAAATTGCTTGTGTGAATTAACCCCTTCAAATGTCTATATTGGTAACTCGCACATGAAAAAAAAAGCACCTGTGTGGGTTAATTAACAGGAGTGCTTTTCCTCTTGGATTGATAGTTTGGAGATAGAAGAAAAATAAAATCACTGTGGCCTATTTTCTATGGGAGCATTAAAAAAAAGCATCACAATTACATGTGAGCGCAATTAGTTACTACAGGGTCCACAAAGGAAAGAAAAACAAACAAACAGGAAGTTCAGAGCTGAGATAATGTACCATAAAAAGAAACAAAAAAACAACATGAAGGTTTGAAAGGAAACAGCATGGGAAAAAGAAGTCAGTTTTTCAGAAAAAAGAAGAAGAAAAGAAATAATATATCACCCTCGCCTGTGTGAACAGAGCCCATGAGAGCCATACCACGTGTGATACTGCTACTGTACACCCTCACGTGGTTGGATCTAGCAGTGTGAATGGCACATCCTCTAGCCAACAGCAGAGATGGATGGGATGGAGGGATCTCAGCACAGGAAACAATGGGGACCCTCACCACAAGGTTATACTGCCCCTCCCCGCACAGTACACAGCGTGGTGACAGCACAGTAATACAACAGCCTGTAGGCTACTGGCATCCAGCAGGTAGAGGTTTGGCAGCTAGATTTGCTTGCAAGGAGATTATTCCTATAATATCAGTATATTAGGGAACGGCTATACAAGCAATCCCCTTGTGGAATGTAAAGTAGCATCAAGATGGAACTTCAGCAGTAAGAGGCACGTGTCCCCCTGTTAACCTCCTCCAAACCAGAACACTACCCGCTGGGCACTGGCTGCCATCCTCCTGGCCCTGGCAGGCAGCATGTAAGTCACAATGCAGTGTAGACATGGGACATTGTCACCGCTGCCTTCTATGGGGACACAGAAAGGCTCTTCTGGCACAGTGCCAACTACATTTACTTTTCCTTTAAATACCAATATTGTAAAGTATTATCAGAATCTCTATAATCTATTTAGATTTGTAGACCCCCCGCCCTCTATTACTAGACCCCCTCCTGATTTACAGCAGACCCCACTATATAGCCTGCAGATGGATTCTGTGGGAAGAGCAGGAAATGAGCCGTTCGCATCCAGCCGGATGAGGTCATTTCCACGGCGAACACTTACGATTCCAGTGATATCATAAAGGAATTGCTATGCAAGCGGTTCCCCATATTGTAGGACAACGTGGAGCAGCGCCGCGCGAGAGCACAGATCTTGGTGGAGAGACAAAAGAAATCCCTATGTAATATCACGTTAGAGCCCAACATGAGGATTATCCCCCTAATTAACCCGTGGTGAATGCCACAGATCTGTGACTTTCCACCAGCATGCCCCCTCCTCAATATCTTCCGATTCCTGGCTGTCACATGCTCATGACAGGTGTCCCCAGCTGTTCCTAGGACTCAGGGTGGCATCAGGGCACAGCGCCAGCTCACACCCTGCATTTGCATAAGCTTTCTCTTTGGTAAAGTGAATAGATGACTGTCAGGGGCAGAGGGCACATCAATTAAGCGCTGATGCCCACCCAGCCTGCCAGTTTAGCTCATCTATTGTCCTGGATTAGGGGCAGTTATAATCTCATTGACTCCTCAGCACAGGATTAGCTCATGTAATTAGCATGTGCCAGGGGGAGGGGGGCGCTGCCCCATGTGTGGTGGGTATAGCATGTTCTAGGGGGGCGCTGCCCCATGTGGGGTGAGTATAGCATGTGCCAGGGGAGGGGGCACAGGGGGTGGGAAGAGATGCCCTCACCTGGCAGTCATACAGCCCCACCAGCTGCTCCAGGATCCACTCCTCCAATCTCAGTCTCTTCCTCAGCTCCTTGCGGTCATACTTGACTGTCACTTTGCCCGGGTGTCGTCTCTCCGGCTCGTCGGCTGTCTCTCCCGGGGACTGGAAGTACACCCGGGGGGACGTGGTGTGGGGGCCGGAGCCAGGGCTGCTGAGGGCGGCCATGGCAAGAATAGACAGTCCGGGGAATAAAAGAGACAGCTCAGGGGAAGAGAGGTCAAGTGACAACAAAGACAGGCCGGACTTCTGTAAAAGAACCCAAAAAAGTGACAGTCACCGGGAGAAGAGACTGCTGGCCGCCGGGACACACTCACTGAGACGACCCCCACCAGTCCATAACGTCCCCGGAGCAGTCACGAGAAGAGGAAGAGTCTTTGTCAGAAGTGTCTCTGGCTTCACACAACCAGACAGTCTCTTCTTAGACAGCGGTCTCCTCCATAGCGGGTGCAGCTGCCGTCTCTCCCCCACGTGGACTACTCCCCGTATCCAGCTGCCGTCTCTTTTCCTTCCTGTCTGTCTCTCTCCTTTGTTTCTGTCCGTCTCTCCCTGTTCCTCCCTCTCCCCCGCCTCTTAAAGAGACGCCCCCTCCTCCTGGGCTGTCTCTTCTCCGGTTGCAGCTGTCCCGGGTGTTCCAGCTGTCCCTTTCTGGGGAGACATGCGGGCCGTGTACTGTCTCTTCACACACTGGTCCTTATGTACGGGGTCAGGTCATGTATATACAGGCTCAGGTCAGGTCATGCATATATAGGTTTGGGTTCTGTATATACGGGGCCAGGTCATGAATATATGAGTTTAGAACATGTATATATTGGATCAGGTCATGTATATTAGGGGTCAAAACATGTACATATGGGTTCAGGTATTGTATGTACGGGGTCAAGTCATATATTTGTTCAGAACATGTATGTACGGGTTCGGATCCTGTATATACGGGTCAGATCTTGTATATACTGGGTTAGGTCCTGTATATATGGGCTGGGGTCTTGTATATACAGATTCAGGTCTTGTATATATGGGCTTAGGTCTTGTATATACGGGTTTGGGTCCTATATATGAAGTCAGGTAATGAATATACAGGTTCAGAACATATATATACTGGACTCGAACCCATATATACGAGTTTGGGTCCTGTATATATGGGGTCAGGTAGTGTATGTATGAGCTCGGTCCTGTGTATACATGAGGTCGGGTCCTGTATACATGTGTTTGGGTCTTGTACATACGAGGTCGGGCCTTGTATACACAGTGTCGGGTTTTATACATACGAGATCGGGTCTTGTACATACTGGCTCTGGTCCTGTATATACGGGCTGGGTTCTTGTATACACGGGTTCGGGTCTTGTAAATATACGAGCTCAGGTCCTGTATGTACAGACTCAGGTCGTGAATATATGGGCTGGGTTCTTGTACACGCGGGGCTGGGTCCTGTATATATGGGCTCGCGTCCTTTATATATGGGCTGGGTTCTTGTATACACGGGTCCGGGTCTTGTTCATACGAGGTCAGGTCTTGTGCACACGGGTTTGGGTCTTGTACACACGAGGTCGGGTCTTTTACATACGGTCCCTGGTCCTGTATGTACAGACTCAGGTCCTGAATATATGGACTCGGTTCTTGTACACGCGGGGCTGGGTCCAGTATATATGGGTTCGTGTCCTGTATATACGGGCTGGGTTCTTGTATACACGGGTTCGGGTCTTGTTCATATGAGGTCAGGTCTTGTACACACGAGGTTGGGTCCTGTACATACGGGCTTTAGTCCTGTATGTACGGACTCGGGTCCTGAATATATGGGCTGGGTTCTTGTACACGCTTGGTCGGGTCTTGTACATACAGGCTATCCCTCTTTCACATCGGGGGTGTCAGATTAAACATTTTATGGGGAGGTCATGTTTTTCTCTCACATGACGGTGGACGATGTCACATGACGAGAGACAAGGGTTTCCTGTCAGGACAGTATTACAAAGAAGGCACACAGAGCGCATGTTACTACGCAGAGTGGTGCAATGTACTGACAGATGGGCACAAATGTGCAAAAAGTCATAAATATGGTGAATTTCACCCCATCTTTGGTCCCTAGTATCTCACGCTTATAGCTTTAGAGCTTCTTCAGACGACTGTGATATTGTCCTGTTTACAGCTATGAATGTCAAGGCTGCAAAACAGGATGAAGTAAAACCCTTGATGGTTTCATTTTAACTGTCGGGCTTCTCGCGCGGTAATACTACACGAGAGAATTATTAAGACTTGCCCCGTCTTCACGCTTTTTTTTCAAACTCACACATAGTAGTGCGGAGTTTGAATAATTAAACCTCCCTCCCCCGAAAAAACTGGTTTATGCGCTAATAGGCTCCGTAGTGGCGAGCGTATTGGCACAATAGCGCAGAGTTTGAATAGGCAACCCCCTGGTTCATGGGCTAATACATGGGTCCCCCTGGTTCATGGGAATGCGGGGATGAAGGAATCCTCTGCCACAGCTGTGACAGCTGTGGCAGAAGTCCATGATGCTTTCCCATCTCTTTCTGCTGCAGCCCCATTGAAAGCAGTGGGTTTGCAGCAATGATTTTCGGGCAAGGGCTTGAAATATAAGCCCTTCCCTGAAATTCATAGCAAGCTGTAAAAAAAAGTAAAAAAAAAAAAAAAAGATTAACTCTCCTAGAAGAGCCGTCCGGCTCTTATCTCTGGCCCTGGCAGTCTCCTTCTTTGTTCTGGAGGCAGGGGATTGAAAAATCCCCACCTCCAGAAAGCGCTGCCTCTGATTGGCTGAGCGCTGTGGCCAATCAGAACAGCCCTTTCAGGAGGCAGGGATTTTTAAATCCCCGCCTGCTGAAAGTGCTGGACAGCAGTGCAGGGGAGCCAGCCTTAGGACGCGCCTGAGCGGCGGAGAGGTGAGTAAAGAATTTAATGTTTTTTCCAACAGCTAGGGATGATTTTCAGGGAAGGGCTTATATTTCAAGCTCTTTCCCGAAAATCATGCTGCGGGGGTTGCCTAAAAACCACTGTTTTCAATGGGACCAATAGCAGCAACGCCGATGCAATGGGATAGCATCCTGGACTTCTGCCACAGCTGTCACAGCTGTGGCAGAGGATTCCTTCATCCCTGCGGGATAAAGGAAACTCCTGTCACAGCTGTGGCAGAAGTCCGCGATATACTCCCTATGTTTTTAACGGGGCTAGCGCTGCTGCCGCAGGCCCCATTGAAACACTGAGCGATATCGCAGATTTCTTCACTGCGATGTGAAGCTCTGCTGAAACATTGCAAATGAGTATGAAACCATTGAAAATCATTGGTTTTATAATCATCGCTGTCGCATTGTGGGGAAAAAAAACGCAAGTGGGTGTCCACCCTTAGGCCTCCCTTACACAGGGCATTTGCAGAAATGCAGTGTTTTTTAACGCTGCGTTTACTGCAGATTCCGCCCCGTTTCAGCAGCGTTTGCATACTTTATGCCAGCGTTTTGGCTGCGTTTTCAGCTGAATGACAGCTGAGAGCTGCCCCTGATTGGTCCCTGCGCTGAGCCAATCAGAGGCAGCACTCACTCACACATTCATGAATTCATGAATGGGTGAGTGAGAGCTGCCTCTGATTGGTGAGACTGTGACCAATCAGAGGTAGCTCATTCAGCAGGTGGGGATTTTAAATCCCCGGCTGCTGAATACTACTCACAGCAGTTCAGGAGAACTGCCGGCCGGCCGTGGCTGAAGTCCGTCTGCCGGGACAAGGTGAGTGTATATATTTTTTTTACTTTTTACACATTTCTGGATGAATTTCAGGGAAGGGCTTATATTTTTAAGCCCTTCTCGAAAATTCATCGTGAGATCGCCCGCAGCCCATTGCTTTCAATGGAGCCGGCTGTATTGCCGGCTCCATTGAATTCAATGCGCTGGACAGCGCTGCACTGCTTTGGCCCGTTTCTAATGAAACGCGGCTAGGAGCAGATCTTTCGGGCGATTTTTCGGCCCCGGTCACGCGATTTGCGGATGCGCATCCGTCATGCGATCTGCAAATCGCGGGAAAAAAGGCCCGTGTGACCGAGGCCTAAGAGAGCTTAGAGCAGTTGGTCAGTGCTGCTGGAAAGAAGCTATGATGCCATACATCAGTTACAGGAACCAGCAAACACTGCAGAGAATGGCAATGGTGGTTATGCTGAAGCTGAACTTAAATAACTAGTGTAGGTAGGGGCAGGGCTGTTTCTAGCACCAGGCAGGGGGTGCAACCACTTGTGGTGCCAGCTGGTTTGAGGGAAGATGGAGCACAGTACTATATAATACAGCTGCTGGGAGAAGGCAGCAATCCTAACAGCTGTCTCTGAGAGAAGAGTAATGGGCCTGGATGCAGGGGCACAGTGAGAACCTGTAACTACTGTTCAGCTGCCTGTCCTTCACTAGAAGTGAGCAGGTGGAACAGCAGTAACAGGAACTCTAATAAGAATGACTGAGCAAGCATGTAGAAAAGAGGTAGTAGAGCCTTGGTGTGCATCAGTGTGCCTATAGCCTACCACCAGGCTAAGAGGGCCGAGAGGAGGAATGTATAGAGCCACACTATTCCGTCCCCGTCCCCGTCCCCCTTACAAATTAAAGCACCTCTGAGCAACTTGCATAGGCAGCCCTGTGTGCCATTTTGAACTCCACCCCCTGTCAGGGACCGCAGGGATAAGCGGAGGAGTGAGAAGTGGGCCATGCGCTAGAAGTAGCTGCACAGCAGTGAAGTTAGGTGCAGGAAGCGCCAGATATAGTTATGCTTGTAGGTACTGGTGAAACCCCACCTCCTGAAGGAGCCTGAGTGTTTCTGGCGTGATAAGTGCCATATAAACGACAATTAACTGCTGTGCCACTGGGGCAGAACAGCAAGAGCTGGGACTGTATATAAGGCAGAGATATCGCTAAGGCTGTGGAACAAAGGCACAACAATCTGCAGGGAGTTCAGAGACTACAGAAAGCTAGTCAACAGCAAAGGTCTGCAGAGAGACAGAAGACTGCGGAGACAGTGTGATCACTTATTTCATTGTTGGAGAGACTGGTGGGATACCAAGCAGAAAAACTTTGGGAGGACAGAAAGAGTGTTGGACTATGCTGCAAAACAACCAGACGAGGACTAGGAAAGGACATCCAAGAGTTCTGCTTCAGGTTGTAAGTGAGGTCAGCCTCAGAAAAAAGTCAAAGTTGTTACCAAGGCAATAGAATTTATCCAGTACTCAATTGGATAGGAGTAAACTATTGTTGAGACTTTGATGAGGCTCAAGCCTGAACACCTATCTATACCTTGAGTTTAAGGCCGCCTGTCCACAGGTTTTGCGTTTTAACGCAGCGGATTTCCGCCGCGGGAGCCACCATGGGAGAACACTAGATTTATCGCGGAAAATCGTGCTAAAGGCGGCATACCGCTGTTTTTTGTTTTTTTTTATGCGCAAGCAGAAAATCGCAGCGGATTTCCGCTTGTGTACATCGGGCCGCGATTTCATAATTATCCTATGGAAAGTGTTGCATTACCCGCGTGCGGATTATCGCTGTGGATAACGCAATGAAATATCGCCCGTGGACAGGAGGCCTAAGTAAACTGTTTCCAAATACCACAAGGAACTGAGGAATATTTCTTTATTGATGGAGACTAATATTTTTTTCCATGTAAAATAAGCACGTGAGAAAATAGGACATACACGACTATTTTCGGCCGCATATTTTTTATGGCGCGGGAAAAGATATAGCTTGCCCTATCTTTCGACGTGATACACAGCAAGCTCCCATAGACTTCTATGGCAGCTGGAAAAAAAAAAGGAGGAGGGAGTTACCTTGTGTACAATGCTGGGAAAAGAAGACAGCTTGCCCTAATTAGGCATTTTAATGCCATTCCGAGGATTTCTGCCAATCCTTGTATCACTTCTGCGTATTCATGCAGCAGCGCCCCGTGTGATTGGCTTTATAAACGCTAATAAAGATCAGTAATTGATAGTGTCAAAAAGTCATTCATGCGTATATACGCTGCGTACGGGCATACGTAACAACGTGTATTCAAATTGCCCCCTCAGTACTGTGTTTCCCCAAAATTGGTCCTACCCTAATAGTAAGACCTATTGGGTTTTCGTGGGAGGCTTGAAATATAAGGCCTCCTCCGAAAATAGGACCTAGCAGAGGTGCCCCCAACATTTAAAAAAATCAATACTCACCTAGTCTGCAGCGTCCCGATGATCCGCGGCGTCCCGATGGTCTCCGGCGGTGCTGCGGCAAACGTCTGAGTCCTCCCCGTCTGCCTGCTCACCTTCTGCTGGTGATGGGGCTTTGAATACCCCGCCTCCAGCAGAGCGGGCCCTGTGATTGGCTAATCTCAGTGCCATCTGCCAATCACAGCCGGCGTTTGATGAGCCAATCACAGCCATTCAGTGGATGACATCACTGAATGGCTGTGATTGTTACACATTGCATCAGTATTTTACCATTGTTTCATCTATATTTGCCACCATAGTTAATGTCATTGGTTTTATTTTGTGCTGGATAAATACGGATTTGTATTTGCCCATTAGAAAATAATTTCAATTAATGTGAATACAGAGGTAAAAACAGACAAAATTAGTGCATGCTGCATTCTTAAAACATGGCCTTAAGGCCTGTTTCACATGGGCGACAAAATCACACAATTTTCTCGCGATGCAACAAAATCGCATGTATGTGAAGCCCGTGATTTCCTTTGGGTTCCTTCACATTAGCGATGTTTTGTAGACAAAAATAAAATTGCAGGTTGCTAGAGACGCAGCTTATGATGGTTTGTAGCTAGAGATGAGCGAGCACCAAAATGCTCGGGTGCTCGTTACTCGGGACGAAATTATCGCGATGCTCGAGGGTTCGTTTCGAGTAACGAACCCCATTGAAGTCAATGGGCGACTCGAGCATTTTTGTATATCGCCGATGCTCGCTAAGGTTTCCATTTGTGAAAATCGGGGCAATTCAAGAAAGTGATGGGAACGACACAGCAACGGATAGGGCAGGCGAGGGGCTACATGTTGGGCTGCATCTCAAGTTCCCAGGTCCCACTATTAAGCCACAATAGCGGCAAGAGTGGGCCCCCCCCAACAACTTTTACTTCTGAAAAGCCCTCATTAGCAATGCATACCTTAGCTAAGCACCACACTACCTCCAACAAAGCACAATCACTGCCTGCATGACACTCCGCTGCCACTTCTCCTGGGTTACATGCTGCCCAACCCCCCCCCCCTGCACGACCCAGTGTCCACAGCGCACACCAAACTCCCTGCGCAGCCTTCATCTGCCCTCATGCCACGCCACCCTCATGTCTATTTAGAAGTGCGTCTGCCATGAGGAGGAACCGCAGGCACACACTGCAGAGGGTTGGCACGGCTAGGCAGCGACCCTCTTTAAAAGGGGCGGGGCGATAGCCCACAATGCTGTACAGAAACAATGAGAAATATAATCCTGTGCCACCTCCATCAGGAGCTGCACACGTGGGCATAGCAATGGGGAACCTATGTGCCACACACTATTCATTCTGTCGATGTGTCTGCATGCCCCAGTCACACCGCGGTTTTTTATAAATAGTCACAGGCAGGTACAACTCTGCAATGGGAATTCCATGTGGACCCACGGCATGGGTGGCTCCCTGGAACCCACCGGCGGTACATAAATATATATCACATTGCAGTGCCCAACACAGCTGATGTAACGTCAGCTTTTATGCAGGTGGGCAAAAAATTAATTGGATTACACTGTAGGCGAGGGCCCCAAAAAATTGGTGTACCAACAGTACTAATGTACGTCAGAAAAATTGCCCATGCCCAACCAAGAGGGCAGGTGAAACCCATTTATCGCTTTGGTTAATGTGGCTTAATTTGTAACTAGGCCTGGAGGCAGCCCAGTTAAAATAAAAATTGGTTCAGGTGAAAGTTTCAACGCTTTAATGAGCATTGAAACGTATAAAAATTTTTTACAAAAATTATATGACTGAGCCTTGTGGGCCTAAGAAAAATTGCCCGTTCGGCGTGATTACGTCAGGTTTCAGGAGGAGGAGCAGGAGGAGGATGAATATTATACACAGATTGATGAAGCTAAGAGGTCCACGTTTTTGATGGTGATAGAGAACAATGCTTCCATCCGCGGGTGCAGCCTACGTATTCTTTAGGTATCGCTGCTGTCCGCTGGTGGAGAAGAGAAGTCTGGGGAAATCCAGGCTTTGTTCATCTTGATGAGTGTAAGCCTGTCGGCACTGTCGGTTGACAGGCGGGTACGCTTATCTGTGATGATTCCCCCAGCCGCACTAAACACCCTCTCTGACAAGACGCTAGCCGCAGGACAAGCAAGCACCTCCAGGGCATACAGCGCGAGTTCAGGCCACGTGTCCAGCTTCGACACCCAGTAGTTGTAGGGGGCAGAGGCGTCACGGAGGACGGTCGTGCGATCGGCTACGTACTCCCTCACCATCCTTTTACAGTGCTCCCGCCGACTCTGCCTTGACTGGGGAGCGGTGACACAGTCTTGCTGGGGAGCCAGAAAGCTGTCAAAGGCCTTAGAGAGTGTTCCCCTGCCTGTACTGTAAATGCTGCCTGATCTCTGCGCCTGCCCTGCTACCTGGCCCTCGGAACTGCGCCTTCGGCCACTAGCGCTGTCGGATGGGAATTTTACCATCAGTTTGTCCGCCAGGGTCCTGTGGTATAGCATCACTCTCGAACCCCTTTCCTCTTCGGGTATGAGAGTGGAAAGGTTCTCCTTATACCGTGGGTCGAGCAGTGTGTACACCCAGTAATCCGTAGTGGCCAGAATGCTTGTAACGCGAGGGTCACGAGAAAGGCATCCTAACATGAAGTCAGCCATGTGTGCCAGGGTACCTGTACGCAACACATGGCTGTCCTCACTAGGAAGATCACTTTCAGGATCCTCCTCCTCCTCCTCCTCAGGCCATACACGCTGAAAGGATGACAGGCAAGCAGCATGGGTACCCTCAGCAGTGGGCCAAGCTGTCTCTTCCCCCTCCTCCTCATCCTCCTCATGCTCCTCCTCCTCAACGCGCTGAGATATAGACAGGAGGGTGCTCTGACTATCCAGCGACATACTGTCTTCCCCCGCCTCTGTTTCCGAGCGCAAAGCGTCTGCCTTTATGCTTTGCAGGGAACTTATCAAGAGGCATAGCAGAGGAATGGTGACGCTAATGATTGCAGCATCGCCGCTCACCATCTGGGTAGACTCCTCAAAGTTTCCAAGGACCTGGCAGATGTCTGCCAACCAGGCCCACTCTTCTGTAAAGAATTGAGGAGGCTGACTCCCACTGCGCCGCCCATGTTGGAGTTGGTATTCCACTATAGCTCTACGCTGCTCATAGAGCCTGGCCAACATGTGGAGTGTAGAGTTCCACTGTGTGGGCACGTCGCACAGCAGTCGGTGCACTGGCAGATTAAACTGATGTTGCAAGGTGCGCAGGGTGGCAGCGTCCGTGTGGGACTTGCGGAAATGTGCGCAGAGCCGGCGCACCTTTCCGAGCAGGTCTGACAAGCGTGGGTAGCTTTTCAGAAAGCGCTGAACCACCAAATTAAAGACGTGGGCCAGGCATGGCACGTGCGCGAGGCTGCCGAGCTGCAGAGCCGCCACCAGGTTACGGCCGTTGTCACACACGACCATGCCCGGTTGGAGGCTCAGCGGCGCAAGCCAGCGGTCGGTCTGCTCTGTCAGACCCTGCAGCAGTTCGTGGGCCGTGTGCCTCTTATCTCCTAAGCTGAGTAGTTTCAGCACGGCCTGCTGACGCTTGCCCACCACTGTGCTGCCACGCCGCGCGACACCGACTGCTGGCGACGTGCTGCTGCTGACACATCTTGATTGCGAGACAGAGGTTGCGTAGGAGGAGGAGGGTGGTTTAGTGGAGGAAGCATACACCGCCGCAGATACCACCACCGAGCTGGGGCCCGCAATTCTGGGGGTGGGTAGGACGTGAGCGGTCCCAGGCTCTGACTCTGTCCCAGCCTCCACTAAATTCACCCAATGTGCCGTCAGGGAGATATAGTGGCCCTGCCCGCCTGTGCTTGTCCACGTGTCTGTTGTTAAGTGGACCTTGGCAGTAACCGTGTTGGTGAGGGCGCGTACAATGTTGCGGGAGACGTGGTCGTGCAGGGCTGGGACGGCACATCGGGAAAAGTAGTGCCGACTGGGAACTGAGTAGCGCGGGGCCGCCGCCGCCATCATACTTTTGAAAGCCTCCGTTTCCACAACCCTATACGGCAGCATCTCCAGGCTGATAAATTTGGCTATGTGCACGTTTAACGCTTGAGCGTGCGGGTGCGTGGCGGCGTACTTGCGCTTGCGCTCCAACACTTGCGCTAGCGACGGCTGGACGGTGCGCTGACAGACATTGGTGGATGGGGCCGAGGACAGCGGAGGTGAGGGTGTGGGTGCAGGCCAGGAGACGGTAGTGCCTGTGCCCTGAGAGGGGGGTTGGATCTCAGTGGCAGGTTGGGGCACAGGGGGAGAGGCAGCGGTGCAAACCGGAGGTGGTGAACGGCCTTCGTCCCACCTTGTGGGGTGCTTGGCCATCATATGTCTGCGCATGCTGGTGGTGGTGGCTCCCCGGCTGATCTTGGCGCGACAAAGGTTGCACACCACTGTTCGTCAGTCGTCTGCACTCTCAGTGAAAAACTGCCAGACCTTTGAGCACCTCGGCCTCTGCAGGGTGGCATGGCGCGAGGGGGCGCTTTGGGAAACAGTTGGTGGATTATTCGGTCTGGCCCTGCCTCTACCCCTGGCCACCGCACTGCCTCTTGCAACCTGCCCTGCTGCTGCCCTTGCCTCCCCCTCTGAAGACCTGTCCTCAGTAGGCGTAGCAAACCAGGTGGGGTCAGTCACCTCATCGTCCTGCTGCTCTTCCTCCGAATCCTCTGTGCGCTCCTCCCTCGAACTTACTGCCCTTACTACTACCTCACTGATAGACAACTGTGTCTCATCGTCATCGTCCTCCACTGAAAGGTCTTGAGACAGTTGCCGGAAGTCCCCAGCCTCATCCCCCGGACCCCGGGAACTTTCCAAAGGTTGGGCATCGGTCACGACAAATTCCTCCAGTGGGAGAGGATTCGGACCCCATGCTGCCCATTCTGGGCAGGGGCCCGGGAACAGTTCCTGGGAGTCTGCCTGCTCCTCAGAATGTGTCATTGTAATGGAGTGAGGAGGCTGGGAGGAAGGAGGAGCAGCAGCCAGAGGATTGAGAGTTGCAGCAGTGGACGGCGCAGAATTCTGGGTGTTCGATAGATTGCTGGATGCACTTTCTGCCATCCAAGACAGGACCTGCTCACACTGCTCATTTTCTAATAAAGGTCTACCGCGTGGACCCATTAATTGTGAGATGAATGTCGGGACGCCAGAAACGTGTCTCTCTCCTAATCCCGCAGCAGTCGGCTGCGATACACCTGGATCAGGAGCTCGGCCTGTGCCCACACCCTGACTTGGGCCTCCGCGTCCTCGCCCGCGTCCACATCCTCTAGGCCTACCCCTACCCCTCAGCATGGTGTATTACCAGTAGTGCAAAAACAGAACGCTGTAATTAAATGTGCCACTTATTGGCCTGTGGTTGGAGGCTGACTTCGCTTACGGAACGCCAGGAAATAATTTTGCGCAAGCCTGCTGTAACACTTAGCTGGCTGCGTATGAATTAGGAGGACAACTACACCCAGCACAGACCCAGTACACTGAGGACAGTCACAGGCAGCCCAAATAGATTTTTTTCCCAAATGTTTTTGGAAAGGCCCACTGCCTATATTCAATAAATATATGTCTTCTGTCCCTGCCTCACTGCTACTGGCCCTGGAGTATGTAAAATAACTGCAGACTGTTGCACTGTGGACAGGAATACAGCGGTGATGTAACAGCCAACACAGAGCCAGGAAATAATTTTGCGCAAGCCTGCTGTAACACTTAGCTGGCTGCGTATGAATTAGGAGGACAACTACCCCCAGCACAGACCCAGTACACTGAGGACAGTCACAGGCAGCCCAAATAGATTTTTTTTCCCAAATGTTTTTGAAAAGGCCCACTGCCTATATTCAATAAATATATGTCTTCTGTCCCTGCCTCACCACCACTACTGGCCCTGGAGTATGTATAATTACTGCAGGGCGCAATGCTCTGCACGGCCGATATACCAAAAAAAAAAAGCAGAAAGCAGTCTCCACACTACTGCACACGGTCAGATGTGGCCCTAAGAAGGACCGTTGGGGTTCTTGAAGCCTAAAATCACTCCTAACGCTCTCCCTATAGCAGCTCCGGCACCAGCAGCACTTTCCCTGAACTATGTCAGAATATATCTGTGCCGAGCCGCGGGAGGGGCCGATTTTTATACTCGGGTGACAACCTGATCTCGCCAGCCACTCACTGTAGGGGGGTGGTATAGGGCTTGAACGTCACAGGGGGAAGTTGTAATGCCTTCCCTGTCTTTCTATTGGCCAGAAAAGCGCGCTAACGTCTCAGAGATGAAAGTGAAAGTAACCCGAACATCGCGTGGTACTCGTCACGAGTAACGAGCATCTCGAACACGCTAATACTCGAACGAGTATCAAGCTCGGACGAGTACGTTCGCTCATCTCTATTTGTAGCCCATTTTTTCCTATGAAGCCTTCCTCTCTGTTGCATTTCATCGCACAAAAATGCAGTGCGATGCAACTTTTACAGTAGGAAATCCTACCGTAAAAGCCCTAAAATAAGCCCTTGCTGCATAGAAAAACACATACATCACCTAAGAAGCGCTATCCGGCTCCGCCACGTCTTGCTTCCCGTCCACTTGTGGCTGGTTTGGGCCCATGTACAATATGGGGCTACTTTGTAATTTTTTCCCAGGGCCACTTTGATTTCCCAGTCCGCCCCTGCTCTACCTTACAGTTTATTACTGATAGGTAATAATGTCATGAGTATACTAAGTATACTAAACCATTAAATAAGCCATTATTAGATCACATTATTAAATCCTCTAGTGGATCTTAGTAAATATTAAATAAAGTTTGTTGGAAAAAAAATGTTAACAGTAAAAAAAAAATTCCATAAAAAGGCCAGTTTTAGTTTGCAAAAGTGTTAAAATGCAGATATATTGTATTACCACAATCATAGCGACTCGTATAATAGACTTAGCATGTTATTTAAATTGCATGGTGAAAGACATAAAAAAATAATGGCAGAATTGCTTCCCCTCACTTGTCTTGACATAGACTCAAAACCAGATGTGAACAGAGCTGAAGCCGAGCCCCTATTACCTTAACGCAATATATGATGAAGACATCATTTTCTTTGTATGTGTCTGTGGTAAAAGTCACTGGAAAGAGCAACATAGTCAATGCATAGTACTACCTCCAGTAACAACAGGACCTTGTAGGAGACCCATTGTGGCTTTCTATACAGGCCCTAGTGCCATGTATACAAAGTATATCAAATATTGAACCCTAATTGCAATTTCCCTTTATCCTAAAAGTTTATTTTGACTGGTCTCTTTTAAAAGTTGCACCTTTGTGACCAGTTTTTTTATTACTTCATAGCAAGAAATTACTCAACTTTACAAATCTTGAGTAAAAATATCCCACTGCTTGTTGTATACAGCTATATACCAGGTAGATGCTGCTCCATTATTTCAGACTAGAAGCTTCACATGCCGTTCATAACAGAATGACTGCTGAAGCCGGTAATTGGCTGAACAGTCATGCACAATGAACGGCACTTGACCGCCGCCAGCTTCTTCTGGGATCAGGGCGGAGGAGACCAGCCATCCAGCGCTGGACAGGGAGCTACTGAAGGCGGTATTAATTATCTTTATTTTACATGATTCCAAGGTCATAGGTTTTCATAGAGAATGAGGAAAACTCAGCGTTCCTAGTGATTCTTTTATGTTAATTAGGAGTATAATAAGCAATTACACTATGTCTTGAGCTGGTTCTGCATCATGGAGCCTTATCGGGTTCGGGTTCTTTATTTTAGACGGTGGAAGTGGTGGAAAGTGAAAATGTGATGTGGTGCTGATATAATTTGAGAACTTGCTGTACTATCATGATGACTCGGGCTGATCACACACTTCTTCATAAAATGTAATAGTTTCATTACTGTTAGTAACAGAAAGCTAATTAATAAAGATGAGCGAACACCAAAATGTTCGGGTTCGCGTTATTCGAAACGAACTTCCCGCGATGTTCGGGTGTTCGTTTCGAATAACGAACCCCATTGAAGTCAATGGGCGACCGGAACATTTTTGTATTTCGCCGATGCTCGCTAAGGTTTTCATGTGTGAAAATCTTGGCAATTCAAGAAAATGATGGGAACGACACAGCAAGTTCTCCTCTGCCACAGCTGTAACAGCTGTGCCAGAGAAGAACGATGTTAGCCCATTGAATTCAATGGAGCCGTCAATACAGCCGACTCCACTGAATGCAATGGGCTGCCGGCGATCGCGGGATGAATTGTCGGAAAGGGGTTAAATATATAAGCCCTTTCCTGCAATTCATCCAGAAATGTGTAAAAATAAAAAATATATATATACTCACCTGGTGCGGGCAGATGGAGTTCAGCGCGGCAGGCTGCAGTTCTCCTGAACTGCTCTGAACAGCTGTGAGTAATATTCAGCAGCCGGGGATTTAAAATCCCCGCCTGCTGAATAAGATGCCTCTGAATGGTCACAGCCTGACCAATCAGAGGCCAGCCCTCACTCACACCCATTCATGAATTCATGAATGGGTGAGTGAGGGCTGCCTCTGATTGGCTCAGGGGCAGCTCTCCTGCCCCTGAGCCAATCAGAGGCAGCCCTCACTCACCCATTCATGAATTCATGAATGGGTGTGAGTGAGGGCTGGCCTCTGATTGGTCAGGCTGTGACCATTCAGAGGCATCTTATTCAGCAGGCGGGGATTTTAAATCCCCGGCTGCTGAATACTACTCACAGCTGTTCAGAGCAGTTCAGGAGAACTGCAGCCTGCCGCGCTGAACTCCATCTGCCGGCACCAGGTGAGTATATATATATTTTTTATTTTTACACATTTCTGGATGAATTGCAGGAAAGGGCTTATATATTTAACCCCTTTCCGACAATTCATCCCGCGATCGCTGGCAGCCCATTGCATTCAGTGGAGTCGGCTGTATTGCCGGTTCCATTGAATTCAATGGGCAAACATCGTTCTTCTCTGTCACAGCTGTTCCAGCTGTGGCAGAGAAGAAGGATTTGTCTTCTATATGTTCTCAATGGGGTTGGCGCTGCTGCTGCCGGCCCCATTGAGCGCATATAGACGAACATCCGAACATCGTGTGGTGTTCGTTACGAATAACGAACATCCCGAACACCCTAATATTCGCCCGAGCATCAAGCTCGGACGAGTACGTTCGCTCATCTCTACTAATTAACTTTTTTTCAGGAGATCATTGACATATTTACATTAGAGGTTTCGGAAGTTCATGGAGTTTATACCAGAGAGAAAGAGTATGTTATTGTATGCTACAGGCAAAGTGCCACCACTTGGACTGCTGGAATGTCTTGTTGTCTTAACGTCTTGTGCGCCCTTCTGCCATGCTTAGTCATCTTCACAGTCATTGATGCTTTACGGAAATAATGGTCGACTTTGTGTTTTTACGTGTTGGCTTGTATGTTCCCACTTCCTGCTTATGTAGACTATATATGAAGTTGTTGTGGGCTTCTTTATTGCCGCAGGTCATCAACTGCTTTGCAGGCAGGAAAGAGGAAGCCACATTTACAAGTTTAGAACTGGAACTGGGGCTTACAATTAGTGACTGCCCTGCTACATGTTCTACTAACTATGCATGCCAATAGCCATGTGCTACCATCTCATAGTAACTGATACGCCATTTATGCCATATAATGGTCCACTGACACCAACAGATTGCCTAGTGATTCAGTGGTTAGTTTCTGGTGAATTATTTATTTTGTCATCATATCCCTTGTAATTAAAATAATGACTGTTTTTAATAACCCACTAGTCAGGCATAGTGATTCACCTCCAATAATTCAGCGGCTCCAAAAGTGTTTAAATACAAATTGCTTTCAATCTTCCATTTTAATACACCAATCTCTCGATCAGATAATAGCAATTTATGTTGCAGTGGTTGCCTAGGTTCCTGCAGTTGGGTTTAGTGCATCAGGCCTGGAATTCAGAGTCTACATACAAAAGCATTTTGGTTGTGGTATTTTGGGGGTACATTACATTTCACGAAAAATGCAGCATTCCTCTGGGTATGGCATTTTGTATTCTGGTCTTATTCCTATAGGCTTCTCTGTGGGACTTTAAAAACTACAGAAAAAAAACACCTTTACACAATGAGACAAAATAAGAAATGCCACCAGAAAGCCATTAAATGCTTGAAATCCATTTTTACAAGTGTTTAAAAATGCTTAAAAAATAATGTGCATGAATAAGACTAAACGCCATTATGCTGAAACTCCTTAATGAAGAATGACAGATATATCTGTCGCACGTAATTGCGGTTTAACACTTTGTGACAGATATATCCACCAGAATGATCTTGTGCTGCTAGGACAGGAAATACCAGTACAAAAAAATAAATAAATAAAAGGCTAAGAGCATAACAAAAAAACCTGCCTGGTCAATAAGGCCCAACACTGGTCATTAGGGAGTCAAGGTCATTTTGGCATAAACATCCCTGGGGTCTGCAGCAGGCCAGGTTCTTCATTGTAGTCATAGACATATATTCATACATGACTTGATTTCAATTCAGTTTCTAACATTTTCAAATGAGATCCTTTACCAAATAGCTGTATAGGTAATAAATGTTCCACATGGGGAATCTGAACTTCATCTACCATGTTTCCTCGAAAATAAGACCCCGTCTTATATTAATTTTTGCTCCAAAAGAGGCACAGGGTTTTATTTTTGCAGATGTCTTATTAACACCTACCTAACAGCCGTGGTCTGGGTCCCTACTGCTGGTCTGCGAAGTTCCGTAGCTCTGCCAGGCTTCCTGCACACCTCGGCCACCAACAGAACATCACTTCCTAGTTATGGCGTTCATAAATCCTGCCTCCAAGAAGCGATGGTTTTGATTGGCCAGCGAGCGCTGCTCTCAGCCAATCAATGCAGTACTCGCTGAACCTACGCGACGGCTGTGATTGGCTGAGAGCAGCCACAGGTAATTTTCCTTCTCGGTGTATTGGAGTAGTTGGTTTCTGGGTATCCTAGTGGCTCTGGTGATTTGGGTGGGATGGCAGCCCTGATTTAAAAATGTCTTTTTGAGATTGTGTAAATGTTCCTCTCCGCTTCTTGGGTTGGAGCAGATCCTGTTGCATCCGATGGCCTGGCTGTAGACGATGAACTTTGTTTCCTGATTAGGCTCATTATAAAAGCCTGACCCTGCCACTGCACCAGCATGTGTTTATTGTGCTCTTCTGCCTTTATCAATTATATATATATATATATATGATTGAATTATAGCATATATAAGGACTAGAGATGAGCGAGCACACTCGGATAAAACAGTTACTGGAGCGAGCATCTGCTTACTGGTCCGAGCAGGCTCCAGGGGGCGGCGGGGGGGGGGGGGGTGAGCGGGGTGTAGCGGGGGGAGAGTGAGAGATCCCTCTCTTGCCCCCCCCCCGAGCACACTCGGACCAGTAAGCAGTTACTCGAGAAGAGCGATGCTCGCACCAGTAACTGCTTTATCCGAGCGTGCTCGCTCATCTCTAATAAGGACTGACTAATTCTATATTTTTTATGCCAATGTATAGGCTTGTCTAAATGTAATATTTACCAGATTGTGTGAACCTGTTTATATGGACACTGCATATCATGTTTCTTAAAAACTTTAGCAATCTTGAGTTCTAATAAAATTCCATTTCTTATGCTGCTGTTTCAAAGTAATGCATTATTTACCCTGCACAGTGAACGTCGTCCAAAAAAAAGCCCAAAGTGCGCTTTTTTGGTATTAAAAAGCGATCAAAAAGTCATATGTATTCAAAAATACCAATGGAAATGACAGGACGTACCGCACAAAATTAGAGCTCACACAACTATGTGAATTGAAAAATAAAAAAAGTTATTGTGCACAGAAGATGAAGAGAGAAAATAATTGAAAAAAATTAAATATCTTTAAGAAAAAAAATACAAGTAGTACAGCAAAAAGATAAAACTGTAGAAGTTTGGTATCAAAGTAATCATACTTACTGACCCATAGAATAAAGTTATCATGTCATTTTTGTTGCAGTTTGTGCTCCGTAGAAGCAAAACACACCAAAAGATGGCGGAATGTCGTCTTTTCTTTCATTTGTCTCCACTTAGAATTTTTTAAAGTTTTTCAGAACATTATATGGTCGATTAAATAGCACCATTGAAAAATACAACTCGTCTCGCAAAAAACAAGACCTCATACAGTTAGATCAATGGATAAATAAAGGGGTTGCAATTTTTTAAAATGGGGGAGGAAAAAACAAAAATAGAAAAAAAACAAAAGCTTGGTCACTAAGGGGTTAAAGTAACAAATAGATTTCCTTCTTCTAACATGATTGCCTATTGTCTAAATATTGCCTATTAGCCATGAAAGAGGGTCACCATAGACAATAGGCAATATTTCTATTTATCTCCCCCTGTTTATATCTGTAATTTAGAATGAAAGGTGAGATAGACTAGTTGGCATAGGAAGAGTTACAGAAGGGAGTCAACATTAAGCTAGATTGCGCGTCTTGTATACTTATTATGATTTATCAGAATTGAGTAATGCCAACGTGACTAAGACGTGATGACTATCTTCCAGGTTCCCATTACACAAGAAATTTTACCGGATGGGTGGAATGTATCGTCTCTAATGTTAGATAGCGGATAGAATACAGAACAGCATATTCAGATTATATTACATAACTAGCATTATGCATCAATACATATCTACTACACAATAAGTAAAGAACTCTCACAAGTAAATTTGCTCTTAGTGACATGTTTTCTCTTCTCCATATAGGGAGCCCAATACTATGAATAAACCATTATAGTTGGGGGCCCCGTTACAGGTTTTACCGGATGGGTGGAATGTATGTCATGCTCTTAGTGACATGTTTTCTCTTCTCCGATAGGAAGCCCAGTACTATGAATAAAGCATTATAGTTGGGGGCCCCGTTACAGGTTTTGCATTGGGGCCCAGGAGCTTCAAGTTACACCTCTGCGCTGCGCTATACTGTTTCTATAGCTCTCATTCACTTCACGTGGTTGGAAACAGAGGGGCAAGTTTTCACATCACTGCCGTGAAAAGCCCCTTTCACTGTTAACATTTTGGATGTCATATCCAGAACCCAGCACAGTTACCAATGAACCGTACTTGGTGATCTGTGATTCAGTAGAACTATGTAGGGTCTCGGTGTTACATCTGGAATATGGACAGTTAAATACTAACCCCTTAGTGACCCAAGCCTGTTTGCGCTTAATGGCCAGGCAAAATTTTGGAAATCTGACATTTGCCACTTTAAGGCCTGTGTCACATGGGTGATGCGATATCAACGCGAGAAAATTGTAGCGATATCGCATCGTGGTCCGTGCAATATTGCTGCGTTTTCTCGCAGCGATATGGCGATTTTGTACTGCTATAAAGTCACACATGGTGCTACAAAGTCACGCGACTTTGTAGCACCACGTGCAAGGATTTGAAATATAAGCCCTACCATGAAAATAAGCCCTAGCTGCATAAAAAAACCCATAAAAAACCAAATTCATCACCTAATAAGCGCTATGAGCTTTGCCATGTCTTCTCCCCGGTCCCTGAAACTTCTCTTCTGGCATCTCTTCCGGGTCAGGGATTTGGAAGTGCTGCCTCTGATTGGCCCCCTTGCTGGCATTACCTAAATTTTAGATAAAAGTAATAATGTAAAACTGTGTGGTATATAATTATGGAGGCCTGGTTGAAATGGGGCAATAAAACCACTTATCCCTCCTCCTTGAGGTATTTCTTGACTTCAGTGGCAGGGATAGGGTGTAAAAAGTAGAACAAAGTGTGAGGATAGCGCTCCTACAGGTGCAGGAATAAAATTGGATAATAACAAAAATGAGTATGCACTTACCCGGTGTGTAGTGGAGCCTAGGATTAGGACTCCACCAACACCTCCATATCCTAGTAAGCCTTGAATAGATAGCCTGGGAATTCCACGTATCCTACTGGGCTATAAGCAGGAGAGCACGCAGATGCTACGTATCCCAATGGTGGTGAGATCCGTTGGAGAAGAAATCAATATACAGAAAAAAAGTGGATCCGCGCTCCTTAAGGAATATTATTCGCCAGGAAAACGATAATAACGATCAAATCTTCTTTATTCCTCAATGTACAACGCGTTTCATCATTAAAATGACTTTATCGGCTCGATAAAGTCATTTTAATGACGAAACGCGTTGTACATTGAGGAATAAAGAAGATTTGATCGTTATTATCGTTTTCCTGGCGAATAATATTTCTTAAGGAGCGCGGATCCACTTTTTTTCTGTAGGGTGTAAAAAGTGGCATTCTGTGAGGCTTTGTAAGCTCGCTGAGGTGCGACGGTCTCACACAGAAGGCGCTCAACAAGCTGCTTCCGGAACTGCAGGAAGGCGAGCGTTCCCGGGGACTTCTTGTAAATTATGTATTACAGGTAACGGTCTGAATAATGCCAGACTCACACGGCCGTATGTGGAATCCGCTTGCGGAGGCCCACAGCGGACCTCAGCTGCAAGCCTGGCCGTGGTGCTGCATACAGCCACGTAATGTACTGCGCATTAATGCGTACTCACACAGGTGGTCATGCGCAGTACACCTTCTTTTGTTTGTTTAGATTAGCCGTGCCGTCGCTTAGTGATGATGCGGGTACCAGCAGCCCATATACAATGTAATTGCCTATGGGCCTCGGGTATATCCACGACCATAGTGCACTATAACCGCGGTAAAATAGAATATGCTGTGTTCTATTTTCTGCGTGTGGATTACATAATTCCGATCCGCTAATGTGAGCAGAATTGTGTAAACCAATGCATTTGATTGATCCGCGTATTACAAACGCTAGCAGAATCTGCAATTCCTATCCGGTTGTGTGAGACTGGCCTAAGTAGATCGCTACCTTTTTATCATGTGACCGGGGACTGCTCCAGGCTCTCAGCTAGCCAGGAGCAAGGAAATTTTGAATTTTACGGGCGCTCCTCTGCTCCTGCACATTTGTCCATTTTGCCGGCGAGTGCATGCGCAGAAGCTGGAGAAGGTCCATGGAGGATGATCGCGTCGAGGTGCAAATGTGGAAGCCTCCCTAAAAAGTTTCATCTCTACTCAACAATTGCATTTGTGAGGGGAGATAAAATTTCAACTTTTTTTTAAACTCTTACACGATCGCTATTATTCATTGGATAATGGTGATCACATGACCAGGAACCGCATACCTTTAGTAGCCAGGAGCAAGGAGATTTAAAGGGGTTGTCCCGCGGCAGCAAGTGGGTCTATACACTTCTGTATGGCCATATTAATGCACTTTGTAATGTACATTGTGCATTAATTATGAGCCATACAGAAGTTATCAAAAGTTATTCACTTACCTGCTCCGTTGCTGGCGTCCTCGTCTCCATGGTTGCCGTCTAATTTTCGCCGTCTAATGGCCAAATTAGACGCGCTTGCGCAGTCCGGGTCTTCTCCTTTTCTCAATGGGGCTCCGTGTAGCTCCGCCCCATCACGTGCCGATTCCAGCCAATCAGGAGGCTGGAATCGGCAATGGACCGCACAGGAGCCCTGCGGTCCACCGAGGGAGAAGATGCCGGCGGCCATCTTCAGCAGGTAAGTAAGAAGTCACCGGAGCGCGGGGATTCAGGTAAGCGCTGTCCGGTGTTCTATTTTAACCCCTGCATCGGGGTTGTCTCGCGCCGAACAGGGGGGGGGGGGTTTGAAAAAAAACAAAAACCCGTTTCGGCGCGGGACAACCCCTTTAAATTTCTCAGGCCCTCCCCAGCTTCTGCACTTGCATCCGTCATTTTGCCCACAGGCACATGCACAGAAGACGGGGAAAGATTAGTGGATAAAGATCCCATTGGGGGACAAATTCAGGGGGCTATAGGTAAATAATTTCACCTCTCCTCACGGATCTGAGCAACGAGGGGAGGTGAAACTTTGTTTTATTTTACTTTTATGTGATCGCCGTTATCCATTGGATAACAGTAATCACGTGACCAGGGAACGTGTACCGTGGCACCCCGTGAAATCTCCTGGCTCTCAGATAATTTTGGTAACCGGGGCAAGGAGATTTTAAATTTACCAGGCTATCCCAAACTTTTGTGTATGCGTCCGCCTATTTGCTGTAGGGCGCAAGCGCAGAAGCTGGGAAAAGGTTTGCGGATGAAGATCCCATTGAGGGACAAATCCGAGGGCCTTAGGTAAGTAATTTCACCTCTCCTCATGGATCTAATCAATGAAGGGAGGTGAAATTTTATTTTTTTTTACTTTTACGTGATCGCCGTTATCCATTGAATAACGGCAATCACGTGACCAGCGAGCGCAAATGACGGCCCCCTGTGAAATCTCCAAGCTCTCAGCCCCCTCTGGTAGCCAGGAGCAGGGAGATTTTAAATTTACCGGGCAATCCTTCCTGGCTTTTGCGCATGCGTCTGATATTTTGCCAACAGGCGCATGCACAGAAGCCAAAAAAAAGTCCATGGATGAAAATCCCAACATGGGACAAATTCAGGGCCTTAGGTAGATATGATCCGTGAGGGGAGATGAAACTTTAACTTTTTAAACTTTTTTTTTTTAACTTTACATGATCTATTAGATAATGGCGATCACGTGACCAGGGACTGTATATCGTGGCTCCTGGTGACATCTCCCTGCTCTCGGCTACTTATCCTAGCCGGGAGCAGGGAGACTTTAAATGCCTTGGACTCTCTGGCCTTCTGTGCATGCACCTGATATTTTATCTCTGGCGCGCATATGCAGAAACCGCCGCAGGTCCTTGCAGGACCAGATTGGCATGGGACATCGTGGAGGCTGGAGGTGAGTAGTTTCAGCTCCCCTCACAGATCTGATTTGTGAGGGTAGATGGAACTTTAACTTTATTTAACTTTTTAAAAAACTTTTATGGGATTGCCGTTATCTATTGAATAATTGTGATTGTGTGACTGGGGGTCGCACACCGTGGCCCCCTATGACAGCTCCAGGCTTTTGGCTACCTCTGGCAGCGAATAGCAGGGACATGTCACACTTACGGATGCCGTGGCTTTAGTCTACCGAGTCGGCGTGTTTTTACAGCCTTGTAGATTAAAGCCCAGACACCCAGGATGGGAAAACATGTAAGGGTGATCACTAAGGGGCTAGTATAATACACCAATCTGATTAAAGCCTTGGTTCTACAGATAGAAAGTCTGGGCAATGGTGGTTGTTAAAATGACTATTATAAAATGAAGGAAACTTTAGCGTCACAGCTTCATCGCCGATACTCCCTAGGCACATATGCAAGTCCAGTGTGGCACCAGTGCACTGGATGCCAAAGAGACAACATCTCCCTTCTCTGTTAACTCAAATAGGCAAGCTGAGGCGACTGACAGCCTAGCTGGCCTATCAGTTTCTTTCTGTGGGTTCTTATTCCGACTCCTTCTGTCAGAGGATGCTGGTTATACATTTTTTGTACTGATCCACCTGTGTTGCATATCACTTTGTGCCTAGTGCTTCTGAAATGTATCAGCTTTACTTTACTTTGGTCTTCATCTGTCTACTCTTCTTTTAGTGCTTCCTTCTTTCCTCTTGGTATTTTTGGCAACAGTTTGTTAGTTTGCCTGTTTGTTTGTCCATCCTATTCCGTCCTTCCTTGGTCTAGTTCCTGTCTTCCAGTTTTACATCTAGGAAGGTACAGGGAATCTTTTTAGTTTCCTAACAAAAGGTTGCCCTTGTTAGGGTGGGTACTCTACTTAAAAGGCAGGTTCTTGCTGGGGGGTGAATGATGACTGTGGAAGGCAATGGCAAACTACCCCACAAAAACAGTCTACCCTAGGAGTCAGTTAGTGTTTGCACCAGGGGACTTTACCTATACCTACATATCACAGCAAGATCAGGGATGCATCCTATTTCCCCCTACATTTATTATGTAGTTCCTGTATTCTAGCTACTCCATCACCTCTTGAGTTCCACACATCTCCCTATCTGCCTGTCCTTAGTTCCTGTTTCCGTTAAACAGTTTCCTTGTCAAGTCAGGCCAGACGTGACATTTAGCTAAAGCTGTTTGTAAAGCATGCATTGTTTGCCCAATTTGTATTTAATACAAAAAAGTTTTAGTTTCTATATAAACTTCTGAATTTATCAGGAATAATCAAGCATTCTCCTAAAATGCAAATACAATTTAAGTACCCCCTCTGCGAAAAGCATATAATCTGTTTTAACTTTCACATCAGTACCATCAGTTGACCGATTATGTATATGTAGTGGCCCGAAATACCTATTTCTGGCCCCTCCATAATTGTCATACATGTCATGTCTTTTATGTCGATGCACTGTGCAAAGTGTCTTGTTTGCTGTTATGTGTATTGCACAGCTGCAGCATGTAAGAGGTTAATGTCTGAAAGTGGCTGGGATATGTCTGGAAAAGTATCAGTATCTGTCTAGTCACATGATATCTGTACCCTGTAAATGTCAGTGATTTGGGTGTGGTAAGAGTGTTCCAGAGTTACTGATCTTCAACGGTTGAGAGAGGAGTGACAGTTCTGGCCACTTGGGGGTACCTTCAACCCTCATGTGGTGAAGTGATGGAAGAGGAGGAAAGGTGTCCTGAGGCCTTCCATGCCAGGAGCCGCCTCTGAAAAGAGAAAGGAGTGAGAAGTCCACCATGAAAAGCTGTCTACCAGAGTGCAGAGTGAGTGTAAGTAGACTGTTCCCTTCCCCCATCCTCCTCCAGAGTGTTCCCTGTCCAGGAGCGGAGTGCTGTAGATAACTGAGACTGCAGGCCCGATATCATCCTGAGTTGTCCTCCCTGGCCTAGCACTAGCAACTTGTCTTTTCTGTAAGTGCCAGTTAGTTGTATTCTGCTGCATCATCTACAGTAAAGTTTCCAATCACTACCCATTTCCAGTGATTGAGGTATTCAAGTTTATCAGTGTATGGACTCTCTTTATTCATCCGCCACATAATCTACAGAGAGAAAAGAACGGTGGTGTCACGCACGACAAATTCACATTCACAACACTTATACAGGTAACCGTTGCCTCAGTGTTGCCTGGAAAGAGGCCTAGCCGTGCCATGGACGAGGTTCTGTGCGTCCCTTCGGGGAGGAGCCACCGTGATAAGTGCCATCTCTACCCCGCCAGCTCCTCAGCATGCTACTTGTGTCTTAGTCACCACATATACAGCTTGGACTATAACACCTCATCTTTATACCATATCCATTTAAAGGGAATCTGTTACCTGGTTCATATTGCCTGAACCATGGCCAGCACACACCTGGGGCAGCTATGGCTCCAGTGAATGTTTTACTCTGAAATGCTTGGCTTTTCAGATTAAACACACTTTGACATTTCACTCAGGAGCTGAGCACTCTATCATGAAGATGGGCTGCTCCGGTTTCTGTCCATGTGCATCACGTAGACTGACAGCTCTCTTCCTTTTTTGTATATGGGGAGAGAGCTGCTTTAACGACTGTGGATGTGGAACCACTGTGTCAACCTACCTGGTAGGTGATGATCAAGTCCAGTATGGTTGACAGCTGACCCCAGCGTGGGAGGTAAGATACCGGATGTACGAACCCCGTATGCAGATGAAACTTGGGAAAGTATCTTGCTCTGAACTAATCAGAAGAGGGAAACCCCTGCCTATAAGCGGAGCACTCGTCCCAATAAGAACGACCCTACGGTCTTCTTCTAGGCGCTGACTGACCCTGACAGGACAGAACACCTATAAAACAAACTACAGAACAATACCGGGGTGTACAGAAACAAAGGAGGTACAGGCTGACAAGGATAAACAGAGAAACAGACTCACGAAGATAACAGCTAGATACATGAACGGAGGACACAGAACACAAGGAGAAAGCAAGGCAGCAAGGAAACTGCCGGAGCCGCGGCTGAGCACGGAGTTATGGCCACGAATCACACAACAACACTACAGCACTGACTGAAAGGCCCAGGGCAGCCAGATAGGGAGGTGATTAGAAAAGGTGCATCAGCTGAGCAGAATTTAGATCAAGAGGGGTATCCTTTCTTCATTTGTATATTATAGACCTGAAAGCGCGCTATAACATCATGTATTTTTGTTAGCCATTAAAAGGTATCATATCTACAAGATTACTTGGTTTCTGTTACTGAGACAATCACACTTCAAAGTGTTGAAACACCGCAGCGTTTCAGAATAAAACATCCATGGGGGCATTAAGCATACCTGTTCCGAGTTCATGCGGCCCCTAGTTCTGGATGCATGAAGCTGGTGACAAATTCCCTTTAAATTGCAAAGTTATATGGCATGGGATCTATCCACAGATATCTCTTCCATTACACTGTATTGTCTATCTACATTCATAATGAATTTGTGTATTTGTTGTGTTTGTTGGTATTTGTATCACAGTACAGCAGCAATGAAGATGATAGCACCTAAAGGTACCTTTACCCAGGGCAACTAGCGCCCAAGTAGTCGCTCATACTCTACTCAACTCTATCTTACAGCGAATTAGGCACACCATTATGTTGGAATGGAAGCCATAGCCCAGATATGAACACAGCCTTAATATAACCCAGAACTCAAAAAAACACCCAGAAATAATGGGATGTATGAGTTGAAATTACCCTGATTGCAGAAATGTTGTTATAGCCTGGAGGTGTCACTGTTTCCTATGCTTTATGTGAAGAAATCTAGTTCATTCAGCAAAACAGACGTTAATGCATTTTGTTTCAGAGGATCTGTGAGGCACGTTTAGTAGGCACTGTATTCTCTCACAGACCGGCTGGCTTGGGTCATCAACTGGTTATACTATAATGACTAATTTAACACTTGCATCTATTGTTTAATGCAACTGAATGCAGTGTAAAGCCCATTTCACATGGGATGACTGTCGGAAGCTTCAGTGCTCGGCAGCCATCCCAACAATGATCGCTCCCGTGCTTTTACACAGGAGGATCATTGCGCAGTGAATGGAGGCAGAGCAGGCCGGGGATCGTTCCGACTCACCCTACTCCAATCAGAATAAACAGGCAGTTGTTCATACGAGATGCAGGACTGACTGCCTGTTTAAACTGAACGATGCAGCTGCAGACAACAATGGTTTTATGGTCTACATGAAAGATCAGATCAGTGATTTATTGCTGATCGGACTTTCACTGCATGAGCTCACACAGCGTAATTATTTTGCAGTGCGATCTAACTAAGGATTTGCACAATAATCAAGCCGCGTTAAACTAGACAGAGAAGCGCAAATATTTGTTTTTAAACACAGTTAAAAGAAGGATAGCGCCTCTGGAATGGAAGAGTCTGCAGAGTGTAACAAAATAAACCATAACAGACTCACCTGATGTGGGCAACCTAACCTGAAAGGCAGGCCGTCACACCTATGTCACACAGACATAGGCAAAGAAGAGGTGACGTCAAAGATACATCCACAGGGGGAGAACACACTAGAAACAAGCCTAAGATACTCTCAGAGGTCTTGGTATAGCAAAACACTAATGGCAAAAGCAAAAAATTAAAATTAATTCCTGCACTCAAAGGATCCATCTAGAGGAGTCTGGAGTAAGATATGAACAATGGGTACTTACTTGAGGGAGGGTCTGATCTGCACCGAGATCCATTTTCATCCAAGAAAACAATGTAATGAGGCCTTGGATGGCTTCTTAAGAGTTAGTGGATAGGGTCCATTAAGGTGCAAACAAACATTATTTTCATTTATAGAGAATCCATAAACAACTAGACAAGGGTAGTTCACCGAGTTTCGGAGTAGGCTTCTCCTTTATCAAGCATAGAAAACTACAGTGAATACAAGGAAATATATTTCATCCAACAAAAACTCATTACACTGCTTTCTTGAAAGAAAAGAGGAGTCTGAGCGCAGATCAGACCCTCCTTCAAGTAAAAACCCGTTATTTATACCTTACTCCAGACTCATCTTGATGGACCCTTTGAGTGCAAGAATGTTTGTTTTTAATCACTATGGTAGGAAGCCTGTATTGTCTAAAATAAAATGACATTAGCAAGTCCCCATACTGTAATCAGCACAGTGCTATTAGTAGAGGTACGGATAAGGCCTCAGTCACACGGGCGCATCGACATCCGTACACCGGCGCCGATGCGCCCGTGTGACTGCAGGAAGGAGACGGACATACCTGCAGACGGCCGTCTCTCTGCAGCGCCGGAGGAAAGAACACATGACCGGCAATGAAGCCGATCACATGTTCTTTCCTCCAGCGCTGCAGAGAGACGGCCGTCTGCAGGTACGTCCATCTGCTTGTGTAAGTCGCATCGGCGCCGGTGTACGGGTGCCGATGCACCCGTGTGACTGAGGCCTAAGAGAAAACCTTGACAGACAGCAGCAGTATTGTTCCTTTCTGCTTCACCCAGTAATTATTTACATGAAAGTTGTAGCCTCTGTCAGTAGCATTATTAACAGAGTGTAAAGAACTAAGGACCTTTTTACAACCCCAGTTACAAAAAGGGACGCTGTGTAAAATGTAAATACATGTTATGAAAACAGAATGCAATGATTTGAAAATTTCACATAACCACATTTTATTCACAATAAAACACAGAACACTTATCAGCAGGTGAAGACGAGAAATGTTTCCATTTCATTAAAAAAATTAACTCATTTAGAAATTGATGGCAGCAACACATCATTAAAAAGTTGGGCCGGCCATGTCTACCATCAGCTTATCTTTTTACAACAGTCTGTAAACATCTGGGAAGTGAGGAGACCAATTGCTGGAGTTTTGGGAGAGGAATGTTGTCCCATTCTTGTCTGAAGTAGGATTCTAGCTGCTCAGCAGTCCTGGGTTGTCTTTGTCGGATCTGATAATGCACCACATGTTTTCTATTGGTGAAAGGTCCGGACTGCAGGGAAGTCAGTTTAGTATCAGGATTCTACTTTGAAGTCTTGCAGTTGTGGTGGATGCAGTATATGGTTTAGTATTGTCTTACTGAAATATACAAGGCCTTCCCTGAAAGAGACGTTGTCTGGATAGGAGCATGTGGTGTTCTAAAATCTCTATATACTGCCCAGCATTAATAATAATAATCTTTATTTGTATAGCGCCAACTTATTCCGCAGCGCTGTCAAGCATGGGAGAAATGCAGACAATACAACAATTACATGTGATATACAATCAATTTGAAACAAATAGGGTGGGGGTGATAAGGAAGTGCAAGGGGGAAGATGAGGCATGGGCGAACACAGGCAGTACAGGAAATACATATGGAAATAAGTTATTAGGAAGCAAACGGGGTAGGGGTGGTAAGGAGGTGAAGGGGTTGTATGTGGTAAGTAGGGTGGATGGTGTGGGGAGCCACAGGGAGGGGCGGGAAACTAGGTCAGGGGATTTGGTATGCCTCCCTCAAGAGGTGAGTTTTTAAGGCGCATCTGAAATTTCGTGCATCGGGATGCCTTGGGGTAGTGCGTTCCTGAGGATGAGTGCTGCTCTAGTGAAGTCCTCTAGGCGAGCATGTGAGGTTCGTATTAGAGGGGTGTTTAGTCTGAGTCTGTTAGCGGATCGGAGTGAGCGGGCTGGGTGGTGTACTGACAGGAGGGAGGCGATGTATGGTGGTGTGGCACTATGGAGAGCTTTGTGGGTGAGGAGTTTAAATTTAGTTCTGCAGTGGATGGGCAGCCAGTGCATTGACTGGCATAGTGCAGAGGAGTCTGAGTAAGGGTTGGATAGGAAAATGAGCCTAGCTGCCGCATTTAGTATGGATTGGAGTGGAGCGAGTCTGGTGCGGGGGAGACCGATGAGTAGAGAGTGGCAGTAGTCAAGTCGGGAGTGGATGAGGGCGACAAAGAGTGTCATTAGCGTTTCCGTGGTGAGGAACGGACGAATTTTAGCAACATTTCTGAGGTGCAGGTGGCATGTTCGGGCCAGAGATTGGATGTGAGGGGGGAAAAGGAGAGGTCAGCAATGGCAGTGCCTTTCAAGATGTGAAAGCTGCCCATGTCATAGGCACTAATGCAACCCATCCCATCAGAGATGCAGGCTTCTGGCCTGTGCGCTAATAACTCGTGCGCTATCCCAACTTTTTTCAACTGCTATCAATTTCTAAATGAGTTTTTTTTTTTACAGGGAAAGGAAAAATGCCTCACTTTCACCTTCTGATGTGTGTTTTGTGAATGCCGAACGATAATTCATTCACTTGTCAATCATCGTTCAGTTTCAGCAGTCGTAAAAAAAGGACTCATGGAAAAGGACTCTAAGCGGGCGGGTAAGTGACCACTATGCTCCCCCACTTAGTAGGGATATACAGAGAGACGTTTTCTATCTGATTCATGCTTTTCTTTATAGCATCTGTCATGTCAAGGCCTACAGGATTTCATAACTAAAATGGGTGGAATTGCAGATTAAAAAAACTTCTGGTTAGTGCCAGCTTTATTACTTTCTCCTAAGATGAGCAGTGCAGCAGGTGTTTGGCCCTCCCTTCAATCTCCATAGACATTAATATACATATTAAATTGAGACACATGTGCTAACAAGTTTTTATTTATCAGCCAAAAGACTTTCGTTTGAACAGTCAACTTATATAAATGGCCAGCTCATGAACCTGGGATATAGGAGAGAACATATGAACTGCTTTTCAACTCACAGTACAGATCTTGGATGGGGGGTCACCTGCCATGTTGCTATATACATTTCTGGCCTGCCCTGTCAGTGCTACAGTTCTGTCTCATGCTTTTGGAACTGGTCTTCTCTACTCCCACCGCCAAAATTGATTTCTGAGCAGTCAGAAGCAGCAGAGGTAAGTATGCTAGATGTGCTTTAGGCTTAGGACAACACGGAAAGTCATGGTGTGGCTGTGTTATAATGACAGATGGCAGGAAAAGCCCAAAAGAGAAAAATCTAAATAAAAAACATGACTTTTATTGTAATGGATGAATGTAGCAAGACACACCCAAGTGAATGTGTCAACTTCCTCGGAGTGAAGGTTGTTATTATAGTGTGGGCACTCTACTTGCTTTCTGTTTGTTGTGATTTAACCCACAAATCATAGGTTTTAGTAACACGGAGTGCCATTACTCTAGTAGTTCTTTGGTAAAAAAAAAAAAAACTCTGGCCTTAACAACCCAGTGATTTTCCTATAAATACATTCAAACTCTCATAATTCAGAAGGAACGACATGTAAGATACGTATGCTACTGTATGTACAAATATCACATTGCCTTGGGAAGCTATGAATTCTAGTTACACGCCTACTGCCTGAGGCTATTCCCATGTATTACATAAATTTGATGACTACATTTTAATTATTCCTTGCCCTAATGTTGAACAATTCTTGGGTTATCTTTATTGCAGCTGAATTAAATTGGCATATACTTCTTCCCAACATGCGGTTGATATGTCCTTAAAACTCTTGCAATCCATGTGTATGTATAAAAACCTGTACTCTTAGGCCAGCTTCCCACGGACGTAATGTCACGCAGAATAACCAAAGAATAGAACTTTCCACCCCAAAAAAGCGCAGCATGCTCTATTTTAATGCCCATAGGAGTCAATACCCACGGAATTGCGCATTGTGTTCCTTTTTTCTTGGAATTGCGAAGCATATCTGAAACTAATTAAATTATATAGCCTTTTAAATCACAGCACGGGTGTGTCCCGCGCCCATGTGAAATGTCCCTGTCAGCGCAAAAAGTGTAATAAAAAGCACAAAGTTCAAAGCATGTTGTGCTAACTGATGCGTTTTTGCACAATATGTCCATGTGAAGCCCCCTAATAATACATCATCAGCCATGAGGCGATACTATTGTACATTGTCGACACCAAAAGTGATGGGTGTCGACAAGGGTAAGGCTGCTTGACAGCCAGGTGACTCCCCTAGTTCCTGATTGGCTGCAGGGCTGGCTCACGCCCAGGTCCTGGCACTCCCGACGTCCATCGGCCTCTAGGGTCCTGCCACTCACCCCCACCTGGTCTCCCTTCTCTGCTCGCTTGTCCTGTTCTTCTAGTTGCTCCTGTCCTCACCGCCCCCTCCGGTCTCCCTTCTCCGCTCCTGTACTCACCACCCCGGTCTGCGTTCTCCGCTCACGGCTCCTGTGGCGCCGGAGGGGAGTTACGGCAAGCTCCTAGCAGCATGCGGAATGAGTTATGGCTGGGATGGAGGGTTAGGGTTCGTTTCAGTGTTAGGGTTACATTATTAGCTGATAATGCTTCCATGTTACTGCGTCCAGTGCTAACATGGAAGCATTTATAGCTAATAATGTAAGCCTAACACTGAATCTTACCCTAACCTTAACCCTCCATCCAAGGCAAACCTCAGTCCCCACACTGCTAGGACCTTGCTAAAGGTAACCAATCACTTGCTTGTGGGCGTACAGTGGGTGGATACAGCCCATCACTAGGTCTCCACCCAAGATACAATAGTACCCCATGAGGCTTTCTTCACACATACATTTTGTGTGTCGTTTTTCAGCCTTAAAAATTGCATGTAAGAAGGAACTTCTACATGCTCTTTTAGGTGATTTTGAAGTGGTTTTTCTTTTGTTCACTCATTTTTTCTGGCATTTTTCTTTATTTTTTTTTTATAGAAAAGCCCATGCAAAGATACTAAAAGAGAAAAAAGCAAATCTACAGCCTGCTGTGTTTGCAGAAAAAAAACTCCAGGGACTCCAAATAAGGGAGGAATAGTTAAAAAAAGGCGACAAAACAAAATCACACTATTTGTATTTTATTTATATGATGTAGGTTGAGAAGGGTATGGTTTCTCCTTAACCACTTAGTGACCATCCATACATGTTTTCTCATCCTGGGTGTCTGGGCTATATTCTACAGGCCATATAAAACGGTGGCCCTGTAGACTAAAGCCCCAGGATCTGGGAGCGTGACAGCTCCCGGAAGTAGCCTAGAGCTGTTATTGGGGGCTGTGGTGTGCAGTCCCCAGTCACGCGATTGCGTAAAAATTTTAAAAAAAAAGTTAAACTTTCACCTCTGGCCTTTGCGATGTCCTGCAACGATCTGGTCATGCAAAGATCTGTCACCAGCTTCTGCGCATGCGTGCCAACAACAGAATGTCGGATGCATGTGCAGAAGCCGGAAGAATCCAGGAAATGAAAAATCTCCCTGCTCCCCCCTGCCTGGAGAGTTCATGGGAAGGAAGGGGGGGGGGGGGTGCAGTATGTCCATGGTGCTATGATCGCCATTATCCAATTGAGTTTCATCTCCCCTCGCAAACCGGATCTGTGACGGGAGATTAATATTTCTTACCTAAGGCCCCCGAATCTTTATCCACAGACCTTTCCCAGGCTTCTGTGCATGTACCTATCAGCAAAATGGAGATGTCACTGGGGGCTGTGGTATGCGGTCACCAATCACATGATCAATGGGGAACGGCAATCATGTAAAAGTTAAAATAGAGTTAATAAAGTCTAATCCGTGAGGGAAGATGAAACCAACTTACCTAAGGCCTCTGATGATGTCCCCCGACAGGATCTTTATGCACAGACTTTTCCCTAGCTTCTGTGCATGTGCCCATTGGAAACATAGTGGACACATGCACAGAAGCTGGGGAGCCAAGGAAATTTGAAATCTCCTTGCTCCTGGTTACCAAAGTTAGCTGAGAGCCTGGAGCAATGACCAAGGCCGCGGTGAGCAGTCCCCGGACACGTGATCCCCGTTATCCAATGGTATAAAAAGGTAGCGATCTACCCTAGGCTGGTCTCACACGGCCACATAGGAATTCCGAATTTTGCAAGCGTTTGTTCCGTGGTATTGCGTGGATCAATCAAATGCATTGGATTACACAATTTTGCTCAAAATTGTGCAATTCACTTGCAGAAAATAGAATGCAGCATGTTCCATTTTACCACGGATATCCACAACATTGTGCTCTATAGTCATGGATATACCCGCAGCATATATGCAATTACATTGTGTATGGGCTGCGGGTACCTGCGTCATCGCTAAGCGACAGCGCTGGAAATATAAGCAAGCAAAAAAGCTGCACTGCGCATGCAGTACATTAAGCAGCCGTACGCAGGGTCACGGCTGGGCTGACAGCTTCCACATACGACCATGTGAGCCCGGCGTTATTCAGATCACTACCGATAATGCCTACATAATTTACAAGAAGTCTCTATTTCGCCGTCCTGCAGTCCCAGGAGCAGCTTGTTGAGCGCCTTCTGTGTGAGACCGCCACACCTCAGCAAACTTACGAATCTGAGGAGGTACGAAGGTTCACAGAACTCCATTTTTTACACTCCATCTCTGCCAGTGAGGTCAAGAAATAACCTTAAAAAAGTGTTGGGTTTGCAGCGAGCATGGGAGGAGGAGGGATACCTGGTTCTATGGCCCCATTTGCCTATCACAACCGGGCCTCTATAATTACCCCTGTTTTGAGACATACCACACAGTTTTATTTTATTACTTTTATGTAAGATTTAAGGAATGCCAAAAGGGAGGGCAGGGGGAATCTTTTTAGGAAGTCAATTTTTTTTCTGCACAAGTGAGCAATGGGGCCTGGAATTCATTCAGTTGTGCCCTGAAATCCATTAGGTGTTCCCTCCATTATAGGCCTAACCAGGTGTCCTATAAGTAGATTGAGGCTACAATGAGGGTATTGCTGAACACAGAAGAACTAGTACTATAAAATTTGGGGTGCGTCTTCCCAGTTTTCTCTGCTTCAAACAAAGAAAACTGTCATGAAATTGACATATGTGTGAAAAAAATTAAATTGCATTTATTTTTCACCTGCTTGGGGTGGAGTCAGAATGCTTAGTAAACACCTAGATAAATGGGCTAAGGGGTTTAGATTTAAAAATGGAGTTACTTGTGGGGGGCATTCTGTCATTTTGACACTTTGAGCCATGGGGCCTGGAATTTATTCAGTTGTGACCTGGAAGCCAAAGGGTGTTCCCTCCATTACAGCGCCTAGCCATGTGTCCTGTAAGCAGATTGGGGTTACAATGAGTATGTTTCTGAACACAGGACAAACTGGGGGATCCATTTTGGGGTACAAGTCTTCATTCATATGTGTGCTGTACCAAAAATGTTTTAAAATAACAGAATTTGCTAAGATTCATTCAAAAGCAGTGGGTTTAAAATGTGCAGTACACCCCTAGATGAATTCGTTAAGGGGTCTAGTTTTCAAAATTATGTCATTTGTGGGTGTTCTCCAGCGTTTTAGCCGCTCAAGGGCTCTACAAGTGTGCAATGGGAATGAAACACCTTCAAGCAAAGTTTCTGTTCTGAAAGCCACTGGCTGCTCCTTTAGTTTTGGGCCCCATTGTACGTACGGACATAATATTAGGGCCACAATGGGTGTGTTTCTGAACACAGGACAACCAGGGGTACAAGTCCTCATTCATATAGGTGCTGTATAAAAAAAATTGCCAAAAAAATGAAAATCATATTTTTTCCTCCTGCTTTTCTTAGATTCATTCAAAACCTGTGGGGTCACAATACACAGTACACCTCTAGATGATTTTTTTAAAGAGGTCTAGTTGCCAAAATGGGGTCATTTGTCGGGGTTCTCTGACATTTTGGCAGCTCAAGGGCTCTACAAGTGAGCAATGGGGCCTAAATCACCTTCAAGCAAAATTACAGTTCTAAAAGCCACCCGCTGCACCTTTATCCTTTGGCCCACTGTTATACATCCAGACGTAAGATTGGGGCTACAATGGGTATGTTTCTGAACACATTTCGAACAGTGGTATCCATTTTGGGGTGCAAATCCTTATTTTCATGTGTACTATAGAAAGAAAAAAACTGTCTTTAAAATGACATATTTTCAAAACATCGACTCCTGAAAATAAACTGTGGGGTCAAAATACTCATGACAGTTTTTTAAAGTTTATCAAATGTGCTTTCAGAATAAAGTTAAACAGATGGAAATAACTATCTCATTAAAATTTTGTACAGTATGTTTGCACATATTTGGTATATTACAGTTGAAAAAATGACAATGTTTTTCAAAGTGTTCCTATTTTTTGACACTTTTAATAAATATACACAAATTCTATCGGTCTATTTTTACTACCTAAATGAAGTACAATATGTGGTGAAAAAACAATATCAGAATCACTTGGATATGCAAAACCTTTACGGAGTTATTCTATGTTAAAGTCAGATTTCCAAAATTTGGCCTGGTCATTCAGGCGCAAATAGGTTTGCTCAGTAAGGGGTTAAGGAAAGCACCTAGTGAGGAGACATAAAAGGCAATGCATGCTTCTCTGTTAAATTTAAGCAAGTGGAAAGATAAAGCAATGCCTCTATAGCACCACCTAATGGAAGACAGCATTCCTGCAAGTCAATGTCAGATCTTTTAACAAGCCTTGTAACAATGACTGCCCTATATACAGAAATGCTGCAATACATGATGCTGTAGAGGTATTGTCACATCTTCCAATATGACTGAATGAATGCATGCTTCCTCTCCTGCCCAACACTAATTACACAGATTGAGTTGTGCAGGGAGGGAGAAAACCATGCAGACACACAGTACTCTCAGGAACTCGGCAGATTGCTTTATCGACTGTTAAACAAGCAGGGGGGTCTTGTTTAACAATCGAGTTCAGACAATAGGATGCACACACGTTTTAGCAAGATTTTTTTCTTGCTCCAAAATGCGCTGTATAGTCCAAAAATATTGTAGTCAAACTACTAACAACCAATCATAGCCATTTAATGATGTCATTCAATGAGTGTCTAAATAGAAAAAGGCTTAGTGAAAATGATGAAAGACTTTATTCATCCGTAACGCATTCAATGAATGTCTGTGATTGGTTCTTCGAGTGCCGACTCCGATTGGCTCAAGCGGTGCTCCGGAACCAATCGGAGCAATTGCATGCTGGAGTATTTAAGCCTGTCACCAGCAAGAGATGCTCTGTTGGCATTGGGGACTGCACGGTAGCCTGCCTTAGCACTGCAGCCCAGTGCTAAGGACCCAGATAGCGCCTGCTAGGTGAGTATTGCTTTTTTTGTCACGTAGTATAGCTAGGGTTTATTTTTGGGGTAGGGCTTATATTTCAAGCCCACCCCTCTGAAAATTAGGGTAGGGCTTATTATATTCAGGAAAACGCGGTAAAGGCTGCTTTCACACCTATGTTTGGGTCAGTTTAGGGTTTCGGTCTCTCTGCTTAGTTTTTGAAGGAGAGAAACTGAAATAAAAGGAAAACAAAACAGAACTGTTTTTCCTCCACATTAATTTCAATGAGGTTTAAAAAAAAAATGGAAAGGCTTCAGTTTGTTTCCGTTCCGTTAGGTTTCACTTTTTTAAATTGGAGAATAACAGTCTGTAGTGCTATTTTTCCATAAAAAAAACCCAACGGAATGAAAGTAGACAGAAGGCTTTCCGTTTGCTTTCTTTTTCTTTTGAAACCCTATTGAAATCAATCCAGGGGAAAAAACTGGTCTTTTTTTTCCATTTTATCAGTTTCTCTCCTTCAACAATGGAAAGCAGACTAATATATTATAGCAGCTCAGTATCTTATATATTCAGATTGGCATTTATATAAATTAGGGTGGCTTAAGGGGTCAAAAACTGAAACTGGAAACTTCAGGCCGGTAAGTCTAACTTCTATTGTGGGTAAAATGTTTGAAGGAGGTAAGTTATGAGGAGGTAAGTTCTAGACTAGACCTGGAATAGTCACTGGATCTTGTGTATCTTGACTTTTCCAAAGCATTTGATACTGTACTGCGTAAAAGGTTGGTATATAAAATGAGAATGCTTGGCCTGGATGAGAATGTGTGTAAGCGGGTACAGTAAGTAACTTGCTCAGTGACAGAAACAAGTGACTGATTAATGGTACAAACTCTGATTGGGTCACTGTTACCAGTGGTGTCCACAGGGGGCAGTACTGAGCCCTATTCTTTTTAATATATTTATTAACCTATTAGTGACCACCTCATAGTGTTTTTACGTCCTGGCCTGCTGGGCTTTAATCCCTGAGGACGTAAAAACATGCTTCTTCTGGGGATTAAAACCCTGGAGGCTCTGGACATGACAGCTCCATGCTGTTAGTTACCAGAGTTAGCCGACGTCCTGGAACTGTCATCCCGGGCTGCGGTTCCTGGTCACATGACCGCTGTTATCAAATGGATAACACCGATCATGTAAAAGTTTAAAAAAGTAAAAGAAAAAAGTTTGTTTCATCTCCCCTCATGGATCATAACTGTTATGCGAGATGAAATTAGGTACCTAAGGCCCCCGGATTTATCCATGGACCTCCCTGCAGCTTCTGCGCACGTGCTTATCGACAAAATGGCGGTTGCATGTGCAAAAGCCGCAGATTGCCTAGGTAATTTAAAATCTCCCCACACCTGGCTACTAAATGTAGCCAAGAGCCTAGAGATCTCACGGGGGTTGCAGTACCCGGTTATTAGTCACGTGATCACCGTTATCCAATGGATAACGGCAATTATGTTAAAGTAAAAAAAGCTAGAGTTTCACCTCCCCTCACGGATCCGAATCATGAGGGGAGGTGAAATTACTTATCGAAGGCCTGCGGCGATGTCCCCCAATGGGATCTTTATCTGTGGACCTTTCCCTAACTTTGGCACATGCACCCATCGCCAAAATGGCGGACGCAAGCACAGAAGCTGAGGAGGGCCCAGGAAATTTAAAATCTCCTTGCTCCTGGCTACTAAACATAGACAAGAGCTTAGAGCAGAAACCGATGGGACTGCAGTGAGCGGTTTCCAGTCACGTGATCGCCATTATTCAATAGATATTGGTGATCACGTAAAAGTTAGGACAGTTAAAGTTTAATGCTCCTTTCGGTTTGTACAACATTGTGCATCCAGATAGAAGATTAGGGCCTTAATGGGTATGTTTCTGAATACGGGACAAACGGGTGGATCCATTTTGGGGCGAAAGTCTTCATTCATATATGTGCTGTATAGAGATGAGCGAGCACCAAAATGCTCGTGTGCTTGTTACTTGAGTCGAACTTCCCGCGATGCTCGAGGGTTCGTTTCGAGTAACGAACCCCATTGAAGTCAATGGGCGACCCGAGCATTTTTGTATGGGACCTATGCTCCGCTAAGGTTTTCATTTGTGAAAATCTGGGAAATTCAAGAAAGTGATGGGAACGACACAGAAACGGATAGGGCAGGCGAGGGGCTACATGTTGGGCTGCATCTCAAGTTCCCAGGTCCCACTATTAAGCCACAATAGCGGCAAGAGTGGGCCCCCCCCCAACAATTTTTACTTCTGAAAAACCCTCATTAGCAAGGCATACCTTAGCTAAGCACCACACTACCTCCAACAAAGCACAATCACTGCCTGCATGACACTCCGCTGCCACTTCTCCTGGGTAACATGCTTCCCAACCACCCCACACGACCCAGCGTCTGCTGCACACACAAAAGTATCACTGCGCTCCCTTCAGCTGCCCCCATGCCACACGCTCACTTCATAGCCACACCACCCTCATGTCAATTTATAATTGCCTGTGTGATGAGGAGGAACCGGAGGCACACACTTCAAAAGGGTTGGCAGGGCCAGGTAGCGACCCTCTTTAAAAGGGGCGGGGCGATAGCCCACAATGCAGTTGAGAATCACTGACAAATCAACGTTCGATCTTCATTCCAATCCTGTGGCACCTCCGTCAGGAGCTGCAAATGTCGCCAGGAGTTACGTAGCGATGGGGAATCCATGTGCCCACACAGTGTTCATTCTGTCTAGGTGTCAGGTGGCTCAATCGACACTGCAAGGGGAAAGCCATCTGCACTATGCCCCCTTTCCAAGTCACTCAGTGTCTTAGTGGCAGACAGGTAAAGCACCGCGATGGGAACTAAATGTGCGCCCACAGCAGGTGTGGCTCAGAGGAAGCCACCGACAGTACCAAAAAAAATACCATTGCAGTGCCTCCCTTAAAGCTGAGGTAACGCGAGAAGAAAGGAAGGTTGGCTTCGGGCCACACTGCAAGCCCTAGTCACGCAGGCTGGGTTATTTTCATAGTCACAGGTAGGTAGAACTCCGCTATGGGAAGTCTGTGTGCACCCACAGCAGGGGTGGGTCCCAGGAAGCCACCGACGGTACATAAATAAATCCCATTGCAGTACCCCTCATAGCTGATGGCACGTCAGAAGAAATGCAGGTTGGCTTCGGCCCACACTGCATGCCCCAGTCAGTCTGGGTAATTAAGATTTGTCACAGATAGGATGAACTCCCCTATGGTATGTCTGGGTGCACCCAAAAGGATGGGTGGCTTCCTGGAGCCCACTGATGGTACATAAATATATCCCATTGCAGTGCCTCCCTTAGAGCTGATGGAATGCGAGAAAAAAAATGCAGGTTGGCTTCGGCCCACAATGCAAGGCCTAGTCAGGCTGCGCAGAGGCTAGAATTAGCAGCATTTCAGTAGTAGCAGAATAGACAGGCCCCAGTAACAATTCCGTGGAAGCAGTATAGGGAGAGCCTAGTATTAGTAACATTTCAGTAGTAGCAGTATAGAGAGGGCCCAGTAACATATCACTAGCAGCAGTATAGGGGGAGCACAGTATTAGTTCCATTTCAGTAGTAGCAGAATAGACAGGGCCCTGTAACAATTCCGTGGCAGCAGTATGGCCAAAAGCCTGTAGTAGTAACATTTCAGTAGTAGTAGCAGTCAAGACAGGCCCCAGTAACAATTCCGAAGCATCAGTATAGGGGAGCACAGTATTAGTTCCATTTCAGTAGTAGTAGCAGTCTAGACAGGCCCCAGTAACATATCACTAGCAGCAGTATAGTGGGAGCACAGTATTAGTTCCATTTCAGTAATAGTAGCAGTCAAGACAGGCCCCAGTAACATATCACTAGCAGCAGTATAGGGGGAGCACAGTCTTAGTTCCATTTCAGTAATAGTAGCAGTCAAGACAGGCCCCAGTAACAACTCCGAAGCAGCAGTATAGGGGGAGCACAGTCTTAGTTCCATTTCAGTAATAGTAGCAGTCAAGACAGGCCCCAGTAACATATTACTAGCAGCAGTATAGGGGGAGCACAGTATTAGTTCCATTTCCGTAGTAGTAGCAGTCTAGACAGGCCCCAGTGACATATCACTAGCAGCAGTATAGGGGGAGCACAGTATTAGTTCCATTTCAGTAGTAGTAGCAGTCTAGAAGAGGCCCCAGTAACATATCACTAGCAGCAGTATAGGGGGAGCACAGTATTAGTTCCATTTCAGTAGTAGTAGCAGTCAAGACAGGCCACAGTAACATTCCCGTTGCAGCAGTTAAGGGAGATAACAGTCTCTTTCACATTTCAGTAGTTGCAGTATAGACAAGGCCCCAGTTACATTTATGTAGCAAAAGTGTAGGCCAACCCCACACACCTTGCTGTACCATGAGTGCAGGCGAAGCCCATAAAAATTACTTGGATTACACTGTAGGCGAGGGCCCCAAAAAATTGGTGTACCAACAGTACTAATGTACCTCAGAAAAATAGCCCATGCCCAACCAAGAGGGCAGGTGTAACCCATTAATCGCTTTGGTTACTGTGGCTTAATTTGTAACTAGGCCTGGAGGCAGCCCAGTTAAAATAAAAATTGGTTCAGGTGCAAGTTTCAACGCTTTAATGAGAATTGAAACGTATAAACATAGTTTACAAAAGTAATATGACTGAGCCTTGTTGGCCCAAGAAGAATTGCCCGTTCGGCGTGATTACGTGAAGTTTCAGGAGGAGGAGCAGGAGGAGGAGGATGAATATAATACACAGATTGATGAAGCTAAAAGGTCCCCGTTTTTTATGGTGATAGAGCACGATGCTTCCATCCGCGGGTGCAACCTACGTATGGTTTAGGTACCGCTGCTGTCCGCTGGTGGAGAAGAGAAGTCTGGGGAAATCCAGGCTTTGTTCATCTTTATGAGTGTAAGCCTGTCGGCACTGTCAGTTGACAGGCGGGTACACTTATCCGTGATGATTTCCCCAGCCGCAGTAAACACCCTCTCTGACAAGACGCTAGCCGCAGGGCAAGCAAGCACCTCCAGGGCATACAGCGCGAGTTCAGGCCATGTGCCCAGCTTCGACACCCAGTAGTTGTATGGAGCAGAGGTGTCACGGAGGACGGTCGTGCGATCGGCTACGTACTCCCTCACCATCCTTTTACAGTGCTCCCGCCGACTCAGCCTTGACTGGGGAGCGGTGACACAGTCTTCCTGGGGAGCCATAAAGCTGGCAAAGGCCTTGGAGAGTGTTCCCCTGCCTGCGATGTACATGCTGCTTGATCTCCACGCCTCCCCTGCTACCTGGCCCTCGGAACTGCGCCTTCTGCCACTAGCGCTGTCGGATGGGAATTTTACCATCAGTTTGTCCACCAGGGTCCTGTGGTATAGCATCACTCTCGAACCCCTTTCCTCTTCGGGTATGAGAGTGGAAAGGTTCTCCTTATACCGTGGGTCGAGCAGTGTGTAAACCCAGTAATCTGTAGTGGCCAGAATGCGTCTAACGCGAGGGTCACGAGAAAGGCATCCTAACATGAAGTCAGCCATGTGTGTCAGGGTACCTGTACGCAACACATGGCTGTCCTCACTAGGAAGATCACTTTCAGGATCCTCCTCCTCCTCCTCAGGCCATACACGCTGAAAGGATGACAGGCAAGCAGCATGGGTACCCTCAGCAGTGGGCCCGGCTGCTCTGACTATCCAGCGACATACTGTCTTCCCCCGCCTCCGTTTCCGAGCGCAAAGCATCTGCCTTTATGCTTTGCAGGGAACTTCTCAAGAGGCATAGCAGAGGAATGGTGACACTAATGATTGCAGCATCACCGCTCACCATCTGGGTAGACTCCTCAAAGTTTCCAAGGACCTGGCAGATGTCTGCCAACCAGGCCCACTCTTCTGTAAAGAATTGAGGAGGCTGACTCCCACTACGCCGCCCATGTTGAAGTTGGTATTCCACTATAGCTCTACGCTGCTCATAGAGCCTGGCCAACATGTGGAGCGTAGAGTTCTGCTCTGTCAGACCCTGCAGCAGTTCGTCTGCCGTGTGCCTCTTCTCTCCTAAGCTGAGTAGTTTCAGCATGGCCTGCTGACGCTTGCCCACTGCTGTGCTGCCACGCCGCGCGACACTGACTACTGGCGACGTGCTGCTGCTGACACATCTTGATTGCGAGACAGAGGTTGCGTAGGAGGAGGAGGAGGAGGAGGGTGGTTTAGTGGAGGAAGCATACACCACCGCAGATACCAGCACCGAGCTGGGGCCCGCAATTCTGGGGGTGGGTAGGACGTGAGCGGTCCCAGGCTCTGACTCGGTCCCAGCCTCTACTAAATTCACCCAATGTGCCGTCGGGGAGATATAGTGGCCCTGCCCGCCTGTGCTTGTCCACGTGTCCGTTGTTAAGTGGACCTTGCCAGTAACCGCGTTGGTGAGGGCGCGTACAATGTTGCGTGAGACGTGGTCATGCAGGGCTGGGACGGCACATCGGGAAAAGTAGTGGCGACTGGGAACCGAGTAATGCGGGGCCGCCGCCATCATGTTTTTGAAAGCCTCCGTTTTCACAAGCCTATACGGCAGCATCTCCAGGCTGATCAATTTGGCTATGTGCACGTTTAACGCTTGAGCGTGCGGGTGCGTGGCGGCGTACTTGCGCTTGCGCTCAAACAGTTGCGCTAGCGACGGCTGGACACTGCGCTGAGAGACATTGCTGGATGGGGCCGAGGACAGCGGAGGTGAGGGTGTGGGTGCAGGCCGGGAGACGGTCGTGCCTGTGTCCTGAGAGGGGGCCTGGATCTCAGTGGCAGGTTGGGGCACAGGGGGAGAGGCAATGGTGCAAACCGGAGGAGGTGAACGGCCTTCGTCCCACCTTGTGGGGTGCTTGGCCATCATATGTCTGCGCATGCTGGTGGTGGTGAGGCTGGTGGTGGTGGCTCCCCGGCTGATCTTGGCGCGACAAACCTTGCACACCACAGTTCGTCGGTCGTCTGCACTCTCAGTGAAAAACTGCCACACCTTTGAGCACCTCGGCCTCTGTAGGGTGGCATGGCACGAGGGGGCGCTTTGGGAAACAGTTGGTGGATTATTCGGTCTGGCCCTGCCTCTACCCCTGGCCACCACACTGCCTCTTCCAACCTGCCCTGCTGCTGCACTTGTCTCCCCCTCTGAAGACCTGTCCTCAGTAGGCTTAGCAAACCAGGTGGGGTCAGTCACCTCATCGTCCAGCTGCTCTTCCTCCGAATCCTCTGTGCGCTCCTCCCTTGGACTTACAGTCCTTACTACTACCTCACTGATAGACAACTGTGTCTCATCGTCATCGTCCTCCTCACCCACTGAAAGCTCTTGAGACAGTTGCCGGAAGTCCCCAGTCTCCTCACCCGGATCCCGGGAACTTTCCAAAGGTTGGGCATCGGTCACGACAAACTCCTCCGGTGGGAGAGGAACCATTTTTCCCACTCAAGGCCAGGACCCGAGAACAGTTCCTGGGAGCCTGCCTGCTCTTCTAAATGTGTCATTTGCTGGGAGGGAGGAGGCTGGGAGAAGGGAGGAGCAGCAGCGAGAGGATTCAGGGATGCAGCAGTGGACGGCGTAGAAGACTGGGTGGTGACAGTGGATAGTTTGCTGGATGCACTTTCTGCCATCCACGACAGGACCTGCTCACACTGCTCAGTTTCTAATAAAGGTTTACTGCGTGGACCCATTAATTGTGAGAGGAATCTGGGGACCCCAGAAACTTGCCTCTCTCCTAATCCCGCAGCAGTCAGCTGCGATACACCTGGACCAGGAGCTCGGCCTGTGCCCGCACCCTCACTTGGGCCTCCGCGTCCTCGCCCGCGTCCACGTCCTCTAGGCCTACCCCTACCCCTACCCCTCAGCATGGTGTATTACGAGTAGAGCAGAAACAGAACGCTGTAATTGAATGTGCCGCTTATTGGCCTGTGGTTGGAGGCTGACTTAGCTTACGGAATGCACAGCAGAGCCAGGAAACAATTATGCGCAAGCCTGTAGTCAGACCTAGGTGCGTATGACTGAGCTACTGGAATTCACAGGGCAGAACCAGTCAAGTGGCCAAGGGCCAGTGGTAGGCCTTAAGTATTTTGCTTCAATTTTTTAAAATGGTGAGGTGAAAAACCAGACACCGTATGCAGCGTATATATATATATACTCTTTCCCTCTGGCGGGATGACGGCGATCATGTAACGTACACAGCAGAGCCAGGAAACAATTATGTGCAAGCCTGTAGTCAGACCTAGGTGCGTATGACTGAGCTACTGGAATTCACAGGGCAGAACCAGTCAAGTGGCCAAAGGCCAGTGGTAGGCCTTAAGTATTTTGCTTCAATTTTTTAAAATGGTGAGGTGAAAAACCAGACAGACACCGTATGCAGCGTATATATGTATACTCTTTCCCTCTGGCGGGATGACGGCGATCATGTAACGGACACAGCAGAGCCAGGAAACAATTATGCCCAAGCCTGCTGTAACGCTTAGCTGGGTAATAATGAGCGACTACTACCCCCAGCAGACACACAGTAAACTGTACACAGTCACAGGCTTGGCTGGGTAATAATGAGCAACTACTACCCCCAGCAGACACACAGTAAACTGAGGACGGTCACAGGCAGCCCAAATATAGTATTTTTTTCCAATTTTTGGGAAAAAGCCCACTGCCTATATAGCCTGTATATGGATTTCCCTGTTGGAGGATGCCTGTGGTTATTGAAAGCACAGTGCAGCCAGAAAAAATTATGCGCAAGGCTGGGTATTAATGAGCGACTACTACCCCCAGCAGACACGCAGTAAACTGTAGACGGTCACAGGCTTAGCTGGGTAATAATGAGCGACTACTACCCCCAGCACACACGCAGTAAACTGAAGACGGTCACAGGCAGCCCAAATATAGTATTTTTTTCCAATTTTTGGGAAAAAGCCCACTGCCTATATAGCCTGTATATGGATTTCCCTGTTGGAGGATGACTATGGTTATTGAAAGCACAGTGCAGCCAGAAAAAATTATGCGCAAGGCTGTAACACCTAGCTGGGTAATAGTGAGCGACTACTACCCCCAGCAGACACGCAGTAAACTGAACACGGTCACAGGCAGCCCAAAGATTTTTTTTTCCAATTTTTTTGAAAAAGCCCACTGCCTATATAGCCAGTATATCTCTTTCCCTGTACTACTGTCCCTGCCTCACCAGTACTGCCCCTATACTCAGTAAAATGACTGCAGACTGAGGACGCTATGGTCTGCACGCCCGATATCCAAAAAAAAAAATGTGCAAAACTGCTAAAAGCAGCCTCAACAGTACTGCACACGGTCAGATGTGGCCCTAAGAAGGACAGTTGGGGTTCTTGAAGATGAAGATAACAGCCTAACACTCTCCCTGTAGCAGCTACAGCAGGACGGCACTTTCCCTAATGTCTCTCAGCGTGCATCTGTGGCGAGCCGCGGCCGGCCCCAGTTTATATACTCGGGTGTCACCTGATCTCCCCAGCCACTCACTGCAGGGGGGTGGGATAGGGCTGGAACTTCACAGGAGGAAGTTGTAATGCCTTCCCTGTGTTTCTATTGGCCAGAAAACATCGCAAACTTTTCTGGGAAGAAAATGGAAGTGACTCAAACACCGCGTGGTGCTCGTCTCGAGTAACAAGCATCTCGAGTACCCTAATACTCGAACGAGCATCAAGCTCGGACGAGTACGCTCGCTCATCTCTAGTGCTGTAAAAATAAACTATTATTAAAACGCGCAATTGCCAAAAAAATGAAAATCGTAATTTTTTTCCTTCTGTTTTGCTTCAATTTATTTAGAAACTGTGGGGTCAAATTGCGCAGTACACCCCAAGCTGAATTCAATAAGGGGTCTAGTTTTCAAAATGGAGTCATTCTGGGGGTTCTCCATCATTTTGGCCGCTCAAGAGCTCTACAAGGGGGCAATGGGGCTCAAAACCCCTTCAAGCAAAATGTCTGTTCTAAAAACCACCAGCTGCTGCTTTTGGTTAGGGCCCCGTTGTGCATACGGACATAAGATTAGGGCCACAACAGGTATGTTTCTGAACACAGGACAAACAGGGGTATCCATTTTGGGGTGAAAGTTTTCATTCTTATATGTGCTGTACAAAAAAAACAGTTTTTAAAATGACATAACTGCTAAAAAAAAACAAAAACGTAATTTTTTCCCTTCTGCTTTGCTTAGATTGAGGCCTCAGTCACACGGGCGCATCGGCGCCCGTGTGACTGCAGCCAGCAGACGGCCGTACCTGAAGAGGGACGTCTCTCTGCAGCGCTGGGAGGAAGAACATGTGATCGGCTTCATTACCGGTCATGTGTTCTTTCATCAGCGCTGCAGAGAGACGGCCGTCTTCAGGTACGGCCGTCTGCTCGCTGCAGTAACACGGGCGCCGATGCGCCCATGTGACTGAGCCCTCATTCAAAAACTGTTGGGGTCAAAATACGCAGTACACCTCTAGATGAATTTGTTAAGGGGTCTAGTTTCCAAAATGGGGTCATTTGTGGGGGTGCTCTGTCGTTTTGGCAGCTCAAGGGCTCTACAAGTGAGCAATGGGGCCTAAAACACCTTCAAGCAAAATTTCTGTTCTGAAAGCCACCAGCTGCTCCTTTCGGTCTGAGCCCCATTGTACATACAGACATAAGATCAGGGCCACAACGGCTATGTTTTTGAACACAGGACAAACGGGAGTTTTCATTTTGGGGTGCAAATCCTCATTTTTATGTGCATTATAGAAAAAAATCCTGTCTTTAAAATGACATATTTGCAAAACTATGAAATTTTATTTTTTCTCCTCTAAATTGCATTAATTCCTGGAAATAAACGGTGGGGTCAACATACTCCGGACCCCCCTCAGTGAATATATTTTTTAAATGGGGTCATTTTGGGGGGTATCTATTATTTTGACACCTATGAGCCCTTTGCAATCTTGGCTTGGTGGAGGAAAATAAAGTGTTCCTCAAAATGTTAATAATTAATGTTAAATTTGTAGGACTCCTAAATGGTTAAAAAAAAACGAAAGTTTTTCCAATGAATAATGAATAAAGTTAACAGATGGAAATATATATCTTATCAAAAATTTCTATATTATGTTTGCACATATTTGAGATATTGCAGTTGAAAATGTGAAAAAAAGGACGATTTTTTTTCAACATTTTCCCAATTTTGACGCTTTTAATAAATATACACTAATTCTACCAGTCCACTTTTTTCGCCTTAATGAAGTACAATATGTTGTGAAAAACAATGTCAGAATTACTTTAATATGCAAAACCTTTACGATGTTATTTCATATTAAAGTGACACATGTCAGATTTCCAAAATTTGACCTGGTCATTAAGGTGCAAATGGGCTTGGTCGCTAAGGGGTTAATGACCTGGTAGAAGGATCACACTGTAAAATATCAATATTTTCAGATGAAACAAACCTATATAAAGAGATTAACACAAAAGAGGACAGTATATGGCTGGATCTGGATAAGTTGGGGACTTGGGCGGAAAAGTGGCAAATGAGGTTTAACACTGATAAATTTAAGGTTCTGCACATGGGCAGGGAAATACATGTCACCATTACACACTAATTGGGAAACCACTGGGTAACACTGACCTTTAAAAGGACTTGGGGATTTTAGTTAACTATAAACTTAAATGGGCAAGTAGTGCCAGGCAGCAGAAGAGTTCTAGGGGCGCATGACAAAAGCATTGTTCTTCATCTTTAGCAATCACTGGTCAGACCACACATGGAATATTGGGAACTGGATGTTTCTTTTTTCAGCTTTAGATACTAAGTTACAGGGGACATTATTGTCCAAATAGTCACTTGAAATTGTTGCTACATCAAGTTTTTAGCATACAAATAATTGTTGTTTGTGTGCTTTTACATACAATTATAGTTCTAACTCAGGAGAGAGAGAGCGCGATCTGGATTAGTTGTTGAAAGACAGATTACTGTTTGCACTAGACAATAATTGATCGGCCAGCAACTATTTTTTAGGCTAGGCTAAAAGCAAATTGGCTAGCTATTAATTATCAAATTCTTGATTGTCAATTTATTGGTGGCCGTGTTTACACGGAACAACTATCACTTAGATTCACTCTATTTGAACAATAGCAAGTCTTATTTAAAATATCAAGGATTTACAATTTATAGTCTTCTGTTCTTTCCTACAGAATTGTTGTCATTCCAAGGGATAAAGGACCGTAAGGGCTTAATTTCCTGCAACGAAATGAAGAAAGGAGGATTGATCCAGGGTTTCTAAAGTTTACCTGGTGCTTCTAGAGTCCTGCACCTCTTCAGTATGCATACAGTGGTTTACATATCACTGCAGAGATGTAGATACCAGTCATGTGGTGGTACTGTGCAATGATCTCACTACATTCGGACATCTCACGCAGGCTAATGTAGTGTACAGAAGTTAATGTATGGAAGTTTCTGGAAATTTCTGAATGCTCTATGTAGTTTTGTGCCTATGTGCATTGTCAATGTGTTCCATGTGAGTGAATTTAGTGTGTATTGCATAGTTGCAGCACTCAATGGATTACTGTCTGGATCATGTCTGGAAAAGTATCTATTTGCTTGTCATGTGACCTTGTTTTATATATGTGGATGCAAGGTGTGTAGAAGTCAGGAGAAGTTAGTAGAAGTGAGTGGAAGTTAGTGGAAGTCAGTGGAAGGTCATGGGAGTTATTGAGTTAGTGTGGGCCTATACTCAGACATCTTCAGTCTGGGTACAAGAAGAGATGAAAGAGGCTGAGCGGATAGGCCATTGGTGCCGTGAACCCCTTTCTTCTTTCCTCGTGTGGAGAGTGTAGAGAGGGAAGTGCCACAATCAGTTGCTTGAGTGTGGACCGGTAGAGATCTGTCTGAGTGATTCAAGAGAAGGTGTCCGGGACCAGAGAACCACAGATAACTTGGCCTGTGTAAGTCACTCTGTCCTTCTGCGTTTTCCTCCCTGTCGCATCACGTGTTCTCCTGCACTACTGTACTGCCGGTGGATGAAAAAGTGGACTGTTTTCAAGTTGTTCCCAATAAATGGCTTTACCAACCGTTTCTGGTTTGGCCATTAAACTTCACCCCGTATGTGTACTCTTATTTCTACTACGAGAGATGTCACGGAGGAAGGAACGGTGGCGTCACCCGTGACAACACGAAGCAAGAAAAAGGTAAACCAGTTCCCGGTTACCCACTACTTTAACAGCCTGCCCTTGGCCCTGGTGGACGTGTGCCTGGCTACCCTCAGAGTGGGAGACAGTAGTGCCACCGTGACAAGGCCTACAACACATCCCCGCTGTCTCCTAGGCTTCTTGGACTCTGGACTAACAGTGCTCTACACTCAATCCAGCCATAGCCCAGTAGTCACCTTTGTGGTAGAATTACTAGTGCATTTCTGTTCACATCATGTATTGTATACAGAGAATTTTTTATACGTAGATAGCAAACAATCAGAGTGAAGGAGCCAACTTGATGTGTGTTGGCCAAACATGGTCTGTTATCAAATCTGAAAATGTTCCATTAACCCCTTAACATAACAGGAGGTACAGTTATGTCCTGGAGGTCCAGGATTTGTATGGAGCAGGATCAGGAGATGATCCCACTCTGCACAATGTGCGTGCCAGCTGTCTTTGACAGCTGAAACCCACCCGCAAATGTTCTGTTCTGACAGCAGCAATTAAATGCCTCAATCTGTATTCCAGGGTGCCAAATAGCCCCGTCCCCGCAATGAGTTTGTGAGTTGCCGTTCAGTTGCCCTGGCAGCTTAGGACATTCTGAAGGCCCCTAGGGCTACCATGGCTGATTGACCGTCAACCCTGACTGCCTGTCAGAGTGTGGTATTGTGCAATACTATGGTATTGTGTTATGAGCAATCAAACGATCATAAGTACAAGTCCCCTATGAAAAAAAAAAAAGTAAAAATTAGTTTTATAAAAAGTTTTAATAATTATTAGAAAAATTAAAAAGTATTAAAAGTAGAAAAGTTCTGATTTTCATAATAAAACAAAGCAAAAAATCTCAAAAGAAATATAGCATTGCTGCATCCGTAAAAGGCCGACATATCAAAGTAACGTTTTATTTATCCTGCACAGTGAATTTCATAAAAAAAATATTGAAATACACAACATCAAAATTGTGCTTTTTTGGTCATCCCATCTCCAAGTAAAAATGTAAATACAAATAAGATTATTATGTGCCAACTTATTCCGCAGCGCAATAAAGCGTAATAAAAAGCTATTAAAAACTCCTCTGCACTCTGAAATGACACCAATAGAAACTACAGGACGTCCCGCAAGAAACAAGCTTTCAGACAGCTATGTTAATGGAAAAATAATAAAGGTAAGGCTGTCAGAAGATGGCAGCAGAAAATAATTTTTTTCCTCAAAAGATATTTTATTTTTTTAAAGTAGCATAGCAAAAAAAAAACATTATATAAATTTGGTATTGTCATAATTGCATTGCACCATAGAAGAAAGTTATCATGTCATTTATGCCATAAAAATATGCCGCCCCCCCCGCCCCCAAGATGTCGGAATTTCTTTTTTCCATTTTACCCCACTTTTTTAGTTTTTGAGTACATTATATGGTACACTACATAGTATCATTGAAATACACTACTCATCTCACAAAAACAAACCCTCAGACAGCTACGTCGATGGATAAATAAAAGTTATGATTTTTTGAAAGTGGGAAGGAAAAAACAAATGAAAAAAAATAAAAGACTGCATCATTAAAGGGGTTGTCCCGCGCCGAAACGGGTTTTTTTTTTTTCAACCCCCCCCCCATTCGGCGCGAGACAACCCCGATGCAGGGAAGTAAAGAAAGTTTACCGGAGCGCTTACCTTAATCCCCGCGCTCCGGTGACTTCAATACTTACCGCTGAAGATGGCCGCCGGGATCCTCTGTCTTCGTGGACCGCAGCTCTTCTGTGCGGTCCACTGCCGATTCCAGCCTCCTGATTGGCTGGAATCGGCACGTGACGGGGCGGAGCTACACGGAGCCGCTCTCTGGCACGAGCGGCTCCATAGAAGACTGCTGAAGACCCGGACTGCGCAAGCGCGGCTAATTTGGCCATCGGAGGCCAAAAATTAGTCGGCACCATGGAGACGAGGACGCTAGCAACGGAGCAGGTAAGTAAAAAACTTTTTATAACTTCTGTATGGCTCATAATTAATGCACAATGTATATTACAAAGTGCATTAATATGGCCATACAGAAGTGTATAGACCCACTTGCTGCCTCGGGACAACCCCTTTAAGGGGTTACAGGTGAGCTGTCAGAATGTTCCTTACTCTGCTTTAGTCGTTTTGTTTATAGGGCATTATGCTAAGTGTCTTACAGAAATAAAGTTTACAATGTACTCTCCCATAAAAGCTAATCAGATTGATTTGGCACGATAATTGCTTAATAAACTCCGACAAATGCTGGATAACGAGTTTATTATCATTGAAATAATCCTGTATTAAATAAAGCCTTGCAAACCTATTAGCTATCTTGTTTGCTGAAGTATAACGCCAGACAAAACCTAAAAGTTTAGTTTTGTCCTTTTCGAGGTCTGTGTTTGTAAAACGACTCTCCAGTCCCGGAACAAAATTTGTTCAGGGACAATAGGGTGGAGTTATATTACTTGATTCCCACTTTCACCTGGTTTGCAGCTGTTCTACTTCTTCCTGCAGCCCCTCTTAATTCTTGCAACATGCTTATGTCTATTCTTAAGCACCCATTGCACACTCAGCACTGATGGTGCATTGGCACATAAGGGCGTTACGCACTGCACTAATTGGCCAATCAGAAAGCAGCATACAATGTCTGACTACCAATAGACAGTGTGCATCATTTAGTGACAGGAGCAACATAGCCATGTTGAAAGAAAGAAGACAGGCCCCAGAAAGTAGTCAATCAGCTGCCTAATCAGGAGAAAGGAAGGCGTCAGGTAATCTTAAGGCCCATTTAGACACAACGATTCTCGCTCAAAATTCACTTAAAACTGTCTTTTGAGCGAAAACCGTTGCATCTAAATGCACAGACATTGTGCAGTTTTTATGCACGAGTCATTCCTCGCTCAATTCTAGTTTTCTTGAATTGAGCAATGGACTCCTATCAGTGGTGCAGGCTGTTATCACAATCGGCAGCGCTGAAAAGATTCTTACAGCCCGTGTCCCGCTGGTAGTTCACAGCGGGACACGAGCTGTAATCGCGGAGAACAATGCAGCTGTTTGCTTAAGCAGAACAGCTGCATTGTTCGCCGTGTGATAGCGGCAGTGTCCCGCTCCGCCTGCATAGCTACTTAGTTACTATAGACTATGCAAAGATGAACGCTCAAAACTGTTACTTAAACTGTCGTTTGAGCGACTTTTGAGCAATCATCTGTCAGTGTAAGTGGGGTCTAACTCCCCAGTAAAATCCCTGGACAAATTTTGTGCCCGTCATTGGAGGGTCACTTTAATTCTGTAACTGCACTATGGTGTTTTAAGATACGTAAATAGAATGTCCACTTTTTAACATTGTGTTCTTTTTAAATCCAAAATTGTGTGCTGATTAATTTTATATGATATCTTTACAGGAGTTCAAACTCAGCTTTTCTGATAAAGAGCTTCCAATCCTCTGCTTTTATTAACATTATGTTAAATGATAATAATCTGACTCATCCGCCACTAGGGGGCGCTTACTGCATGCTGTGTTATTGTAATAAGTTCATTGTGTAACTCGTATGTAAATAGCTTGTAAGTTCCCTCAGTGGTGTCTACATTTAACTAACATTTTTAGCATTTAATAATAATAATCTTTATTTTTATAGTGCCAACATATTCCGCAGTGCTTGCAAAAACAGGGGGATACAGAAAGGCAAAAGTACAAAAATACAAAACCACGGTTACATGTTGTAATCAGTTGATGGAAATAGTAGGGGTGAGGGTCCTGCTCCAAGGAGCTTACATACTACAGATAATGGGGTGATACAGCAGGTAAAGAGGCTGGAGATGTGCACTGTATGGCAAGGTGGAGAGTGAGGGATGCTATACATATAAACAATGGTCAGACATTAAGCCGTGTGGTGGCTGAATCGGTGTGACTGCAGCGGGTGGTTGATGGTGGCTAGCAGGGATTGCAGTCACTAGGACAGTGAGCATATTATCAGGCTGAGTACAGAGGGGTTTGGTTTAGGAGATGTGGTATGCCTCACTGAAGAGGTGCGTTTTTAGGGCATGTCTGAAGTTTTTCAAGTCATGGATCGTCCGGATATTTTTGGGGGTAGCCTGTTCCAGAGGATAGGTGCTGCTCTGGTGAAGTCTTGGAGGCAGGAATGAGAGGTTCGAATTAAAGGGGCACTCAGTCTGATTTTGTTAGCAGAGCGGAAGGCGCGGAAAGGGCGGTGAATTGAGATGAGGGAGGCAATGTAGGGCGGGGCGGTGCTGTGGAGAGCTTTGTGGATGAAGGTAATGAGTTTAAATTGAATTCTGTATTTAACGGGCAGCCAATGCAGTGACCGGCACAGGGCAGAGGCGTCCAAGTAGCGGCTGGACAGGAAAATGAGCCTGGCTGCTGCATTCAGGATATATTAAAGAGGGGAGAGTCTGGCCCGGGGGAGGCCAATCAGTAGCGAGTTGCAATAATTGAGCCGAGAGTAGATGAGGGCAACAGCGAGCGTTTTTAGCGTGTCCATGGTGAGAAAAGGGCGGATTCTTGCGATGTTCTTGAGGTGCAGCTGGCATGTTTGGGCCAGAGATTGGATGTAGGGAGTAAAGGAGAGATCAGAGTCAAATATAACCCCAATGCAGAAGGCATGTCTGGGAGTTATGGTGGTGTCACACACTGAGATGGAGATGCCAGGATGAGATCAGTTAGTAGAGGGCGGAAACACCAGTAGGTCAGTTTTTGAGAGCTTCAGTTTCAGGTAGAGAGGGGACATAGTGTTGGAGACAGTGGCCAGACAGTCGGTGATGTTATGGAGGAAAGGTGCAGAGATGTCGTGGGAAGAGGTGTATAACTGGATGTCGTCAGCGTAGAGGTGGTTTTGGAGGCCAAATCTCCTGATTGTTTGTCCAATAAGGCCTGTGTAGATGGAGAAAAGGAGGGGGCCGAGGACAGAGCCCTGGGGTGCCCCAACAGCAAGGGAAAGAGGAGGGGAGGTAGAGCCAGCAAAGCAGACAGTGTATGAGCGGTCAGATAGGTAGGAGGAGAACCAGGAGAGAGCAGTATCCTTTAGGCCGATGGAGTGAAGCATACTGAGGAGGAGTTTGTGGTCAACAGTGTCAAATGCTGCAGAGAGGTCAAGGAGGATCAGTAAGGAGTAGAGATGAGCGAGCGTACTCGTCCGAGCTTGATACTCGTTCGAGTATTAGGGTGTTCGAGATGCTCGTTATTCGAGACGAGCACCACGCGATGTTCGAGTTACTTTCACTTTCATCTCTGAGACATTTCCGCGCTTTTCTGGCCAATAGAAAGACATGGAAGGCATTACAACTTCCTCCTGTGATGTTCCAGCCCTATACCACCCCCCTGCAGTGAGTGGCTGGGGAGATCAGGTGTCACCCGAGTATTTAAATCTGCCCCACCCACGGCTCGCCACAGATGCATTCTGACAGAGATCAGGGACAGTGCTGCTGCTGCTATAGGGAGAGCGTTAGGAGTTATTTTAGGCTTGAAGAACCCCAACGGTCCTTCTTAGGGCCACATCTGACCGTGTGCAGTACTGTTGAGGCTGCTTTTAACAGTGTTGCACAATTTTTTTTTTCTCGTATATCGGGCGTGCAGAGCATTGCGTCCTCAGTCTGCAGTCATTGCACAGAGTATAGGGCCAGTACTGGTGAGGCAGGGAAAGAGATATACAGGCTATATAGGCAGTGGGCTTTTTCAAAAAAATTGGGGAAAAATACTATATTTGGGCTGCCTGTGACCGTGTACAGTTTACTGCGTGTCTGCTGGGGGTAGTAGTCCTAATTAATACGCAGCTAAGCGTTACAGCAGGCTTGCGCAAAATTGTTTCCTGGCTCTGCTGTCTCCGTTACATCACCGCCGTCATCCCGGCAGAGAGAAACAGTATACATAATAATTTACGCTGCCTTCAGTATCTGTCTGCTGGGGGTAGTAGTCCTAATTAATACGCAGCTAAGCGTTACAACAGGCTTGCGCCAAATTGTTTCCTGCCTCTACTGTCTCCGTTACATCACCGCCGTCATCCTGGCAGAGGGAAACAGTATACATAATATTATACGCTGCCTACAGTATCTGTCTGCTGGGGGTAGAAGTCCTAATTAATACGCAGCTAAGCGTTACAGCAGGCGTGCGCAAAATTGTTTCCTGCCTCTGCTGTCTCCGTTACATCCCCGCCGTCATCCCGGCAGAGTGAAAAAGTATGCATAATATTATACGCTGCCTACAGTATCTGTCTGCTGGGGGTAGAAGTCCTAATTAATACGCAGCTAAGCGTTACAGCAGCCTTGCGCAAAATTGTTTCCTGCCTCTGCTGTCTCCGTTACATCACCGCCGTCATCCCGGCAGAGGGAAACAGTATACATAATATTATACGCTGCCTACAGTATCTGTCTGCTGGGGGTAGTAGTCCTAATTAATACGCAGCTAAGCGTTACAGCAGGCTTGCGCAAAATTGTTTCCTGCCTCTGCTGTCTCCGTTACATCACCGCCGTCATCCCGGCAGAGGGAAACAGTATACATAATATTATACACTGCCTACAGTATCTGTCTGCTGTATCAGCTCAGCATTTAAAAAAATAGAAGCAAAATACTTAAGGCCTACTACTGGCCTTTGGCCACTTGACTGCTTCTGAGCTGTGAATTCCACTAGCTCAGTGATACGCACCTACGTCTCACTACAGGCATGCACAAAATTGTTTCCTGGCTCTGCTGTGCGTTCCGTAAGCGAAGTCAGCCTCCAACCACAGGCCAATAAGCGGCACATTTAATTACAGCATTCTGTTTCTGCTCTACTCGTAATACACCATGCTGAGGGGTAGTGGTAGGCCTAGAGGACGTGGACGGGGGCGAGGATGCGGAGGCCCAAGTCAGGGTGTTGGCACAGGCCGAGCTCCTGATCCAGGTGTATCGCAGCCGACTGCTGTGGGATTAGGAGAGAGGCACGTTTCTGGCGTCCCCAGAATCATCTCACAATTAATGGGTCCACGCGGTAGACCTTTATTAGAAAATGAGCAGTGTGAGCAGGTCCTGTCGTGGATGGCAGAAAGTGCATCCAGCAATCTATCGACCACCCAGAGTTCTGCGCCGTCCACTGCTGCAACTCTGAATCCTCTGGCTGCTGCTCTTCCTTCCTCCCAGCCTCCTCACTCCATTACAATGACACATTCTGAGGAGCAGGCAGACTCCCAGGAACTGTTCTCGGGCCCCTGCCCAGAATGGGCAGCAATGGTTCCTCTCCCACCGGAGGAGTTTGTCGTGACCGATGCCCAACCTTTGGAAAGTTCCCGGGGTCCGGGGGATGAGGCTGGGGACTTCCGGCAACTGTTTCAAGAGCTTTCAGTCGGTGAGGAGGACGATGACAATGAGACAGAGTTGTCTATCACTCAGGTAGTAGTAATTGCAATAAGTCCGAGGGAGGAGCGCACAGAGGATTCGGAGGAAGAGCAGCTGGACGATGAGGTGACTGACCCCACCTGGTTTGCTAAGCCTACTGAGGACAGGTCTTCAGAGGGGGAGGTAAGTGCAGCAGCAGGGCAGGTTGGAAGAGGCAGTGCGGTGGCTAGGGGTAGAGGCAGGGCCAGACCGAATAATCCACCAACTGTTTCCCAAAGCGCCCCCTCGCGCCATGCCACCCTGCAGAGGCCGAGGTGCTCAAAGGTCTGGCAGTTTTTCACTGAGAGTGCAGATGACCGACAAACTGTGGTGTGCAAGGTTTGCCGCGCCAAGATCAGCCGTGGAGCCACCACCACCAACCTCACCACCACCAGCATGCGCAGACATATGATGGCCAAGCACCCCACAAGGTGGGACGAAGGCCGTTCACCGCCTCCGGTTTGCACCACTGCCTCTCCCCCTGTGCCCCAACCTGCCACTGAGATCCAGCCCCCCTCTAAGGACACAGGCACTACCATCTCCCGGCCTGCACCCACACCCTCACCTCCGCTGTTCTCGGCCCCATCCAGCAATGTCTCTCAGCGCACCGTCTAGCCGTTGCTAGCGCAAGTGTTTGAGCGCAAGCGCAAGTACGCAGCCACGCACCCGCACGCTCATGCGTTAAACGTGCACATAGCCAAATTGATCAGCCTAGAGATGCTGCCGTATAGGCTTGTGGAAACGGAGGCTTTCAAAAACATGATGGCGGCGGCGGCCCCGCGCTACTCGGTTCCCAGTCGCCACTACTTTTCCCGATGTGCCGTCCCAGCCCTGCACGACCACGTCTCCCGCAACATTGTACGCGCCTTCACCAACGCGGTTACTGCCAAGATCCACTTAACAACGGACACGTGGACAAGCACAGGCGGGCAGGGCCACTATATCTCCCTGACGGCACATTGGGTGAATTTAGTGGAGGCTGGGACCGAGTCAGCGCCTGGGACCGCTCACGTTCTACCCACCCCCAGAATTGCGGGCCCCAGCTCGGTGCTGGTATCTGCGGCGGTGTATGCTTCCTCCACTAAACCACCCTCCTCCTCCTCCTCCTATGCAACCTCTGTCTCGCAATCAAGATGTGTCAGCAGCAGCACGTCGCCAGCAGTCGGTGTCGCGCGGCGTGGCAGCACAGCGGTGGGCAAGCATCAGCAGGCCATGCTGAAACTACTCAGCTTAGGAGAGAAGAGGCACACGGCCCACGAACTGCTGCAGGGTCTGACAGAGCAGACCGACCGCTGGCTTTCGCCGCTGAGCCTCCAACCGGGCATGGTCGTATGTGACAACGGCCGTAACCTGGTGGCGGCTCTGCAGCTCGGCAGCCTCACGCATGTGCCATGCCTGGCCCACGTATTTAATTTGGTGGTTCAGCGCTTTCTGAAAAGCTACCCATGCTTGTCAGACCTGCTCGGAAAGGTGCGCCGGCTCAGCGCACATTTCCGCAAGTCCAAGACGGACGCTGCCACCCTGCGGACCCTGCAACATCGGTTTAATCTGCCAGTGCACCGACTGCTGTGCGACGTGCCCACATGGTGGAACTCTACGCTTCACATGTTGGCCAGGCTCTATGAGCAGCGTAGAGCTATAGTGGAATACCAACTCCAACATGGGCGGCGTAGTGGGAGTCAGCCTCCTCAATTCTTTACAGAAGAGTGGGCCTGGTTGGCAGACATCTGCCAGGTCCTTGGAAACTTTGACGAGTCTACCCAGATGGTGAGCGGCGATGCTGCAATCATTAGCGTCACCTTTCCTCTGCTATGCCTCTTGAGAAGTTCCCTGCAAAGCATAAAGGCAGACGCTTTGCGCTCGGAAACGGAGGCGGGGGAAGACAGTATGTCGCTGGATAGTCAGAGCACCCTCATGTCTATATCTCAGCGCGTTGAGGAGGAGGAGGAGGGGGAGGAGCATGAGGAGGAGGGGGAAGAGACAGCTTGGCCCACTGCTGAGGGTACCCATGCTGCTTGCCTGTCATCCTTTCAGCGTGTATGGCCTGAGGAGGAGGAGGAGGATCCTGAAAGTGATCTTCCTAGTGAGGACAGCCATGTGTTGCGTACAGGTACCCTGGCACACATGGCTGACTTCATGTTAGGATGCCTTTCTCGTGACCCTCGCGTTACACGCATTCTGGCCACTACGGATTACAGGGTGTACACACTGCTCGACCCACGGTATAAGGAGAACCTTTCCACTCTCATACCCGAAGAGCAAAGGGGTTCGAGAGTGATGCTATACCACAGGACCCTGGCGGACAAACTGATGGTAAAATTCCCATCCGACAGCGCTAGTGGCAGAAGGCGCAGTTCCGAGGGCCAGGTAGCAGGGGAGGCGTGGAGATCAGGCAGCATGTACAGCACAGGCAGGGGAACACTATCCAAGGCCTTTGACAGCCTTATGGCTCCCCAGCAAGACTGTGTCACCGCTCCCCAGTCAAGGCTGAGTCGGCGGGAGCACTGTAAAAGGATGGTGAGGGAGTACGTAGCCGATCGCACGACCATCCTCCGTGACGCCTCTGCCCCCTACAACTACTGGGTGTTGAAGCTGAACACGTGGCCTGAACTTGCGCTGTATGCCCTGGAGGTGCTTGCTTGTCCTGCGGCTAGCGTCTTGTCAGAGAGGGTGTTTAGTGCGGCTGGGGGAATCATCACGGATAAGCGTACCCGCCTGTCAACCGACAGTGCCGACAGGCTTACAATCATAAAGATGAACAAAGCCTGGATTTCCCCAGAGTTCTCTTCTCCACCAGCGGACAGCAGCGATACCTAAACAATACGTAGGCTGCAACCGCGGATGGAAGCATCGTTCTCTGTCACCATAAAAAATGGGGACCTTTTAGCTTCATCAATATCTGAATTATATTCATCCTCCTCCTCCTGCTCCTCCTCCTGAAACCTCACGTAATCACGCCGAACGGGCAATTTTTCTTAGGCCCACAAGTCTCAGTCATATAACTTTTGTAAACAATGTTTATACGTTTCAATTCTCAATTCAATAAAGCGTTGAAACTTGCACCTGAACCAATTTTTATTTTAACTGGGCTGCCTCCAGGCCTAGTTACAAATTAAGCCACATTAACCAAAGCGATTAATGGGTTTCACCTGCCCTCTTGGTTGGGCATGGGCAATTTTTCTGAGGTACATTTGTACTGTTGGTACACCAATTTTTTGGGCCCTCGCTTACATTGTAATCCTAGTAATTTTTAGCCCACCTGCATTAAAGCTGACGTTACCTCAGCTGTGCTGGGCACTGCAATGGGATATATTTATGTACCGCCGGTGGCTTCCTGGGACCCACCCATGCTGTCGGTCCACACGGAGTTGTAACTGCATGTGTCCCCTTCTAAAGAACCCCAGTCTGACTGGGGCATGCAGTGTGGGCCGAAGCCCACCTGCATTAAACCTGACGTTACCTCAGCTGTGATGGGCAATGCAATGGGATATATTTATGTACCGCTGGTGGGTTCCAGGGAGCCACCCATGCTGTCGGTCCACATGGAGTTGTAACTGCATGTGTCCACTTCTAAAGAACCTCAGTCTGACTGGGGCATTCAGTGTGGGCCGAAGCCCACCTGCATTAAACCTGACGTTACCTCAGCTGTGATGGGCAATGCAATGGGATTTATTTATGTACCGTCGGTGGGTTCCAGGGAGCCACCCATGCTGTGGGTCCACAGGGACTTCACATTAGGGATTTGTACCTGCCAGTGTCTATGTATTAAAAACCCCGGTCAGACTGGGGCATGCAGTGTGGGCCGAAGACCACCTGCATTTAATCGGACGTTACCTCAGCTGTGATGGGCAATGCAATGGGATATATTTATGTACCGCCGGTGGCTTCCTGGGACCCACCCATGCTGTCGGTCCCCACGGAGTTGTAACTGCATGTGTCCACTTCTAAAGAACCCCAGTCTGACTGGGGCATGCAGTGTGGGCCAAAGCCCACCTGCATTAAACCTGACGTTACCTCAGCTGTGCTGGGAACTGCAATGCGATATATTTATGTACTGCCGGTGGCTTCCTGGGACCCACCCATGCTGTCGGTCCACACGGAGTTGTAACTGCATGTGTACACTTCTAAAGAACCCCAGTCTGACTGGGGCATACAGTGTGGGCCGAAGCCCACCTGCATTAAACCTGACGTTACCTCAGCTGTGATGGGCACTGCAATGGGATACATTTATGTACAGCCGGTGGGTTCCAGGGAGCCACCCATGCTGTGGGTGCACACTGAATTCCCATTGCGGATTTGTACCTGCCTGTGACTATTTATAAAAAACCCCGGTCTGACTGGGGCATGCAGACACCTTGACAGAATGAATAGTGTGTGGCACATGGGTTCTCCATTGCTATGCCCACGTGTGCAGCTCCTGATGGAGGTGGCACAGGATTGGATTTCTAATTGCTTCTGTATAGCATTATGAGCTATCGCCCCGCCCCTTTTAAAGAGGGTCGCTGCCTGGCCGTGCCAACCCTCTGTAGTGTGTGCCTGCGGTTCCTCCTCATGGCAGACGCACTTATAAATAGACATGAGGGTGGTGTGGCTATGAGGCCAGCGTGTGGCATGAGGGCAGCTGAAGGCTGCGCAGGGACACTTTGGTGTGCGCTGTGGACACTGGGTCATGCAGGGGGGGGGGGGGGCAGCATGTAACCCAGGAGAAGTGGCAGCGGAGTGTCATGCAGGCAGTGATTGTGCTTTGTTGGAGGTAGTGTGGTGCTTAGCTAAGGTATGCCTTGCTAATGAGGGTTTTTCAGAAGTAAAAATTGTTGGGAGGGGGGGGGGGGCACTCTTGCCGCTATTGTGGCTTAATAGTGGGACCTGGGAACTTGAGATGCAGCCCAACATGTAGCCCCTCACCTGCCCTATCCGTTGCTGTGTCGTTCCCATCACTTTCTTGAATTGCCCAGATTTTCAGAAATGAAAACTTTAGCGAGCATCGGCGATATAGAAAAATGCTCGAGTAGCCCATTGACTTCAATGGGGTTCGTTACTCGAAACGAACTCTCGAGCATCGCGAAAATTTCGTCTCGAGTAACGAGCACCCGAGCATTTTGGTGCTCGCTCATCTCTAGTAAGGAGTAGTTTAGTTCCATGTGTACGCAGCAGATTTTGCACTTTGCACCAGAAAAACCCTAACCATGCCAGTTCTACTACATAAGTTTAATAGTGCCATCCCAGAAATTTGCTCTCACTACAACTTTCAAACGAGTATCCTTTACCATATCACTTGGTATTGACCATTAGTTCTTTTTTTTTTGTATTACAGTAGAATTGAGAATCACACAAAAAAAAGGTGCCTCAGAATAATATCCTGCAATAATTATATAAATACTGTGCTGGGACACACGTTTATATTTGCTTCAGAGGGGAGCCAATTATATCGATAACCACACATATCCTCACAATTCCTGATGAGCATTCAGTACACCAATGTCAGAATCAATATTATCCACATCTTCAAAACTATTTACTCACAGGAATAGTTAAAACAAAGCCTTAATGACTTCTGCCCTTCTCAGGAGATGTAACATAGCATATATATATATATATATATATATATATATATATATATATATATATATATATATATATGCTATGTTACATCTCCTGAGAAGGGAAGAAGTCATTAAGGCTTTGTTTTAACTATTCCTGTGAGTAAATAGTTTTGAAGATATATATATTTACTTATAGCATATTTACATATATATATATATATATATATATATATATATATATATATATATATAGTAGGAGTGACTTACACAGAATGGCCCGCAGAGGGTATTAGACAGAGCCATTCTGAAAACACCTGAATGGGGCAGGAAGTGAGATAAAAGTTCCTGCCATACTCAGGGGAGAGTAACAGTGCAGCAGAGCAGAGGTGCTGGAGGCTGCGGGTCCAAGGTAGAGTAGCAAAGGCCCGGGTCCAACAGGGGCATCAACCCTGAACTCACACCCAGATGAGGTGCTAATGGACTTTATGATATGCTGTATTTATATTTGCTGTGACATGAAATAAAAAACTGGCAGGTGCCAGATTAAAGAGATTGAAAGTCTCCTGAGCTGTTTCATGTGGCGCCCATTTCCTCACAGAGAGGTTGGCTATCCAGAGGCGAGTGAACCCCACTTGCCACTATATATATATAATATATATATTTATATATATATACACACACATACACACACACACACACAGGTGATGGCTCAGCATTCCAGGCTGCAACTGTCAACATCCTGGCCAGAAACCGGAAGCTGGTGCACCGGAAACAGAAATGTGTTCCAGGATGTGGAACATACAGCACACCCAGCGCACCACTGTGGAGTCCTGAAGTGGGTGCATTGGAAATGACAAAATATTTCACAAGGTGGAACATACAGTGCATCAAATGCAGAAGAGAAACACCAGAAATAATAGTGCACTCCATAATACTGGAACGCTGTAAACCCAATTTATAATAAATTAACATATCAGTAAATATTGTCGCATAGGACAATAAATTATTATAAATCACAAATTTTAAATCATGGCATGTACTATAAATAGATACACTCAATGACTTACTAACCGTACGCACAAGATAATAGATATGTGTATATATATATATATATATATATATATATATATATATATATATATATATATATATATATATATATATATATATATATATGAAATAATGAAGTGATTCAAATATGTACAACCTCCATAAATAAATACATTATAAAATAGTTATATACTAATCAATCCATACATATAAATACACACAGAATATTCAAATAAATTTATATTCATACACATGTTTTGAACCCAAATTTAAAATGAATAAAAACTAAATTCACATTATTGATTAATTTTAATTAATAAATCATAAATTCTAAGAATTCATTCAAACCCAAAGGAAAGAGGGAGTTAAATCTGTATATCCAATGCATTTCCCTTCTGCATAGTTCTTTAAAACTACCTCCAACTTGTTCTAATTGGTTAATAAGTAAGACCCTACTATCTCCATTACAAATATCCTTAAAAGGACTAGAGACACTAACTATGCTTTGAAAAGCTATTATTAATGTTTAACCTATGTTTATTCATTCTTTCCCATAATGTACATATAGTCCAGTCCAGTCATTTACATGGGCAACATGTGTACAACATTAAAGAGAAACTGGACAAATGTTGTGTTTTTGAATAGAATGGGGTTAGAAGATTTTTGAGCGTTGGAGCTCTCCTAAAAGTATTGAGAACACCTGTAACGGCTATCTCGGATGGGGAAAACATCTCTCCTCTGACTGTTGGAAGGGTTGTGAGGAGGTAGGCTCCCTCCTCCATATATTCTGGTCATGCCCAATGCTGACAAGATACTGGAAACAGGTCCACCTCCTGCTCTCTAGACTTCACATAACCAACTTTCAATTTAATCCTGAAATAGCACTACTAAACATAGAAAGTTTACCTAGTGCTCATAGAGTTATCACGTGCCATGTAGTCTGCTGTGCGAAACTCATGATCACCAGGAAGTGGAAGTCTCCACTAATTCCCAGAATTGAGGAAGGTACCATAGCTTTGAATTTCTAATATGAAGAATTAATTGCATTTCAACAAGATAAAATAAGACAATCAAGATGAAATAGGAGTACGGGCTTGACCTCTGCAAAGCCTCCTGACCACTAGACCCCATTGAGATTACAGGAAACGGCGGTACTATGTGCTATTGCACTTCTCCCGCTAAGCTAGAAATCAGCTCTCTGCCTCACGAGGGACCTTTTACTCCCTCCTTAGCCACACTTCCCTTCCCCAGACCTGGTTCCTCTCCCCCCCCCCCTCATTCCCATCCACCCTATGTTCCTCTTTCCCCTTTTTCTGTAATATTATATCTGGAATTGCTGACTTTTGATTTGTCAATGATGTTAAAATTTGGAAATTTAATAAAAATGTTTGTTTAAAAGTAACCAGTGAAGTATTGGCAAGGGTTTTTCCCAAAAATAGGGTCATTAAGTAGAATGGGCCAATGAGAGTTAAATATCCATTCAATATCTGATTCTAGGCTATTATGATGTGTAAGAAATCTAACGAGTTGTAACTAGAGATGAGCGAGCGTACTCGGAAAAGCACTACTCGCTCGAGTAATTTGCTTTATCCGAGTATCACTGTGCTCGGGTCTGAAGATTTGGGTGCCGCTGCGGCTGACAGGTGAGTCGCAGCGGGGAGCAGGGGAGAGCGGGCGGGAGAGAGGGAGAGAAAGATCTTACCTCCGTTCCTCCTCGCTCTCCCCTGCAGCTCCCCGCTCCGTGCCGGCACCCGAATCTTCAGGGACGAGCACAGCGATACTCAGATAAAGCAAATTACTCGAGCGAGTAGTGCTTTTCCGAGTACGCTCGCTCATCTCTAGTTGTAACTTCTTATCTTGATCTAGACTTGATTTATTTGAACACATTCTTAAGCAATTAGCTTGTTTTTTTCTTTTACCAATCTTTATTTTAGAATTTTCAGTGTGTTTTCTATGGTACCCCTTTGTTAAAAAGCAAGCACCTAAGAAATCAAACTCTTCTTTAGTTATATTATCAGATATACAGTTTCTTCTAATTTGTTTCATCTGACTGTAGAAAATATTTTTCTTCCAACTATGATGGTGACAACTATAATAATCAAGGTAACGATGTGCATCAGTTTTCATGAAGAAAGTGTTAGTAAACACCCAAACTTTCTCCACAGTAATACATAGGTCCAAAAAGATGATCTCTGATTGATGTACACAGGAGGAAAACCCTAGATCCTGATCATTATTATGCAAATTCCTAATAAAATTATCCAATTCCAATTTGGGTTCATTCCAAATAAAAAAAGATATCATCAATATATCTCCTACAGAATGGCTTATTTTTATGATCTAAAAATCCCCATCTGAATTCCAAAGCCCCAATAAGTAAATTTGTATAACAGGGCATGAATTTGGTCCCCATTGTGGTTGCTTAAAACAAAATAAATAAACATAATCATAAAATCTAAAATTATTATGTTAAAACAAATAAAATTGCATCCAAAAATGAACTGCCTTTGTAAATCAAGCATTAAAAGATCTGTAGAAAGTGCTTTTTTAATGCTAATAGACCCAAATCAGGACTAATATTGCCGTATAGTGAAGTAACATCTGGTCTCACAAACTACAGATTTGCATCCCAAACAAAATCTTATAATAATGAAATTAGATTAATACAATCATGCAAATATGAGGGAAGATTTTGCACATACTGTTGCAGTAAGGCATCTAAATAAGCTGATAAATTGCAGGTTAAAGAGTCTATAGCAGTAATAATGGGCAAACAAAGTTGCCGTAGGGCACAATGAAGTAAAACACCTATGAAAAAATTAAAATTACAAGACTCTTAAAGCTTCTATAGAGTAAAGTAAACTAAACTAATACATGGAATGAAGGAACTGGAATACCCAGAGAGGCTATCCAAATTGGGATTATTTACCCTGGAAAAAAGACGGCTAAGGGGTGATCAAATAACTATGTATAAATACATGAGGGGACAATACAGGGATCTCTTCGATGAACTGTTTATACCCAGGACTGCGACACTTCATCGCCAACACAGAAAAGGGTTCTTTACTGTAAGAGCAGTGAGACTGTGGAACTCTCTGCCTGAGGATTTGGTGATGGCAAAACCCATAGAGGAGTTTAAAAGGGGACTTGATGTCTTTCTGGAAGGGAAGGATATTATAGGATATAAATCTTAGGTTAATTGTTAATCCGGGTATACGGGCAGGTAGGAACTATTAGAGGTTGATCCAGGGATTAGTCAGGAAGGAATTTCCCCCCAAAAGGGCTAATTAGCTCCTGCCTCTTGGGGTTTTTTGCCTTCCTCTGGATCAACAACATAGGAGGATAAACAGGCTGAACTAGATGGACATTGTCTTCATTCGGCCTTACATACTATGTTGCTATGTTACTATGGATCATAGATCATGCCAAAATGGTATAGAAGTTGGGAGGTCACCAAGCTGACTCATGTAATGCTAGAATATGGAGGGATTAACTGCCGGCCACAATCCCCTACATGAAAAAACAGAACAGCAGTAAAGTCCTGAGCTAAAATGTAACCACTACTTCCTCCCCCCACCCCGACATGTTTTATATAACTAGGCATCACCAGGGGATGACAGCCGCAATGACAGCTCTTAAATGGCAAATAGCGGGGACAAACGATCCAGCCTCCAATAGGATTGCATACATAGTTTTATCCAATAAGGACAAATTATCCATGCTTGCCAGTCATAATGGACAGCATAGTCCACCTCATGCCCAATGCAGGAGTGCCGCTAGAGCATACTCAGTGAGACGTGGGTGTGTCACGGACCAGTATAGGACAGCAGACATGCTCAGCAAAAGCTACACTTAGAAAAAATCCAGATAACAGAAACTTCTCTATACAAAGAAATGGATAAAGTCTCTACCAGCCAGTCAGATACAATAATAGACACCAAGTCTGTATTAGCAAAGGTATTAGTATAGCGACCAAACTCTGGGAAAAACATATTACATAGTCTCAGACTATTAGCGGTATAAAGCCAGGTAAAATACCCAGTTATAATGGATGGCATTTAATGCAATAGAATGCATATAGATTTTGGGATGCAAATCCTTATTTTCATGTGCACTATAGAAAACAAACTGACTTTAAAATTACATATTTGCAAAAAAATGAAATTTTATTTTTTCTCCTTTTAATTACCAGAAAAAAAACTGTGGGGTCAAAATACCCATGGGGTCATTTGTGGGGATATCTATCATTCTGACACCTATGAGCCTTTGCAATCTTGGCTTGGTATTGGAAAACAAAATGCTCCCGCAGGACTCTGAACGATAGTTGTCCTGTATAAATGCATGAAGCAACTAAGCAACTGAACGAGAATTGCTCAGTTGTTCAGTTTTTACATGCAGAAAACTGAACAAAGAGCCATTCAGTGTGAAGAGCAGTTGTTCACTTTTGAACGATTGTCTACTTACTGTAGAATACTCCCATGCATACGCCTACATTCTGGCAGCGGTGTAAGCTATGTTAGCGATACTCACTCCTGTATAATAGCGCAGGAGTGAACATCACTGGGATGATTGTCAAGCATCGTTTGCCTGACAGCTCGTCCTGCCTAAACGGACTATAAGTCTGTCCCCTGGAGTTAAAATGCCCCTCCTCAGTCTCAGAAAAATTTGACTCAGAAATATCTGTGCATTTATTTTGCTGCAGGTGGATATTATTTTTCTTCAAGCATGCTTGACCCAATTCAAAATCTCTGGAGTGCCGAATACATTTACGGTGCATTTTCTCTTTTGATGTCTCTTTTCAAGGTGGCAATATTCTTCTTTAATTTCTTATCCAGAATTGAGAACTCTGCAGATGAGGAGAAAAACTTAATCTCTTTTATCTCCTTTTTTAATTGAGCAGTAATATTTGACAGAAACTTCTCATAGTTAAGTAGATATCATATATGCAGAGAATTATCTGTCAGAACCTGTTCCCAACCTTTAATAAATTCATCATCATGCTGCTGTGATTTAGGTGTAATATCAATTCTCAATCCTCTTTATACAATTTGCTGTTGAAGATATGTTTCAAAGCTGTTCTGTATTGAGGGTCTGTGAGAGAAAGTCTGCCATATCTTATTATGTCCTAAGGATGGAGGTGAGGAGGGGGATATACAATAATAATAGGTGGGGATAACACAATATTGTATAAACTCGGGGCTTTTCAAGCATGTACTGCCTATATAATTTGAAAATTTCCCAGGGTCACAACAGGCTATTAAAATAATAGACAAACAAAGTTGACAGAGGGTGACCAAAAGCCTGTTGGTTATGACCCTCACCAAAGTAAAACATAAGCTTAATTATATAAGTAAAATAAAGCATATATGAAAATATTAAAACTACAAGACTCTTACAGCTCCTATAGACTTAGGTATTCATGGATCATAGATCATTCTATAATGGTATAGAAATTGGAAGATCACCAATTTGACTCCTATCATACTAGAATATGGAATGATTGAACGCCATACATATATACATTATGTCACACACACACACACACACACACATACTATGGCAACTTGATGGTATTGAGCTCACGGGATCGCCATCTTTCCTTGATCTAGATGGGTGGCCACACCTCAGTAACCCATGTCCAGGTCAGCTGTTTGGTAAAAGTCCATAAATTAGTCTTTATTACAGTAACATAACAAACAGCCAACGTAACAATCTTTGCACTGTTATAAGATGTCACAGTACATATGTACATATCAACACATAACCACTAAATAACAAACCACTTTTGCCCTCTCTAACATAGTAGTGTCTTAAATACAGAGCAAAAGTCAATAAGTTTCACTAACCAGAGTATAATTCTAGGGGGCGTCCTTCCCTGTCAAACTCATGGTAGCAGCCTGATCTGCAACAGATGCCTTCTCACAGAAGGCGGCCTTGAGCTCAACGAGACAGGAGCTTTTCTCCTGTCTTGCCACACCCAGACTTTTGTTCCCCTATTAATGAGCAGGCTCTCCTTGCTCTCCAGCCCCTAAAGGCCATCTCTGTTATTGAACTTCTACATATTTCCCACCCTCTGATAAAAGCCATCGGTCTGATCACAGCACCTAACTCTTTGGGGTCAAAGCTATTAGCTTGGGGATTTTCACTTTTAAGTGTCAGCATTTTGGGACCATGGTCACACTTTGCCTTTCTCTTTGCAGATAGCCTTCTTTTTTCACATTGATCATTTCCGCTATCCTACATTTCACCCCCTTCCACTGGGGCTTCATGACCTACACTTGCATCTCAATTGCAAAAGTAACCTCCTTAAGTTACACATTGGAGACTTTGGCTTGTACATCAGTTAACTATTTTGAATGCACTTCAGTAGCAGCATGTGTACCTCTTTCTGTCTGTGTGTCATCCAATACAGAGACCCACTTATTTGTGTAGTTTCTTTATATAGCCCAGGTAGTATCTTCTGTTGATTGGACCTCCTTTGATTCTTGCATACTTTCTTCAGCCTGAACTCGTAACTGATTCAAGGGCTTTTTCTTCAACTTGCGAATCCGCTGACACATCAGCAGGTTTTTTCAGTGTCCACCTCTGCTAACACACTGGTAATTTCTTCAGTCTTTTTTCTGATGCAAATGCTTCTCAGGTTGGTCTACAAGCAGTTTGTAATTTTCAGCTTGCACACTGGCCGCACTCATCTGCTCTGGTGTGGCAGCCAGTTTCTTCTCACCATCTTTAAACTGACTCCTCCTATCATCTCTGGATGCCTTAGGCCCAATGTCCACTTGCACGCACGGATTCCAGTGCATAATCCCACAGCAGAATCTAGCCGGGCACGCAGACATGGGCATTAAAAGACAGTTTCTTACCTCTCCGGATCCAGCACGGGTCTCCTCCATACTGGCAGGATCTTCTTTCTTCAGCATGGCGGATGCATCTGGGGGTGTAACTATAGGGGATGCAGGGGATGCATTTTGGTATTCTTAATTTGATATTGGGAAATATTAAATATCCCTTTCTTTTCCAATAAATTTGGCGTAGGGAAGGGAGAGTAGATGAATCTAACCTTATTCTTTTGTTGTTACTTTCATCTACCTGCTCTGCAGCCTTGAGCTCTATTCCTGGTCTTTTCGCAGTGGAACTGGAGGAGTATAGCAGTAAGTTAGGCATTTTGAAATTCTGTAGAGGGCCCTTGAGGGTTGGGGTTCAATAAACTGGTGAGGTATTATGGTCTACAGTAATTACATACATTGCAGAACTGTCTTTGGGGGATTTTTTGAGTAACTATTGGAGTTAAATCATTCAGTGACGGTCCCCTGATATATTGTTTGTTAAGGCTAAAAAAGTATCTGAAACAGAGGATGTATTATGGACTGAAATTTCAATTGAAGCAATATCACAGGAGGGAAGATCCCATCACTGGGAATAGATATTAGATTAATGGCCTCCAGAGGGGCAAAATTATTCCCGCTGGCGCTTCCACCGAAAAGAAGAGGAGACATGGTCTCCACCTTATGTATAACCAAGGAGGAGCTAAAGAGTTCCTAAGAACCCCCAGTAATCTCAACCTTCTAGTTGGGATCTTTGGGGTCCAGTGTTATTCTCAAGGCTAGTATTTCCAACCACATTATCCAGTTGGGATCTCAAGGGTTCTATTGGTGCATCAATTTGATACATATTGGCATTCAACCCAGACTTAGTTATATTAGAGGATGGCTCTCTCCGAATATTAAAATGTATCACTAATTTAAAGTTAGAATTAAATTACCTCTCTGAACATTTCTTTTCATATTACTATTGCAAAATGTTCTTGTATTAATTAAAAATATATTAGATGGCAGATCAATTCCTCTATCAACTTGAAAAACTGGCTTGGGTTTATTAGTTTTCCTATCCTAAGTTCCTCCCATTATGGAAATCATCCTTATAATTTTCTTACACTTCTCCATCACTTCATTATATTCATACTAGCATAATCTATGTCATAAGACCTAGCACAGGACAAGTGTTCATGACAGGTCAATACCCATTTTGTACAAGAGTATATATCTGGATAGCTAAATTACGGCTTGGTGAGATCCCAAAAATAAATAGCACTCCAAAGAGCCCCAATACACTTCATGTCTCCCAAAGTCTTTCGCACAGGGACTCCAATTCACGAAGATCAGCTGGAGATAATGATAGTGGTTTATCCGTTTTACGTAACATCAATGCGCCACAATGCCAAGAACTAGAGAGTTTAAATAACTTTGAATCCTTATTCTTACAGGTAGGTAATAAGAATACTCTATAATGAAGGCATAAAATTCCAGCACTTCCTTAACCCAGTGTCACATTAGAGTGACATCTAGTAAATTAATCATGCTTTTGTCAAAGGGACGTTTAAATAGATAATACAAGCGGGAAATCAGAGCGTCTGACGTCATGGGAATCTCCACCAATTCCCACATGCCAGCGGTCATAGTATTGAAGATTAAATATTAATCTAAACTTTTCATTATTTAAAAACAAAAAAGTATTAGACAATTATAAAAATAATTATTAACAAAAAGCAATCAGTGGCCTGCAAAAATACATAAAAGAAGACATGCATAAATACATAATAGGAGTTTGCAAAAAACAAATATTGATAGAAATTAGAAAATATTATTTGTTTTCCAGGTTGAGATTTCTGTATTCAGCATTTAATGTTGCTGTAGGTCCCCCTCACACTGGCGCTTTTAACCGCGATTAGCAAGGCGATTTCAGCCTTATGCTAATCGTGGTACAATGCTTGCATTATTTTCAATGGGACTGCTCACACAGCCGCTTGCGCTATGATTTTCAAGTGGTGCATGTTCTATTTTAAAAACCCTGTGTCGCCCATTGAAATGAATGAGCAGAATTTTCAGCCTAGCTGAAAATGCGGCACAACTTGGTGTCCCGCGTTTTTAACAGCACTAAACGCCCTAGCTGCACTACCTCAAAAAAATAAATAAGGATACTCACCTAGCAGGCACCATCCAGGTCCCTGCCGCTGCTCTCCGGCTTTCCCGCAGGTTTCGGTGAAGTTGCCAACCTCCGACAGACCATCTCTTGCTGGTAACGAGGTTTGAAAACCCTGCCTTCAGCAAGAGATTGCCATGGCTGTGATTGGTTCATCAAACGCTGGCTTTGATTAGCTGAGTCATCGCTCGAGAACCAATCAGAGCAATCTCTTGCTGGAGGCGGGGTGTTCAACCATGTTACCAGCAAGAGATGGTCTTTTGGAAGCTGACAACTTCACCGAAGCCTGCAGGAACAGCAGAGAGCAACGTCAGGGACCCAGACGGCACCTACTAACTGAGTATTTTTTTTTTCCAGCTTCCTTCCTTCAGCCGTGCTGAAAACACAGCCAAAACACTGGAAAATGCATGCCAGCGCTGCCGAAAGCACAGTAAATGCAGCATTGAAAAACGCAGTGTTTTTGCAAATGCCTGTGTGAAGGAGGCCTTATGTCATAAAGATACTGTATTGCATATTACAATGACCAGAAGAATAGCATGGTTGGCCATGATTTACTTGTTGGTTCTTTAATTTACCATCTCATTTTCAAATCAGGAATCACAGCTCTCTAGAAATGGAAAAAAAAAAACGTTCTTATTCCATAAATGCACAAGAATTATAAATGAATAAAACTATAGTGTTGTCCTTTAAAACTTTCCTAATAGGCATCATTCCAGTTTGCACTGAGCAGGATGAGGACTAAACTAAACAATCCTCAGGACAAAATGTGAGCACTTGGCATCACTATCAAAGCTTTAACGTTCATTTTTTACTATGTGCATAGGAGTGCATAATACTAGATGACAAGTGGGTGTAGTAAGTTGCCAAACTGATACAAAGACAGGCATAAGCTGCAAGACTTTGCTCAGAACACTTAATAAAACAAGCGGGCAGGGAGACATCAAGTCCCCAAACAGTTTCTCCAGGCTCTGTTCAACAACACGATATTTAGGCATACTGTTGTTTCTGCTGAGGCAGGTCAAGTCTTCAAACCCTAGGGATCACTGCACTGAGTGTGCAGGTAAAAAGGCCTACTCTGTGGTCTCAGCCCAATGCTGACGTGCTGCAGCCACTTAAGTTGAATATTAAATGGGAAAAGTCAGATATCATGCCATCAAGAACAAGTGCTTTCTTATGTTTTGACAAAGTCCAAGAAAATATTTCTCTTCCTTCCTCCTCTTGGAAGCAAACTATTTTAACAGCAGAGAGTTTTGGATCTCAGCAGCTGCAGAGACAGTTCCTTGAGTTTTATGGTACTTAGGGTTCCTGCACACTGGCGAGAGCAATATCGGGCCGTGATTCATGGCCCGATATCGCCATCGCAATGCATGTTGAACCCCTGGATGCAAGGCGTTTTCATGTGAAAACAGCCTTGTATCACTGCGGGGAATCCCTTAATCCGATCGCTCTCAATGGGGCGGCAGCAGCATCGGCCCCATTGAATGCAATGAGAGAACATGGCCATCTCCTGCTACGACTGTGACAGCTGTAGCAGAAGATTCCTTCATCCCCGTGGGGAGTCTCCTCATCACTGAATATCCTGCCACTGCTGTCACAGTGTTCAGTGATGAGGGGACTCCCCGCGGGGATGACAGAATCCCCTGCCGCTGCTGTCACAGCAGCAGCAGAAGGGCACGATGTTCTGTCGCTGCTTTTAATGGGGCCAGCGACAGCATCAGCCCCATTGAAAGCAATGTCAGAACATCTACCACGGCTGTGACAGGTGCAGCAGGGGATTCCTTCATCCCCACGGGAGTCCCCTCATCACTGAAAACCCTACCGCTGGCACTTCTTCTCTGAAGGCACTTCTTTGCCGTTTTATAGTGAAGACGCAGAAGAATCATCCTCTTTGTGATGCGATAACTCTGCCCTGCAGCGTCCCAAGGAGCACGCCCACAGCTGAGGAAATAGCGGGGAAGATAAAGGCCTTGACACGGGGCTCTACCATCTCCTCACCTGGGGGTAGCTCAGGACCCGACCAATTTACTCCGGGGGAAGGGGGGGGGGTTTACAGGGAAAGGTAACCGGAGGTTACCTGTAGTCTTCTTTGTCACACGTGATGCCACCGTTCCGTCCTCTACAGTGAACTTTGACGATTGAAGAAAGTAAACCACATACAGGGAAACTGTCACATCCATGCGCTTCATAAGCACCATGCACCACGCGGACGCAGGGTTATGTTCACAAGTACTGCAGTTGATACTACTATACACTGTAGAACAGTGCATACCACAAGGGAGTACATAAACCAATAAGAAAATACCATGCAACACAAAAAGTACTGCGCTCAGCACAGCGTTAGAGAACATACACACAGCTGCAAATAGATGCACACCACACTCTGCTGAACAGTAGCACCACTCCAGGGAGAAGGAAGCCTGGCCCTTCCCTAGCAGGGGGGTGAAGGGTCCCTGCCTAGAAGTGGAGTAATCGCCTTGATAGAGGCGGCCCCACAATCTTCATCCTGGGCCCTGATTGTCTTTATATAGGCCCCAGAGTGATGAACTGAACAGCAAAGAAATACAGAAATGAAAACATATATATAAATGAAAATATAACTGAAAAGGAACCCGCAGCAACTTATTTGTAAGTAGCAATAAACCCAGCACAGAAGAGTTCAAAACTCCAAGTACTCCACTATGGAATGGAATAAGCAGCACTAAGCACAAGGAGGGGTGAGAATATAAAGCTACTCTACACCTGAGGACTATTACAGCAATTAGAGAAGCACACCTCCACTCTTCTCCCAGACATGACGAATCCAGTATTCATCCATACAGCAAAGAAAGACAGCACCAGCAGTCTCTGCACATGGTACATTAACCCTTGTCCTGCATAACAAGGTGGCAGGTCTTGGCCTGCGTCGAGACCACCATGCCACGACGCTGTCGCAACCAACAAGCCGCGACAGAATCTTTCTGGACAAACTGGGAATGGTTGGTAATGTTTGTTTACTGTAACTTGTTAAACTCCAAGTAACATCAGCAGTCTGGCACAGATACAACAGAATAAAGTGGTGAGACAGGGAGGATTCTCAGGGTAATTTGGACGAGCCACAGTCCTAGTTATCTGTGTGATCCTGCTCCCGGCAACTCTCTCTCTCTCTAACTCTCTACTGGTCCACACTCACATTACTTGTCTTTTCCTTTAGCCATGTAGCGGTTCTTCTCTTTCATTCAGTGCTTAGTGTAGCACCGGCACATCCTGGGTAGACTGTTCCCAGGTCAAGCAGAAGGGAATTGCTCAGTTTTCCCCATTCTCTCCACAGACAGACCAATCAGTGTCTGTGCAGCTCACTCACTGACTTCGATAGACGTGGACTGACTCCAGCTAACTCGCAGACTTACACTAGCCAGAGTCTTGCAAGAAGGCAGAAGACCCTTGCTTCACATCTTGCAAACACAAATATACAACACAGTCACATTGTGAGGGTATATATATATATTGCCATATGTTCTTTATACTTTTATACCTATATGCAAGTTTTATTCAATTCCAAATGAAAAAAACTTATATGTCGCCTTACATCAGATATTCCAAGGCTTTAGAAGGCTGAGAGAGATGTTCTAGAAATTCAGAGATGATACCGAACCAGACATGAAGGACGCGTGTACTTGGCTGTTTTCCCAGAAGCGCTGGAACAAGATATCAAGATGTTCAAATGTACATAACTTTCACTGTCTTAGGCCAGAAATCCGGACTTCCCATATATGGAGAATGCATGTTTGGCCGTTTTCTTAGAATTGAGTGGGTGATTCTTTGTACTGGAGTTAATTGAATACGTGATTTTCTGTACATAAGCCAGAGGCGCCGTAGCAAGGCCGAAAATCCGGACTGCCCATATATGGTTATAAGCCCATCACCCCGTGCTGGGGATGGGACAAAGGGTATAAGATCTCATGTAATCTTTAATAAAGCACGTTGGCACAGCCGAGAGCCATGTCCCGTGTGAGGAATGATACCAGACCTCTGTGTGTGTGGTGTTTTCTTCTTACCGCCGGCAACGGGGCAAGTGGGGTGGGCCCGATTGGTGCTGTATTTAGACTATTACCCTGATAAATGGCGCCCGAACGTGCGGCGACAAAACCGGAGCTTACAACGCATTCCACCCGGATCCACGCCGCGGAGAAACCGTCCTGCTGCAAACCGAGCCTGATCAACTCACTTAGAACTCCAGGTAAGACAAACATATATTTATGTTGTGTTTTACACTGCGAGTCTTGCAGCGGGACTGACTATCTGTGGTTTGTGACCGGACGGGTTGGGTTAAGAGTTCTACACGGTAACTCGTGTGGGCTCCGGGTTTGCCGTCATGGACCACTGACCGTGATATGCGCACCAATCGGTCACCCAGAAACTAGTCTGTAGTTTATTTGTACTTTGAAGTCCGTAGCGTTTTAGCGATAGTGGAGATTGTTTGATTGTTTGTTGTATCTGCAGAATTTTTTTTTTCTCTTACTTTTCATTTGGTCTCACAGACGAAGGAACCCTCGGGTTTAGTTTAGTTAGTTAATGGTTTAGCTGAGGAGAGGGATGTACTCTTTGGGACTGGTTCCATAAGAAGAAGATGCCTTCGGTTGTCTTGCCGGTATATAAGGGGCTGACAATTCGGGTCAGAAGGATGCACTCTATGGAGCGTGTTATTATTATTATTGTTGTTGTTGTTGTAATATGCGTAAGATCTTATTAAAGAAGACAGAGCCCCTCAAGGGCTGCCGCCGTGCGGATGAATTTGTAGAATGTAACAAAACTCTAATGAAAATGTGTGACACCGACCCGCACGGCAGATTACAAAATGGTGTCTGGGAGGGAGGTCTTTAGGACCGAGAGGTGCCTTGGAAGACCAAGGTTTGCTACAAGCAGAGAGACAGTCAGAGTAAGTTAGGTATGTACACATTATTTGTTTAAGAAAGTATCCGTAAGTGAAATGTTGAAAAGTACAGTAAGTGATCAAGAGGGCGTCAGGAGAGTGTTTATTAAAGGTTACATTGGCAGTTAGGTAGGGGAGAAAAGTGCTGAAGGAGCAGGCAAAGTCGATAAGAAAGTTACAATGCATGTGATTTGTTGGCAAAGAAAGGAAGAAAATGTGTATAATACAAGATAGATAATAGATATGGATATATATGTGTATATATGTATATACTGTATGTGCAAATAGTGCAAATAGTTAACTGAGCTTGCTTTTAGATGAGAAAGATTGTTGACATGTAGCTGCGAGTCTGTGTAAGCTTTCCAAGGTCGGAAGATAACAGCGAGAGAGAAAATGCAATAACAACCTTGGTTAATGTCTCAGCTTGCGTAAATGGAATGGAGGCTTGAAATGAATTTAATTAATTATACTGTCTTAGTAGACAGGAAATATAGCAATCAATTTCTAAGTTATATTCTTACTTATACAGGGGTTGAAAATGAAGAACATGTTGTGCTGTATTTATGAGTTCAAATGCAGGGCTGTTCAGTCAGTGAATGCATATTCAGAGATTTATTTTGAAAAGGTGGGGGCTTTCAGACTTCACTTTTTGTTCAGGGTCAAATACAGAGAAAGAGAGATAAGGGGGGTTGAAAAATACCCAGAGATTCTAAAATACTTTAGCGTTTAATACAGCATATAATAGCTTCAGTAGATAAGAAATATAGAATATCTCAGTCACTCAGCAAACTTTTTTTCACATAATTTGTCAAAGATAGCGCTCATTCACAATCTCATCTCAATAGAATTATGTACTTTATAAAATTATAGCACTCACCTCGGTGTTTTTCAACTGATGTATGTTTGTTTGTCAAACTTTTTTTTCTGTGCATCTGTATGGACTGGTACACCTTCAAGCGGGGTGACGGAGCAAACTTGAGAGCATGGATGGATGAGAGTTAGTGACCCGTGTTCAAGCTGTGGTGGAATGTGTGATGCAGATAATTGACTGGGGATAAAAGTCCTCCCCATGCTTGGGACTTTGCTTGGTTGAGATGTGGACGTGTAGACGGTTAAGCTGAAATGAGCTGAGAAGACGGACGCACGGAGCCAATATCGAAGGGGTGGAGCTAGATGATGTAATAGTACGTAGTAATGTTTCATCCCTCTTGTCCACAAGGGAGGGGTGAGGAGTTTGAGCAGCTAGTAAAAGTTTTTGTTTTGTTTTTTTTCCCTCCTGATAAGACATTGCAGGCAGGAACAGACTAATAATGAATTCACTTAAAGGGATATCACATTTCCAATATTAGTAGATGTTTTGTAGGTTATTCTGCCCCGGTGTAACTCATGTTTCTGTTATAGGTGCTAACATCTTACAGGCCTTATCTGCATCCATCAAATCTTTTTACAATGTTATACTAACTTAAACCCGGCTACTATTGTTCCAATTGAGTACCCTGGTTTAAAAGGGGGGGAGGAGAAGGCATAGGTGATCTAGGTATTGCAAGTCAGCCATTTTTAAATTCAGCCATTTTTAAATTTTTTGCAAGCCATTTTTTAATTTTTAAATTTTTTGCAACAAGATTCTGATCTTTTTGAAATAGAATACCAGCCTGATTGTCTAGCAGTGATGCAACAAGAAAATTTAAGTTTTAAATAAGTTACTGAAAGCCCTTGTTAATAATGCATATTTTGAGTTGTTTTTTATAGATGGTACCCAGGGTGATTGACGACTCCACACTGGATATGCAGTGGTTACACAACAAGATGTCCTAAAAGCAGAATGCCTCCGCATGTCGCAGTACAAGAAGCGGATCTAAAGGCCCTCGCTGAGGCGTGTGGAGTGGCCACAGGTAAGACGGCAAACATTTACACTGACTCCCGGTATGCATTTGGCATAGCTCATGATTACGGCCCAACATGGAAGGCCAGACAGTTTTTTACCACAGCAGGACAGCCAATTAAGAATGATGCAGCGGTGCAGTCTCATGGAGACCCTACTTCTACCTGACAAAGTGGAAAGCTCACACCAATTCCTACACCGGAGAAGCAAGAGGCAACGCCATCACAGGCCAAACAGCAAAAGCAGCGGCCCTCAAGCCGTGGAAGAAAGAAGAAAAGAAGAATTTGATAATAAACTTGGACTTTGATAAAAACTTGGACTTTGATAAAAACTTGGACTTTGATAAAAACTTGGACTTTGATAAAAAATTTTGGACTTTGATATGCTAAAGACTTTACAGTTAAGAAAAAGGAAAAATGGACTAAAAAGGGACAGCGTATGGTGAACAGTCAACAGAACTTGCTTACCATAGTCCCTGTGCCCCATGATGGCCCAGCTGACGCACGGAAAGACGCACCTCTTAAAGCAGCAATGATGTCGATGCTTGAACAAGGACGGGTGGCTCCTTGGTTTTCTGTAGCTGCTGCATCATTTGTCCAATTTTGCATGATCTTTGCCGTAAAGCAACAGGGCAGAAGTAAATTTGCCACACCACGCTTGCCTAGACCACTCTACCCATTTCAGGGATTGCAAATTGGCTACACTCAGCTCCCACTTGTTGGGAAGCATGAATATGTGCTTGTTGTTGATTTCTTTTCAGGTTGGAGACCTACTCTGTTACCAAAGTAAATAAGCAGGTAACCGCACAGAAGCTCATGAATGAGGTAATCCGCAGATATGGGGTACCGGAAGTGATTGAGTCAAACAAAGGTACACAGTTCACAGGTGAAATAATGCAACACATCATGTCTGTTTTGGGTATATTCCAGGCTTTTCACACACCCTACCATCCACGGAGTAGTGGGAAAGTAGATACAAAAGACAATAGAGGAAATGGGCAAATTTTGAATTGAGTGTCTTCTATTAGTTTTTCTTTTTCTCAGGAGGATACATGCCACAGTAGCTGAGTTTGGGGAATGATTTTCTTGTTAATGTTGTCATAGGCCTCTCTAAGGAATTGTTAGTAATGCATTCTGCAGTCTCTGCTTTTCTCCCAGGTCCTACAGATGAGTGTCACTATCTAAAACCAGGTGACAGGGTCTATGTGAAAAAGTTGAGCAAGAAACCCTGTTTGAATGTCCTTACCAGATGTTGTTCACCACCCCAACTGCAGTCAAGCTCGAAGGAAAGCCCACTTGGATCCACACCTCGCACTGAAAAAACTAATGATCCTGCATATCCTTTACATGCTATAATGTGGTACAATTCCTCTAACACACACCTTTGACTACTGTACACTAGCCCCCTGTTTCAGAACAAATTAATACAATGAAATGTGCAATATGAAGCCTACACTGAGGATGAGAATCCAACACCGCATCGTGCTAAGGGAGACGTTGACGCTCCAGGTGGTAACTTTAATCCACATGTACACATAGATGCAATAGGAGTGCCAAGGGGGGTGCCAGATGAATTTAATTCTAGAGATCAGGTTAAAGCAGGTTTTGAGTCCTTATTTGCTTTTGTCACTGTTAATAATAATGTAGATTGGATGAATTATATCTATTACAATCAGCAGAGGTTTGTAAACTACACCAGAGATGCTTCACAAGGGTTAGCTGACCAATTAGGGCCCACTGCATCCATGGCGTTCCAAAATAGAGTGGCCGTGGATATGGTTTTAGCAGAAGGAGGTGGGGTATGTAATTTCATGTATGTGTATTATCCCTTTGATCAAAAAGAGTATGAGTAAGGGACTGGATAATGTGACCAAAATTTCCCTTGTTTGAAAAAGATGAAGAGCCAGTTCCAATAATGCCAACCAGGTACGTTACCAGAAGAATGGAGAGATGGACTAGTACTGCGCCTGCCTCAGTCTCATAAGATGGACTGTCAGTGGACTTCCCATTTGCCTAGGGAAAGTGCAGAAGATCTTAGGTTCCGGCGAGGGCACACCCTGTGGGGTGTTAACTCGTACAGATAGAGGGTATGGATGCCCGGAAATAAGCCCAGGGAATCCATGGCCTCCTCCTGAGGTGAGGTAGGGATCCCTCCCTTTTAGGAGTAGGGACTTACGGGCAGTGGAGAAACCCTGACGCAAGGGAGAGACGACCGAGGAAGAGTGCAAGGTCTGATGCTTGATCTCCATATTAAGTTTTTTAGGGGGGTTTGTGAGGGTATATATATATATTGCCATATGTTCTTTATACTTTTATACCTATATGCAAGTTTTATTCAATTCCAAATGAAAAAAACTTATATGTCGCCTTACATCAGATATTCCAAGGCTTTAGAAGGCTGAGAGAGATGTTCTAGAAATTCAGAGATGATACCGAACCAGACATGAAGGACGCGTGTACTTGGCTGTTTTCCCAGAAGCGCTGGAACAAGATATCAAGATGTTCAAATGTACATAACTTTCACTGTCTTAGGCCAGAAATCCGGACTTCCCATATATGGAGAATGCATGTTTGGCCGTTTTCTTAGAATTGAGTGGGTGATTCTTTGTACTGGAGTTAATTGAATACGTGATTTTCTGTACATAAGCCAGAGGCGCCGTAGCAAGGCCGAAAATCCGGACTGCCCATATATGGTTATAAGCCCATCACCCCGTGCTGGGGATGGGACAAAGGGTATAAGATCTCATGTAATCTGTAATAAAGCACGTTGGCACAGCCGAGAGCCATGTCCCGTGTGAGGAATGATACCAGACCTCTGTGTGTGTGGTGTTTTCTTCTTACCGCCGGCAACGGGGCAAGTGGGGTGGGCCCGATTGGTGCTGTATTTAGACTATTACCCTGATAACATGACGCACAAAGGGATACATTTTCCAGACATAACCCAGACATTAACCCATTCAGTGCTGCAGAGGTGGAACACACACAACTCAAATGCATACTACACATAAGACACTGACAAGACAATGGCACAAGACAGACATATAACATTATGTAGGGGCCCCACTAATTCTGGGCCACTGCAATTTCACAGTGTTCAGTGATGATGGGACTCCTCGTGGGGACGAAGGAATTCCCTGCCGTGTCACAACAGCGACAGAAGATCGTGATGTTCTGGCATTGCTTTCAATAGAGCAGGCACTGCTGCCGCCAGCCCCATTAAAAACAAGGTGAAACCCCTGCATGAAGGAATCTCCTGCTGCTGCTGTCACAGCTGCAGCAGGGATGGCAATCTTCTCCCATTGCTTTCAATGGGGATGGCGCTGCTGTGGCCGGTCCCATTGAAAATAATTGGCGATATCGCAGAGAGAAGGGAGATGCTGCGGTTTTTTTCATCCAGTATCGCAGGTGTGAAAATATCGCAAACCAGAATGAAACCATTGAAAATCATTGGTTTCATAATCATGCGTTTTCACTCCGTCTTGCAATGCAAGAAAATTGCCCATTTTTTTCATCAGTGTAAGGCCGCCTGCAGACGAGCGGGTCGGATCCGGCGGCGAGAATTCTCGCCGCGAGACCTGACCCGAGAGCCTGCAGTGACGAGCGCGTACTCACCCGCGCCTGGCGGCCCCGCCTCTTTCATGTGCCGGCTGCCGCGCAGCCGGCGCATGCGCAGACCGTAGCCGGCGGCCGGGTGAGTGCGAGCCCCGCACAAAAATAGGACATGCCGCGGTTTGTTTGCCGCGCGAGATTTCGCGCGGCCAAACCGCGGCCGTCTGCATAGGAGTGCGTATTGTAATGCACTCCTATGCAGACTTTCAGCGGCGGAAATCCCGCGGGAAATACCGCCGCGGGATTTCCGCCCGTGTGCAGGCGGCCTAAAGGAGATCTTATACCCCCTACAGAGAGATCCTGAGCATGCAGAATTGTAAACCAGAGGGTGAACAGTTGAAGCATCCTGTCATCTCAAACTCGTCAATCCCTCAGATGGTAGAAACATCTCAGAGACGAGTGATTCTTGATCCTGTCTCTTTTGGTTTTATTGAATACATTACTACATATTATAGTCACTGATCTCTTCACAAGGGTCTAATATCCAGGAATTTATTCTGATTGCCAGACTGGAGTTGGGAAGAAATTTTTTTCCCCTAAAATGAGGAAAATTGGCTTCTACCACTTGTTTTTTTTTTGCCTTCCTCTTGATCAACATTGGGGGTAATAAGCCCACTGGATAGGCATAAGTTTTTTTTCTCGCCTTACACACTATGTTACTATAACTATATGAATCACAGTTACTCCTGTGACACATTATTTCACTGCCTCTCATGTAAATCTATAATTATGAAATCAGTTCACTAGCTTTATAACAGATGTTGAAAAGTAGCAAAATCAAATCAGGTACGAACAAACGGATTTTGCCAAACATCGTGTAAAGATTGAATCTCCCATAGTGCCTGCTCAAGAGGTCAGCGTGCAGCCAATCAGCAGCCAGGGCACCTTGTTGATGTCATCAAATGCATCCTCTATCTTGCTTATGGGCAGCAGCTCCATGGGATGCCTGCATCACATGACCTAGCCAAATATAACATAGACACAGTGTAACGAGTGGCCATTTTCCAGTTGAGCACAGGACAGAGAAGCTGCATTTAGATGCCTATATAATACGTAGTCTGTTGGGGCCAGATATTCTACAGAGGATATATTGCTGCTGTGGTGTGAAAGCGTATATACCAGCAGAGAACTTCAATGGGGGTTTATTAGGGGAGCAGTGAAAGAAGCTGTATCTCGTTTACATGCCTATACGAAATGTAGCTAGTACATTGGGAGAGGGTATATTTTTCCTGCTGTCAACCTATATAGCAGCAAAGCAGACCAACAAACTACTCTTTGGCATGGGGAATATTGCAGCTTTCAGTTTGTGGCCTCAGACATCGTACTAAGGCCGCCTGCAGACGAGCGGGTCGGATCCGGCAGCGAGAATTCTCGCCGCGTGATCCGACCCGAGCGCCTGCAGGGACGAGCGCGTACTCACCCGCGCCTGGCGGCCCCGGCTCTTTCATGTGCCGGCTGCCGCGCAGCCGGCGCATGCGCAGACCGGAGCCGGCGGCCGGGTGAGTGCGTGCCCCGCAGAAAATTAGGACATGCCGCGGTTTGTTTGCCGCGCGAGATTTCGCGCGGCCAAACCGCGGCCGTCTGCATAGGAGTGCGTATTGTAATGCACTCCTATGCAAACTTTCAGCGGCGTAAATCCCGCGGGAAATCCCGCGGCGGGATTTCCGCTCGTGTGCAGGCGGCCTAAGTCACCAATCCAGTCATTATAAAGTCATAGAAAAAATCTTTAGTGCGCTTATCAGTAAAACATTGGCAAATGTGACACTGATGATCCAATATTAAATGTTTGCAGAGCTATCTCTCAATAGAAAGCCCTATACTACTAAGTCCAAAGAATCCGGCTATAAAACCCCTAACTTCTGCTAAGGGCTCTTTTTATTATTGCAAGATAGTGCAATAATCTATAAAATACAAAAGTACAGTTTAGAGATGAGCGAGCACCAAAATGCTCGGGTGCTCGTTACTCGGGACGAAATTTTCGCGATGCTCGAGGGTTCGTTTCGAGTAACGAACCCTATTGAAGTCAATGGGCGACCCGAGCATTTTTGTATATCGACGATGCTCGCTAAGGTTTCCATTTGTGAAAATCTGGGCAATTCAAGAAAGTGATGGGAACGACACAGAAACGGACAGGGCAGGCGAGGGGCTACATGTTGGGCTGCATCTCAAGTTCCCAGGTCCCACTATTAAGCCACAATAGCGGCAAGAGTGGGCCCCCCCCTCCCAACAATTTTTACTTCTGAAAAGCCCTCATTAGCAATGCATACCTTAGCTAAGCACCACACTACCTCCAACAAAGCACAATCACTGCCTGCATGACACTCCGCTGCCACTTCTCCTGGGTTACATGCTGCCCAACCCCCCCCCCCTGCACGACCCAGTGTCCACAGCGCACACAAAATTGTCCCTGCGCAGCCTTCAGCTGCCCTCATGCCCCACCACCCTCATGTCTATTTATAAGTGCGTCTGCCATGAGGAGGGACCGCAGGCACACACTGCAGAGGGTTGGCACGGCTAGGCAGCGACCCTCTTTAAAAGGGGCGGGGTGATAGCCCACAATGCTGTACAGAAGCAATGATAAATCCAATCCTGTGCCACCTCCATCTGGAGCTGCACACGTGGGCATAGCAATGGGGAACCTATGTGCCACACACTATTCATTCTGTCAAGGTGTCTGCATGCCCCAGGGAATTCCGTGTGCACCCACAGCATGGGTGGCTCCCTGGAACCCACCGGCTGTACATAAATGTATCCCATTGCAGTGCCCTGGACAGCAGAGCTAAGGTCAGATTAAATGCAGGTGGGCTTCGGCCCACACTGCATGCCCCAGTCAGACTGGGGTTCTTTATAAGTAGACACATGCAGTTACAACTCCGTGTGGACCGACAGCATGGGTGGCTCCCTGGAACCCACCGGCGGTACATAAATATATCTCATTGCAGTGCCCAGCACAGCTGATGTAACGTCAGCTTTAATGCAGGTGGGCAAAACATTAATTGGATTACAATGTAGGCGAGGGCCCCAAAAAATTGGTGTACCAACAGTACTAATGTACCTCAGAAAAATTGCCCATGCCCAACCAAGAGGGCAGGTGAAACCCATTAATCGCTTTGGTTAATGTGGCTTAATGTGTAACTAGGCCTGGAGGCAGCCCAGTTAAAATAAAAATTGGTTCAGGTGCAAGTTTCAACGCTTTAATGAGCATTGAAATGTATAAAAATTGTTTACAAAAATTATATGACTGAGCCTTGTGGGCCTAAGAAAAATTGCCCGTTCGGCGTGATTACGTGAGGTTTCAGGAGGAGGAGCAGGAGGAGGAGGATGAATATAATACACAGATTGATGAAGCTAAAAGGTCCCCGTTTTTGATGGTGATAGAGAACGATGCTTCCATCCGCGGGTGCAGCCTACGTATTGTTAAGGTATCGCTGCTGTCCGCTGGTGGAGAAGAAAAGTCTGGGGAAATCCAGGCTTTGTTCATCTTTATGAGTGTAAGCCTGTCGGCACTGTCGGTTGACAGGCAGGTACGCTTATCCGTGATGATTCCCCCAGCCGCACTAAACACCCTCTCTGACAAGACGCTAGCCGCAGGACAAGCAAGCACCTCCAGGGCACAGAGCGCGAGTTCAGGCCACGTGTCCAGCTTCGACACCCAGTAGTTGTAGGGGGCAGAGGCGTCACGGAGGACAGGCGTGCGATCGGCTACATACTCCCTCACCATCCTTTTACAGTGCTCCCGCCGACTCAGCCTTGACTGGTGAGCGGTGACACAGTCTTGCTGGGGAGCCAGAAAGCTGTCAAAGGCCTTAGAAAGTGTTCCCCTGCCTGTGCAGTACATGCTGCCTGATCTCCGCGCCTCCCCTGCTACCTGGCCCTCGGAACTGCGCCTTCTGCCACTAGCGCTGTCGGATGGGAATTTTACCATCAGCTTGTCCGCCAGGGTCCTGTGGTATAGCATCACTCTCGAACCCCTTTCCTCTTCGGGTATGAGAGTGGAAAGGTTCTCCTTATACCGTGGGTCGAGCAGTGTGTACACCCAGTAATCCGTAGTGGCCAGAATGCGTGTAACGCGAGGGTCACGAGAAAGGCATCCTAACATGAAGTCAGCCATGTGTGCTAGGGTACCTGTACGCAACACATGGCTGTCCTCACTAGGAAGATCACTTTCAGGATCCTCCTCCTCCTCCTCCTCCTCCTCAGGCTATACACGCTGAAAGGATGACAGGCAAGCAGCATGGGTACCCTCAGCAGTGGGCCAAGCTGTCTCTTCCCCCTCCTCCTCATGCTCCTCCACCTCCTCCTCCTCCTCAACGCGCTGAGATATAGACATGAGGGTGCTCTGACTATCCAGCAACATACGGTCTTCCCCCGCCTCCGTTTCCGAGCGCAAAGCGTCTGCCTTTATGCTTTGCAGGGAACTTCTCAAGAGGTATAGCAGAGGAATGGTGATGCTAATGATCACAGCATTGCCGCTCACCATCTGGGTAGACTCCTCAAAGTTTCCAAGGACCTGGCAGATGTCTGCCAACCAGGCCCACTCTTCTGTAAAGAATTGAGGAGGCTGACTCCCACTGCGCCGCCCATGTTGGAGTTGGTATTCCACTATAGCTCTACGCTGCTCATAGAGCCTGGCCAACATGTGGAGCGTAGAGTTCCACCGTGTGGGCATGTCGCACAGCAGTCGGTGCACTGGCAGATTAAACCGATGTTGCAGGGTGCGCAGGGTGGCAGCGTCCGTGTGGGACTTGCGGAAATGTGCGCAGAGCCGGCGCACCTTTCCGAGCAGGTCTGACAAGCGTGGGTAGCTTTTCAGAAAGCGCTGAACCACCAAATTAAAGACGTGGGCCAGGCATGGCACGTGCGTGAGGCTGCCGAGCTGCCGAGCCACCACCAGGTTATGGCCGTTGTCACACACGACCATGCCCGGTTGGAGGCCATCATGCTTTTGAACGCCTCCGTTTCCACAAGCCTATACGGCAGCATCTCCAGGCTGATCAATTTGGCTATGTGCACGTTTAACGCTTGAGTGTGCGGGTGCGTGGCGGCGTACTTGCGCTTGCGCTCCAACACTTGCGCTAGCGACGGCTGGACGGTGCACTGAGAGACATTGGTGGATGGGGCCGAGGACAGCGGAGGTGAGGGTGTGGGTGCAGGCCAGGAGACGGTAGTGCCTGTGTCCTGAGAGGGGGGTTGGATCTCAGTGGTAGGTTGGGGCACAGGGGGAGAGGCAGCGGTGCAAACCGGAGGCGGTGAATGGCCTTTGTCCCACCTTGTGGGGTGCTTGGCCATCATATGTCTGCGCATGCTGGTGGTGGTGAGGCTGGTGGTGGTGGCTCCCTGGCTGATCTTGGCGCGACAAAGGTTGCACACCACTGTTTGTCGGTCGTCTGCACTCTCAGTGAAAAACTGCCAGACCTTTGAGCACCTCGGCCTCTGCAGGGTGGCATGGCGCGAGGGGGCTCTTTGGGAAACAGTTGGTGGATTATTCGGTCTGGCCCTGCCTCTACCCCTGGCCACCGCACTGGCTCTTCCAACCTGCCCTGCTGCTGCACTTGCCTCCCCCTCTGAAACCTGTCCTCAGTAGGCTTAGCAAACCAGGTGGGGTCAGTCACCTCATCGTCCTGCTGCTCTTCCTCCGAATCCTCTGTGCGCTCCTCCCTCGGACTTACTCCAATTACTACTACCTGAGTGATAGACAACTGTGTCTCATCGTCATCGTCCTCCTCACCCACTGAAAACTCTTGAGACAGTTGCCGGAAGTCCCCAGCCTCATCCCCCGGACCCCGGGAACTTTCCAAAGGTTGGGCATCGGTCACGACAAACTCCTCCGGTGGGAGAGGAACCATTGCTGCCCATTCTGGGCAGGGGCCCGGGAACAGTTCCTGGGAGTCTGCCTGCTCCTCAGAATGTGTCATTTTCATGGAGTGAGGAGGCTGGGAGGAAAAAGGAGCAGCAGCCAGAGGATTCAGAGTTGCAGCAGTGGACAGCGCAGAACTCTGGGTGGTCGATAGATTGCTGGATGCACTTTCTGCCATCCACGACAGGACCTGCTCACGCTGCTCATTTTCTAATAAAGGTCTACTGCGTGGACCCATTAATTGTGAGATGAATGTGGGGACACCAGAAACGTGCCTTTCTCCTAATCCCGCAGCAGTCGGCTGCGATACACCTGGATCAGGAGCTCGGCATGTGCCCACACCCTGACTTGGGCCTCCGTGTCCTCGCCCGCATCCACGTCCTCTAGGACTACCCCTACCCCTCAGCATGGTGTATTACCAGTAGTGCCGAAACAGAACGCTGTAATTAAGTGTGCCGCTTATTGGCCTGTGGTTGGAGGCTGACTTCGCTTACGGAACGCACAGCAGAGCCAGGAAAGAATTTTGCGCAAGCCCGCTGTAACACTTAGCTGACTGCGTATTAATTAGGACTACTACCCCCAGCAGAGACGCAGTACAGTCAGGACGGTCACAGCAGCCCAAATATATTTTTTTTCCCCAAATTTTTTTGGAAAAGCCCGCTGCCTATATAGACAGTATATGTCTTTCACGTTTTTTACTGTCCCTGCCTCAGCACTACTGGCCCTATACTAGGTAAAATTACTGCAGTGCAGACTGTTTCCCTCTGGACAGGATGACAGCAATGATGTAACGGGCAACGCAGAGCCAGGAAAGAATTGTGCGCAAGCCCGCTGTAACACTTAGCTGGCTGCGTATTAATTAGGACTACTACCCCCAGCAGAGACGCAGTACAGTCAGGACGGTCACAGGCAGCCCAAATATATTTTTTTGTCCCAAATTTTTTTGGAAAAGCCCACTGCCTATATAGACAGTATATGTCTTTCACGTTTTTCACTGTCCCTGCCTCAGCACTTCTGGCCCTATACTATGTAAAATTACTGCAGACTAAGGACGCAATGCTCTGCACGGCCGATATACAAAAAAAAAAGGTGCAACACTGCAAAAAGCAGCCTCAACAGTACTGCACACGGTCAGATGTGGCCCTAAGAAGGACCGTTGGGGTTCTTAAAGCCTAAAATCACTCCTAACGCTCTCCCTATAGCAGCTCCGGCACCAGCAGCACTTTCCCTGATCTCTGTCAGAATGCATCTGTGGCGAGCCGCGGGAGGGGCCGATTTATATACTTGGGTGACACCTGATCTCGCCAGCCACTCACTGCAGGGGGGTGGTATAGGGCTTGAACGTTGCAGGGGAAGTTGTAATGCCTTCCCGGTCTTTCTATTGGCCAGAAAAGCGCGCTAACGTCTCAGAGATGAAAGTGAAAGTAACTCGAACATCGCGTGGTGCTCGCCTCTAGTAACGAGCATCTCGAACACGCTAATACTCGAACGAGTATCAAGCTCGGACGAGTACGTTCGCTCATCTCTAGTACAGTTCAATGCGTCGCGTTTTGGGGTATAGCAAACGCCTTTCTTAAGCATGTAGAACAAACAGTGAAACCATGATGCAATGTCATAGAGGGAGAGGACAAAGACATTGAATGCACTGATGCCCACCCATTTTTTTTCTTGCAATGAGGAAGATGACAGTGGGTCAGTGGGAGCAGTCAGCCCTTCATAGACAATGTGTACTCAGGGGGATGTGGATATGGAGGTGCCAGCACCCACTGCTCACTGTGACATAGAGCCCATTCAGGAGGAGAAGGACGACCAAGATGAAGTGAGGCTGGAAGATGATGAAGTACTCGATCTAACATGGAGAGGTGGAGAGAGTCATCATAGCAGCTCGCAGGTTGTATTCCCATGCAATTTGGGGGGCTTTTCTGCATTCTGGAGGGCAAATTTGTGTTCCCAATTTTTACTCTCATTGACTTTAATGGCAGCTGGAATCGACTGTCCGAATTCACGATGATTTTCATGAAATCGACCCGATACAGACCAAACTGATTATTCCACTAATTGCTCATCACTAGTAGACACAATCTTGTCATAAATCGCAGCCACAATGTACCATAATTGACGACCAGGGTTTCCATAATAGAGCAGTTAACACAATATTTCTTAATTATTTATTTTTAGGATATATAGAGATCCGCGACCACTAATTCACAGTGGAAGCAGTAGCCATCCCCACTGAGGCCTATGTGAGGAGGCAAAGCCCAAATGATAACTCTGAACATAGCTCAGATGTAAACACAATGGTGTGAGCCCAAACTGTAAACCAAGAACTTGAGATGACACATAGAAAACATCATAAGCCTCTAGTTAATGGTATTACAATTACTTTACAATTAACCACAATCATCTGGGAATGCGCATCAGTCTAAGGTCGAATGCCCATGACTGGGTCAGATTCCGCATGCGGGATCCCGCAGCAGAATCTGACCCGATGCCCAGCCGGTGCCCCCTGCAGACCCCTGCTTACCTGTCTACAGTGTTCTTCATCTGTAATGTGGGTGTGCCGGCTGCAGATCGGATGGCTTTCATTGATTTCATCGGTCCCAAAATAGAGCATGCTGCGACTTTCCCTCCGAGCGGAAAATCGCAATGGATTTCCGCTCATGTGCAGGAAAAAGTGATTTTCTATTGTCTGCTATGGGCAGTATTTGCTGCGGAATCCAGAGGCGGACGCCTGCTCTGGATTCCGCAATGCAAATATGCCTGTGTGCGTTGTGCATAATACTAGATTTTCCATGTTTTAGTAGAAAAATATATATAAAAATGTAAGAATAAGAAAATGCCAAGGTAGATGGGGAGCTCTTTATTCTTTCTGTCCAGTAATTATACTTTAACACAATATTGTATGTAACCTGGATGGTATTCTTAATCAGCTTTGCTTTACACATTTTGGACTACGCAAGAATTAGCAGCCCCAGCTAGCACTTGCAATTTATAGATAATGTTGGGATGAATGGGCAAGTGTAGGTCCATCCCCGCGATCACCTCTAAATCATTAGCTTTCGTGGCCCTGTGCAATAGCACGCTTATGCAATTCCAGATTAACCCCTTACTCACCAACTATAAGTGGTTTTATAACAGTCACTAAGGAGTTTTAAGCTAGGCGCCATGTTTTTACAGCAAACTAGTCTAAGTAAAGCACAGGAGAGAGCCAGGCTTCTGTTCAAACAGAAACCTCCAATCCTAGCTGCTTAGATGCCGCTGACAATTCTAAATGTGTTAGCTAAGCTGTTTAATGGGGCTGGTAACAATAGCCTCTGGCTCTGCCATGACATGAAACCTAGTGGGCCCTGTTGGAGGCATGGTCCAATAGGCTGCATGTCACAAGCATAGCACATTGCACTATATAAATAGTGCAGTGTATTATCCTGGCAATCGAACAATTGTATCCTCTTTACACTGGATGGAATTAGTCCGCGCAGATATTTCTGCTCCACAAAGTTATCCCTATGGGGCTTTAATTCTGCACCTGTTGAAATCCGAAAGTCTTTACTTCAAAACCAGAAGATTAAATTTTGCAGTGGCAAAGCTTCTGCAATTATAGTCTTTGTAAAAAACGCAAAAAAATCCGCAAGATGTTCCGCAGAATGCATTCTGCTGTTAAAAATACAACAAAATCTGCACTAATTGACAAAGTCCGCATCTGCGCTGTGCCCTGCAGATAATTGCAGCCTATGTAAAAGGTCCCTAAAAAAGAATTTAAAAAATCAAAAATGAAAAAAAGCCAGTTTTTATACAAAATCTTTTTTTTTAATGGAAAAAAAATAAAAAAAAGTTACAAATAATATGTACTGTCATATTCATAGTGACCCAAACTATAAAAATCTTATGTTATTTTAACCATATGGGTGGTGAACCACATAAAAAAAGACCAGAATTACTGTTTTTTTATTAAACCGCTACCCAAAAAGTGCAATAAATAGCTAGCCAAAAATTGCTGGTACTCCAAAATAGTACCAATAAAAACTACAATTCATTACGCAAAAACACAGCCTTTAGGGCTTATTTACACAAGCGTATATCGGCCTGTGTTTTCACGGCCGGCTTATATATGCTTTCATTTGAGCAGTCCCCCCTTTCCCTCCCCCTCACCAGCTCCCTGCCTCTCTCCTCCACTCCGGCCTTTGCAATGGATGGGGCGGGACAGGGGTCGAGCTAAGCTTTGCTCTGTCCTGCCCACTCCCATTGCTGGCTGCAGAGACGAGGCGGGAGCTTAGCTCAGCCCCATCCCACCCATTCCCATTGCAAACCGCTGGGAGGGGAGGAGAGAGACAGAGAACCATGAGTGGGAGGGAAGAGGGGGACTGCTCAGATGGAATAGTATATCGGCCAGCTGATATACGCTCGTCTAAATAAGCCCTTACACAGTTCTGCCAATGAAAAAACATGTTATGGCTCTTGCAATGCGAGTTTGCAAATGGATTTTGAAGGGTTCTTATTGTGCTAGAATAGTAAAAATGAACAAATCATGTACTGTAAATTTGGCATCGCCTTAATTATATTGACCTACAAAATAAATTTAGAATGTCATTTCATGCTGCACAGTCAACACTGGAAACAAAGACTGAAAAAATTGCCAGGATTGCTGTTTTCTTTGATAATTCTGACTCCCAAAAAATGGAATTAAAGGGGTTGTCCCACGCCGAAACGGGTTTTTTTTTTCAACCCCCCCCCCCCCCTTTCGGCGCGAGACAACCCCGATGCAGGGGTTAAAAAAGAACACCGGAGAGTGCTTACCTGAATCCCTGCGCTCCGGTGACTTCTTACTTACCTGCTGAAGATGGCCACCGGGATCCTCTCCCTCGGTGGACCGCAGGGCTTCTGTGCGGTCCATTGCCGATTCCAGCCTCCTGATTGGCTGGAATCGGCACGTGACGGGGCGGAGCTACACGGAGCCGGCATCCTGCACGAGCGGCCCCATTGAGAAAAGAAGAAGACCCGGACTGCGCAAGCGCGGCTAATTTGGCCATTAGACTGCGAAAATTAGTCGGCTCCATGGAAACGAGGACGCTAGCAACGGAGCAGGTAAGTGAAAAACTTCTTATAACTTCTGTATGGCTCATAATTAATGCACAATGTACATTACAAAGTGCATTAATATGGCCATACAGAAGTGTATAGACCCACTTGCTGCCGCGGGACAACCCCTTTAATGGCTTAAACAGACAAGCACATGTGTAAATACGCTCGCCACTAGGGGGCGTATTTGCACATGAACAAGTCAAATTTTTTGCTTTACCATTTGAATTTTGCATTACTGCACACGATAAAAAAAAAAAAGCCAAAAGATAGGGTGGAATCTATATTTTCTTGCACGTATAATACACGTGGAGATCACATTTGCCTGTTTGAGCCTTAAAGGCTTCTTAAGAGGACCATGATTTTGCAGCTTTTTGCAGCCGTGAAAATCATGGCAGCAAAAAGGGACAAAACGAAACCATTAATTTCAATGATTTTGTTTTGACTAACTGTGGGAAAAGATAGGACATGCCCTATCTTTCTTATACATAGTTTTTCTATGGACGAGAAAAGATAGGGCAGGACCTATCTTCCTCCTTTCTTTTTGTAAGCTTGGGCAGTAGCGCAGAGTTTCAACAGTCCAAAAAAAAAAAATCACTGGTTCATACTCAAATATACTCTGTAGCAGTGAGTGTATTTGCACATACGCTCATGTGTTTAAGCCCTCAAAGTGGTCAAAAAGCCGCCTACCCCATAACTATACCAAGAAAAAATGGTATAATGGCTAAGCTCCAGCTCCTATTCTGCCTCCTCCCATTGAAACAGGAGGGGAGGAGAGAGGCAGAGTGCCGGCGAGGGGAACGGAAGGGGGAAGACAGCTCAGATGGTAGTGTATATTGGCCGACCGTGAAAACGACAGCCGATATACGGCCCTGTGTAAAAACCCCTTAAGCCCATGTCCGTATGCTCTCAACGCTGCGGGTCTCCCTGCAGCATTTTAGACTTTTTGCAGCCATACGCTTTGCCAGCAGAGAGCGGCAGAGATTGCATATGGCTGCGTATAATATTTTAAATTAAATTACTGCCTCCGTTGAGAGCGGGGATGCGCATGAAAATGCTGCCCATATACAATGTATTGCATATGAACAGCATATCATACGCTGCCCATACTACCTATAGGGCTCATGCTGCATACGCACTCAGAGAAAAAGAGCATGCTGCAATTTATTTCTCTTGTGTATCGATATGCAGTGTCCAAATACTGGTGTGCATGGAAGAATGAAAGTCCATTGACTTTCATTGACCCCATTCACCGCGTATCACGTGTTCCTGTAACGCACGCATGATACGTGATGAAAACATGTTCGTGGACATGAGCCCTTATACTGCTATGTCAACAAGAAAGGTAAAAAAGTTATGGATCTTGGAATGCGATGATGAAAAAAATGGGAAAAATTATTTGGTCTTTAAAGTGTGAAATAGGCCAGTCACTAAGCGGTTAAAATGATGTTTAATACTTTTTGACAAAATATTATATAATTTAGATGGCGCTATAATGTTAGGCTGTATCTGTGCTACTATAGCAGCTCTGGGTGCATTTTCTTGCCTTCTTAACTTAAAACAGTGGTGTATGATAACTTTATACTTAATTTTCCCTTTTCCATAAGGGTAACATGCTAATGAGTATGTTCCATACTGTTTGGTTATAGAACACCATTTTTCCCTAATTCCTTGCATTCTGCTATAGTGTCATGGGGACATCAGTTTACTCACGCAGCCTGTCTTGCTTCTCTTAAGTTTGAAATGTAATTCCATATTAGAAATGAAATGCATTTGATATTTGAGGTTGGATATTCTCTTTCCTTCTAGTTGAGCCCTGATTCAATTCTATGTGAGGTTGGGATCTGATGTATACTTCTGTATGCTTCATATAGCTCCACAGAATATGCTAATGCTATAAAATATATAGTATGCAGCGCCTATAGCTATGCCACTGGGCCCAGCTGATGGTCACAAGTCTGCCTTCCGAAACTGCACTGATCACCTATAATTTCTGGGGAAGCTGCTGTCAGTCATAAATTAAGGGCTTATTCACACAAAAGGTATTTCGACACGTAAAAAAAATTGTCCATAAAACGCGACCATGCGAAGCATTGGATTTCAATAAGGTCATTCAGATGACAGGTTTTTGGCGTGCTAAATAATCGTGCTAGGAAAAATAGCACCTACGCGACCGTTTTCGGTTGCCGATTTTATACGATTGTGAAAAGATAGGTCTTGCCCTATCTTTTGACCTGATACACAGCAAGCTCCCTTAGGCTTCTATAGAAGTTGGAAAAAAAGGGAGGGGAGGGAGTTATACTGCATACAATGCTGGGAAAAGAACACAGCTGGCCTGAATTAAGCATTAATTGGCATTCCAAGCATTTTCTTCGAATTGTTGTTGCCATTGCTCCTGCATATTTTTTAACATTCATGCAGCAGAACCCTGTGTAAATGGCTTGAAAAGCGCAATTAAAGATAAGGAGTCGATCACATTAGATCTTCATCCCTGCGATTATACGGTGGGTATGGGCGAACGTAAAAACGCATACGGTCGGGTGAAGGAAGTCTTACCCTCACTGCAAGCATTTCAAATGAATAGTTAACAACTGCTACTCATTAGTCCTCCGCTCGGACTCATAGCGAGTGTCTCCAGGGAGTAAAGAGAGGAAATGTTTGGGAATGTTTGCTTCTCACACTCTCGAAGATGTTCTCAGGAGGGGTGATGCAATATGGCATCACTACTGTGGCACTATGTATACGTACAGGCAGCATCTTCTCTACTTTTATCTCCTTTATTGTTGATGTACTTTTGTTTTTCTTGTTTGCAGTTCTGTATGTTTACTTCTTGCCGTGATTGTAAAACACTGCAGAATATGTTGGTGCTATTCAAATAACAATGATTTTAAAGCCGAATGCCCGCGGACAGATTATTACTGCGGAATTCTCAGTCAGATACCCACCGCGAATTCCGCAGCAATGTCCATCCATAGACATACAATGTTAAACGATTCTCCCCTGCCCACGAGCGGAAATCAACTGCGATTTTCTGCTCGCAGGGGAGAATCACAGCATGTTCTATTCTGTGCAGTAAATCGCTCGGACGGCTTCCATTGCAGTCAATGGAAGCCATCCGTCCCGCGATACTTCCGCAGTGAGCACAGTGGAAGTACCGCGAGAATCCATATCACAGCCCAGCACCGTCACATCATGCATGCCGGCTCGAAGGCTGAGACACTCGTGGCAGATATGGAGAGGTGAGTATAGGGTCTCTGGGGGCGCCAGGTCTGATATTACGCAGGCGGAAACTGACCCGACCATGGACATGAGGCCTAAGGGGCATTTTATGCAGTGTTACCTTCCTGCAGAATATTCAGCATAAAAATCCACACTGACATGCAGATTTTGGTGCAGAATTGAAAATAGTAGACTCCTGCCAGCAATTACACATCAAAATCCGTAGTTAGCAGTGTGGATTTTGGAGAGGAATTCAGGAACTGCATATTCCGTAACATTGTTGCAGAATATTCTGTGCCTTGTGAAAGGTCCCTAATGGATGTGAATGTGTCGGTTTTCATTAAGGTCAGCTCCAGGCAATTATAATGTAGGGGAAGCAGAGATAATAAATAACAGGTGATCCCAGCACCTCACGTGACGACACATGCACTCAGACACTCACTTCCCAGCTCCTCGGGCTACATTCTAAGACTCTATTCACATCTGTGGCAGAGGATCCGCTGGCACAAATCTGGCATGAAATGCCAGATGAAAAAGTCATACATGTAGGGCTTTTTTGTCTAGTAAAAATGCCAGACAGGTGCAGGAACCGAACAGACGCCATTATAGTTAATGGGGTCCATTCGGCACAGTTTGCTTTCATTATGAGATGGATCGGTTCATCCTGGGTCATTCATTTTTCTTGCTTCCATAACGGAGAAGGAAAATTGTAATCCCTAGCGCAGATGTGAATTTAACCTAACCCTTCCTGCCATATAATGATGCCATATGATCTTGTTGCACAAACGTCATGTAAATTACTGCTAAAACTGACATGGAATCTGGTTGTGTCTTTAGTATTGCAGCAGTTAATGCTTTCAAGATCAGATTCAAAACAAGACACCAGGAGAAACAAAAATACCCATGTCCCACAGCAACACTTAAGTTAAGAACAACAACTATCTGCAAGTCTTTGAACTACTCAATAAATGAGAGGATTGGATAAGAACACAATAGGGAACGCACTTGGAATAGTTGTTAGAAAAGTCCGGTCAATCACAGGAAAGACTCATGTCCTGTCTGAGAAAAACAAGTAAGGCGCAGAGCAGAAAAACAAGAGTGATAGAACAAGAGATCATGACCTCGGGCTGGGTAGTTGCCCGTCTTACATGAACAGTAATCTTCCGGTTTTCTAGAGGATATTTTCTCTTTCGAAGTGTTAGTATCAATATCTATATGCATCTGAAAAGGTTTGACAATCCATGTAGTCATTACTGATGTTAGACTGGAATTACTATTTAGGACTGTAACAGTAACCATGAAGTCCCATAGCAAAGCTTGGATGGACAGTAACTCCATCACTTTGGCAGCAAGTTTAGGCCATGACAAGCTTATGGTTATTTTAACCTCCACTTCTTGTGATAAGTTGTTTCTTAATGCACAAGGATAATACTTACAGTGATGGGTATAATAGGCACAGTAATGTCACATCAAAGTGGATAATAAACTAAGTGAAATTACAGTAATGCACAGAACAGTAGAATAATGTGCACAGTGAAGTTATAGCAGAAGAGCAGCAATTCTGCTACCAGGGATGCCACTATTCAAGGATAATCTATAGAGAGAAACGAGGGGTGGGTAAGCGTGAATAGATAGTGGGACGGTAGGAAATATTATCCAACTTCTCTTTTATTAAATATATTAAAAACCAGCCTAGGATACGCTTTTCAGGGTAGATCTCTTCCTCAGTCACGCTGGGAGGGACTAATGCATAAAAGATATGCAAGGTCATAGAAGTGGTAACAACATGTGATAGATATGTTGCAAATGCAAGAACAGGAAAATAATAGAAATTGGATAAAACAAGAAAAGTTACTGTTAAATTACAATGAATGAATGAATACACCCAAAAGGTAGGTGCATTTACCAGCTTTTTCTCTTTATAGCTTTTCACACAACTGCCGTGCCCACCAGAGGCCTAACTTGAAGCTTCTGGGCCCTGGTACAAAATCTGTAGCAGGGCCCCCAAGTATAAGGCTTTATTCATAGTACTGGGCTTCCTATATGAAGAACAGAGGTCTGAGGGGCCCCCTAAGGCAACCACATCCTCTGCACCCCATATAGTTACGCCACTGGCACTGCCCACCATTGGTGGGCTCTCTTGGTTGGCAGCACCTGCACAGCCGATTTAATTTTCACAGCCAGTTCTAAAGCTTTTTGGTCTGCAGACCTCATCTGGGAATAAAACCTCAGATACCATCGGGTTTGCGCCACCCTTTTCCTTTTCTACTATTTAAGGATAATGTACACAAGTAATGGGAAAGCTCATAAATAATGCACACAGTGATGTCATAGAACAAGACCACTGAACACAATGATGTCACAGTACTAGAATAATTTAGACCAAAGTATCAACATGGACACAGTGGTGGAGATTTGTCTATTTTATTTCAAAGAAAAAAAAAAGATGTGTTGCCTCTATTCTGTTACCGCTGCGCCATCTTGTAACCTGTAACATGGGCATGTACCACCCGCTTATTACATAAAGTTGATTCAGAGCAGGGACAGATGTGAGAAAATACACTCCTTTGCATATTTATTCAATAATATCACATGGATAGCTTTGGTCAAAGCCTAAAAAAACCCAGCGCTCCAGGTAGTAAACTTGAAATTGGTACAATGTGAAGAACTTACTTCACAGGGGTACCTCAGATGAGTGCACCCCTAATCCAGAAAAGCCGTAAGGTACCAGGTGCAGGTCCGGCAAGAAGGAGGTTGTGAAGGCCACAGTAAAGTTACAGGTGCTTTAATCAAAGAAAGATTGTACATGCGACAGGTTTCAGCTCATATGTGAGCCTTTTTATAGCATACAAGGTATAAAGAGTACAGATATATATATATATATAAAATTACAAACAAATAATTAGATACCGTGTGAGCATCTATTATTCGTGTTCGCTGGTTCCCCCGATGCCGGTGCGTCTGTTGATGACGTTACAACCCCAATGTAGTTTTTAGGAGAAACAAGACCTTGAGGAATGTTTTGGCCCCTTCGCAAATACGGATAAACCATGCCCTCTCCCGGTCTGAGAGACTAGGACCTATAGTCCAAGGCTCCTTCAAATGTAGCCAAAGTGGCTGCAAATGCTTGAGAATGTATGCCATAAACGAAGGACTATCGAAACGGGCGTTGATACAAAAGCCTTTGAATATTGAACAATTTTTAAACTGTAGATCTAATTATCTTATTTATTTAATTGAATGTCTCAAATATATAGGCCGTACCACCAAGAATTTGCATGTGAGGGCTAACCAACATAGATTCAACATTAAACGAGGTTACCTCAAAGACAGTGTATCAAAACACTTTCCCCTCCACCACAACTCTGACCCATCTTTAATGAAAATCACACCAATTGAAAAAGTTTACATAGGCGCTTTCACACATCTGAAAACAAAAGAGATGTTTTATATCTTCCGTTTGAATACCCTATTCCCCTATGGTCTGAATGAAGTTTTAGAGAAGATCTAGTTCTAGTTTTGGTTTTTCAATGAATTAAACACATAGTTTTTATTAGAGCAGATATTTTTAGGTATTTAGTGTTGATGCTATTGTTTTTTATTCTATATGGAATGCTCATTAATTTTATTATTAATATGCTCAATTTTTTTATTTCTACCTCTTTTAGCTCTTCTCCATGCACATATTTGTTATTGTTTAATCAACATTCACTGAATTTTCCCATCCTTTCCCTAACGTATATATTTTTCAATATTTAATAGGCTTCCAATATTTCTTCTCCTCTCTCACCCTTTTTTTTCACATCCTTGCATCCATATCACTTCCATTCATAATATTTATTTATTAATTTACTATTTGTATATTATTTATTATCCGTCAATTTTAATACCCATTTTTAAATACTTATTTACTATTATTCATTTACCTATGTGTGTATATATATATATATATATATATATATATATATAGTTTTAGCTTATATTCACTATGAATGATTTAATACATGCTTGATCATTTTCACTACACTAGCAACTACAATACTGCCCAAATATGTGCATACTACATTAGGAGATTGACAAAATGCTCTGTTGTATTGAGCTCTGTCCATTTAGTCCTTATAGGATGTGAATTGTCTATTATTGAGGAAGTTTCCGGTTCTTTCAAGACATTACGAGACATTCTGTGATGTTTTGGCATGCTGACGTCATCAAGCTCCCAAATGAAACGGACGTTTGCATTCCAAATCCTCCGCACGTAATCACATGACACATGACGAGTGTGTAACATCATCAACAGACACCCTGGCACCGGAGGAACAAGTGGACACAAGTAATAGATGCTCACACGGTATCTTATTATTTGTTTGTAATTTTATATATATATGACTGTACTCTTTATACCGTGTATGCTTGAAAAAGGCTCACATATGAACCAAACACGTTGCATATACATTCCTTCCTTGATCAAAGCACCTGTAACTTTACTGTGGCCATCACAACCTCATTCTTGCCGAACCTGCACCTGGTACCCTACGGCTTTTCCGGATTAGGGGTGCACTCATCTGAGGCACTCCTGTGAAGTAAGTTCTTCACATTGTACCAATTTCTAGTTTACTACCTGGAGCGCTGTTTTTTTTAGGCTTTGACCTTTGCTGCACCTTGTTGTTTTTGTCCTATATTCCCATATTCGGATTCCCATTGATGCTCTCCACCATCAGATGTCCTGAGGACCAGTGTATGTAAACTGTACTCTGCACACTGGGATTGTGGATGTACTAGAGCACCCTCAACCAAGGGTGACTCTGGTACGCCGGGTGAGTCTACCCATTTTATATCTACTTTGGCACCCAGTCTTTTTCTCCACCTAAGCTACTTCTCACTCCACCTTCCCTGTGGGGCACTCCCTTACTGATTTGTAAACATGGATAGCTTTGCTACTACAGTACATACTACTACTACGTACGCTACTATGCTACTACACTTCATAATGTACTGTAAGTCATCTGTAAATGTGAATGTAGTCATCTTTTTTGTAATGTCTCATGACCCATGGTACATGTGCTGAAGCTATACATAACCTTATAAAACATTCTGCACCAGGTCTGATCTGTTGTTCATGTCATCCAAAATCTTTGGTTCCTATGAACACAAATGAGTCCAAAAGGTGATTGGAAAACTAATACAAATATCATTTAAAACATCAGTACAAATAACAGAAATAAAGTGAAGTAAAAACAGTTAGTAGGTCTCGCCATAGGGTGCTTTCACACAGGGGCCAGCAGTCACCCAAGTAATCGCTCAAACAAGCAAATACAGGCAACTGTTGGCACGTGTAAACAAAGGACCCCACAGGGCAAGTGAACGAGAATCACTCACTTGTCAAAGTTGCTCGGTTTTCAGCTCACCTAAAAACCAAACAACCGTAGGCCCATTTAAACGAGCAGTCGTTCATCTATGAACATCTGTCTGTTTACTGTGAATGGAGATGGGTGGCTGGAAGAGATCTCTGGTGTGGAACACAGGAGAGGTAATCAAGGGAATGACTGATGAGTGCTTAAGTGCCCAAAAGTTGTCTCGTGTAAACGTACCCTTACCAGTTGTTCCTACAACATAGGTTGAAGGTTTCAAGACCTTCTTAACACAGGTCATGCAATGGTTGAGATGAAATTGTATGCCAGCTTCCTAAAAAAGATCCCTAAGGGTGCAAGACAACTGGTTAAAATTCGTTAGAAGACACCCTCAACTTTTACCATGACCAACATTAATATAATATGTGCCCACCTCAATAGAAATCCGAGAAATAAGTGTGTACAGTAAATAATATCAACCAAATAATACCTAATATATTATTAAGTGTTAAAGGGGTTGTCCCGCGCCGAAACGGGTTTTTTTTTTTTTCAACAGCCCCCCCGTTCGGCGCGAGACAAACCCGATGCAGGGACCTAAAAAAAAATCCGCACAGCGCTTACCTGAATCCCCGCGCTCCGGTGACTTCTTACTTACCGGTTGAAGATGGCCGCCGGGATCTTCTCCCTCGGTGGACCGCAGCTCTTCTGTGCGGTCCATTGCCGATTCCAGCCTCCTGATTGGCTGGAATCGGCACGTGACGGGGCGGAGCTACACGGAGCCGCTCTCCGGCACGAGCGGCCCCATTGAGAAAAGAAGAAGACCCGGACTGCGCAAGCGCGTCTAATCCGGCGATTAGACGCTGAAAATTAGACGGCTCCATGGAAACGAGGACGCTAGCAACGGAACAGGTAAGTGAAAAATTTCTGATGTACATTACAAAGTGCATTAATATGGCCATACAGAAGTGTATAACCCCACTTGCTTTCGCGGGACAACCCCTTTAATATTTGCTAATACTAATTTAACACCATGAAAGAGAATTAAAGAAGAGACTTGTTTTGCCTCCATCTCATGATCTAGTAAAACGGGAGCAGTCTCAGGAGATATTCCCCTTGTCAACAGCTGCATGGAGTGATCCTCCAGACATGACAGTGTTGGCAGAAGTTGATTAAACTACCAGCTACTCTGTGTGACAACCCCTAACAGCTCATTTTGTAATATTAAAGGAGATGTCCCGAGGCAGCAAGTGGGGTTATACACTTCTGTATGGCCATAATAATGCACTTTGTAATATACATTGTGCATTAATTATGAGCCATACAGAAGTTATAAAAAGTTTTTTACTTACCTGCTCCGTTGCTAGCGTCCTGGTCTCCATGGTGCCGACTAATTTTTGGCCTCCGATGGCCAAATTAGCCGCGCTTGCGCAGTCCGGGTCTTCTGCTGTTCTCTATGGGGCTCCGTGTAGCTCCGTGTAGCTCCGCCCCGTCACGTGCCGATTCCAGCCAATCAGGAGGCTGGAATCGGCAGTGGACCGCACAGAAGAGCTGCGGTCCACGAAGATAGAGGATCCCGGCGGCCATCTTCAGCGGTAAGTATTGAAGTCACCGGACCGCCGGGATTCAGGTAAGCGCTGTGCGGGTGGTTTTTTTAACCCCTGCATCGGGGTTGTCTCGCGCCGAACGGGGGGGGGGGTTTAAAAAAAAAAAAACCCGTTTCGGCGCGGGACATCTCCTTTAATCCTCTAAGCTACCATGCTCGGAGAATCATTAATTGCAGCCACTGGAGAGAATCAGACTTCTGCCTGATTCTTAAGGGTCATGATAATGAGATTTTCTGAGTTCTACCACCAACATAGCTTAAAGATGTCAAAATTAACTTCGCTAGAATGCTGAAAAGAATATGATATCATTGCCATGTAGCTCCATGTTTAGTTTTAGTTCATGGAATAACAGGCTGCACTATATTCTGCTTTCACACAGCTATAATATTGGTGCGTCCATATCACAGACACAATGACGTGCTTCAAGGCGGTTAGACTAAATCAAACTTAAATCACTACAGAACAGGAGTTTCTTTCACTAATCAGTAGTAGTAGTAATGATTTGCTTCCCCATGTTAGGCTGCGATAAGTAGTATAAAAGACCGTGATTGGCAGCCTAGAAAACTACTGCGCTTAAGCACAAAGTTTGGTTATCATCAGTAATTGTAATACAATGTATATAATTCACTGCAGCCTAAATGGAAATGTGGCAACGCCGTAACCTAAATCACTATCACTGCTATAATAAAATATGGACTTTATTAAATATGTTAAAATACCTAAACAAGACACATATTATTGATTCAATGTATATCAGCAATATGCATATACAACATATTATTATTAGAGATGAGCGAGCACCAAAATGCTCGGGTGCTCGTTACTCGAGTCGAACTTTCAGTGATGCTCGAGAGTTCGTTTCGAGTAATGAACCCCATTGAAGTCAATGGGCGACTCGAGCATTTTTGTATATCGCCGATGTTCGCTAAGGTTTTCATTTGTGAAAACCTGTGAAATTCAAGAAAGTGATGGGAACGACACAGAAACGGATAGGGTAGGCGAGGGGCTACATGTTGGGCTGCATCTCAAGTTCCCAGGTCCCACTATTAAGCCACAATAGTGGCAAGAGTGAGACCCCCCCCCCGCACTGTCAGCGTAAAGATCGTTTTCCTCTGCCACAGCTGTAACAGCTGTGGTAGAGAAGAACGATGTTAGCCCATTGAATTCAATGGAGCCGGCAATACAGCCGGCTCCATAGTAAGCAATGGGCTGCCGGCGATCGCGGGATGAATTGTCGGGAAGGGCTTAAATATATAAGCCCTTCCCTGCAATTCATCCAGAAATGTGTAAAAATAAGAAAAAAAATATATACTCACCTTGTCCCGGCAGAACGATGTTAGCCCATTGAATTCAATGGAGCCGGCAATACAGTCGGCTCCATTGAAAGCAATGGGCTGCCAGCAATCGCGGAATGAATTGTCGGGAAGGGCTTAAAATTTATAAGCCCTTCCCTGCAATTCATCCAGAAATGTAAAAATAAAAAATATATATATACTCACCTGGTCCCGGCATACGGAGTTCAGCGCGGCCAGCTGCAGTCCTCCTGAACTGCTCTGAACAGCTGTGAGTAGTATTCAGCAGCCGGGGATTTAAAATCCCCGCCTGCTGAATGAGCTGCCTCTGATTGGTCACAGCCTGACCAATCAGAGGCAGATCTCACTCACACCCATTCATGAATTCATGAATGGGTGGGTGAGTGCTGCCTCTGATTGGCTCAGGGGCAGCTCTCAGCTGAATGACATTTCTGGATGAATTGCAGAGAAAGGCTTATATATTTAAGCCCTTCCCGACAATTCATCCCGCGATCGCCGGCAGCCCATTGCTTTCAATGGAGCCAGCTGTATTGCCGGCTCCATTGAATTCAATGGGCTAACATCGTTCTGCCGGGACCAGGTGAGTATATATTTTTTTTATTTTTACACATTTCTGGATGAATTGCAGGGAAGGGCTTATATATTTAAGGCCTTCCCGACAATTCATCCGGCGATCGCCGGCAGCCCATTGCTTTCAATGGAGCCGGCTGTATTGCCGTCTCCATTGAATTCAATGGGCTAACATCGTTCTGCCGGGACAAGGTGAGTATATTTTTTTTTTTATTTTTACACATTTCCGGATGAATTGCAGGGAAGGGCTTATATATTTAAGCCCTTCCCGACAATTCATCCCGCGATCGCCGGCAGCCCATTGCTTTCTATGGAGCCGGCTGTATTGCCGGCTCCATTGAATTCAATGGTCAGTGCTTGTTTAATCGAGACGAGTACCGCGTGGTGCTCGTCTCGAGTAACGAGCATCTCGAGCACCCTAATACTCGAACGAGCATCAAGCTTGGACGAGTATGCTCGCTCATCTCTAATTATTATCATAGGAAATGCTGATAATGTAATCTGTCACAAAAAAATGCTCAATACTCTTATGACATGGCGTAGACCATCCCAGTCCGAAACATTCAAATTGAATGGATGTATCTCATATATCCAGATTGTAACAAATCAACAATAGATGCACCTGCTATAATTCACCAAAGATAGTACCCGATACATAGTCACATTCACATAAATAGAACATTTTCAACCAGAAAAAATTGGTATGATGACCACAATAACTCATGTTTAGTAGAATCCTGCCTATGACAATCACTAATGCTCCATTGCACAACGTACTATGAGCATTTCCCATGATAATAACACTCTGTATATGCGTATTGCCGACGGTGATAGACATTGAATTAATTATATGGGTCCTGCTTGTTTGGATATTTTAACATATTTGATAAAATCATAATTTAAGGGTGGTAGAGGTCTGAGTAGTTGCTCTGCTTAGTAGAGTGTTTGAGGCTCCTAGTTTTCTCCCTTGCTCCCTCATAGGCGTTTGGATTTGGCTGCAAGGAGAGCCAGCCTACTAACTACGCAACAGATGAGAAGAGCATGGACCAGCAGAATGCCAGAGAACATGAGAGGCTTCTATATCAAGTAGTCAGAGGAAAACACCGATCCCTAGGATATACAGGAGATAGAGATGAGCGAGCACCAAAATGCTCGGGTGCTCGTTACTCGAGTCGAACTTCCCGCGATGCTCGAGGGTTCGTTTCGAGTAACGAACCCCATTGAAGTCAATGGGCGACCCGAGCATTTTTGTATGGGACCTATGCTCCGCTAAGGTTTTCATTTGTGAAAATCTGGGAAATTCACGAAAGTGATGGGAACGACACAGAAACGAATAGGGCAGGCGAGGGGCTACATGTTGGGCTGCATCTCAAGTTCCCAGGTCCCACTATTAAGCCACAATAGCGGCAAGAGTGGGCCCAGTGGACAGGCCCCAGCAACAAGTCCAAAGCAGCAGTATAGGGGGAGCACAGTATTAGTTCCATTTCAGTAGTAGTAGCAGTCTAGACTGGCTCCAGTAACATATCACTAGCAGCAGTATAGGGGGAGCACAGTATTAGTTCCATTTCAGTAATAGTAGCAGTCAAGACAGGCCCCAGTAACAATTCCAAAGCAGCAGTATAGGGGGAGCACAGTATTAGTTCCATTTCAGTAGTAGTAGCAGTCTAGGGTATTAATGAGCGACTACTACCCCCAGCAGACACGCAGTAAACTGTAGACAGTCACAGGCTTAGCTGGGTAATAATGAGCGACTACTACCCCCAGCGCACACGCAGTAAACTGAAGACGGTCACAGGCAGCCCAAATATAGTATTTTTTTCCAATTTTTGGGAAAAAGCCCACTGCCTATTAGCCTGTATATGGATTTCCCTGTTGGAGGATGACTGTGGTTATTGAAAGCACAGTGCAGCCAGAAAAAATTATGCGCAAGGCTGGGTAATAATGAGCAACTACTACCCCCAGCAGACACGCAGTAAACTGAAGACGGTCACAGGCAGCCCATATATGGTTTTTTTTTTCAATTTTTGGGAAAAAGCCCACTGCCTATTAGCCTGTATATGGATTTCCCTGTTGGAGGATGACTGTGGTTATTGAAAGCACAGTGCAGCCAGAACAAATTATGCGCAAGGCTGGGTAATAATGAGCGACTACTACCCCCAGCAGACACGCAGTAAACTGAACACGGTCACAGACAGCCCAAAGATTTTTTTTTTCAATTTTTTTGAAAAAGCCCACTGCCTATATAGCCAGTATATCTCTTTCCCTGTACCACTGTCCCTGCCTCACCAGTACTGCCCCTATACTCAGTAAAATGACTGCAGACTGAGGACGCTATGGTCTGCACGCCCGATATACAAAAAAAAAATGTGCAAAACTGCTAAAAGCAGCCTCAACAGTACTGCACACGGTCAGATGTGTCCCTAAGAAGGACCATTGGGGTTCTTGAAGTCGAAGATAACAGCCTAACACTCTCCCTATAGCAGCTACAGCAGGACGGCACTTTCCCTAATGTCTCTCAGCATGCATCTGTGGCGAGCCGTGGACGGCCCCAGTTTATATACACGGGTGTCACCTGATCTCCCCAGCCACTCACTGCAGGGGGGTGGGATAGGGCTGGAACTTCACAGGAGGAAGTTGTAATGCCTTCCCTGTGTTTCTATTGGCCAGAAAACGGCGCAAACTTTTCTGGGAAGAAAATGGAAGTGACTCGAACACCGCATGGTGCTCGTCTCGAGTAACGAGCATCTCGAGTACCCTAATACTCGAACGAGCATCAAGCTCGGACGAGTACGCTCGCTCACCTCTAACAGGAGACAAAATAAGGCACAACAGCTGGAAATTCAAAATCCTACTCCAAAACAGGTCAGGTCAGAAACAGAAGTAGAAAGTAGAATTTAACCCCTAGTAATATAAAATCCTGGATGTGGTAACACATATGCTCTACCTGAACAGGTAATGGAAGGAAATCTGCAAATATATATGTGTCAACCAGGCTAACGACTACTGGTCGAAGAGCGGCTTATGAGAATATAAATGTGGTACTGTTTATGTGTATAGTAAGCAGTAGCGTTTATGTCTGTGGTTAGCGGCATTCTTTATGTGTAAACAGGGGCAGCCCACCGGGAAAGTTCCTGTTGGTCGATCAGGTTCTAGGGCTGGTAGAAGGGAGGAATTGTTTTGTGAAATGTCAAAAAAAGTAATACTGACCTGTTTTGCTCCTCCTGCTCCCGACCTCAACAGTCCGCACTCGTACAGCTCACCTGGTAAGTTCTATGTAGAGTGATCATTTGACATGCAAACAAGATCATATGATTTCCTACCTGGAAGTCATATATGCCAATATGAAACATGGTCTGTACATTGGAAGAGGGTATGTTTCTGCTGCTATATGTATACAGCAGAAAGCAGACAGACAAGATACACTTCGGTGTGGGGAATATTACAGTTCTCGATTTGTGGCCTCAGATGGCATTCAAAATCAACAGTCCAGCAACTACCAATAATTTACAGACCATATGCAGCTATCACTGGTGTTTGGGTAATTCAATTATGCTACACCAAACAGGGACATCTCACATAGACTTAAGCTATACTCTGTGGCCTTCTGTTCTCACATATTGTGCCTCCCAAGGATTGCAGTTTATTTTGCATGGTGATGTGTTTTTATTAATATAAACGAAAAGGAAATCCAAATAGGGAAACAGCAAATACACACAGTACATGTCAGCGGCCTCAGATGTCATTCAAAGTCACCAGTCTGGCCACTACGAAATATTTGCAGGCCTTATGCAGCTGGCAGTGGTTTTCTGCAAACTACAAAGTTAGGGCTTAGTCACACGAGCGTTTTTTTGCATGATTTTTGTGCGCAAAACTGATACACACAAAAAATCATGTGACTGAAGCCAGCGTCATGGCTGAAAAAAAATGTTACTAGCAGCGTTTATCAGCCCAAAGAGCTTGGTCACATGGGTGTTTTACGCTCAAAAGGTGCGCCGCCCGCTATCCTCTGCCACAGCTGTGCCACAGCTGTGGCAGAGGAGAACAATGTTCTCCCATTGAATTCAATGGAGCCGGCAATACAGCCGACTCTATTGAAAGCAATGGGCTGCCGGCAAGCACTGTAGTAATTTTTGGGGAAGGGCTTCAAACATAAGCCCTTCCCTGAAAACCATCCAAAAAAAGTGTAAAAAAAAAAAAATATATATATGCTCACCTTTTTGTAGCTGCCGGGGATCAGCTGCGTCCACCCGCTCTTCTCCTGTACTGCTTTCTGTAGTATTCAGCAGGTGGGGATTTAAAATCCCCACCGGCTGAATGGGATGCCTCTGATTGGTCCCAGCCCTCAGCCAATCAGAGGCAGCACTCACTCACCCATTCATGAATTCACAGCTGTCATAGCTGTGGCAGAGAAGAACAATCTTTAGCATATGTTCTCAATGGGGCCGGCAGCCCCATTGAGCACACATACAAGGACACACGATTTGCGCAGAACGCAGTTACATGCGTTCTGCGAATCGTTGTGTCATATAATTTTCGGCACATCCGCATAAAAAACAGACATGTGACCGCTCCCATTGCAAAGCATTGGGTATATATAGATGCGGATCGCAAGCGCATCTGCAAATCGGGCAAAAAATGCCCGTGTGACTAAGCCCTTAGCTGATAAGTTACATAAAGCTGCACTAAAAATTGACCCCCCCCCTTCCACCCCCCAAAAAAACGAAATTAAATAAAAATGAAACGTGAAAAAAACAAGGTGTAGAGGATGTGTCATAATGGTGGAGGTGATGGAGGATGAGCCAAGGTGGCAGTTCAAGGAGCTCCCACTGAAGCAACAGCTTCAAATTCTGCAGGAGGTAAAGCAAGCCAACTGCCATTTCTTGGAATTGGTTCTGGCCATGCGTTACATCCACAGCATACAGAACAGATCGTACAATGGATGACACAGCATGCCTCAATTACCACCAGCTACTCTTTCTGCCAGTCACAGGCACACAGCTGCCAGGCTGCACCAGTTGGCCATGAGCATTCCCTCTCTACTTCACCCTGTTCCAAATCCTCTGCACCATCAGTGCAGTCCGAGGAAGTGCTTGATCATGCATTGTCAGAGATGTAAATGGGGCAGTCTAAATAACCAGAGGGAGCAGACCAAGATTTTGAATACACTGATGCCCAACTATATTTTTCCTACAAAAAGGGAGATGAGGGTAGGTCAGCATGTAATGGACTGTAATAAACTAAGTAAAATGCCTATTGCAAATATGTGTTTCTGCTCTACACTACTAACCCAGCTTCCTATCTTAAAGTGCTGACTCACTAACTCTCTCCTATCTTCACCCCCTCCCACCATGTTTCTAACAATTTACTCAATATGGCGACTCCCTAGTCCAGGAATTTCGAGATGATGACGTTAGCTCCTGGAGGGAGAAACCCCTTTAAAGCAATAACCAATCACCTACAAATTCGTACTTCATGACGTATTAACCATGCACACTTTCTATAAAACCCCATGCAGCTTAATAAGAATAAAGAAGTTTCATTTAGCTGAGCAGCAGGTTTCAGTGTGATTCTTCCGTGCATGCACAGGCCTCAGGCCTCGACCCTTCTAATCAGGGAGGGGGCAGATATTCATTAGGTATATTAGAACCAATCTATAATAGCTGTGCACAGTCAGCCTAAGACCAGCGGTAAGTGTTTAGAAACTCATCAAAAACATAAACAACTTCAACACAATGTGTTTGAACAGTCTCATAAACTCCCACCACCTGCTGCCTTGGAAGCCCACCTAGGCCAGAGGGAAAAGACTCAGCATCATTCCACTCCCTCTGCCTCCATCTCCCTCCCTGTTCATGCAATAGCCTCTAGCAAAAGCCAATAGCTTCCCTTCAGGCAGGTGGATACAGACATTCCCAGGGTTTGAAACTGCAACTTCCTGCTCTCTGAGCAGTAGCCCTACCTATTGAGCTATTCAGCATGCTGGATAGCTCCCCCTTGATTCCTAGTCCCGTGTTCCTTGTGCTTGTCTCCTGTTCCATGTTCTGGGCTCTGTTTTCCCTGTCTAGTTCACCCTGTGTCTTGTACCTATCTCACTTAGGGCTCCAGCACATTTGCGTTTTTCTTGCACGCTTTTTTCACGCAATTGTCTAAGGGACTTTCTAATGTTAAAAATGCATCGCACAGAAATTGCAAAGCACCAACTTGCGATGTGTTTTTAAACATTAGAAAGTCCCATTGACAACCGCGTGAAAAAAACGCGCAAGAAAAACGCAAGTGTGCAGGAGCCCTTAGTTTCCTATATAAACCAGGCCCTGTTCCCTTCTTCCTTGTGTGTTTATTGGCCCTGTGTCTTTAACCAAGTTTTGTGCAGCACCATCATCCTGTGTACCCCGGCTGCCTCCTGTCTGACGCCTCCTTGACCACGTTTCCCGCCAGCGATGGCTAGAACAAGTGACTCCAGTCCTGCGCCAGATCACGACAGACATCTTCTTCAACATGATGCTCCATGTAAACCCACAGTACCAGATGCCCAGCTTCCATTTCTCTGCCTAAAAAGCTGTACCTGCCCTTCCCTTGCATCTGAGTAATAATGTGTTCCTAGCGTTGAAGAATGCTGTCAGTGGCAGGGTGCACCTGACCATGGATAACGGGTCCAGCAAGCTAGGCCAGAGGCATTATATATCCTGAAGAGCACACTGGGTCAAGGTCCTGCAGGTGTGGCATGAAGCCGAAAGTGCTGGTCCACATTTCATTGTACCCCAAGAGTCGTGAGACACTCATCCTTGTCTGTCCCCTCCTCATCCCACTCCTCCTCCTTCTCCTTCTCTTCCTCCACCTCTTAATACCACCTTTCACCACCCTCCACATATATCCATATGTGACAAAATCCAACCTGCATATAGCGGTGCATGTGGTAAACGCCAAAATGTTGTTCTAAAACTCATTTGTTTTGGCTGAAGAGCTGTTGATGGCTCTGCAGGCACAGGCTGACTCGTGGATGACCGCGTACAATCTAAAGCAGGCAAGGTGTTGTGTGACAATGAGGCCAACCTGCTGGCAGCGCTTCGCCTTAGCAATCTCACACACGTACCTTGCCTGGCCCATGTGATGAACCTGGTAATGCAGCACTGCCTAAACAATTACCCAGGTTTACATCTAGTGCTGGAAAAGACTAGGAACTTCTGCTCACGTTTGGTGTTCACTCTGAGCCAACAGTCATCTGGCGGAGGTGCAGCGACAGTTCAGGCTACCACTCTACCATCTCATCTGCGCTGTGCCTGCATGGTGGAATTCCATGTTGCATATGTTGCAGAGGCTAAGCCAGCAGCAGAGAGTGATCACAGAGTGCAAGATGGTACTTGACACCTGTTGAGTGGCTGCAGATCGAAGATGTCTGCCATTTTAGCCTGCTTTGAGGAAGTGACCAAAATGATCAGTCATGATGACACACTGATCAGTATGACCATCCCTGTTGTCTGCCTGCTGGAACATACACTACAGGGCCTCAGGGACAATGACATGTTGTTGTCATAGAAGGAGGAGGCAGGGAGGATGGCTTGGAGCAATAAAGGGGCGATGTCCACCCATGGGAGAAATATAGAGGAGGAAGATAATATAGGACCAAAGACAGGAGAAAGAGCTACTTAACGTTGCTTCCAAGCATCACTAACCCCAGCTATTCTGTGCGGATGGCGAGACTATCTGGAAGACACTCCTAGGCTTGACCCCATGGAATGCGGGGCTCACCCTTAGGCACTTTGAGACATATGAGTGACTTTATGCTACAGTCATTGCAGAATGACCGTTGAATAGCCCACATCAAAACATTCATTGAATGGCTGTGATTGGTTAATCGAGTGCCGGCTTTCATTGGCTGACACGGCGCTCGATTAACCAATCAAAGTATTAGCTTTCTGGAAGCGGGGTATTCAAGCTCCACTACCAGGAAGAACTGCTCATTTGGTGTGCAGGAAGACACAAAGCCTGCAGCGCCGCAGCTCAGCACAAGGCCCCGAATGGCAGCTAAGATGTGTATTGTTTTTTTTCTTTTTACATGTAGGGCTCATTTTCGGGGGAGGGCTTATATTTGATGCTTACATTACATGCCGTGCAGAATTCAAAGCTGCAGCATGTGAATTCTTTCCCGGTTTCCACAGCGGCCGCTCTCTTCTCTATAGTGAGAGATGGCCACAGTGGTATGCAGGCGGCCAAGCAGCTTTAAAATCTGTGGCGAAAGGCCGCGGGTTCTGAAGCTGCATTTTTGCCATTGAAATCTTGCGGTATTTCCGAGCGGTCATTCCGCGAAATTTTCTGTGGTATTTCGGTCCCATGTGACCCCAGCCTTATTACTGTTATTTGCACACTGCATGACATTGTAATTTATGCATTGTATAGCACTTTCATTTTTGCAGCATACACCAATGTCTTATTTCCAGCAGATCCCCATTGTTTTTCTCTTGTATTTCTTCTGCACTGCTCATATAGCCAATAATAATAATAGGATAGCAGACAGTTCCTGTATAAGAGCTGGGACTGTTGTGTCCATTCCATATATCACATTCCTATCATATTTAGCAATGGTGGTGGACTTACTGATTTTTTTTTTTTAATGTCTGATTAACATGGAATTATAATGAACTCCTATGTTATGTCAGTGATGGTTCAAAACTAAAAGATTACTGAAACATACATATTTGTTTTTCCTCAGATGTGAGGTGGGCCCTCAGAATCAACACCACTGGTGGGCCCTATGTACTCCAGTCTGACACTGATTCGTGACCGGATTCTAATAGTCTATAGAAAACAAAAAAAAAACTAGACGTCTAAACTCTTTTCAAGCTACAAGAGTAGAAAAAAAGCAGTGATAAATTAATGATGCGATCGTGCCATTTCTAATAATATAGTGGGAATGATGGGGGTATTAAGGTTATGAAAAAATTACAAGGGAAGTATGATGAAAGGAAACACATTGAAGCCACATGTTTTCCCTGTAGGCAAAGCATAAGAAAAAGATTTGTTCTACAGTAAAGTAATTACTAGAAAGAAGTACACAAACTTTTCAGGTTATTTAGGCAAGAAAGATGTAATAGTCCTTTTACACTGGCCAATAATGAGTCCCGAATGTTCCTTGGAATGCTCGTTCACCCAACAATCCAGGTATTTAAGGAAACCAACGATTAACCGATTAACGAACATCGGCTAAAAATGCTCACTCATCTTCCTGTGTGATATGTACAGTCGGCTTATCGGGACAATGGTAGTAGAGATCATTTGTTTCCATAAGTTGATTTTAGACCCATGCCAAAGACAATGAGTGTTGTTAAGTGCTCGTTACTTCGGAAAGAGGACGAGGCTTGCGTAAAAAGACTTTAGGCCTCTCACATGACTGTATGCGTTTTTACGTTCACCCGTACACAACCATAAAATTGCATGAATGAAAAATAGCTGCGATTAAGTCCTGACCTTAAATAGTGTATTCTCGGCCCTTCACACGGCTGGCTGTTGCGCATCGGCAAAAAAGGCAGAAACCAACGATTGGCAGAAATCTTCAGAATGACTACTAATAGTTAAATAGAGGCAGCTGTCTTCCTTTTCCCAGCGTTGGACGCTGCTAAACTCCCTCCCCCTTCTTTTTTTATTCAGCTTCCATAGGAGACTATGGAAGCTTTCAGTGTATCTCGGCAAAAGATAGGGCAAGACCTATCTTTGGACGCAGCATATAAAATTGGCGATCGGAAACAGTCATCGATGTTCTATCTTTGCCAGCATGATTTTTCATGCTTTGGATGGTGGCAATTTTTGCTCCATTTTTTTTATGGCCCTAAATAATGGTATATATACGGTCGTGTGAATAAGGCCTTGTAAAAGTTTTAGTATACTAGATAGGAGCATGGCTGCATTATAGCATGGAGTAATGAGCATTTGCCCAAGGGCTTTAAATGCCTGTTTAATCACCATCCACCCACTGAAGAAAAAGCTGTACCAGATTAATATAGACAGTTACAAACAGCTGAAGAATCTCTTGATCCGCATTGTTGCTGCTTGGTGCACAATGGTACAAGCACCAGGATGCCGCTATACTGGCACTGCATGGTGTTAAAGAGGACCTGCCACGTAGTAAATCAGAGGGGCTGGCTGCATAGCTCTGCAGCCCTGCTGACTATCACGGCTTTTCATTATGTCATACTCATTTCTATTTGCCTACATGGGCTCTGCTTAGATTTGGCTCCTGGTGCTGTGATTCTGTAAAGTTAGTTGTCCTAATCATTTACTGTCAATAATTGAAGTCACCAACTGACAATGAATGGTGGGGACTGTCCACTGGAGTTGGCTGCATGCAGCTAGAATTATGTAATTTATCGAGTCAGAAAAGCAGAGCTGCCCTATTCACATGTATTATGAATCAGCACAGAATTAGGGACCTAAAATGTAATGGTTTACATTAAGGCCTCTTTCACAGCTTTTTTGTGTGCGGTTATGTTCAGGATTTTATCATTTCTTGGCCAGAGTAGAGAGCAGTTAGAAAGAGTGTCTCTCTCTCTGGAGGACCAGTCCTGTCTTTCATTGCACAGACAACCCATTATTTTGAATAGGCATTGTGTAATACTTAATATCTCCTGTGGTGGCAGTGCAGAGAAACTGAACGTTTACTGCCAGGTTTCAACAAAGATAACAGCTACTTGCTGAGAGTCCCAAAAGAAGCAAACTGTGTGATTAGCTTCTCACTAAGGAACCCATCTAACAAAAAGGGATTGTCCAAAGTGGAATATCCCTTTCAGTGCTTATTTACACTAGCGTATATCGGTCGACATTTTCACGGCCGTCAGATATACACTTCCATCTGAGCAGTCCCCCCCTTCCCTTCCCCTCACCGGCACTCTGCCTCTTTCCTCCACTTGCAATGGGAGGGTAGGAAGCAGAAGCTTAGCTTCGCCCCTGTCCTTCCCACTTCCATTGCAAACTGCCGGAGGGGAGGAGAGAGGAAGAGAGCCAGTGATGGGGAGGGAAGATGAGGACTGCTCAGATGGAAGTGTATATCGGCCGGCCGTAAAAAAATGTTTGCCCGCCGGCGCCGTAATAATGCGTGAACGGGCACACAAATCTAACATTTGTGCGCCCGTTCAGACAGCCCGGGCCCGGTGCATATACACCAAGGCTGCAATGGCTCTGCTAAACTGTGTCTCCCCCTTCCCTCCGCCTTGCCGTCACTCGGCAAAGGGAGGAGGCGGGATGGGGCGAGAGCTAATGTGCTAAGCTCCCGCCCCCTCTCCGCCCCTTGTCACAGCCAGCAATGGGAGGGAATGGAACGGGGTGGAGCTTAGCTGCACCCCGCCCCCTCCCATTGCAAACAGCCGTCAAGGGGAGGAGGGTAGCAGGGAAGGGGGTGGGAGTTTAGCAGTCAGGCTGCTAAACTCCCTCCCACCTCCCTTCTCTGGCAGCTCCCAAATATATAACTAGCCCCCAAATATATAACTAGGCAAAAACACATGAGCGTATGGCACTACGGAGCATATTAGCGCATAGACCTGGGGGTTCTTTTTCTTTTTTTTTGACTATTCAAGCAATAGCGTGCAAGTTTGAAAAAAAAAAGTGGGAAGATAGGTCCTGCCCTATCTTTCTTGCACGTAGTATTACCGTGCGGAAATCCAGCTAGTGAAAACAAAATAATTGAAATCAATGGTTTCGTCCCATTATGCGTCTGTGATTTTCAATACCGGGACTAAAACACACCCATCTGCTAAGCCCTAATTGAATTAGTAGTTGTAACGATGGGGGCCCATGCACTGTTCTGCACAGGAGCTCAGGATTTTCTTGTGTCTGCCCCTTCACTTGTAAAACTGTTGCAAAGCATTTATTCCGTATCTGTGAGAATGGAATGAAGGAAGCATGGCTGTCATACTTATAATGATTTAGATTTATGTTGGCCTGCCATATCTCCTACAGCAAGAATCTGTTTGGTAAACTTCTCTGTGCCAGACAATGCTAGTATGGATGACAGATCTTTTCAGTATCTTGAACATAATAGAGCATGCTCAAACATTCGCTATTTGTACAAATACGAATACATCTAATTTTTACATTTGTTGCTCATTCAGTAAAATTTGTGCCATTTTTCCTAAAAGAGAACAGTTTCTGAAATTACACTTTTCATACATGTATCCCACAACAAAGATCCTGCGTATCTGCTCCGACTACCCCAGCTGGCAGGATGTACTTTATCATGTGTGCAGCAAGAAAAATCACCGAAATAAAGAAAAGGTGATCTTAAAGGCCAATGAATTCAGTACTGATCTAATATGGAAAATAGGGAAGAAGAATCCGAATTATGTAATGCTCTCACTGTAAGCTAGTGAGTTCAAGTTGTCCATTTAAGCCGCCACATTTCTTTCATATCCCATAGATTTCTTGAACACAAGCCATGGGCACCAGGTGGTCATAGAGAGAAAACTGGAACAGAGAACAATTTGTTCCATAGAGAACAAACCGCTCTACTTGTACAAAAACATTAACACATTTAATCACTCTGGGAGGCCGTGTGCACTTCTTGCTGACAAAGTTATTTTGGCAGATTCATCATTAAATACATTGAAAAATATGGTTGAATATCATATATATGAAGGACCTTCCAAATATTTCTGCAAGACACACCTAAAGATGCATCTAATGGCAAAGAGACAAGGGCACATGTGCTCGCTACTACAGGGCATATTAGTGCATACACTGGGTGTATGGTGGGGAGGTTCGGACTATTCCAACGATGTGTGATAGCACACAGAGCTGTAGGATAGATCCTGCCCTTATCTTTCTTGCATGTAGTATTAACATGCGAGAATCCCAAAAGTGAAAAAGAAACCATTGAAATCAATGGTTTTCTTTCGTCCTGTTTTGCGACCGTGTTTTTCATGGGCGCGTAATGGGAGAAAAATATGCCCCTGTGTTTAATTCCTCTAGGTGTGCAGGAAAGATAGGGCAAGTCTTATCTTTTCTCGCACTGTACAATAAATGGTCGAGAATCTCAATAGTGGAAACAAAATCATTGAAATCAATGTTTTGTTAAGTCCTGTTATGCGGCTGTAATACAGAAGACGCTTCTTAGGTAATGTATTTGTTTTTTGTTATTTTATGCAGCTAGGGCTTACTTTAGGGCTTTGACAGTAGGATTTTCTACTGTAGAAGTTGCATCGCACCACACGAAAAAAACGTGTTTTTGTGCAATACTATGCAACACATAGGAAGGGTCCATAGGGAAACATGAACTACAAAACATCGGCAATTGCGGTAATATTTAACAACCAATGATTTTTTTTCCTCTCACAATGTCGCAGGCTACAAAACATCGCTAATGTGAAGGAACCCATTGGAAAGCATGGGCTTCACGTACATGTGATTTATAGCCCTTAGGGCGAGCACCCACTGGCGTTTTCGCCGCGTTTCCCGCGATTTTTCCGCGCGTTTTTCCATTAATTTCCATGGAGAAAAATAAGGACACATATGCAACTGACAGTTCCTATGTTAAAAACGCAAACGCAACGCAAAAAAAACGCCAGTGGACAGGAACACATGTTATCTCTATGCCTGTGCAGGAAAAACGCAAAACGCAAAACGCAGGTAAAAAAACGCCAGTGGGTGCTCGCCCTTTAAGGCGAGGTTCAGGCAGTGCATATGTAGGGTATGATATGACAGGCAAATATAAATGAAAACTTTTAACTTATCTGTATTTTTGGATTCACCTCAAACTAGGTTTAAAAAAAACATGCACAAAGGAATCCAAATGCCAGATGTGTACGGGGCCTTAGCTTGGATAGAAATAACATACGAAATGTACACCTAAATTGTACTGTATGAATACAGCCTTAGGGCTAATGGCCACGGACAGACTATCGCTGCAGAATTCGCAGTCAGATACCCGCTGCCATGTTAACTGATTCTTCCATGCCCACGAGCGGAAATCAACTGCAATTTTCCGCCTGCGGGCAGAGAATCGCAGCATGTTCTATTCTATGCAGAAAATTGCTCAGACGGCTTCCATTGCAGTAAATGGATGCCGTCCGTACCGCAATACTTCTGCTGTGAGCACAGCGGAAGTACTCTTGATCTGGAATATAATTTCTCCAGCAGGCTTTGGGGTATTTTGTCGCTTCCAAATTGAGTATTGTGTGCACACATCGTCGACCAGAATCAGACACAAATGCTGGTCTAAAACCGGGAGAGTCTCTACTATGTGTAGAGGCTCAAGCCTTTTATTATAACACATGACAACCGCCCTTCAATGGGCGTGCAACAGATTACATCAGTAACATATAAGATTCTCATTTGTCGGATCATATAGAATCTCCTACCTCTCTGCCCACCTCTCTGCCCACCCTCTCTCACGTCCGCCATAGTATGGACTTTGTCTTCTTTAGCATGAAGTCAGCTCCGTGTAGTGATGAATCATTGTTTAACTAGCTTGTGTGAAAGAGTGGAAGGGGGCTAGGTAAACACTCAGTGTTAAACACAGGATATACACGACACTATGGCCCTTTAACTCTTAGAGGCTGGTTGTGCAACTTGTGTAACTTCTATGTACTTATTACATCAGACATCCATTGTCTAGCAAATACTATGATTAGATTGTGTGTGTGTCCTTTAAACTCTTGAGCTAAAAGTCATTACAACAGCAAAATACATTTGGGTTATACAAATCAATAGACATTTTATAAATAATCATCATGTCTATCACAATCCCCCCTTAAAATGTCTATCCTCTAATTCTCTATCTAATTTTCACAGTTTTCTGCGCATGAGCCTATAACTGGAGCACGTTGAAGGTTCGTTTTAGAGTCTTCAAGGGGGTGTAGGACTTGTCCACTCCTTCTGGGGATGCATTCAGCAAACTCATGGTGGGGGCGGCTTTTCCAGCATCAGTTTCACAGGTCTCTCTGACACAGGGGATAACACAGCAGACTAGAACAGAAAAGGTAACCATCAGTTCACATACAACAGCGACGCCCGTCTGTGCCAGGATCCTTTACCACCCGCTCATCCATGGCGAGTACTGGTCCCAAAAGTTAGCTCTTTTTAGTCAGTGCGGTCAGCTTCTTAATGGCAACTGCGTCTTTACCCGCGGGTCACGTGTCGTCTAGGATGTAGGTACAACAAGTCTCCCCTATCATCTTACAGACACTCCCCTTTTTAGCTAAAGTCATATCTAAGGTCACTCTATTTTTAAAAAAAAGTCATAGTCGAGGTAGGTCCTATTGGTCGACTAGTCCCTATAAGGCGTCTCTAGTATAATTTATAAACCACTGCTAATTATAATAAACATAATTAATCCAGTCAACATTTATTTACCCTAATGATCAGGAAAATGGACTCGAATCTAGTTTTAACTTGGTCTCTAATTTTTAAAACTTGTCAGGTACCCCCCTTGGCTATCCTATGATGTCAATGTACACGTGTAGATCAAAACTACCACCAGGGGTCTCTCTTCTCGCTCTAGCATAATGTTACAATACTAGTAGCGTGCACAGGTACGCACGGCGTAGGACTCCCTAATCTTCACCCACACCAATGTCCCTCCTGGAGATAGTCCTAATGGTGAACACGTCCAGGTCGCCTCACCCTTGCGTCAGGGTTTTCCCACTGCCCGTAAGTCCCTACTCCTAGGAGGGGGGGGATCCCTACCTCACCTCAGAGGGAGGCCATGGATTCCCTGGGCTCATTTCCGGGCATCCATACCCTCTATCTGTACAAGTTAACACCCCACAGGGTGTGCCCTCGCCGGAACCTAAGGTCTTCTGCACTATCCCTAGGCAAATGGGAATTCCACTGACAATCCATCTTAGGAGATCGGGGCAGGCACAGTACTAGTACATTTCTCCTTTTCTTTGGTAGCGTATGTGGTTGGCATTATCGGAACTGGCTCTTCATCTTTTTCAAACAAGGGAAACGTTGGTGTCTGACAGGATGTGGAGGAGCATAAGGGCTTTACTAAGGCACACTCCCCTGTCCAATTACCCTCCAGGCGGGTCCTCTACCTCATGTCTCCACAAAGCCAGTAAACGTCTCCTAAGGACTGGACCTGATTCTGCATCTATTCCCCTCCTATCATACTGTAGGAGGAGCAATACCCGTTGGCGAGTTCCCCAAAAATCTCCCTCCACCCTGCCTATTTGCCTGGCAGGTGTAGTTTCCAGGGTAGTCAGTAATACTCTCTCCGGTGCAAAACACTTAAGTAGTTATAGAGTATTCCTTCTTCCATTTCTCACGGACAGTGTAATTAGCGGAAATGTTCGTGAAGAGACTAATAAACCACTCTTCAGCATCTACAGGGAGATTTAGGGGGACCATCCCCGAGTGTAGTCGGGCACTACCGCACATGCAACAGTTAGACTTGTTGCTCCTGTTAGCATTGTACCTCATCAACTCCAACCAGAGATTCTGGTCAGAGTAGCCAGTCGCTACTGTCAAGGTGTCCACAAAAGTAGGGTCGGCTATGATCATCATGTTCGTCAAGGTCTTTATCTTACGGCGGAGGGGGTTAATTATGGGCACGGGACTAAGTGAAGGCTTCCATTCGGCTGCATCTACCATATCCCTTGTTTTAAACTTCCCTAAGGGATCTGTCCTCCCGTACCGGTATGTCCCCAGACTATAAGTCTCCCCGTCCCCCGGGCTTGGATCTCCCATGGTTAATGTAAAAACCGCATTAAAAACATACTAAGTTCAGCCTTCCAATACCTGCTGTCCTTATTATTCTCAAGGAGGGTTATACGACTAATTAGAGATTTCCCGCTCCTATCTTTCTTATTTAAGGCACTTCGCGGTTTATAGGACTAGTCTATTCCTGTGTTACATCCCACTAATCCCCAATAACGGCAGTCTTCTCCCCAGACGTTATCAGTGGCGCAAACATATTGTATTCCCCGGGTATATAAGTCATATAACCAGCTGGACTGAGCTAAATCTGGCCTACGGTGGGATCTTGTGCCTAGACACGGGACCACAGTACAATAGTCGAAGGAATATGCGGCTACTTGAGCATTGGACGAGTTATACTAGAAGGTAACCATACCCTCATATTCTTCCGACTAAGGATTCCAGTTGCCACCCTCCTCTCTCACTAGCCTTAACCAGAGTAACGTCTTTGGCACAACTAAGACTGGTCTCCCGGATCTGAAGCTTTCTTACAGTATGAAGCATGGATCCATGTAAGTCTTTCGGCTAGTTTCACAGCTGTGGCAGTAGTCAGAAGCACCTGGTAGGGGCCATCAAATCGGGGCTCAGGAGGGTGCTTCCTGAGGAACTTCTTGACGCACACCAAATCCCCAGGCTGCAAGATATGTGTCCCAGTGTCTGCCTCTGAGTCTGGAAGAGAACACCTGTGCATAGGCTTTGGTTAGTTCTTTAACAACGGAAATCACATACTTAGTCAACACATCAGATTGCAATTGTAACTACTGAGGATAGTAACAACCTAGCCTTGGGGCTAGCCCAAACAATCTCATAGGGAGATAATGTATATTCCCCCCTGGGTTCATATCTAACACTGTATAAGGCTATTGGATGACAGTCTTTCCAAAGTGGCGTCATTTTTAAGTATCTTACTTTTTAGCGTGCCACTACGTCTCTCCACCTTTCCACTACTCTAAAGGTGGTACAGTATGTAAAAGGCCTGGGATACACCCAGAGCAGACATGACATGTTACATTCACCTGCGAAGTTTATACCTCTGTCTGACTCTGAATCACTTCTGGTACCCCATATTCACAGTTTACCTCATTCATGAGCTTCTTTGCGGTTACCTACTTGTTTGCCTTGGTAACAGGGTCGGCCTCCAACCTGCAAAGACATCAACAACAACAAGCACGTATTCATACTTCCCAACAAGTGGGAGCTGAACGTAGTCAATTTGCAATCCCTGAAATGGGTAGAGTGGTCCCGGCAAGTGTGATGTGGCAAATTTACTTCTGCCCTGACTTACCCATGGCATAGATCATGCTAAACCGGACAAATGATGCAGCAGCTACAGAGAACCCAGAAGTCGCCCAACCTCTTTCAAGCGTCGTCGTCAGTGCTGCTTTACTAGGTGGGTCTTTGCGTCCATCAGCTGGGCCATCATGGGATACAGGAACTGTGGTGGGCAAGTGCTGTTGACCGTTCACCACACGCTGTCCTGTTTCTGCTGCTCCCATATTAGTTCATTTATTCTTTTCTTCCTTGCTGGCTTGTAACTGTAAAAGTCTTTTAGCATATCAAAGTCCAAATTTTTGTCAATGTCCAAAGTTTTTTTTACCACTGACTCATGCTGTCAGTATCTTTTCTTCTTTCTTCCATGGCTTGAGGGCCGCTGCCTTTGCTGCGCTGTCAGCGAGGGTGTCGTCTCTCGCCTCTCCAGTGTAGGACTCGGTGCGAACTCTCAACTTTGTCAGGTAGAAGCAGGGCCTCCATGCGACTCTGCACCGCTGCACCATTCTCAATTGGTTGTCCTGCTAAGGTAAAAACTGTCTGGCCTTCCATATTGGGCCGTAATCATGAGCTGTGCCAAATGCATACCAGGAGTCAGTGTAAAGGGTTGCCGTCTTACCTCTCACCACTCTACTCGCCTCAGTGAGGGCCTTCAATTCCGCTTCTTGTACTGAGACATGCGGAGGCAGAGCTTCTGCTTCTAGGACATCTTGTTGTGTGACCACTGCATATCCGATGTGGAGTCATCAATCCTCACCCTGGTACCATCTGCAAAAAGCTCAACATATGCATTATCAACAGAGGTTCTGGTAACTGTTTGCATACCTGCAGTTTCTTACTGTATTAGTACTAAATAATCATGTTGATGTTCTATTTCACATGGCTCAGAATCTTGTTATCTTATTCCATTTATTTATTTATTTTTTTCAAACCCAATAGCTGATCTACAACACCTAGATCATCTATGGCCCAGATCACCTCTGCCTCCCCCCTTTTGAACAGGAATACTCAATGGAAAAAGAGTCATTGCGTTCAAACTAGTAAACCAAGAGGCACAAAAACAAACACTTTGTAGGTCAAGGTGACATTGTATGCAGCGAAGTCTGAGCGAAAATCTCCTTACAAAAAAATGTTGTTTTTTTTTTGTTTTTTTTCCTTCAGGTCGCAGTTAGCATTTTTTAACACAAGGGGGCGCCACACAATTCAAATTTTACGTCACCCAGTGTAATAGTATTTCAGGGTATGGCCAGCGTTTAGCTTTTACTCTCCTGTCGGAATATAATTATAGCTTCAGTGTAGACTGACACTAGAATATACCAAAGACTTAAAGAAAAACTAAAGAATACGGATGAATTAACATCCTACTCTGGGCAATTCAGTCCCTCTTTCTTCACATAAAAAGTTAAATTACTTCACCAAATTGCATGAAAAAGTTTGCTGGGTGACTATAGGGAAATTATTCCATCTGTAGGAGCCTTCCATAACATCATCGGTCTGAGTATCCATTGGAGAAGCGGGCAGTGGAAAACAAAGCCCCTGGGAACATGAGAGAGCGTCCCCTGTCATGTATTCCTGGTCTCTGCCCCCCATGCATCAACTCCAATCTTCCATACACTATAAACCAGCTTAGTCATCTACTATGTCCCAAGCTGCATCTCCACAAAGGTTTGTTTCCCTGAACTTATCACACATCCAAAGTGGCCACATCTTGGAGCGTAACAAAGTCTGGTCAAACAAAACCTTACTTCAGACAATCATGATGTTAGCACTGGATACAGTGGCATTGGGGAATATAGGCCTCCCAAGTGCAGCAAAATGGCCGCCAGAGGCAGAAAGGGGCGGGGCTACAGATCTCCCAGGTGAGGCAAAATGGCTGCCGGAGGAACGGGCGGGGCCAGGGGCAGCAGCACTCCCAGGTGAGGCAAGATGGCCGCTGGAGGACCGGGCGGGGCCAGGTCCTGTCCCGGATGGGGAGGGACCGGAAGTAACATCACACACCCTGAAAGTGAGCACATGGGGGGAAGTAACTTCAGGGTGGGGGCAGGCCTCACTACATTTACTGCAGAGTCACACTATGTTGGATTGTAAACATTGCAAGCACGGCCGCCATTACAGGGAGGGGCTGTAGTCAACACAAAGGCATTACATTGTTCATTAGCAATACACATACCCCCCCTACATGCTTTCCCCTCTTCAATCTCTTAACTACGTTATACCTCCTCCTAGCAATCTAAAAACACCTTTCTTTCTGCTAGGCTTCCTGCTCATCTTCTGTAAACTTTCTACAGTCTATCTTATCTGTCCATGACCTGACATTTCTTTCTGCAACTTTTCCTGGTACTTTCCCATTGTTCAGTAAACTCTGCTCCCTTCAGCAACCAGATCACAAGCTCTATGACCTTTGCCCTTGCTCACTTTGCTCCCCATTCTCTAAACAACCTGCGTCTATGCCTGAACCTTCTCAATCTGCTCAACTCTATTCTATTCGAAGTTTCTGGACACAATAGTGTTTCTCTTGTAAAATCTGCTTTCTTCAAATCCTTCCCATATAACCCCTCTTTCCCACTCAGAATTATAATGCACATTAAGGGCGAGCACCCACTGGCGTTTTTTTACCTGCGTTTTGCGTTTTGCGTTTTGCGTTTTTCCTGCACAGGCATAGAGATAACATGTGTTGCTGTCCACTGGCGTTTTTTTTGCATTGCGTTTGCGTTTTTAACATAGGAACTGTCAGTTGCATATGTGTACTTATTTTTCTCCATGGAAATTAATGGCAAAGCCGCGAAAACGCCGCGAAAAACGCCGCAGAAAACGCGCGGAAAAAAACGCGGGACACGCGGCGAAAACGCTGCGTTTTTTTCCCGCGGGAAACGCAAACGCCAGTGGGTGCTCGCCCTAATTCTACAAAACACAGGGGACGACAAAGTAAACAGAAAGGGTTAATTGGAAAAAGCTTTCAGTTCACTCTTATCAGCAGCCCTCCCCCCAACAATAAACACTGCACATTCTTTCTATAGTACCAGACAGACGGGATTACTGGAGAATACCCACAACGGCTCAGGGTATATATATATCTCATCTACCTTTTTTAACAGCCCACCGTCTAGTAATCCCCAAGAGCACTTCTTGTACACGTTCTAGACAGGACATTTAGCTATACACAGAGACTGACGATTATTTTCAATGACCAAAACCTCAACAATATTCTGGAGACACCACGGCTATATTCCCGCGTATATACCTTTCCACATATGAGAACATAACACGCTCAATCATAAAGGTAAGTATACGTATCATAAATCTTCCTAACCTCACACTAGTTTTACCTAGGAGCACGTGTCACTGGCGTGTTCCCTCAGACTTAAACAGCCGAGTCCGCCCTCCCGACACATTAACCCTCACAGAATTTATCTCTTGGTCTTGTATACACAATGTTTAACTGTCTCAGACACAACAGCATACAAAATACCCCTAGACAGGTAAAAACGGTGGTTTTTCCGAGTGGACAGACCTGTCTTTCAGTGAAGGTCCAGTCTGGATCAGATACAGGCAGATTTAGCAGTCAGAACCCAGATCACATCGGTAGATTTACATAAAGCAATCTTACCGTGTTCTGTAGATTTTCGGGCCCCTGAGTTCTGCGTGCCATCTGCCGATCTCTGTACGTTCCAGGCTGTGACCTCACAGATCCACTCGCCCACCCAGGGACGCCACTGATCTGGAATATAATTTCTCCAGCAGGCTTTGGGGTATTTTGTCGCTTCCAAATTGAGTATTGTGTGCACACATCGTCGACCAGAATCAGACACAAATGCTGGTCTAAAACCGGGAGAGTCTCTACTATGTGTAGAGGCTCAAGCCTTTTATTATAACACATGACAACCGCCCTTCAATGGGCGTGCAACAGATTACATCAGTAACATATAAGATTTTCATTTGTCGGATCATATAGAATCTCCCACCTCTCTGCCCACCTCTCTGCCCACCCTCTCTCACGTCCGCCATAGTATGGACTTTGTCTTCTTTAGCATGAAGTCAGCTCCGTGTAGTGATGAATCATTGTTTAACTAGCTTGTGTGAAAGAGTGGAAGGGGGCTAGGTAAACACTCAGTGTTAAACACAGGATATACACGACACTATGGCCCTTTAACTCTTAGAGGCTGGTTGTGCAACTTGTGTAACTTCTATATACTTATTACATCAGACATCCATTGTCTAGCAAATACTATGATTAGATTGTGTGTGTGTCCTTTAAACTCTTGAGCTAAAAGTCATTACAACAGCAAAATACATTTGGGTTATACAAATCGATAGACATTTTATAAATAATCATCATGTCTATCACACTCTGAGGATCCGTATCACTGCCTAGTCGCCGGCACGTCATGCACTGCACCATGTATGCACGCCAGCCTTCCGGGGAAAAGACATTCACTCGCAGATCTGGAGAGGTTAGTATAGGGTCTCTGGGGGGGGGGGGGGGGGGGGTCAGGTCTGATTCTGCTGAAATATTTCACAGACAGAATCCAACCCGGGGTGGCGACATAATACAGCAGATCTGACATAGAGTAATGCCCCCATCTTGTGATTGGCTGGGGGCGTGTTTCATCCCCCAAGAGCCGTTGTCCGTCGGAGAGGACAGCAGCAAGAGTGGGAGGGTCGGCAGCCACTGCAGTCGCAGGAGAAGAGGCAGCGGGGCTAGGAGGAGAGGCAATGGCGGCTGTGGTGAGTGGATGAGACCCCGTGGCAAGAGAAGAGGCAGCGGCAGGAGGAGACGCAGCGGCAAAGGCAGTGCCAGGAGAATAGGCAGCGGCAGGAGAAGAGGCAGTTCCACGAGAAACGCAGTGGCGGAAGCAGGAGACCTGGGGTCAGCAGGAGGAGACCCGGTGGCAGCGATGGACCAGGAGACCCGGCGGCAGCAGGAGGGCCCAGGTTGTAGCAGCAGCTCGGTATGGATTTTTGCCTGGGCTGGAGGATTACAGTTAGGCTTACTTTTCCTATTAGGCTTACATATAATGTAAACCTAACAGGAAAAATAACCGTAACCCAAACCCTCCTGCCCAGGCAAAAATCCATAAAGATTTCAGCTAATCGGGAGCTAGGGGTGTGACAGGGACGTTCCTCCCTGCAACCCCTGTCAAACCCCTAGCTTTCGATGGCGTCAAGGTACACGAGTACCCATGAGCCCTAAGGTCGGTTTCAGACAAGTGTACGGAAACACGTCCGTAATACGGATGTGTATTATGGACGTGTTACAGGTGACATTACAACATCAGTGTTTCACCACTATTTGAGCAATATTTGCCTCCATATATTTGATGTTCTACTTGGCTAATACTGATCAGTATTTGCCCAATACAAAAGGTTAGAAATATGGAGGCAAATGTGCAAAAAATAGGTCATTCTGTGTTTTTAAATAACAGCCCTGAAAAATACAGCCATGTGAATAGTCCTATCGGTTTACAATCCAGAGGAAGGCAAAAAAAAACCCCAGAGGCAGAAGCCAATTAGCCCATTCAGGGGAAAAATTCCTTCCCGACTCCATAACGGCAGTCAGAATAATCCCTGGATATATGCAACAAAAGATATCAAGGTCCGCTCGGCAGGGCAAGTATTCTTGCTAGCATGCCGTTATGATACATAGACTGAATTTTACATCTGTATTAGACCCCCCATTTGCATGCCATTAACTGGTATGCTATTTAAGCCCATTTTCAGACAAGCGTATTTCACCTCTGTTTCTGGTCCGTATTTTGTAGACTGTGAATACAAAGCTAATGCAAATCAATTGGACTATTCTCATGGACGTATTTTTCACAGCGGTGTGTGAAAAATGTAGCATGATCTATTTTTGTCTGCATTGCACAAATACAGTAATACTCCCATTAGGGCCTCTTCAGGTAGATTCTGCCCTATCTGTTCTCACGCATATAAAAACTACATGTGAGAAAGATAGGGCAAGGCCTATGTTTTTCTCGACTATAATATTTAAATGAGGTTAAAATTTGATGCATGGCTCTTCACCTACTTGTACTGGCAAACAAATTATAATGATGATGTTGGTGAGGCTTATAGAATACCCAGAACTCCTGTACCCTTTCAAGATCTGCTTCACAATAAAATAATCGTTAATGAGATGATAACGCCAAAAATGTAAAAAGAACGACACGCCTGCCAAAATCCCACCAATGCTCAAATAAGACAGATGTTCATGAAACAAAGATAAGCAGAAAAAAAGTCATGCCTATTACAGAATTCTGAAAATGCTACCAGACCCAACAATGACTGTATATCCTTTACCGAAACCGAGTACTTGCAAAGCAAGAATGAATCAGATTGCAAGTTTTCTCAATCTTCTCTCTAAGTAGCCAAAATTACAAACAAATCGAGTTCAACTATAATCCTAAGGTACTCAATACATGTCATAGGAAGCACAGTTTTTTTTAAAATTGGGAACATTAAAATTGGAACAAATGGAGGAGAATACATATAAAAAACTTCCGCAAACTGGGGAGTCAGCTGGCCCAATACATAAAAAGTAGAGATGAGCGAGCGTACTCAGAAAAGCACTACTCGCTCGAGTAATTTGCTTTATCCGAGTATCGCTGTGCTCGTCCCTGAAGATTCGGGTGCCGCTGCGGCTGACAGGTGAGTCGCAGCGGGGAGCAGGGGAGAGCGGGCGGGAGAGAGGGAGAGAAAGATCTTACCTCCGTTCCTCCCCGCTCTCCCCTGCAGCTCCCCGCTCCGTGCCGGCACCCGAATCTTCAGGGACGAGCACAGCGATACTCGGATAAAGCAAATTACTCGAGCGAGTAGTGCTTTTCCGAGTACGCTCGCTCATCTCTAATAAAAAGTAATCTAAATAATGCATCACATCCCCTGCATTGTTTCCACTGTGACAACCCACCCTAAAAAGCTAGAGAATAGTCATGAGCGAGTATACTCGCTAAGGCACTTTACTCAAGCGAGTAGTGCCTTAGCCGAGTATCTCCCCGCTCGCCTCTAAAGATTTGGGGGCCGGCAGGGGGCGGGGAGTGGCAGGGGAGAGCGGGGAGATCTCTCTCCCTCTCCCCCCTGCAACTCACCTGTCACCCGCGGCAGCCCCCGAATCTTTAGAGACGAGCGGGCAGATACTCGGCTAAGGCACTACTCGCTCGAGTAAAGTGCCTTAGCGAGTATACTTGCTCATCTTTAGTAGAGAAGGCTTCAAAATAAAAACAAGGCAGGGAGCAATTCATGAGCGAACATTTATCAAAATAAAAACTACCAATAAACTGATAACCCAAAGAGTTAAACGACTCAGGAGAAATGAGAAGCAAACGAAATGCAGACTGGTTGTCAGCTTTAGCCAACAAAGACCCATTGCCAAAAAAAGCTAACTACCGGAAGCTAAACAGCCTGATCAAAAGTTAAATAACTGACAGATGAAAGGGAATTATCCATCTCATCATTTAAAGAACTACCATTCAGAAAGGACAAATGATGGATAATACGGAAAGAATTGTGATCCTACTTAGGAACTACACCAAGAGGAGACAGACGGAAATTAGGAAAGGAGGAGATAAAAAAGAACCAGCTATCCTAAATAGAAGCAACTCTTTCTACAATTTCTGGGCAACATCCTCAGGATACATACGAACTCAAGTAAGGTTATCAATGCATTGGCACCCACTGCCAGACGGTAACGAGTGGTCTCCGTATGCAGTACAAGCCAGAAGTCGGTATCAGGTGGTCTTGTCAAAATGGCAGAGGAGCAGGCAGAAGTGGAGCTAATCAAATAATCCCACACTGAGGGAGTCGCAGGGCCAGGCATTTATAGGAAGCCTAATCAGGAACTGGTCAGAGTTACAACAAGGGCTGAGTTACAGGATCTGAAAACAAGGCTAGTGGGAATAGCTCACTGCAGAGAGCTACTGACTGATCAGTACAGGAGGCTGTGGGTTCGAGCCCTGATGAGATGTGCCATCAAGATCCTATCCAAAAGTGCATTTAGATGTTATTAGAGGTTATTGTTAAAACCATGCATTTGGTTTAAATACCAATCATTTAGTCGTTCTCATTCAATGGTACAGTCTGTCTATACTGTGCTAAAACAGCGCTCGTGTGAACCAGGCCTAAGAAATGGCCTAACAAGGTTTGCAGTAAATGCCTTATCATTTCAGGACAGGCTAATGCAATCATGGATAGCTTATAGGGATTTCCTTCAATCCCAGTCCATTCAGAACAGCCAGAAATGACACTGCCCAACAAAAAAATATTTTGGAATGTTTCCTTAACTTCATGAGTCAAATCTTACTAATTTTGGAGTGAGAAAACGAATAGGACAAAGAAAATGTTTTATCAGCTCTAGTTTCTGTGATATATAATAGGTGGAAGTATGTTATTTTAACGGATTAAGAGAAAATGATACATTTTATTACATATTCTAACAATATTGAAAGTGCTTTGACATTTTTTTTAATGACAGTTGCATTCTAAATGACATCGTCCAGTTTTCGTTAAGTAGTCGCTCATCGCTGTCTTTCAGCATGCTGAAAGAGAACGATTAGCCTTATCAGGAGTTCACAGCGGGATACAGCTGATGCTATTGTTTCAGCTGTCTCTCGCTCCCTGAACACAGGCGGAGTATGAAGAAGACAGCGGTTCAGTTGTGTTCTTCATACCCCGCTCGGAGCGCTCAGCTGTATAACAGCCAGGTGCTCCGAGCAGAGAACAGCTGGATGCAGAAGACAAGCGGCCCCACTTGTCTTCTGCATCCCCTGCTCGGAGAGCAAGGTGATCGCTTAATGTTGAGCGATCACCTTGCCCTGTAAATGCACACAACGATTATCGCTCAAAAGTCGCTCGAAAGATGTCTTTTGAGCGATAATCGTTGTGTCTAAATGGGCCTTAAGAGTTCTAAATTGATGGAAGAATTACTGGCAGGTGGTTTGGTGTGAAGAAAATCATGTGGTGACCTTATGAGATCGTTTTCTTTTGGATTGCCTCTTGTAAGGGAGTTCCGGAGCATCCCTACACACAGATCAGCAGAAATCCGCAAGCATTTCTTCATTCCAACGGCCCTGATATCTTTGTTCCATTACAGAAATATCCTGATGGAATCTTTCTCCATGTTCATCACTGACAGCTCCACAACGAGGAGGAAAAAAGTCTAGGTGGGAGTGGAGAAATAGTGCATAAGCAGACACAATGAAAACCGTGCCTGCAGTTACCAGCGCCGGCCACTACATGGGTGGTCGACGCAGATGCTTCTGCTCCGACCACTGTGTATGTGCGGCACTGATGTAGTGGCCTGAAATATACATACCTGGCTCCTCCATACCTGTGCATAAATGTCCATATATGTGTCCCTAAATGTCATGTCTTTAGTGTGGATGCACTATGCAATTGTCTTGTCAGCGATTTATGTGTATTTCACAGCTGCAGCGCGCAAGAGGTTAATGTCTATGTATGTCTGGAAAATGCAACAGTTTGTGTGTATCTAATGTTGTCACATGAGCATGGAAGATATATGTGTTTGCAAGGTGTGCAAATGAGTCAGGGTCTTTGTTTTGGTAGTCAAGAGATATAAAGACAGATTGGGTGGTCAGAAAGCCCAGCAATCAGTCAGCCCGCCAGACAGTCGCTGAATGAGCCTGCATGTCTCCTTGTGGATTACAATCCGTCTGAAAGAAGTGTGACAGTCAGGAGAAAGTCCCACCTAGACCTGGAGGAAGCGAAAAGGTATCTCTTCTACCTGGAAATGGAGAATACTCCGTTTTACCCCCAGTTGGTCTAGAGTTTGTCTGTCATTATGGAAAGATTGAGAGTGTGCCCTAATGGACAACTAAACATTGAGTGTTGGCCGGTAGAGAGAACGAGAGAGAAGTCATCTGGGAAAGTGATGCTACAGATAACGAGGACTGCATGTATCAAGATGCCCTGAGTTGCCTCCCTGCCTCCTCACAAGTAACAGTTGTTCCAGAGCCAATCCTCCATTGCAAGAACTGTCATGTATTATTCCTGCTGGATGTTCTAGCAAAGAAGAACTTCAACCATTCCCGGTTTAGTCTATTTAAAGTACAGCCCTGTGTGTGTGTGGACTATTTATTGCACCATCGTCGGAGTTCACCACAGTAGGTGGTGTCACCCGTGACATATACTGAAGTTTCTACCCAGAGATTTATACAGGTAACCGTATCACTAGCATTGCCTGGAGAGGCCTGTTAGGGCCTTGGCAAAGGGTTACATGCGTCCTTCAGGGAAGGAGATGGTAGTGCCACTGTGACATCCTTTTCAGCTACCCCGCCATCTCCTCAGCTGTGGGCACTGCACCTCGGACGCTGCACTGACAGCCTGTGCCCGCACAGCTGATCGGTCGGATCCTGGCTGATCAACTATTGATGACCTATCCTGATGATAAGTCATCAATAGTATCTTTGACCGGAATATCCCTTTAAATCCATTATAAACATGCATCCATATTATACAATCATTACAAGTATAGGAGAAAAAAGCGGATGAAAATACACGTGCAATATGAACGTAATAGAATAAAGATAAAGACCAAAATACGATTGATATATGGATGATTAAACACAAATGCACAAAATACGTATGACATATGCATGCCATATCCTCTGTAATATGACAAGCAAATACATTCGTATTACGGACATACGGTAATGCACTCGTCTGAAACTAGCCTAACATTCAAAGCGTTACCAACACAAGGTCTTTCCCAACGATTAGCACTAAGTACAGTACTCAAATAAGTCATGTGATAAATGTCCTGCTGACACGGCGTTCCCAAGGATGCAAACCTACAAGTAGAATGACTCAGAGTCATTGCCTCCTAAATTATTGTGTCCAGCAAAGTGAGATTCACTGTGACAACCTTGTGCTTCTGCCAGACTCTATCATTTTCACTGGGAGCTGTGGCATTTGTATTATTCAAGGAGAGAGAGAAGTGTAGAGGCCAAAGGCACGCCACATTTGGCCGTTATGTTGAGTGGGTATGTCTTGAATAAAAATATATAGATAAAAGGATTCTGATGTATATTGTACAGTGCCTATAGGATTCTAGAGGGCACACGTATGCCAGAAATGTGTCTTTTAGGCATTACATCTCAACGTCTTTTACATCTCAACACTTTATATTTGTATACCTGAACTCCAAAAAGTGTAGACTGCTATACTTTCCCAGATAATAAAGAATTACAAAAGTTGTTAAAAGAAAAAAAGGCCCCTAATTGTACTCCCTTGGCCAATGTTCTACATGCATCACATCTCATACTTTTATATAGTGTAGTAGTGGTCCAGAGCTGTTTAACTATTACTACCTAATGCCTCTGATGGTCTAGGGTGATGAAGGAAATAATATTCATTATCCATGGTGGTGCAGGTTGGCTATGCCTTAAAGTGGTTGTGCAGTTGTGAACCTTAGGATAGGTCATCAATGGTAGAGCTGTGGGCGATCTATTGCCCGGTTCCCCCACCAATCACAGAGTGTGTTGCAGCACTTAGCTGATCTCTTCAAGAAGCAGAAAGCTCCATTACCAATGCAATGGTCAGGCTTGGTATTGTAGGCCAAGCTCCTACTGAAATGGAAGGGTGTAATACAAAGCCTGGCCACTACTGTTGGAACAAAGCTGTCTGCTTTCTGCGGAAATCAGCTTTGTGCACAAGCACACAGGCCAGGCAAATAGTTGATTGTCAGGGTTCTTAGGTGACAGATCCTGAGGATAGGCCATCAAGAATTTACAACTGGACAACCCCTTCAATAATGTATCTACTATCCCTGGGGGTCAAAAACAGTTTTGGTGGTCAACGCCTAATATTGTTGTTCTTTTTTTTAGATTAGTGCTATACTTTCTGATTCTAGAGATGTAAAAACAGCACTTCCTGTCTTCTTCCCATACATCATTTTCCAGCAACTGTTCCTACTCTTATGGTAACCCAAACCACTTGTCTTGGCCTGCATTGGGTTCATTTCCTCATCTCTTGTTATGAATCCGTATTTGCAGTTCCCTGCCCAGTATCACTTCTCATTTTGTTTATTCCATATGTAGTATTGTGTTTTTGTACCATTTATTTAACCACTTTAGTCCCGGAATATTTCCTGCCCATGAATGACTAGACTTAGTCAAAAAACGAAGTCAACACTTTTGACATCAGGGAAAGTGTGAGGTCACAGGGCTACACAGTGATCTTTGGTTGCATTACTCCTATTGCTGACAAAATTGCCATGTAGCCCTAGCCTTAAAATGCTCATACACCTTAATATATAGATAAACATCAGCTGAGACCCACTGAGTATGTAATGTACATACCATTCTAGATTGGTATTGGCCTGACTGGTTAAAAATTGGTCAGAATTTTTTTAAATGCAGCTGAACGCTGGCCGATGCAGAGAAGGACTTTGGACATTAAGGCCATGTCAACACAGGATAGATTTGCTGCAGATTTTCCATGCGGACTCTCCACACAGAAAATCCGCAACATTTACAGCAGCAATGCGGATGAGATTTTCAAAATATTGTTGTAATGATCAGGTGCAGGTTCAGAGCCTCTTGTTGTAACCCAAGCAGACAGATAGCATAGTCATGGAAGGCCAGAAGTCGGTAATTGCTAGGTATCAGTTGCGTTACAAAGGAGCAGGCAGGGAGCGTAGTCAGATGAAGGCCAGACATCGGTAACGGGTGGGTATTAGTTGACAGTATGGAGGAGGAGCAGGCAGGTGGTGGAATCAGACTACTGGCTAGGAGCACAGTAGTCTTACAATAAGGGTGCCTACCCACTAGCGATGTTTTTTCTAGCACTGCGAGATCAAGTGCCTCGCAGCGCAGAGAAAATGCTGCAATATCGCTCATTGTTTTCAAAGGGGCCGGCAGGGAGTACATCGCGGACCTCTGCCACAGCTGTGACAGCTATAGCAGAGAATTCTTTTATCCTTCAAAGTTACAGGGCTGGATAGCTCAGTAAGTAGAGCCACCACCTGGTGCACTAGAGCTCCTAGGTTTAAGTCCCAACACTTGTCCACACATAGAACCCATACAGCGACTGACAACAGGTGTGCAATTTAAATCCGCAACATGTCAATTTTTATCAATCTTCTTGCAGAATCCACCTCTTCTCAATGAGAGAGTGAACGCTGTAATCATAATCTGCGTTAAGAACAGTGCCAAGATTTGCAACAAATGGTGTGGATTTTGATGCAGACTATCAGATGTGGATCTGCTGTAGAGCACCAAATCCGCCACATGTGAACATGCTCTAAAAGTGATCTTTCAATTCATATCACTTAATAAGTTAAACATTTTTGTGTCTTAGAGCTCCCACCCACTTGCGAGGGCGATAGTGCGTTTTTAAAATCACTGCGATATTGCAGTTGCCAACGTGCGATTGCGCTGCGATTTTTTTCCGACTAAACTCGCATCGTAAAGCTCTATGTATTGTGACTGTCCTGCGTTTTTTTCTCACAGCGTTTTTGACACTTTAAACTTAATTATAGAGCAAAGAATCGCAACGCATTCGCGCGTGCGATTGTGCGATGCGTTTTTACGGCACCCATTTACTTGCACGGGTGAGGGAAAAATCGGACATCGCACTAATATAAGGCAATCGCAATCGATAAAAAAATCGCACCCAAGCTGCGAAAAAAAAACGCAAATGCACATAGCCACATTACAACTCATTTGTTTCAAACTAGAAAGTTTTAGCGTTCTATCGCAGCGCCAAAAAATCACAAATCACTAACGCAAGTGGGTGGGAGCCCTAAAGGGGTTGTCTGAGTAGTTTCATTTTTTATAAAATTCCATGCCCTCTCTCCCATGCTGTTGCTCGGCTTTCTGTTCATTTATCGACTGTATTCCTGCCTGTTTATGGAGCGTCATTGGCTGCAGCAGCCTGTGATGTCCCATAAATAGGCTGGGGCAGCTTATAAACGTGACTGGTGTTGAGTATTATTAAAATAATTAGGTGTGACCAACCCGTTTGCACAGGGTCAGATTGCGCATCTGTAATGCACATGACCGTGGAGGCTCGCAGATGCTCATGCACAGTATTTGCCTAGGTGATGATATGGGCACCCACGGGCCATACGCAATATCAACTGTGTATGGTCTGTGGGTTGGATGTTCTCCATTGACTGCAATTTGCTGCGAATCCTCATTGTGGATGCCGACCATATTCAGTCAAGCTGGGTAGGACTAATACATAATTGATAGATGAGATAATTGAAACAATTGCAACATACAGTATGTATATTGCAAGAAAAGAAGAGGGTATAAAAATGTTAAAAAAACAGGGAAGAAAAAAAAAAGAATATGAATGAATAAACAAATAAATAGTACAAGTGAATAAAATAATAATGAATGATCAATAAAATAGCAGAAGAAGAACATGTAATAAAATACAAGCACATAAAATAAATGATCATATACATGATCATAATAAATGATAATAATGTCAATGATACAAGGGGGAAAAACGGTACAATAAAAGTATCATAGTGGCAAGCAATTGGTGATATTTTACAAAAGGGTTGAGTTCAGGCTGCATTCCCACGAACGTATATCGGCTCGGTTTTCACGCCGAGCCGATATACGTCGTCCTCATGTGCACGGGGGGGAGGATGGAAGAGCCAAGAGCAGGAACTGAGCTCCCGCCCCCTCTCTGCCTCCTCTCCGCCCCTCTGCACTATTTGCAATGGAGAGAGGTGGAACGGGGGCGGGGCTAATTCTCGGCACTTGTAACCTGCTAAAGAGAGGCCTGTGATGATAGTCAGAAATGCTATCTTTTCTCCTTAGGAAAAGCAACTAGTGGCCGAGTGAGTGAGGGGACTCAAAGGGCCATTCTTGATCCTCTGGGTAATATGCAAATAATTTGTAGATTACCCAGAGGAGCAAATGATGGACATGAACATGCGTATACACACAAACACAAAGCTAACTTATCCAAATGGTAAAATATTGGATGGTATGAAGTGAGTGCATGAGTTTGGGAATAGGAGGATGGGTGTAATGGATGAAAGGACTTACCATCCCTCTGGACTAGAGGGATATGGACCCAAAAGTGGTGATGGCACCTGGAGGGAAAAAAGCAAATAAAAAGGCTATGGGACCAAGAGCTGCGTGAGGTGCCTAATGAGGGTGAACAGGGTGATGACATGGTAAAGGAAGCAGAGAAAGAAAAAGGAAGAAAAAACAAAAATGAATATATAAAAGGAGATGTGACTCACTAGGAGTGGAGAGGAATGGTGGGTTAGAGAATAACATAAGTATATATGGACGAAGAATATGAATTTGGTAGGGGCCAAGGTGGGAGGGTAGGGGGCTGATGGGAATTTTCCAGACTTTCATTGAGGGCCATAGGGGCGAGGGTATTCAGCTTGAATACCCAAAACATCTCCCTCTTCTTTAGAACCTCAAATCTATTGTTTACATCAAGTGGGATCTGTTCATAAATGGTAATAGAGAAAGTGGTAAAGTCTTTATTAAATTTTGGCGGCATCCACACGGGCTATAAAATCTTGCTATAAAATCATCGCAACAAAACACACGTGTGCGAAGCCCATGGTTTCTAATAGGTTCTTTCACATGAGCGATGTTTTGTAGCCTGAAAGAACCCATTGGAAACCATGGGCTTCACATACATGCGTTTTGTAGCGATGATTTTGTAGCCCATGTGGGTGCAGTCTAAAAAGGATTTGATCGGGAAACTTTCTTTGGTCACGTGGCTAATAAAACATTTTTTACAGATGTTGACACAGCATTTACAACCTCTTTTACCACAGCAGTAACAGCCCATTAGTAAAGGTAAAAAAGTACAGCAGGAAGGTTTTGCTGCCAATTTAAGTTTGCTTGGTGCCAATATTGACTTCAGTGTATGTGCCCTTCCTAAGGTGATTACTGGTTTAGATGGAATGTGTTTGGTCAAATAGAGGTCTTTTAATAAAATCAGCCAATGCTTCTCAAGTAGTTCCCATACTGCTGTGTGTTGTGGGTTATATTATATGTGGTGATAAAATTCTGTCTATTTATCAGGCCCAGTATATATTTATGGCCCATATCCATATGATTAGGGGGTCCATTTTGGCTTTCTCTTGTGCCATATCTATCAATTTTCATGGATAGCATTTTTGGATGAACCTTTCTTTTAGGACCCTACTCTGAATGTTGTGTACCTCAATGTTGGTACAGTTGTGTTTGCCTATATGGAATTTTCCTTCTCCATTTCATTTTGTGGGCTCTCTTAAAATGTAGGAAACTGCAGGCTCTGTCACTGGGGTTGGCAGTTAGTGAGTCCTCTAGGGTGGATGAGGGAGTGAACGTGGAGTCCTCCATTGCAGCTTTCATCATCCGTTTAATTGACATGGCCGTCCTAATTTTATTTTATTCTCTCCCCCCTGCCCTGTCCTTCTCTGTATTCCACCTTCTACCTTCCCCCACTGTTCCCTCCCTGTCTTCCTCCACCCCCACCTGCACTGACAGTCCCACAGCTCAACACATCTACATTCCATCCAACGCACCGCTCTGCCATCAGTGCATCCTCTCTGGCTCTCCCACCTTCCACTGCGTATGCTCTGGCTCGTCTGCTAACCACTCACTCTGTCTAGTACATGCCCAAACCCTTATCCCCTCCGGTCCCTCTAACTCTGTGTCGGTGCACTGTTCCCTGTTACCCCTTAGTCCAGTTTGCACAAGCTCCAGTCCACCGATCCAGCTCCTGTGAAGCATCACTGTCCCAGGTCCCCTGTTCACTTCCACTTCTCTTAGTGTTCCTAGCCCCAGTCCTCTCTGCTCCTGGTGAGTCACATCTCCTCTTTTACATATTAATTTTTGTTTTTTCCTTTCTGTTTTTTTTTTCTTTTCTCTGCTTCCTTTACCATGTCATCACCCTCTTCACCCTCATTAGGCACCTCACACAGCTTTTGGTCCCATAGCTTCTTTATATGCTTTTCTCCCTCCAGGTGCCACCACCACTTTTGGGTCCCTATCCCTCCAGTCCAAAGAGTGATGGTAAGTCCTTTCATCCATTACACCCATCCTCCTATTTCCAAACTCATGTACTCACTTCATACCATCCAATATTTTACCTTATGGATAGGTTGGCCTTGTATTTGTGTGTTTGTATACGTATGTTCATGTGCATGGTTTTGAACAATCCCTTTGTGAGTATGTTTCAAATGCTTGAATTTTTCCAGCTTTTTATACCCTCTTCTTTTCTTGCAATATACATACTGTATGTTGCAATTCTTTCAATTATCTCATCTTTCCTTTGTGTATTAGTCCTATCCATCTTGACTGATGGAGGGGCTCAACCTGAAATTCTTTTAATAAAAGAGAAATTGGATACTTTACCCAACTGTCCTACGACCTTTTTTGGAGAGTGGTGCCAAGGTACCAGTTTTTTTGTCCTTTCATATATCATTTTTTGGAGGAGGTAAGTTGACTAAAAAAGAGCAATTCTGGCAGTGCTTTTTTATGCTGTTTCCCTGCGGGATAAATACTGAGATATTTTAACAGCTTGAATTGTTACAGACGTGGCAATACCAATTGTTTTTTCTAATACATTATTAATTATTTTGCAAAAAGACATTTTTACAGACAAACAGTGGAATGATAATTGCCTTCAATAACCAGACAAGACATATCGGAAAAGGAGGGCACGCCGGCCCTCAAGGGAAATCAAACAATCAAAACTTCATTATTGACTTGTTAAGGGAAGAAAAACGTTAACACATTACAACATAACAACACGTTATGGCGCACACATGTTAGCAACAGGATATTTTTAGTAGACTCCGCTTGCCTTTTATGTTTTCTATCAAATACCATTCTGTAAGGGTAAAAGGTCTCATCAACTGCTTTACCTCTTCATCGCTACAGAAATACATAATAAAAGCTTTCCATTTATTAACAAAGTGTTTTGTGTGTTTCTCTATCTATATGTTCTAAAGACATTAACCTCTTCAGCTGTTTTATGATCATATTGATGGGCGGTCATAGCCTATAGTCATTGCTGTAGTAGGCATCTTTTTGTAAAGTGGCAAAGTGGACTCTCTTTTTCAGGGGCAATTTCTAGGGTCTTAAAAGGTAAGGAGCACAAGCCCTTTGGCATAAATTGCCCCCCCACCCCACCCCAATATAAAAAATATAATGTACATATATAGTTATCTTATAACATTGTTGGTAGTATAACACCTTTACCAATCTACACACATTCTTCATGCTGCTGCTACCCCCAATTCTGTGCCTGGTATTGCCCTATCTGCCCCTATTACTGCATCTGCTGTGTGATACAGTCTCTCCAAATACTGTACTTCAGTAATAATAGTGTCCTAACTATAATTAAACCCCGCCCGCCAAGAATAATGCCATAGAGAGTACCCCCCAAAACAATAGTGCCAGATAGTACCCAATATTGTGCCGTGGATGTTATTAGTGCACCATACAGTAAAAGTGCCACCTTTGTACCCCAAACAGTAATAATGCTCTTCTTAATGCCCCACAAAATGTAATGTTGAATACTGAATACTACTGCCTCCTGTGTACTCCCACATGATAATAATGCCTCTTTTGTGTCCACACATAGTAATATAGACACAGTAGTGCTCCCTTGAAAGGAATAATTCCCCTTGTGAACCTCCTAGAAATGATAAGTTCTTTTGCCCTAGATATTATTAATGCCCCACATTATGGTTTTTAACCCCTTGAGTGGCGGGTTTCCTACCCCCCTGTCGTGCCCATCAGGGCAGGTTTTTTAAATGGGCCAATCATTTAATTTCAACTAATTTTGCAGTCGCGTTCCAAGAGCCATAACTTTTTCATTTTTCCATTGACACAGTCATATGAGGGCTTGTTTTTTGCTGGAGAAGTTGTACATTATGATGGCATCATTTTTGGGTATGTATAATGTATTGCATAACTTTTGTGAAAAAATTTGTAGGGAGATTAGGGAAAAAAAGTAATACAAGTTAAATCACCCTCCTTTTGCCATATCTATAATAAAAAAAATCTAAATCATAAAAGAAAAATACATATTTGGTATTGCCGCGTCCGTAAATGTCTGATCTATCAAAATAGTGCATTATTTACCCCCAACGGTGAACATAATCCGAAAAAAAAAAGAACGCCAGAAATGCACTTTTTCAGTCACCCTGTCTCCAAGAAAAAATGCAATAAAAAGTGATCAAAAAGTTGTATGTATTCCAAAATGGTACCAACGTTAACTACAGGACGTCCCGCAAAAAATGAGCCCTTGCTCAAGTACATCGATGGAAAAATAAAAAAGTTATTGCGCGCAGAAGATGCAGCAGAAAATAATTTAAAAAAATTAAATGTCTTTGAAAAAAAATACAAGTGCTATACTAAAAAAAGTATACACATTTGGTATCGTAGTAATCGTACCGACCCATAGAATAAAGTTATCAGGTCATTTTTGTTGTAGTTTGTGTGCTGTAGAAACAAAACGCACTGAAGGATGGCGGAATGTCATTTTTCTTTCATTTTACTCCACTTAGATTTTTGTAAAAGTTTTTCAGTACATTATATGGTACTTTAAATGGCACCATTGAAAAATACAACTTGTCCCGCAAAAAAGAAGCCCTCATACAGCGACGTCGATGGATAAATAAAGGAGTTATGATTTTTAAACGGGGGGAGGAAAAAAAGAAATGGGGAAAGAAGAAAAAAGGGACCGTGTCATTAAGGGGTTAAATAATGTACTAACTTCCATCTCTGGGTCATTACGATGCAGGGATACCACATGTGTAATTTTATTTTTAATTTTTCACAAAATAAAGGGAGACAAGTGCTTTTAGTTTTATCTATTGTATTTTTTAAATAATTTTTTACCTTTTTTTTAAAAAGCTCTCCAGAGCACCAGCTCTCCCTGCAACAGAGACCATCGGCTTGCTTCTGACAAGCCGATGGTCTCTATAGCAACCTGTAAACAAAGCAGGAGACTTAGAAGCAGGAGATTGGCGGCATATCGGCAATATCTTCCTGCTTCTCAATGCCCTTGCTTTGTTCTCTGTGGGACAGTGCAGGCAGAGCACAATGCCATAGCTTGTGGCATTGTGCTCTGTAGCTCCCATAGTGATATATAGCCCGGAAATCTTCCGGGCTATATCGCTATGAGCAGTGGAGCTCGTCCCGGAAAATTTCTGGGCGTGCCACTCAATTGGTTAAGGCTGGCTTCACACAGCCGAGAAACTTGTGCAAGATTTGTGTGTTGCGAGACTGACAAATCTTGCGCAAATATGAACCCCATTCTTTTAAATGGACTCATATACATAAGTGATGTTTTCCTATACAAAATTGCTGTGTGTCCTATCTTTTTGCGTTCCACGGAACACCTCAACCATTGTTTTCAATGGGACAATAAAACATCGCATGGCGTGTGATGTGAGGTTTCCCATTAAAAAAATGGTAAACACTTGCCGATCCTGTAATGCGTCTGAAAGCCGCACTGAAGGATTGCTACTTCACAGAAGTGATAGGAGTTGTTTTTGCAGGAAAGAGCCTCACATTGGTGGGAAAACGCACATTGGCTAGCAAGATATCGGGCTGTGTTTCTCAGCCCGATATCGCGCTCACTCATGTGTAGATGGCCTAAGGTAATAATTCCCCCTGTAAGTGCCCCCTTAAAAAGTAATAAGTAATAGTGCCCCCTTATATTGTTAGAATTTCCCTTATCCTCTTATATAGTAATAATGCCCCATTAAAACAGGATAAGGGGCATTATTATGATATAAGGGGGCATTACAATATATCATAATAATGCCCCCTTATAAAGTAGTAATGCCCTTTTATATTATAGTTAGGGGCTAAGGGGTTATCCATGTATATGGGGGTATTATTACAATATTACATAATAATGCCCTCTTAGGCTGGATTCACACGAACGTATATCGGCTCGGTTTCACGCCGAGCCGATATAAGTCATCCTCATCTGCAGGGGGGGGGGGGGGATGGAAGAGCCAGGAGCAGGAACTGAGCTCCCGCCCCCTCTCTGCCTCCTCTCCGCCCCTCTGCACTATTTGCAATGAAAGGAGACAGGACAGGGGTGGGGCTAAGTTTCAAGAATTAGCCCCGCCCCACCTCTCCCCATGGCGTGAAAACCAAGCCGATATACGTTCGTGTGAATCCAGCCTTATATTGTAATAATGCCCCTATTATGATACAAGGGGGCATTATTAAAGTATATGAGAATAATATCTTATTTATTATGACATTAGAGCCACTGGCGCAAGCTATAGGAACCAACAGCAACATAATGGGGATACCCGTGTCTTTTAGGCAACACAAAATAGGATTGTTTGCAGATGACATAATTTTGATGCTGAACCACCCACTTAGCTCATTGAGGGAAATTTCAACTGTATTGGAACAAATTGGGAGTGTTTCCTATTACAAGGTAAACTCCAGCAAATCTCAAATTTTAGCAATTAATACCCTCCAAAACCTCAAAGAGATTATCAGACAGAAGTTCCCCTTTTCATGGAAAGCAACAGGGATTCCATACTTGGGGATAAAACTTGTCTACCTGATGGATAAAATACCAGAATGAAATATAGACCCATTACTTAACTCCTTACAAGATAAACTGAAAAGGTTTTTGAAATCAGAACCATCCTGGTTAGGTAGAATTGTATTGTACAAGATGATGATCCTGCTGAGGGTGCTCTCTATATTTCGCACAATGATAATCCCCATCCCTTTTAAAATTCATAAATCAAATTCAGAAACAAATGCTAAAATTTATATGGAATGACAAAAAACCAAGGGTAGCGACATCAATTTTATGCACCCAGAGAAAAAGAGGAGGTATGGGAGTGCCAAATATTCTGGCATACATGCCATTCTAATTAAGCAAATTAAATACTGGGTTATACACCTGAAAGACATCAGTTGGCCGATTTTAAAACAACTTGTGAGAGATATACCTTTAAAGGCACTGCTCTTAACACACGCTTGGGCCCCATCGCTCACCAGATAGTCCCACACTAAAAGCCTCAATTTTGGCCTGGTTATAAATCTTACAGTTGGCTAAAGACTCTATCCCAAAAAAGGAAATCCATTTACCGATTGATAACCTGGAAATTGTTATCAGTGACTTGAGAATAGGAGCTTGGAAAAAGCATGGGATTAGGTTTATTGAGGATATGCTGTCTGAAAATAATATCAAGAGCTTTGAAGACTATGGCATACCAAGCTCAGACATCTTCCAATACGTAAGAATAAAAAGCTTTATGACCAGCCACTAGAGATGAGCGAATGTATTCGTCCCAGCTTGATACTTGTTCGAGTATTAGCGTGTTCGGGATGCTCGTTACTCATAACGAGTACCACGCGATGTTCAAGTTACTTTCACTTTCATCTCTGAGACGTTAGCGCGCTTTTCTGGCCAATTGAAAGACAGGGAAGGCATTACAACTTCCCCCTGCGACGTTCAAGCCCTATACCACCCCCCTGCAGTGAGTGGCTGGCGAGATCAGGTGTCACCCGAGTATATAAATCGGCCCCTCCCGCGGCTCGCCTCAGATGCGTTGTGAGATAGCTGAGGGACAGTGGTATCGTGTTGGAGCTGCTATAGGGAGAGTGTTAGGAGTTAGTGTAGGCTTCAAGAACCCCAACGGTCCTTCTTAGGGCCACATCTAACCGTGTGCAGTAGTGTGGAGGCTGCTTTTAGCAGTGTTGCACATTTTTTTTTTTTGGTATATCGGCCGTGCAGAGCATTGCGCCCTGTAGTAATACTACAGGGACAAAAGTGTGGAGGCAGGGACAGAAGACATATATTATATATTGAATATACGCAGTGGTCCTTTTGAAAAAAATCTTGAAAAAAAATCTATTTGGCCTGCCTGTCACTGTGCTCAGTGTTCTGGGTCTCTGCTGGGTGTAGTAGTTCTACAAATAAATATGCAGCCAGCTAAGTGTTACAGCAGGCTTGCGACAAATTATTTCCTGGCTCTGAAATCACCGGTCTGTTGCAGTTAAAGGGGTTGTCCCGCGAAAGCAAGTGGGGTTATACACTTCTGTATGGCCATATTAATGCACTTTGTAATGTACATTGTGCATTAAATATGAGCCAAACAGAAGTTATTCACTTACCTGTTCCGTTGCTGGCGTCCTCGTCTCCATGGTGCCGTCTAATTTTCAGCGTCTAATCGCCCGATTAGACGCGCTTGCGCAGTCCGGTCTTCTTCTTTTCTGAATGGGGCCGCTCGTGCCAGAGAGCGGCTCCTCGTAGCTCCGCCTCGTCACGTGCCGATTCCAGCCAATCAGGAGGCTGGAATCGGCAATGGACCGCACAGAAGACCTGCGGTCCACCGAGGGAGAAGATCCCGGCGGCCATCTTCACAAGGTAAGTAAGAAGTCACCGGAGCGCAGGGATTCAGGTAAGCACTGTCCGTTTTTTTTTTTTAACCCCTGCATCGGGTTTGTCTCGCGCCGAACGGGGGGGCTATTGAAAAAAAAAAAAAACCCGTTTCAGCGCGGGACAACCCCTTTAATAACAGTGCAACACTGCAGTTCCGTGACACAGTCCAGGGACAGAATTGTGTAGGCAGGGACAGAAGACATATATTATAGATTGAATATACGCAGTGGTCCTTTTGAAAAAAATCTTGAAAAAAAATCTATTTGGCCTGCCTGTCACTGTGCTCAGTGTTCTGGGTCTGTGTCTGCTGGGAGTAGTAGTTCTCCAAATAAATACTCAGCCAGCTAAGTGTTACAGCAGGCTTGCGCCAAATTATTTCCTGGCGTTCCGTAAGCGAACTCAGCCTCCAACCACAGGCCAACAAGCGGCACATTTAATTACAGTGTTGTGTTTCTGCATTCCTGGTAATACAGCATGCTGAGGGGTAGGGGTAGGCCTAGAGGACGTGGGCGCGTCCGAGGACCCGGAGGCCCTAGTCCGGGTGTGGGCACCGGCCGAGCTCCTGATCCAGGTGTATCGCAGCCGACTGCTGCGGGATTAGGAGAGAGGCACGTTTCTGGCGTCCCCACATTCATAGCACATTTAATGGGTCCACGCGGTAGACCTTTATTAGAAAATGAGCAGTGTAAGCAGGTCCTGTCGTGGATGGCAGAAAGTGCTTCCAGCAACCTATCGTCCACCCAGAGTTCTGCGCCGTCCACTGCTGCAACTCAGAATCCTCTGGCTGCTGCTCCTCCTTCCTCCCAGCCTCCTCACTCCATGAAAATGAGACATTCTGAGGAGCGGGCAGACTCCCAGAAACTGTTCTCGGGCCCCTGCTCAGATTGGGCAGCAGTGGTTCCTCTCCCACCAGAGGAGTTTATCGTGACTGATGCCCAACCATTGCAAAGTTCCCGCGGTCCGGGAGATGAGGCTGGGGACTTCCGGCAACTGTCTCAAGACCTTTCAGTGGGTGAGGAGGCCGATGACGATGAGACACAGTTGTCTATCAGTGAGGTAGTAGTAGGGGGAATTAAGTCCGAGGGAGGAGCGCACCGAGGATTCCGAGGAAGAGCAGCAGGACAATGAGGTGACTGACCCCACCTGGTTTGCTACGCCTACTGAGGACAGGTCTTCAGAGGGGGAGTCAAGGGCAGCAGCAGGGCAGGTTGCAAGAGGCAGTGCGGTGGCCAGGGGTAGAGGCAGGGCCAGACCAAATAATCCACCAACTGTTTCCCAAAGCGCCCCCTCGCGCCATGCCACCCTGCAGAGGCCGAGGTGCTCAAAGGTCTGGCAGTTTTTCACTGAGAGTGCAGACGACCGACGAACAGTGGTGTGCAACCTTTGTCGCGCCAAGATCAGCCGGGGAGTCACCACCACCAGCCTCACCACCACCAGCATGCGCAGACATATGATGGCCAAGCACCCCACAAGGTGGGATGAAGGCCGTTCACCACCTCCGGTTTGCACCGCTGCCTCTCCCCCTATGCCCCAACCTGCCACTGAGATCCAACCCCGCTCTGAGGACACAGGCACCACCGTCTCCTGGCCTGCACCCACACCCTCACCTACGCTGTCCTCGGCCCCATCCAGCAATGTCTGTCAGCGCAGCGTCCAGCCGTCGCTAGTGCAAGTGTTTGAGCGCAAGCGCAAGTACGCAGCCACGCAACCGCACGCTCAAGCGTTAAACGTGCACGTAGCCAAATTTATCAGCCTGGAGATGCTGCCGTATAGGGTTGTGGAAACGGAGTCCTTCAAAAGTATGATGGCGGCGTCCCAGCCCTGCACGACCACGTCTCCCGCAACATTGTACGCGCCCTCACCAACGCGGTTACTGCCAAGGTCCACTTAACAACGGACACGTGGACAAGCACAGGCGGGCAGGGCCACTATATCTCGCTGACGGCACATTGGGTGAATTTAGTGGAGGCTGGGACAGAGTCAGAGCCTGGGACCGCTCACGTCCTACCCACCCCCAGAATTGCGGGGCACAGCTCGGTGGTGGTATCTGCGGCGGTGTATGCTTCCTCCACTAAACCACCCTCCTCCTCCTCCTCCAACGCAACCTCTGTCTTGCAATCAAGATGTGTCAGCAGCAGCAGCACGTCGCCAGCAGTCGGTGTCGCGCGGCGTGGCAGCACAGCGGTGGGCAAGCGTCAGCAGGCCGTGCTGAAACTACTCAGCTGAGGAGATAAGAGGCACACGGCCCACGAACTGCTGCAGGGTCTGACAGAGCAGACCGACTGCTGGCCTGCGCCGCTGAGCCTCCAACCGGGCATGGTCGTGTGTGACAACGGCCGTAACCTGGTGGCGGCTCTGCAGCTCGGCAGCCTCACGCACGTGCCATGCCTGGCCTACGTCTTTAATTTGGTGGTTCAGCGCTTTCTGAAAAGCTACCCACGCTTGTCAGACCTGCTCGGAAAGGTGCGCCGGCTCTGCGCACATTTCCGCAAGTCCCACACGGACGCTGCCACCCTGCGCACCCTGCAACATCGGTTTAATCTGCCAGTGCACTGACTGCTGTGCGACGTGCCCACACGGTGGAATTCTACGCTCCACATGTTGGCCAGGCTCTATGAGCAGCGTAGAGCTATAGTGGAATACCAACTCCAACATGGGCGGCGCAGTGGGAGTCAGCCTCCTCAATTATTTTCAGGAGAGTGGGCCTGGTTGGCAGACATCTGCCAGGTCCTTGGAAACTTTGAGGAGTCTACCCAGGTGGTGAGCGGCGATGCTGCAATCATTAGCGTCACCATTCCTCTGCTATGCCTCTTGAGAAGTTCCCTGCAAAGCATAAAGGCAGACGCTTTGCACTCGGAAACAGAGCCGGGGGAAGACAGTATGTCGCTGGATAGTCAGAGCACCCTCCTATCTATATCTCAGCGCGGTGAGGAGGAGGAGGAGGAGGAGGAGGAAGATGAGGAGGAGGGGGAAGACACAGCTCGGCCCACTGGTGAGGGTACACATGCTCGTGGCCTGTCATCCTTTCAGCGTGTATGGCCTGAGGAGGAGGAGGAGGATCCTGAAAGTGATCTTCCTAGTGAGGACAGCCATGTGTTGCGTACAGGTACCCTGGCACACATGGCTGACTTCATGTTAGGATGCCTTTCTCGTGACCCTCGTGTTACACGCATTCTGGCCACTACGGATTACTGGGTGTACACACTGCTCGACCCACGGTATAAGGAGAACCTTTCCACTCTCATACCCGAAGAGGAAAGGGGTTCGAGAGTGTTGCTATACCACAGGACCCTGGCGGACAAACTGATGGTAAAATTCCCATACGACAGCACTAGTGGCCGAAGGCGCAGTTCCGAGGGTCAGGTAGCAGGGGAGGCGCGGAGATCAGGCAGCATGTACAGCACAGGCAGGCCAACACTCTTTAAGGCCCTTGACAGATTTATGGCTCCCCAGCAAGACTGTGTCACCGCTCCCCAGTCACGGCTGAGTCGGCGGGAGCACTGTAAAAGGATGGTGAGGGAGTACGTAGCCGATCGCACGACCGTCCTCCGTGACGCCTCTGCCCCCTACAACTACTGGGTGTCGAAGCTGGACACGTGGCCTGAACTCGCGCTGTATGCCCTGGAGGTGCTTGCTTGTCCTGCGGCTAGCGTCTTGTCAGAGAGGGTGTTTAGTGCGGCTGGGGGAATCATCACAGATAAGCGTACCCGCCTGTCAACCGACAGTGCCGACAGGCTTACACTCATCAAGATGAACAAAGCCTGGATTTCCCCAGACTTCTCTTCTCCACCAGCGGACAGCAGTGATACCTAAGCAATACGTAGGCTGCACCCGCGGATGGAAGCATCGTTTTGTATCCCCATCAAAAACGGGGACCTTTTCGCTTCATCAATCTGTGTATAATATTCCTCCTCCTCCTGAAACCTCACATAATCACGCCGAACGGGCAATTTTTCTTAGGCCCACAAGGCTCAGTCATATAATTTTTCTAAACAATTTTTAGACGTTTCAATGCTCATTAAAGCGTTGAAACTTTCACCTCAACCAATTTTTATTTTAACTGGGTTGCCTCCTGGCCTAGTTACCAATTAAGCCACATTAACCAAAGCGATTAATGGGTTTCACCTACCCTCTTGGTTGGCCATGGCCAATTTTTCTGATGTACATTAGTACTGTTGATACAGCAATTTTTGTGGGCCCTCGCCTACAGTGTAATCAAATTAATTTTTAGCCCACCTGCATTACAGCTGACGTTACATCAGCTGTGTTGGGCAATGCAATGGGATATTTTTATGTACCGCCGGTGGCTTCCTGGCACCCACCCATGCTGTGTGTCCACAGGGAGTTGTAAATGCATCTGTTTCCACTTCTAAAGAACCCCAGTCTGACTGGGGCATGCAGTGTGGGCCGAAGCCCACCTGCATTAAACATGACATTACTACCTCAGCTGTGATGGGCAATGCAATGGGATATTGTTATGTACCGCCGGTGGCTTCCTGGCACCCACCCATGCTGTGGGTCCACAGGGAGTTGTAAATGCATCTGTTTCCACTTCTAAAGAACCCCAGTCTGACTGGGGCATGCAGTGTGGGCCGAAGACCACCTGCATTAAACCTGACGTTACCTCAGCTGTGATGGGCAATGCAATGGGATTTATTTATGTACAGCCGGTGGGTTCCAGGGAGCCACCCATGCTGTGGGTGCACACGGAATTCCCATTGCGGAGTTGTACCTGCCTGTGACTATTTATAAAAAAACGCGGTCTGACTGGGGCATGCAGACACCTTGACAGAATGAATAGTGTGTGGCACATAGGTTCCCCATTGCTATGCCCACGTGTGCAGCTCCAGATGGAGGTGGCACAGGATTGGATTTCTCATTGCTTCTGTACAGCATTGTGGGCTATCGCCCCGCCCCTTTTAAAGAGGGTCGCTGCCTAGCCGTGCCAACCCTCTGCAGTGTGTGCCTGCGGTTCCTCCTCATGGCAGACGCACTTATAAATAGACATGAGTGTGGCGTGGCATGAGGGCAGCTGAAGGCTGCGCAGGGACACTTTGGTGTGCGCTGTGGACACTGGGTCGTGCGGGGGGGGGGGGTGTTGGGCAGCATGTAACCCAGGAGAAGTGGCAGCGGAGTGTCATGCAGGCAGTGATTGTGCTTTGTTGGAGGTAGTGTGGTGCTTAGCTAAGGTATCCATTGCTAATGAGGGCTTTTCAGAAGTAAAAGTTGTTGGGGGGGGCACTCTTGCCGCTATTGTGGCTTAATAGTGGGACCTGGGAACTTGAGATGCAGCCCAACATGTAGCCCCTCGCCTGCTCTATCCGTTGCTGTGTCGTTTCCATCACTTTCTTGAATTGCCCAGATTTTCACAAATGAAAACCTTAGCAAGCATCGGCGATATACAAAAATGCTCGGGTCGCCCATTGACTTCAATGGGGTTCGTTTTTCGAAACGAACCCTCGAGCATCGCGAAAAGTTCGTCTCGAGTAACGAGCACCCACGCATTTTGGTGCTTGCCCATCTCTACCAGCCACACCTCTTTTTAGGGTCTCAATACCAGCTACTATACATCTGTATGTATTTAACCCATTACCCACCAACACACCCCCAAGAATTATCTATGATCTCTGCATTGGAGGGAATGAGGAGGAAGAGTAGAAATCTAAAAAGGTTCATTTATTAAACTGGGAGAGAGATATCAAATGCAAATTTACACCAAATCAGTGGACAAGAGCCTTCTTAGGAGCCCAAAGGAGTTCCTTTTGTGCCAATTTATTGGAAGTCCATTTTAAAGTGATTACAAGGTGGTATTACTCTCCCATTAGACTGTCCAGGCTATTCTCGGGAACCAAAGGGTTATGTTGGAGGGGTTGTGATGTAGCAGGATCTCTGATGGATATCTTCTGGGAATGTAAAGAAGTTAGCCCCCTATGAAACATTTACATTGCTACATAGACTGATAGGGTCCTATATTCCCTCAAATCCCCAACTAGCAGTGCTACTCCTGGGCATAGAACCAATCCTGAGTAAAGATAGGATTCTCACTGCTCATATACTACTCATTGTGAAATTAATGATTGCTGGAAGCTGTAGAGCACACAAGGTACCTCCCATGCAACAGGTCATTGAATTAATTAGCAAACACTGCTTTTTTGAGAAAGCCTTAGCAGTGAGACATAACTGGCTATCTACTTTCCAGGAAACATGGAAAGGGTGGCTTAAGTATGTGGATAATTAGAAGAAAATAAAACCATAAATAATGAGCAATAAAACTACAGAAGGAATAAATGGTTATGAAAACTCATACGGAGACGGTGAAGAGAGGCGAGAATAGAAGTGTGGTAAACCGCCTCACCCCACCCCACCTCCTCTACCCCGCACAATATTCTCTATACGTCAAATAATAACCCTCCCCAACCCACTAAAAATATTTAAAAGGTAGTAGCAATCAAATTAACAGGAAACTGTAGATCCAATGTCAAGATACAAAGATTTATTTGCAGGATAAGCAGAATTTACAGGCTAAATGCCAAATTATCTATGTTGTTTCATAATTGTTTGCTAACAATGTTTTCAGAGAAATTAATCTCCTCTATTGTTGTGTTTATAAAAGTTTTTTTTTAAATTGTATGTTGTTCTTTACCTTTTATAAAACAACAATGAAACAAAAAAAATCAGAATAATGCCCTGTTATAAAATAGTAATGCCTCCTTATATTGTAATAATGTCCCCTTATCCATTTATATGATAATAATGCTCCCTTATTGTAATAATGCCCCCACTGAATATCTGTAGAAAAATATATATTCACCTAATCCTCTGTCAGAACAGTCCTCCTCCCTCCATACAATATTACTGACCCGACGCAGAAGGTGCAATGACATAACTGCATTGCGCCTCCTGGGCTAGGCTGACAGCAGTGGATAGATGCTGTGTTGACTGGGGGGATAGGTGGGTATTATGTTTTTTTAAATATATTTTGTGTTGTTCAAGTGCTGAAGAATGATAGAGCAAGGAGCTTACCATTATATATATAAAAAAAGAGAACGACCCACTTCCAACGCCAACCTAAACCGTCGCCATATGCACCTGTAGTAACCCAGTACATGCATTCCTGCCCCCCCCCCCCCATAATGTCATAATTGTCATGTCTTATATTGGAGTGCTGTGCAAATCTGTCTAGTAATTCTGTTATATGTATTTCACAGCTGCAGCGTGTGATGGGTTAAGTGTTTGCAAAGCCTGCAGATTGCCTGTGAATGTATCAATTTATGTCCTGTCATGTGGTATGAGTAAGAGTATAAATAGGAGTGTCTGAGAGCGGGAAGAGGTCCATGTCTTCTGGGTTCCTGATGAAGAGTGCCAGCTACATGAGGGTACTTTTAACTCTCGTGTAGTGAAGAATGGATGAGGAGAGGTTTCCTGCATTGTCTGATCTAGAATGAGAGAGAAGTGAGCCCCAACTGGAGAGCGAGCGTGAGAAAGAAGTAAGTGGAGTTTTTGCCAAGGCCCAGTGTAGAGGTACTTTTATCAATTGTTCACACCTGAGCATCCTGAAGTCTGGGACCGGGTGGAGGTACTCTTCTTCAATTGTTCATGCCCAAGCGTCCTGAAGTCTGGGACCACTGGGTGGAGGTATGCGCCTTCAATTGTTCACACACGGGCGTCTTGAAGCCTGGGATCACTGTGTGGAGGTACTCTTTATCAAGTCTGTCTAAATGCCTGCACTTGGAAGATTGTCTACTTTTCCTTGTACTGCTGGAGCTTGTCTAAGTAAAGTTATTCCAGGCTCTGACCATTCCCTGAGACCTGAGGTATGTTATATCTGTCTGCAGTTCAGTTATTCTCCACCAAAGGTCATTTCGGTGTGTATCGGAATGGTGGCATTAACCGTGACAATAGCCTATCCCTGTTCTACTATTTATTGGGCATCTCTATCCTGGGGGTGTCCGGAAGAGGCCCAGCGCTACCCTGGCTATGACTACGTGCGTCCCTCCGGGAGGGAGCGTGGTAAGTGCCGCCGTGACAAGCTATCATCTTACCCTCCCCGCTCCTCAACGTATGCCCTATGTCCGGGGTCACCCTATGGGACACTGCACACCCTGTAATCCGAGACTATATAAATTATATATCAAAATGTCGGAAACAAAATGATGAACCTATTCCTCAACTTTATTTAGCGTAAATACGCTAATTTTAAAAATAAAGAGCTACAACTTAAAAGAAACTTTTTTTGTTTTACTACTAATAAAACTAAAGTGGAAGAAAATTTCAGTGAAAAGAAAAAGATTAAAAAATAGCCTTATACATGTCATGGAAAAAGCATAGCAAAAATAACTTTGGCAACTCAAGAAAAAAAAATAGTGCAGTAAAACCACCACCTGGGTAAAATCTCTAAAAAGTGGTCTGGGTCCTTTGTGGTTAACCCCTTAGTAACCAGCCCATAGTGTTTTTACATCCACCTAAGTGGGCTTTAATCCCTAAGGACGAAAAAACATGGAATAAAGCCACGTGGGCTATGGATGTGACGGCTCCATGCTGTCGGTGCCCGGAGGTAGCTGACAACATGGAGCTGTCATCCTGAGCTGTGGGAAGCCAACCTTTTCCCCCCGCAATGCAATCGGCGCTATCCAATAGATAGTGCTGATAACATTAGAGTGCAAAAAAGTTTTTAAAAAGTTGAAGATTCAGCTGCCCTGATGGATCGGATCCATGGGGGCAGCTGAGATTACTCACCCCGGTCCTCCGTGCTGTCCCACGGTGATCTGGTCCTCAGGGACTTAACGCCGGCCTTCTGCGCATGAGCGCCAATTGGCATTACATCAGCTGCATACGCAGAAGGCCGGGAGCTGCGGCAAATTTAAAATCTCCTGGCTCCCGGCTCCTGAAGGTAGCCAGGAGGCAAGAGATGTCACCAGGGACCGCAGTCCCATGATCGCCATTATCCAATGGATAATGGCGATCACGTAAAAGTGAAAAAAAATTTTTTCAAAGTTAAAGTTTCACCTCCTCTCATGCATTGGATCCATGAGGGGAGGTGAAAATATTCACCTCAGTCCTCCATGATCTCCGGCGGCAATATACAGCTGCCATGGGCTTCTGCGCGAGCATCAATGTGGAGCGCATGCGCAAAAGGTCGGAGAACCTCGCAAACTTAAAATTCCCCTGCACCCAGCTGTCAAGGATATCCGAGTGCAGGGAGATGTCCCCGGGGACCGCTGTATGCGGTTCCCGGTCACGTGATCACTGCTATCCATCGGATAATGGTAATCATAAAAAGTTAAAAGGTGTATTAAAAAAAAAAAGAAAAAGTTTAAAAATTAACATTTCATCTCTGCTTATGGATAGTATCCGTGAGGAAAGATGAAATTACATACCCAAGGTCCCCGGATTTGGCCCTAACGGGATCTTTATCCGCATACCTTACCCCGGCTTTGGCGCATGCGCCCGTCAGCATAATGGTAGCCAAGAGCCTGGAAATGTCAGGGGAGGCCGCGGTATGCGGTTCCTGGTCACGTGATCACTGTTATTCAATGGATAATGGCGATCGTGTAAAAGTTTTTTTTTTTAAATCGAAGTTTCATCTCCCCTCACCGATGCGATCAGTGAGAGGATATGAAACTTCTTACCAAAGGCTCCCGCATTTGAACTCCGACGCAACCCTCCTCCATAGATCATTCTGGCTTCTGCGCATGCGCCCGCCAGCAAAATGCTGGACACATGCACAGGTGCTGGGGAGCCTAGGAAATTTTAAATCTCCTTGCTCCCGGTGACCAACAGTCCCCGAGGTCCTGGAGCAGTGACCGGAGGCCTTGTTGAGCGGTCCCCGGTCACGTGATAAAAAGGTAGCGATCTACCATTGAGCCGGTCTCGCATGACAAGATAGAAATTGTGGATTCCGCATGCGTTTGATCAGCGGTAATACGCGGATCAATCAAATGCACAGATTACACAATTCCACTCACATTAGTGGGCTGGAATTACGTAATCACTTATAGAAAACAGAACGCAGCATGTTCTATATTACTGCAGATATCTGCGACATAAAGCCAATTATATTCTATGGTCGTGGACATACCCACAGCCCATACGCAACTACACTGTATACTGGCTGCGGGTACCCGCATCATCGCTAAGCGTTGGCGGGGGAGATATAAACAAGAAAAGGTTCTGCGCATGACCGCCTGTGTGAGTACACAGTTATGCGCAGTACATTACGCGGCCGTACGCAGCTGGGATCCACTGTGGGCCTACGAAAGTAGATTCCACATACGGTCATGTGAGCACAGCATTATTCAGACCGCTACCTGTAATGCCTACGTAATTTACAAGAAGCCCCGAAACGCTCTCCTTCCTGCAGTTCCAGCTTGTTGAATGCCTTCTGTGTGAGACCGCCGCACCGCAGCAAGCTTACGAAGCCTCACAGAGCTCCGCGTTTTACACCCCATCCCTGCCATCGAGGTCAAGAAATAGCCCTAAAAAAGCATAGGAGGAGGAGAGCTACCCGGTTTTATTGCCCCATGTGCCCATCTCAACCAGGCCCCCATAAGTACACCTGTCTTCGAACATACCACACAGTTTAAATTATTACTTTTATCTAAGATTAAGGGAACGCCAAAAAGGGCGCAGAGGAGGGGGGATTATGTTTAGGAAGGGAATTTTTTTTCTGCACAATTGTGCAATGGAGCCTGGAATTTATTCAGTTGTGCCCTGAAATCCAATGGGTGTTCCTTCCATTATAGGCCGAGCCATGTGTCCTATAAGTCGATTAGGGCCACAATGCATATGTTTCTGAACATGGGACAAACAGGGGGATCCATTTTGAGGTGCAAGTCTTCATTTATATGTGTGCTGTACAAAAAATAACTGTTTTTAAATTCACACTATTGCCAAAAAAATGAAAATCGTAATTATTTCCTTATGCTTGCTTAGATTCATTCAAAAATTGTGGAATCAAAATATGCAGTACACCCCTAGATGAATTCGTCAAGGGGTCTAGTTTTCAAAATGGGGTCATTTGTGGGGGTTCTCCATCGTTTTGGCAGCTCAAGGGCTCTACAAGGGGGCAATGGGGCCAGAAACACCTTCAAGCATTATCTCTGTTCTGAAAGCCACAGCCAGCTCCATTCATTTTGGGCCCCGTTATGCATACAGACATAAAACTAGGGCCACCACAGGTATGTTTTTTAAATACAGGACAAACAGGGGGATCCATTTTGGGGTGCAAGTTTTCATTCCTATGTATGCTGTACAGAAAAAAACAGTTTTTAAAATAACACAATTGCCAAAAAAATGAAAATCGTAATTGTTTCCTTCTGCTTTGCTTAGATTCATTCAAATACTGTGGGGTCAAAATACGCATTACCCCCCTAGATAAATTTGTTAAGGGGTCTAGTTTTAAAAATGCGGTCATTTGTGGGGGTTCATCTATCGTTTTGGTTGCTCAAGTTCTCCACAGGTGGGCAATGTCTCTGTTCTGAAAGCCACCCGCTGCTCCTTTCGGTTTGGGCCCCATTGTGCATAAGGACATAATATAAGGGCCACAACAGGTATGTTTTTCAACACGGGACAAACAGAGGTATCCATTTTGGGGTGTAAATCCTCATTTTCATGTGCACTCTAAAAAAAACCCTGCCTTTAAAATTACATATTTGCAAAAATAGGAAATTTTATTTTTTCTCCTCTAAATTCCATTAACTCCTGAAAAAAATTGTGGGGTCAAAATACTCATGACCCCCCTCAGTAAATAAATTAAGGGGTGTAGTCCTCTAAAATTGGGTAATCTGTGAGGGTATCTATTATTCTGACACCTATGAGCCTTTGCAATCTTGGCTTGGTAGACGAAAACAAGATTTTCCTCAAAATACAATGGTAAATTTGTACTAGGGACGAGCGAGTATACTCGCTAACGCACTACTCGCTCGAGTAATGTGCCTTAGCCGAGTATCTCCCTCCTCGTCCCTAAAGATTCTGGGGCCGCCGCAGCTGACAGGTGAGTTGCGGCGGGGAGCAGGGGAGAGCAGGCGGGAGAGAGGGAGAGAGAGATCTCCCTTCCATTCCTCCCTGCTCTCCCCCGCAGCTCCCCGCCCTGCGCCGGCCCCCGAATTTTTCGGGACGAGCGGGGAGATACTCGGCTAAGGCACATTACTCAAGTGAGTAGTGCCTTAGCGAGTATACTCGCTCATCCCTAATTTGTACCCTTCCTAAATGGTTAAACAAAACAAAAGATTTTCAAATGGGCATTCAGAATAAAGTAGACAGATGGAAATATATATATATCTTATCAAAAAATTGTACAGTATGTTTGCACATATTTGATATATTACAATTTAAAATGTGAAAAAATGACAATTGTTCACAATTTTGACACTTTTAATAAATATACACAAATTATATCGGACTATTTTTACCCCCTAAATGAAGTACAACATGTGGCGATAAAACAATGTCAGAATCACTGGGATATGCAAAACCTTTACGGAGTTATTCTATGTTTAAGTGACACATGTCAGATAAGGGGTTAAAGCTGGAGAAGCTTGAACTAATGATTGTGATTATAATTATAATTTCACAGGTCACAATGTATGCTGCTAATGTGTTCAAATCAGTATTCTGGCTTATAGACATATACTGATATCCCTTATAATCTTTGCAAATTGTTGACTCTGAGAGAAGACAATAACTTTAGTAACTATATTAAATAATTAAATAGAATATAATTTTACAACATTTTTCATGTACAAAAAGGGAAGTTGTTATTTAAGCGTCCCTAGCTTTAAAGTGTTATGTCCCTTTGTACATCCCCATCAGTGTGTTTATAATGAGCCTTAATTGATACAGTGTGAATATATTTGTTGTGATCTGTAGGCATGAATATGGATGTGGCCTGAAGCTACTCTATAATCAGTTCCATTTAATAGTCTGCACGTGTGAGCTGATCCAGTGAGATGTGCTTGCAGGGTGAATGAGTGTATTCTAATTTTGTTGAGGAAGGGGGGGTTGTGAGCATGGTTATGCATAGGCAACACGCACACATATAGAAATAGATACACACACAGATGACACTGTTAATCCCTTATTGTAAAGTGAAAAACTGTTATAAACAATACTGTTCATCACCTCCTCCGTGACATCTGACCCAAATTGCCATGGACAAACTTTTTTTGACTGTTCTAGCTGCACCATTCAACTCGGCTACATCGCAAGAACCTGAACTGCTCTGCTAGCCCACTAGTACCTGTTGAGCTGTACTTTACAGCCACAGCCTGCTCAGCATATGAAGAGTTGAACTCCTTTGGTTCTGGACTCAGTCATGCCAACTTGAATCTCATGCACCAATCTGTTCCTTACATATACCCTTCATGTTCCCTTTGTCATTGCCTGTTTTCCTGTGCATTCTGTTTGTTCTGAGTTTTACCCTGGCTCGAGCCACCTTGCCTTGCTGTTACATCCATCCTTCCTTTCTCACTACCGCACTGCCGAACTCCTGGTAGAATCCAAAACCAGCGGATATATTTTAGAAACATACATAGATCATGACAACTGCTCAGAATATGAACCGAACATACCAGCATGCATGACCAGATGAAATAGCTATCATAAGTAAGAGGGATTAGTTCATGGATTGACCAAGTCACTTAAACCCGTCAGCCCACATCAAGGGTCCTCCTTGTCTAGTGGGTCCCTACTCAAATGAGAAAACTACCCCCAGGAAACCTGCCTGCAACCAGGGCAATCATCCTGATAAGGATGGCCACGCACCGGAACCTAAAGACCTAACTAGCCCAGAGATGGTAAACGATCCACAGCGGGACAGGACACAGTTCATACCTACACACCAAGAATTGCATGCAATCCAGAACAAGACTGTTCACACCACATGTCTAGCCACCTGCACAGACACAGAGCACGTTGCTGTTCACTCCATAGAACAGGACTCCACTCAGAACTCTCAAACATACAGATATCAAACCATAGCTAGCCCAAGTGTCCTCACACCAAGGGAAAAGAGAGTTAGCCACTGTGCTGACATACAGGGAACCATGTCAGGAATCACCCATCTGACCATATGAGACATCAAACGTCTGGAGACTGCACCTGTAACAGGGGAAGGGAGAAGGAGGTCCGCATAAGATGCAGATGAGGACAACAAGTGTCCATACTGTCCTCAGGGAAGGATAGAGAAACATTTCAGACAACAAGGTGCGAGCACGCACATCCTGACACTTGCCTTGTTTTTTTGCCCCGTATCGCGTATATCCATTACAACCTACCGCGTACCTCCCAACTTCATGGTCAGTCAAAGAGGGACACTTAGGGTTCACTGTGTGACACATGCATTTTTACATCCATATCTATACACTTCAATGCTTTTAATTTAAAGGGGTTGTCCCGCGATAGCAAGTGGGGTTATGCACTTCTGTATGGCCATATTAATGCACTTTGTAATATACATCGTGCATTAAATATGAGCCATACAGAAGTTATTCACTTACCTGCTCTGTTGCTGGCGTCCCCGTTCGCCATGGTGCCGTTTAATTTCAGCGTCTAATCGCCCGATTAGACGCGCTTGCGCAGATGGGTCTTTTCCCTTCGGCTCGGCAGCAGCGGCGTTCTGGCTCCGCCCCCTTGTATGCGTCATCGCGTAGCTCCGCCCCATGATGTGTGCCGATTCCAGCCTCCTGATTGGCTGGAATCGGCACATGTGATGGGGCTGAGCTACGCGATGACGCGCACAAGGGGGCGGAGCCAGGACGCTGCTGCTGCCGAGCCGAAGGGAAAAGACCCATCTGCGCAAGCGCGTCTAATCGGGCGATTAGACGCTGAAATTAGACGGCACCATGGCAACGGGGACGCTAGCAACGGAGCACGTAAGTGAATAACTTCTGTATGGCTCATATTTAATGCACGATGTACATTACAAAGTGCATTAATATGGCCATACAGAAGTGTATAACCCCACTTGCTGCCGCGGGACAACCCCTTTAACCCCTTAGTGACGAAGCCTGTTTGCGCCTTAGTGACGGAGCCAAATTTTGGAAATCTGACATGCATCGTTCTATGTAGCATAACTCTGTAAAGGCTTTACATATCCAAGTGATTCTGACACAGTTTTTTCGCCACATGTTGTACTTCATTTTGGTTGTAAAAAGAGACCAATCTAATTTGTGTATATTTATTAAAAGCACCAAAATTGGAAAAATTTTGAAAGAATTGTCATTTTTTCACATTTTCAACTGAAATATCTCAAATATGTCCAAACATAGTGTACAAATTTTTGATAAGATATATATTTCCATCTGTTTACTTTATTCTGAATGCACACTTGAAAAACTTTTGTGTTTTTTTTTTAACCATTCATAGGACGTACAAATTTAACATTACTTTTCAGCATTTTAAGGAACACTTTGTTTTCCTGCACCAAGCCAAGTTTGCAAAGGCTCATGAGTGTCAGAATAATAGATACCCCCCCAAATGACCCCATTTTAAAAACTACACCCCTTAATGTATTCACTGAGGGGTGTCATGAGTATTTTGACCCTACCAGTTTTTTTCAGGAATTAAAGGGGTTGTCCTGCGCCGAAACGGGTTTGTTTTTTTTTTAACCCCCCCCCCCCCCCGTTTGGCGCAAGACAACCCCGATGCAGGGGTTAAAAAAACAAACCGGGTAGTACTTACCCGAATCCCGGCGGTCCGGCGTCTTCATACTCACCTGCTGAAGATGGCCGCCGGGATCCTCTCTCTCTGTGGACCGCAGGGCTTCTGTGCGGTCCATTGCCGATTCCAGCCTCCTGATTGGCTGGAATCGGCACGTGACGGGGCGGAGCTACACGGAGCCGGCATTCTGCACGAGCGGCCCCATTGAAGACAGCAGAAGACCCGGACTGCGCAAGCGCGGCTAATTTGGCCATTAGAGGCCGAAAATTAGTCGGCACCATGGAGAAGAGGACGCCAGCAACGGAGCAGGTAAGTATAAAACTTTTGATAACTTCTGTATGGCTCATAATTAATGCACAATGTACATTACAAAGTGCATTAATATGGCCATACAGAAGTGTATAGACCCACTTGCTGCCGCGGGACAACCCCTTTAATTCAATTTAGAGGAGAAAAAATAAAATTTCATATTTTTGCAAATATGTCATTTTAAAGACATATTTTTTCTGATAGTGCCCATGAAAACAAGGATTTACACCCCAAAATGGATACCCCCGTTTCTCCCGTGTTCAGAAACATACCCATTGTGGCCCTAATCTTATGTCTGGATGCACAACGGGACCCAAAATGAAAGGAGTAGTCGGTGTCTTTCAGAACATAAATTTTGCTTGAAGGCGTTTTAGGCCCATAGCACTTTTGTAGAGCTCTTGAGCGGCCAAAACCAAAGAGAACCCCCACAAGTGACCCCATTTTGAAAACTAGACCCCTTAACGAATTTATCTAGGGGTGTCCTGCCCATTTTGACCCCACAGTTTTTGAATGAATTCAAGCAAAGCAAAAGGAAAAAAATTTGATTTTTGTTTTTTTGGCAATTCTGTCGTTTTAAAAACTGCTTTTTTGGTACAGCACACATATAAATGAAGACTTGCACCCCAAAATGGATACCCCTGTTTGTCCCGTGTTCAGAGACATACCCATTGTGGCTCTAATCTTTTGTCTGGATGCACAACGGGGCCCAAAATGAAAGAAGTAGTCGGTGGCTTTCAGAACAGAAATTTAGCATGAATGTGATTTAGGCCCCATTGCCCACTTGTAGAGCCCTTGAGCGGCCAAAACGACAGAGAACCCCCTCAAATGACCCCATTTTGAAAACTAGATCCCTTAACGAATTCATCTAATTGTGTACTGTGTATTTGTACCCTACAATTTTTGAATAAATCTAAGCAAAGCAGTAGGAAAAAAATTACAATTTTCATTTTTTTGGCAGTTGTATCAATTTAAAAACTGTTTTTTTTGTACAGCACACAAATGAATGAAGACTTTCACCCCAAAATGGATACCCCTGTTTGTCCCGTGTTCAGAACCATACCCCTTGTGACCCTAATCTACTTAAAGGACACATGGCTAGGCCTATAATGGAAGGAGCACCCGTTTGATTTCAGGGTACAACGGAATAAATTCCAGGCCCCATTGCCCACTTGTAGAGCCATTGAGCGTCCAAAACGATGAAGAACCCCCTCAAATGACCCCATTTTAAAAACTAGACCCCTTAATGAATTCATCTAGGGGTGTATTGCATATTTTGACCCCACAGTATTTGAATAAATCTAAGCAAAACAGAAGGAAAAAATTACGATTTTCATTTTTTTGGCAATTTTGTCAATTTAAAAACTGTTTTTTTTTTGTACAGTGTACATAGGAATGAAGACGTTCACCCCAAAATGGATGGCCCCGTTTGTCCCGTGTTCAAAAACATACCCATTGTGGCCCTAATCTACTTATAGGATACATGGTTAGGCCTGTAATGCAGGGAACACCCGTTGGATTGCAGGGCACAACTGAATACATTTCAGGCCCCATTGTTCACTTGTACGGAATAAAAATTGACTCCCTAAAAATATTCCCCCCACACACACTCCGCGCCCTTTTCTGCGTTCCCCAAATCTTAGATAAAAGTAATAATGTGAACTGTGTGGTATTTCCGAAGACAGGGGTAATTACAGGGGCTGGTTGGGATGGGTACATGGGGCAATAAAACCGGTATCCCCCCGTCTCTCATGCTTTTTGGGGGGGTATTTCTTGACCTCAGTAGCGGGTATGGGGTGTAAAAAGTGGCACTCCATGAGTCTCCGTAAGCTTGATGAGGTGCGGCGGTCTCGCACAGAAGATGCTCAACAAGGTGCTCCTGGAACTGCAGGAAGGCGAACGTTCCCGGGGCTTTTTGTAAATTGCGTATTACAGGTAGCGGTCTGAATAACTCCGGGCTCATGCAGCCGTAGGTGGAATCCGCTGTGAGCCCAGCTGTGACCCTGCGTATGGCCGCGTAATGTACTGCGCATAACTGCCTACTCACACAGGCGGTCTTTTTTTTTGTTTGTATTTCCCACACCGTCGCTTAGCGATGACACGGGTACCCGCAGCCTATATACTATGTAGTTGCGTATGGGCAGCGGGTATATCTGCGACCATGGAGCACAATGGGCTCTATGTTGCGGATATCCGCGGTAAAATAGAACCTGCTGCGTTCACTTTTCTGCGAGTGGATTACGCAATTCTGACCCGCTAATGTCAGCGGAATTGTGTAATCCAATGCGATTGATCTGCGTATTACCGCAGATCAGACGCATGCGGAATCCGGCCTAATGGTAGATCGCTACCTTTTTATCACGTGACCAGGGACCTCTCAACGAGGCCGTCACTGCTCCAGGCTTTCGGCGACCGTTGGTCGCTGGGAGCAGGGAGATTTTAAATTTCCTGGGCTCCCCGACTCCTGCGCATGTGTCCGCTGTTTTGCCGGCAGTCGCATGCGCAGGATCCGGGAAAGTTCATGGAGGAAGATCGCGTCGGGGTGCAAATACGGAGGCCTCCGGTAAAAAGTTTCATCTCCTCTCACCGATTGCATCGGTGAGGGGAGATGAAGCTTCACCTTTTTTTTACTTTTACGTGATCACCATTATCCATTGGATAACGGCGAACACGTGACGAGGAACCACTCACCGCGGCCCCCCGTGAAATCTCCAGGTTCTCGGCTAAGTTTTGTAGCCAGGAGCAGGGAGATTTTAAGTTATCCTGGCAATCCACGGCTTTTGCGCATGCGTCCGCCATTTTGGCGACGGGCGTGTGCGCAGAAGCTGGGGTAAGGTCCGCAGATAAATCTGCGGGCCTTAGGTACATAATTTTATCCTCCCTCACGGATATGATCCGTGTGGGGAGATGAAACGCAAGCTTTTTTAACTTTTTAAAAACTTTTTAAAACTTTTTTTTTACTTTTACACTTTTTTTTCCCCTCACTTTTTACACTTTTTTTTTACTTTACATGATCACTGCTATCCATTGGATAACAGTGATCATGTCCCCGGTATAATCTCTCTGCTCCCGGCTACACATGGCAGCCAGGAGCAGAGGGATTTTAAATTTCCCGGGGCTCGAGCCCCTCTGTGCACACGCCCGATGTCAATCATCGGGCGCGCATGCACAGACGGGGACTTCGGGTCATCGGGGAGGACTTAGGTGAGTATTTTCACCTCCCCTCATGGATCCGATCCATGAGGGGAGGTGAAAAGGACTTTTTTAAAAACTTTTTAAAAACTTTTTCACGATCGCCCCAATGGATAGCGGCGATCGCGTGCCCGGGGACCGCTACCTTCAGGAGTCGGGAGCCAGGAGATTTCAAATTTGCCGGGGGCTCCCGGGCTTCTGCGCATGCACCTGACGTCATTGTCTGGCGCGCATGCGCAGAAGACCGCCGGCGGGTCCGGGAGGACCCGATCTTCGTGGGACACCGCAGACAAGCCGCGTGAGTATTTTCAGCTGCCCTGATGGATCCGATTCATCAGGGCAGCTGAATCTTTACTTTTTTACACATTTTTGTTTACTTTTTTGCGATCGGCGCTATGCGCTATCCATTGGATAGCGCCGATCGCAATGCGGGGGGGGGGGGACTGCCCCCATCCTGGGATGACAGCTCCATGCTGTCGGCTACCTGCGGGCACCGACAGCATGGAGATGTCACGTCCTCAGGCAGGTGGGCATTAATCAAAAGAGGATGCATAAAACTACGTCCTCTAGGATTAAAGCCCACTTGCTGAGGACGTAGTTTCCCGATGGGGCAGTCGTTAAGGGGTTAAACATTAGTACAAAACTAATCAGAATATAGAAATTTTTATGATCCAAATTATACAATGTGATGGAATATTATGCAAATTGGGATCTCAGATATAGTTAGGAACCATACATATAGTTTATTGAACAATATGGTAAGTTTATGAATGCAAGTCTATTTCCACGGTCAAAAAAAGAGAGGGACATTTAAGGGACAAAGAGGGACAGATGGCCTAATATTAGTCTTGATATTCCCTGAGGTCAAGGAGCTAGCGAAACAAGTTGGGAGGCTATCAGGAGTGTTTTTAGCAGAGTTTGCTTGACTGTGTTTTGGCTTCTTGATACTGAGGAGGGTGTTTGAGTCTTCCACTCAGTGCATAGGGAGCTTAGGGCAGTTTTGCACCTCCAATTGGGTGTATCACCTCACTCTTTCTCCCCTTTTTTCTTATATATGATCCTTTGCTTTTGATTGGGATCACATATTTCAAGCATTTTCCTAAACTGAGAAGAGAGTTTGAGTCTTCAATTCATGTCCCTGGGAAATTGGGTAAATCTGTACTTTCATACAGGTGATTTACCCAATGAGTGTCTATTTGTTTCAGACAGCTTGCAATTTGCATTTTTCACCTTTAAAAAGTGAATTCAAATTTATATCTGAGTTATATTTTAGGGAACTTGGTCATTTATGACCCTTGCTGGGCTTCTAAGCCACTTCTTTCTTATCACTAATTAGTAACAGGACCTCTCCTGTTACCACAATAAGTAATAATGACCCTTCTTTACCCCCAACTAGTAATAAGACCCTTCCAAAACCCCAATTAGTAATACTTCTCACAGTGTTGCCCTAATAAGTAATAGGATCCCTGCTGTGGTCCCACTAAGTGATAGTGCACTCATTGTTGTCCCCAAAAAGTAATTGTGCCCCTGCTATTAATAAGACTCCCTCTGCGGCCCCAATTAGTAATATATCCCCAACTGTAGACCCAATTGGTTATAGTGACCCTTCCATAGCCCCAATTGGCAGTAGTGACACCAATTAGTAATAGGGCCCCTATAATGCCACAATAAGTAATAGTGACCTGTCTTTAGCCCCCATCTAGTGAAAAAGAGACCTCTAGTAGACCCATTTAGTAACAAGTCACCCCTCTATGGCCCCTTCAGTTAATATAAGCCTACCTCTGTGGCCCTGAAATCTATCCGCTTGTAGAACTTATAGCCGCATTTTGACACCAACACACTCACAGAGGAGACATGACCTGACATTCAATACAGCATAACCTTGTTCCTTTGTCACTCAGAGTCCAATATATACTGGAGCCAGGGGCAGGAGGAGTGAGGTTGTAGTGTTAGTTTGTCATTTCATGCGGTACAAGTGAGGTTATAAATGTGAGTGCTTGAGAGCAGAAAGAGGTCTTCCATCTCGTCTACCTGAGAGAGTGCTAACATAGAGCCACGTAGAAGCACGTTCAGCTTCTATGCAGGGGAAGATGGAAGAGGAGGATTGATATCCCACAGAGTTTGGAGTGTGGATGTGAATGGAGTGAGTCCCACAATCAGAGTGAGAGAGAGTCCTTCAAAAAGTTCTGAACAGGTACCAGTTCACACTACAGGCTTTTCCTGTGCGGCCATCCAAAGTCAGGATCACCGGACAGAGGTATGCTACTGAGTCACACCCATGGTCCTGCCGTGGTGCGTGTTTATTGTTTAAGCCTTCCTGTCAATAATTTTCTGCCAGAGAGTCTGCGGAGTGACCCCTACCCCCTTCCTCCTCTGGAGTGCTCCCAGTTCAGGAGCGGTGCCGTACAGATAATGTGGACTGTAGGACTGGTTTTCATCCTGTATATCCCCCCTACCTCTGAGCACTAACCTTCTGTCACTTAAAAAGAATTATACCTGCATTGCTTTAAATACCTGTTGTAAAAGTTTATTATTCAGTAAAAGTTATACCGGGCCCTAACAGTTCCTGGGGACCCGAGGTACTATACACAAGTCTCTGTGTTCTTTTCTCTGTCGCGTAGCATACCGGTGTGTGGGAACAGTGGCATTACAAGTGATAAGTACTACTACTTCCCCCATCCCGTTTATTGGCATTTCCTATCATCGGGGTGTCGAAGCTGACCTGCGATTCTACTCTGGCCTTAGCTGCATGTCGGCCTTCTGGGACCAGAGACGGGTAAGTGCCGCTGTGACAAGCCAGCACTTATCCCTCCCAGCTCTTCACGTTAGCCAGGTGCCCAGAGTCACCCCTCTGGGGTGTTGCAAGCTTATGCTGCGCTGCGTCGAATGTCAGGTCCTGTCAGCTGTGTGAGTATGTCTGTGTCAGGACGTGGCTGTAACCTCTATGAGTGAAGTGAATAGAAGTGGTGGCAGGGTGACTCCAAATACTTGCTTGGGACCTTCTCATCCACCCAGCACAAGCCAGAGCCAACTTCACTTGATGACAAAAGAGGGGTCACAGGGGGGCCCGGGCCATTGGGTTCAATACAGCAGTTGGGCTCACCTTATTTTAATTTAAAGCATATTTAATAGAAATGAAAAAAACAGCACATACTCACCTCCTACATCACTTCCTGGCAGCTGTAATGGGCACGCTGTTCCATGCTCCCTGTGTTGTGGGTTCATGTGACAAACACATGATTGCTGCAGTCAGTTCCTGCCTGTTCCCATTACAGCTGCTGGGGAGCGACACAAGAGGTGAGTATGTGCTGTTTTTTAATTGCATACAAGAGGATGTTGGGGGCATTATTACGAAATGAGGGCACTATTTCTGAAAGGGAGAAAATAGGGGCATTACTAAAAGGGGGCGTTATTACTGAAAAGTGGGTGTTATTATTGAAAGCAGACAAACGGGGACATTATTACTAAAAAGGGGCATTATTATTAAAAGGTGACCAATGGGGTATTATTACTGAAAAAGGGCATTATTACTTAACCCCTTGAGTGGCACGCCCGGAAATTTTCCGGGACGAGCTCCACTGCTCATAGCGACATAGCCCGGAAGATTTCTGGGCTATGTATCACTATGGGAGCTGTAGAGCACAATGCCACAAGCTGTGACAGTGTGCTCTGCCTGCACAGACCCACAGAGAACAAAGCAAGGGCTTTGAAAAACCAGCAGAAGATATTGCCGATATGCCGGCAATCTCCTGCTTTGTTTACAGGTTGCCATAGAGACCATCGGCTTGTCAGAAGCAAGCCGATGGTCTCTGTGGCAGGGAGAGCTGGTGCTTGGCTGTGAGAGGACAGCTAGGTACCTGCTCTTACAGCAGAGATCAGAGAAAACCTCCGCTCTCTGCTGTGTTAACCCTTTACATGCTGCAGTCTATGTGACTGCAGCATGTAAAGGGCTGTCACTGCAGCATGTAAAGGGCTGTCACCATCGGACCCCCCGAATGTGATCAGGGGATCCTGATGGGTCCCTGTGGAAGTCCCCTAAAGGGACAAAAAAATAAAAAATAAATAAAAATTAAAAAAATTATTAAAAAAATTATAAAAACACTTGTCTCCCTTTACCTTGTAAAAAATCAAAAATACAATCACACATGTGGTATCCATGCGTCGTAATAACCCAGAGAAGGAAGTTAATACATTATTTAACCCCTTAATGACATGGCCCCTTTTTTTCTTTTTTCCCCATTTCTTTTTTTCCTTCCCCCTCTTTAAAAAAATCACAACTTGTCCTGCAAAAAACAAGCCCTTATATGGCCATGTCAATGGAAAAATGAAAAAGTTATGGCTCTTGAGACGCAACTGCAAAATTAGTTGAAATTCAATGATTAGACCATTTTAAAAAACCTGCCGTGGTGGGCACGACAGGGTGGTAGGAAACCTGCCACTCAAGGGGTTAAAGGGTTGTTGAGTGGTTGTGAAGCAATTTTCTCTGCAATACCTGTTAAAATTACATGTTTATAAAATATCATCTATATATCGACATACTCAAATATTTGGTTAATTTTTTTAAATTAAATTAAAAACTGTTTATAACTATAATTGAGAAATGGTGATTTTAAAATGTCACATATAAGTAGACACACGTATATAAAATGATAGATGTCTCCTTTGAAATAATTAAATAAAGATATTCCAAATCTAAAATTTCACTTAAAGCGAACCTGTCACATCCCCACAGCACCATAAACTAAGTTATGCTGCTGTTAGGGGACGTGACAGTTGCCACACATGGGTAGGAGTCAAAATATTCATCACAGGAAAATACATCATCAATTTGAAAATGAGGCAATGGTGCTGATTGATCGTGTTGGTACAGAGGATCAGAATAGACATTTTGGATAGACTGCTTCCGATCGCTGTCGAGCACTACCTGCTGAACAACAGTCAGCCCGAAGGTCTCTACTTCTGGCAGCAATTAATATTTATGAGACATACACATCACCAAAGCTACACTACCTTGTAGTGCCTCCACATGGTGTTGCCCAAGGTCATTTGATGCCACATCATTGTCACAGCCACAATCTGCCATCATCCCAGTCTTACAAATACCATCAACATCATTATCTTCAGTATGGCTCAATAACCCGGCATTACACCCAACCATCTTCACAGAACTTTTTTGCGACACACTTTCTCTCACGCCACAACGTCTGCCTATTCTTCGTCTTCTCATTCATCCTCAAACCCTTACCAGTTCTCATCATCACATCTTTCCATTCAACCTGCTCCTCCTTATCATGATTCTGTTCACTCCTATTCTGACACTCAACATCTTACATCAGTCTTTGCTATGCTACATTCTTCTTTTGATCCTTGTGCTCTTTGTCTTACCAACAAACTACATAATTTTTTTTCCTTGTTTTCAACCGTTTTTATATATTAAGTAGGCTGTGTAATGTAACCAAGAGTCAAGTACAAGTGGTGCCTTGACATAGGAGTTTAATCCGTTCCGAGACGGAGCTCTTAAGCCAAAAAACTCGTATGTCAAAACATTTTTCCTCATTGAAATGCACTGAAACGTTATTAATGCGTTCCAATGCATTTTAATGGGTAAACAAACTACACGTAAAAAAAAAAATCAATACTCACCTACCGCCAGCGTTCCCTGATGATCTGCGGGGCTACTGCAGGCTGTCGCTCTCTTCTCCAATGATGTCATTAAATGGCTGTGATTGGTTAACCCAGCTTTTATTGGCTAATGCGGCACTGAGTTAACCAATCAGAGCATTAGCTTAGCCCCGCATCCACAAAGCAATGCTCTGTGTCGTCGTAGAGGAGGGAGAAACAGCCTGCAACAGCGCCACAGACCTTCGTAAGGACGAAACGCCAGCGACAGGTGAGTATAGATCCCCCCCCCCCCCCCCCCAAGCCTCAGTTTGCGAGTTTTTTGACTTGCAAGCAGGCTCGTACACCGAGTTTTTGCTCACAAGTCAAAAAACTCGCAAGCTCAGGCCCTTGCATTCTGAGGTACCATTGTATTACATAAGTAATACTTTTATTGACTTAACTCACACATTTAGGCCCTTAAGAACACAGTCCTTTTTGCCCATTTTCGTTTTTTTCTCCCCCCTTTTTTGCTGTATTACTTTTTATATTTTTTCAAAGATATTAAACTTTTTTACATTTTGTGTCACCATTTTATGTCAGCCATAACTTTTTTTTGTTTTTCAGTCGACATAGATGTCCCTCATTTTGTGTGACACATCCTGTAATTTCTGGTGGTACCATTTTGTAGTACATACGATGTTTAAATGCCGCTGTCAAAATTGATAGCATATAAAGGGTTAACAGCTCCGATGAGTGGCACAGTTTATCGGAGGTGTTGCGGGTGGGTGTTGGCTGTAAGAAACAGCCGGCACCTGTGTTGTATGGAGCGAGATCACTGTTGTGATTGGTTCATCGAGTGCTGGCTTTGATTGGATTTGTGGTGCTCGAGAACCAATCACAGCTAGCGCTTCATAGAGGTGGGGATTTTGAATCTCCAAACCAGGAAGCACTGAGGGAAAACTTCAAGCAAGTCTGCCAGAGCTTCCCGGCATTTAAAGGGTTAACAGCTCTGGTGAATGGCACAGCTTATGGGAGCTGTTGCGGGCGGGTGTTGGCTCTAAGAAACAGCTGGCACCCGCGTTGTATAGAGCAAGATAGCCCAGCATTTCCATTTATACATACCCTGAAGCTGCAAGACGTAACTGTACATCTTGTAGTGTTAAGAGGTTAATATGGCAGCTTTGTAGGCTATTCAAATGGCTCAGCATCAGCCTGGATAAAGGGGCATTGAAGGCAATATGTCATCAACTCACAGAGTGAGTAGTAGTGCTGTAGATGGTAGAGGTACGACCATTGAGGAGACCACACAAAAGTTTGGGTGGTCCTCATATGGTGCCCGAGTGGAGGAAGCACGTGGCTGACAGTGAGCATGATCATCAGGCGGCAGGTATTGGCCGATTAGTTTCGGGAGCTGGGCAGCAGGTGAGGCTTTGCCAGTCTTGGTAGGACACTGGCACGATTGGGACGTTGGGCTCCCCATGTGCTTGCTATGAATAAAGAGTGGCTCCTGCCACAGAAGTCTTCCAAAATACACGCTGGGTGTGAGTTATGTTTACTGTGGCATCATGGTTTGGGGAGTCAAAGAGAGCCCAAGTGCATAGCAGATAGCCTTCCCTTAAGGCCACTTTCACACGGGCGAAAAAATTGCCCGATTTTCTTGCAATGCGACAGTGCTACAAATTGCATATATGTGAAGCCCATGCTTTCTGATGGGTTTTTTCACATTAGCGATGTTTTGAAGGCTGCTACATTGAGAGAATATGAAATTGCAGCATGCTTTATAAAGCTGCGATTTGTGATGTTTTGTAGTCCATGGTCCCCTATGAAGCCTTCCTTTGTATTGTATTTCCCTATTGGGTCTTCTTTTGTGGTGCCATGCAACTTTTACAGTAGGAAATCCTACTGTAAAAGCCCTAAAATAAGACCTAGCTGAATAAAAAAATTAATAAAAGTTCTCCGCCATAGCTTCTTGGTCAGGATTTTGAATAAGCCCGCCTCCAGGTGTAGTGGTCCAGAACATTCATTTCTGGCCCCCTCCATAAGTGTATTCTATGTAGTGTCTTGTGTGGATGTACTGTGCAGAAATTGTCTGGCCATCTGTTATGTGTATTGCACAGCTGCAGCAAGTGAGTGGTTAATGCTTGCATGAGGCTGGGATATGCCTGTAAATGTTTAAATTTATGTCCTGTCACGTGGTATGTTAAAGGCTATAAGTATGAGTGATTTGGGTATAGTAAGGGGGAGTCCATCACAGTGAGAGTGAGTAAGAGAGTTCCTGAGTCTCCGATCTCCAATGGTAGTGGAAGGAGCGAGTGCCAGCCACATGGGGGTACCTTCAACCCTCATGTGGTGAAGTGATGGAGGAAGAAGAGAGGTTTCCTGAGTGTCGCAATGCCAGGAGCCAATAACAAGTGAGGAGCAAGTGACAGTGAGCGTGCAGAATGAGTCTGATCATGCAGAGGTACTGTTCTCAGCTTTTAATCTGTGGAGAGTCAATCCCTTACCCCTTCCAGGAGCGGTCCCGGACAGATAACTCGGACTGTCTGGCCGGTGTCATCCTAAGTCTTTCCTTCCAGGAGTGGTCCCATACAAATCTCAAGATTGTAGGGCCAGCGTCATCCTGAGTTTCTCCCAGATCATCTTGTTTATGTGTGACCTGCATCGGTGTATCGTTATACTTATGTACCCTGTCTTCAGTTAACTACAGTAAAGTTTGCCAGGCCCTGACCGTTCCCAGGGACTGAGGTACTTAATCATTACTTCGTGTGTGGATTCTATTCTTTACCGCTGATGGCTCATACCGGTGGAAAATGAATGGTGACATCACGAGTGACAACCCTGCTATCTATTTAAATGTTTACTGGCCATCTCTATCATAGTGGTACTCGGGCCGAGGTCGCATGTAGCCCTCTGGGAAGGAGTCTGGTCAGTGCCACCGTGACAAGTGACTGCTTTGTCCTCCCAGCTCCTTTGCGTAGGCCTCGTGTCCTGAGTGGAACCTCTAGGTCGCCACACAGGAAGCACTGCTGTGATTGGTTCATTGAGCGCTGTGATTGGTTCATTGAGTGCTGGCTCTGATTGGCTGAGCCGCGGCGCTCGAGAACCAATTACAGCCAGCGTTTCCTTGAGGCAGGGATTTTGAATCTACAAACGAGGAAGCTCTGAGGGAAAACTTGAAGCAAGTCTGCCAGAGCTCAGCCCCCCCAAAGATCCCAGCAAAACAGCGCTACAAAGCTGCGCAACTTTGTAGCGACATAATCTCGATATTGCAGAAAATCGCACTGAACACAGATGTGTGATTGCTGCGATTTTCTTGCGGCTATATCGCTGTGGCCCGTGTATGAAAGAGGCCTAAAGGAATATAAGAAATTGGATAGTAACATTACAGTATAAGGCCTTAGTCAGACGGGCGTTTTTAGCCGCGATTTGCGCATGCGCATGCGTCCGGCGATTTTATAAAACCATTGCTTTGCAATGGTATCGGACACATGAGCGCTTTTTATGCACTCGTCCGATAAATTATAGAACAAAAAATCGCAGATCGCACCTATCTGTGATTCCTGTTCTCTTCTCTATATGCGCTCAATGGGGCCGGCGGCAGCAGCGCCGACCCCATTGAGAACATATAGAAGACAAATCATTCTTCTCTGCCACAGCTGTAACAGCTGTGGCAGAGAAGAACGATGTTTGCCCATTGAATTCAATGGAGCGGCAATACAGCCGCTCCATTGAAAGCAATGGGCTGCCTGCGTGCGCGGGGTGAATTGTCGGGAAGGGGTTAAATATATAAACCCTTCCCTGCAATTCATCCTAAAATGTGTTAAAATAAAAAAAAATTGTATACTCACCTTTCCGCTGCAGCCGGAGTCCAGCCGCGGCCGCTGTCAGTTCTCCTGAACTGCTTCTTGGCACTATTCAGCCGGCGGGGCTTTAAAATACCCGCCTGCTGAATGATCTGCCTCTGATTGGTCACAGCCCTGACCAATCAGAGGCTGAAAACACTCACACACCCATTCATAAATTCATGAATGGGTGAGTGACTGCTGCCTCTCAGCGCTGAGCCAATCAGGGGCAGGTCTGACTCACATCCATTCATGAATTCATGAATGGGTGTGAGTGAGGCATGCCTCTGATTGGCTCAGCGCTGAGCCAATCAGGGGGCAGGTCTGACTCACACCCCCTTCACACCCACTGCAGGACGGCCGCGCAGAGCTCCGGCTGCCGGCAGAAGGTGAGTATACAATTTTTTTTTATTTTTACACATTTTAGGATGAATTGCAGGTAAGGGCTTATATATTTAAGCCCTTACCGACAATTCATCCCGGGCTCGCCCGCAGCGCATTGCTTTCAATGAAGACGGCTGTTTTGCTGTCTCCATTGAATGCAATGCGCTGGACAGCTCCGGCCCGCTTCTAATGAAACGCGGCTAGGAGCAGATTTTCGGGCGATTTGCGGGCGACTTGCGCGCACCGGTCACGCGATTTGCGGATGCGCATCCGTCATGCGATCCGCAAATCGCGCGAAAAAACGCCCGTCTGACTAAGGCCTAAATGTAGAACAGCCCACAGCCGTGCTTACAAACTTTAAATCTAAAATTTCTGGAAACTTATTTCCTGTTCCACTGGGAACGCCCAAATAAGACAGCGACGCCCCTTTTAATGTAAATTAGTGATGCGGTTTGTGGTACGATGACTGCAAAAGTGGTCACTGTTGGCACATATGACTGAGGGGAAAACAATACACTTTAGTAAAATTAGCTATACTATATACTGTTTATCAATGGCAACAATTTACATCTTGTCTTACTAGCAATTGTGGGATACAATTGTGCGGCTTCCATTGAATATCTGAATTTGCTTTTCAGTGATTATATTACTTTATTTGTGTATACTTCTGTACTTCCTATTGTGCTATGATATGCTGTGTAAATCTCAATGACCTTGTGTGCTTATGTACCAACCTGCCATGTTACTTTAGGAAAATGAAGGGATTATAACTGTTTGTGGATATGGATCTATATCACATTTCAACTCTATCTGAGGTTAAGCATATTTGCGTGACTTTGCGAGCCAAGTTTTACTTGTAATTGTTTCCATTTTTCATCAGTTTATCATTCAGCTCATTCAGTCCATGGTTGGTCTGTCAGGGAAGTCTGGAAATGCCTGGGAATGGTTTGAGAATGACTAAATGATCGCCTTTTACAAGCAAGGACTGGCAAATGATAATCAATGATTTTTATGCATGCACAAAAATGATTGTTCATTGCTCATTCTTTGGCCATACTTACACGATTATCGTTCATTTTCACACAATTCAATTATTTTATCATTGTTTTGTGTAAAAGGGCTCTTAGGTTGACCAAGAACAATGGACTGTAGTGATAGTTCCTATGTAATGAATATTTAATTGTTCCAGCATATCAGATCTGATCTCTATCTGCCTTGTGACTACTTTATAAGGGTGGCCTTGCATAGGTCAACTTTCATCTGAATAGTCGCTTTAACCCCTTCATGACGCGGCCCTTTTTTCCCCCCATTTTTGTTTTTTCCACCCCCCTTTAAATCATAACTCCTTTATTTATCCGTCGATGTCTCTGTATGAGGGCTTGTTTTTTGTGGGACGAGTTGTAGTTTTCAATGGTGCTATTTAATGTACCATATAATGTATTGATAAACTTTTAAAAAATTCTAAGTGGACTAAAATGAAAAAAAAACACATTCCGCTATCTTTCAGTGCGTCTTGTTTCTACGGCGCACAAATTGTATGTTTTTTTTTTTTACTATACTACTCTTTTTTTTTCAAATATATTTAATTTTTTCAATTATTTTCTGCGGTCATCTTGTGTGCGCAATAAGTTTTTTATTTTTCTACAATTAAAAAAACGTTATTACTCTTTTTTTCACTTTACTTTTAAGTCCCCCTGGGGGACTACAATATGCGATACTTTGATCGCTCCTGCAGTATGACGTAATGCTATAGCATTACGTCATACTGCATTCTGACAGGCAGCCTATCAAGTCACTCCACGGGGGTGGCTTTATAGGCAGTCTCTCAAGGCAGCCCAGGGGCCTTTCAGAAGGCCCCCGACAGCTATGACACCTGCACGGCTCCCCCAATCTCACCGCGGGGGGGGGGGGGGGGGGGTGTACGGGACCGACAGCAGCATTTAAAGGGTTATTAGCTGCGATCGGCTGAACGGCTGATCGCAGCTATTTCCCGTGTGTGTCAGCTTTAGTAAACAGCTGACGCCCACGCTGTATGCAGAGAGGTCGCCCCCCGACCTCTCTGCATACATACCCCGACGCTCTAGGACGTAAATGAACGTCCTGGAGCGGAAAGGGGTTAAATTGTTGCTAAAGCATACAAATGAGTGTTTGTGTACTTTTAAACAGAGGGAATTGCTTGGAGCATTTACCTGGGTCAAAATATTGTTTGTCAACTAGTGAAGGGGTGCGAGGTACTTTGGCGTGCGTGTATTTGAAATTTTGAACACCCCCTTCCGTTTCCAACAAACACTCATTGGTTGCCTAATTCACTGAACACACATAAATATGTGCAAGCGGTGTTCAAATGAACACTTACTGCTGCCGTCTCTCGCTAGACCAAAACCCGACGTGTTCCATAGCAGTGAGTGTGCTTTTGAAGACCAGCAGGACTGTTCAGTTCACTTGCATGTGCAATATTTATGTGTTTTTGGGAACCAATAAGCATTAAATGGAATGGCAGAATGTTCAAGAAAAACCGGAAGCTAATCAACATTCAGTGGGAGGTACATGCCGAACAAGCACACACCTCCCTTCAAAGTTGTTGGCTGGTCATAGAAAGACAACCTGTTTACACCAGATGATAACACTGGACAACAAAAATGTTTTCCTTTCTCAAAATAGTTAAGCTACCCTAATTTGGGGTCAGCAAACACGAATATGGCATTAGATTTAGATTAGATCATGCAACTGTTGGGACGATAGTTCTTCTGTGCAAAACCATTCTAATACCTGTCCCAGTGATGAGCATCAATCACTCTAGAAAGGTCAGAAACACATACGCGCATGCGCTAATGCACTAACCACTACAGAGTGTAGTAGTGCATGCACAGTTTTTTTGACTATTCAAACTCTGCGCTAATGCTCACAAGTTAAAAAGAAAAAAGTGGGAAGATAGGTCCTGCCTTATCTTTTCTTGCATGTACGATTTTGTCGCATAACAGGACAAAATCACACCTATGTGTTTTAGCCCAAAAACTGTAGCATTACCCCGACAGTGTTATTTTTTTCTGTGACTCACAAGCGGCACTGTGTTACAGGGGAGCCATTGAGTTTGGCAGCCATGGGCGAACTTTGGCTGTCATTGCTATGCGCATAGTAGTAATGGAAAGGTTAAGCTAGATCGGTGAGCTTCTTAGTGACTGTAATTATAATACGGTTCATGGACAGTGGGGTGTGGATTCTGTCTCTTGGGGTGCGTAACCCTTTGGAGATATCTGATGTACATGTATGCTAGATGTGTGCATGGCTTATATAAAGTGAGCTTGGGAGCCAAGCCCGCTCCATACACCATGGGTGTTGGCTGAATTTGACAACTGACACGAAGCTTCAGAGGCCGGGATCAGCTGTTAACCATTTAGATGTTGCTGTCAGTACTGACAAAAGCAATTAAATGACCCAAAAAAGGTAGGGGGCTACCTCTATCTACCAAATGGCATAGCCTGCAACAAGATCCAGCCTTGAGTATTGTGAACGCTGTGAGTAAAAAAACACAACACCAGAATTGTTCTTTTTTGGTCACCCTGTCTCCAAGAAAGTCTTACCCCAAATTGTACCAATAGAAACTACAGGTCGTATCGCAAAATCACAATCCTTAGTGCAACCCCAAATTGTCATTTTTACTGCACTGTGTACGATTAAATACAAACACCCCCCCCCCCCTTCAATGGCTTAATTGCGATTTTTCTTTTCTTTCTATTCACACGGTCAGGCTGCAGCGTATTTATGCCACAGCCTGTAATTCCGCGCTGCTAAAGTCTCTCCCCTTCACCTTGCGGGCTGATAGCGGCAAAAGAAGCTCCCATAGAAGACTATGGGAGCTGCCGGCAAGGGGAGGGTGAAGGACTTTAGCAGTGCGAGCCGCTGCTAAATTCCCTCCCCCTTCCCTTTTTTGACGGCTCTCATAGGCTCCCATAGGAGTCTATGGAACAGCTGGTGTATTCTGGCAAAAGATGGGATAAGGCCGGCGGGAATCTGCAGCACCTGTGCTGTATCTTTTCCGGACGGACAATTTTGCGCACCGGAAAACCGCCTATCTGAACAAATGCATTGGAATCCATTACTTCACATGGTCGCGATTTTCGGACAGCGTTTTATCACGGCTAAACAGCTGCGATAAAACACTTGTGTAAAAGAGCGAGTATGTGCGGGGACGAGTGCCGGGCATCGTTTGCCCGACATTCGTCCAGTGCAATTGGGCCTTAAGGGTGAGACTAGCATTGCTAAATCTCTCCCACTGGGTTGGCTTTACCAGGAGTGTTCCTTTAATCTTTACTGATGCAGCATTACATGGCCACCAGATAGTTTAGGTTGCAGGGTGTTATCTATTACAGATGTGAGACTAACATAAATGTGGTGGATTCAGACAAGTGTATTGCAAAATACCCTTGCTCCTGCACAACTTTTTTTCACAGTGAATGAAGGTACTTATTTTACTATGAGCAGGTCATGAGTTCACGGCCCTCCCAAACCATGGCGCACTCAGCCCCTCCCCTACACATAAGCTCCACCCCTCACATGGTCTCCATGCATTGTAGGCTTCTCCCCTGCTAACTGCTCCTGTTACCCGCTACTCCCTCCAGCCTCTGCTGTCACCCCCTCAGTGATAGCACCCGGGGTGGCCCGCACTTGCCGCACACCCCTTCCTACACCACTGTCTTACAAGGGCACAACACAAAATTGAAATCTATGTTCTGGGGCCCCCAGTGGCCTGTGCTCTATACCATTGTGTAGCATACCCATGCCTTCTTATTCAAATACGCTATTATTTCAATATAGGACATCAGTATTGAGATATAGCGCTGGATCCATCTTTTTGACTACACCCTGTATACCTGCCATTCATTGCTGTTTTATAAAAAAGATCTACTGAGTAGTGTTTTTTGTAGCAGTTGGGTATATTGAAAACAATGCAGTCTACACTTTTCCACAAATTAGAAAGGTATACAGGTGTATATTTATGATAATGTATGTGAGAGTACTCCCGATGTAACAAATCTTATCTTGACACTTTACATGCTTCCTTCCTTATTTCTATCTGCACAGAAATCTCTGGAACAGCAGGATCGGGGTTCACCTGCTACCTCTGCTACCCCTTCAGCTAACCCTAGATTGGGATCCTCACTAATTGACCAGGCCTGCCCTATAACATTTTGTGCCCGATGATTTGGTTTTGTCTTTATGAGTATTGGGCTATTTGCTTCCTGTTGGTAAAGCTCAGCCCACAAGAATGCAACCAGAAGATTTGTTCGCACTACTGTTTCATTATTATAGTCAACATATTTCATTAAGCTGGCAATAATCTGTCATCGGCAATCCCGTAGAGATGGATGGAACGGCAGTGTGCAAGCGTGACCGCTGCTCCATTCATACTCTGCACCCAATTTCTAGTAATCAGAGGGGGTCCCAGTGGTGATCACCACATATCACCTATCCTGCTATAGTGAAACAAGCCCTTTAATTGTGACGACAAGTTCTAAAACAATCTCAGGATATACACAATATCTTCTATATATTTGTCAATGTCTGTTTGTTTGTTTGAGCATCCCGCACAAACGGTACGACTGATTGACATGAAATTTTGCACATAGTAGAAGGTTATAAGCTAAATAAATTAAGAAATTTGTTTGTCTCGGCAACCTTATTTACATTTTTTGCCTTTGCTTGAATTTTAATGCAGCAAAGCCCAAATTTGCTTTCACCAATAGATTCTATGGAATCAATTTACTATTCCTGGTTATTTCAAAGAAGTAATTCCCACTAGAAGAGTCAGACTGAGCGCTGACAATCTGTGTTTCAGGACTGCTTTTTAGCCCCAGTCTAAGGGCGCCCACCCACTGGCGTTTTTTTTCCCCTGCGAAATTCGCAGCATTTTTTTTTCTCCTGGGGTCTATGGGACTTGTAATGTTAAAATCGCGATCGCGCAAAATCGCAATTTACCGCGAATCACGGTAAATTGCGATTTTGCGCGATCGCGATTTTAACATTACAAGTCCCATAGACCCCAGGAGAAAAAAAAATGCTGCGAATTTCGCAGGGAAAAAAAAACGCCAGTGGGTGGGCGCCCTAAGGGTGCCCACCCACTAGCGTTTTTTTCACTGCGAAATTTGCAGGGTTTTTTTTTCTGCAGGGGGTCTATGGGACTTGTAATGTAAAAATCGCGATTTACCGCGATATCGCCATTTTGCGCGATCGCGATTTTAGCTTTGCATGTCCCATAGCCCAAAGACCCCTGCAGAAAAAAAAACCTGCTGCGAATTTCGCAGTAAAAAAACGCTAGTGGGTGGGCACGGGTGGGCACCCTAACCCTGGTGGAGCCACCAATCATTTGCCCATTTTGTCCTTCGTAATTCCGCCTTGGATGTCCATGTGGATAACAGTTAGCAAAAGTCCTATGTCCCCAGACAGGAATACATGGAGCAAATATATGAACACCGACCCTTATTTATCAAAACTATCTAACAGTAAATCAACAAACAGTAAAAAACAGTTTTTGGTGCCCATAGCAACCAATCACAGAGCAGCTTTCGCTTTACCTCAGCAGTAGAATATATAGGAACCAATGACGGCGCAGCTTTCATTCTACCTCAGCAGAATAATCAATGAAAGCTGAACTATGATTGGTTGCTATTGGCAACAAATGATGCAAAATTTTACTCAAATCGGAACAGAATTGGGGATTTGTATACAACACAAACAAACAGATTTTGTGTTCTAGATATAAAATGCCAAGCAAGCGAAGGACTTGTTACCTTTTGATGTATTTATGCATCGTTCTGATATCATCTTTTCCTACTTAAAATGTCACGTTTTGTATTGCATGCATTCTGTATCTGGTACCCGGGCTAGTAGATATATAAATGCAAGAGGAAACCCGGTCGATGAGTCGTCAAGGCAACTAAAAAACTTCCCTTGTGACCAGGTTTTGCTTCTTACTCTTTAGACAGCCACGGGGCGAGTGTTTCTGTGTCATCTGGGGAATTGGGAAAAGATTCTATCACTAGTGCTTTGGGGACTGCTACAGTATGACTAATGGAGAAGTAAAGAGCGTTTACTTGACTATTGGGAAGGTGGGTGGGCTACTATTTGGGAAAATATAAAAGCCTGCTATGACTAATAGGGGAGTGAGAAGGAACAGTTTTTACTACTGGGGAAGATATGGGGGCATTTCGTATGGCTACTTGAGAATGGGAGAACATGTTGTGTTTCTACTAGGAAACAAGGTGACTAGAGATGAGCGAACACCAAAATGTTCGGGTGTTCGTTATTCGTAACGAACTTCCCGTGATGCTCGAGGGTTCGTTTCGAACAACGAACCCCATTGAAGTCAATGGGCGACCAGAACATTTTTGTATTTCGCCGATGCTCGCTAAGGTTTTCATGTGTGAAAATCTGGGCAATTCAGGAAAGTGATGGGAATGACACAGTGACGGATAGGGCAGGCGAGGGGCTACATGTTGGGCTGCATCTCAAGTTCCCAGGTCCCACTATTAAGCCACAATACCGGCAAGAGTGGGCCCCCCCCCCTCCCAACAACTTTTACTTCTGAAAAGCCCTCATTAGCATGGCATACCTTTGCTAAGCACCACACTACCTCCAACAAAGCACAATCACTGCCTGCATGACACTCCACTGACACTTCTCCTGGGTTACATGCTGCCCAACCGCCCCCCCTCCCCCCCCACAGCGCACACCAAAGTGTCCCTGCGCAGCCTTCAGCTGCCCTCATGCCACACCACGCTCATGTCTATTTAGAATTGCGTCTGCCATGACGAGGGACCGCAGGCACACACTGCAGAGGTTGGCACGGCTAGGCAGCGACCCTCTTTAAAAGTGGCGGAGCGATAGCCCACAATGCTGTACAGAAGCAATGAGAAATAGAATCCTGTGCCACCGCCATCAGGAGCTGCACACGTGGGCATAGCAATGGGGAACCTATGTGCCACACACTATTCATTCTGTCAAGGTGTCTGCATGCCCCAGTCAGACCGGGCTTTTTAATTCATAGACACAGGCAGGTACAACTCCCTATTGTGAAGTCCCTGTCGACCCACAGCATGGGTGGCTCCCTGGAACCCACCGGCGGTACACAGAAATATCCCATTGCATTGCCCAACACAGCTGAGGTAGTAATGTCGTGCTTAATGCAGGTGGGCTTCGGCCCACACTGCATGCCCCAGTCTGACTGGGGTTCTTTATAAGTGTACAGATGTAGTAAAAACTCCGTGTGCACCCACTGCCTGGGTGGGTGCCAGGAAGCCACCGGCGGTACATAGAAATATCCCATTGCATTGCCCAACACAGCTGAGGTAGTAATGTTGTGCTTAACCCTTTCCAATCCAATTTGTATATGGTTTTCCTAGGGGGCTTACTCTTTTTCTGCTGTTATACAACGGCGCTATATGCTGGCTAAAGCCAGTACTGCATGAGCTGACACGTAGGATAGGCTCCGACAGCAGAGAGGCTGGCAATATACAGTAAGAGAACCCCGACGGACGTCTACCAACAACGGAGCTGTACAGCCTTAAACCCTAATGTCTTCACAGGTCACACAGTGGACTGGAAAGGGTTAATGCAGGTGGGTTTCGGCCCACACTGCATGCCCCAGTCAGACTGGGGTTCTTTACAAGTGGACACATGTAGGTTTAACTCCCTGTGGACCCACTGCCTGGGTGGGTGCCAGGAAGCCACCGGCGGTACATAGAAATATCCCATTGCATTGCCCAACACAGCTGAGGTAGTAATGTCGTGCGTAATACAGGTGGGCTTCGGCCCACACTGCATGCCCCAGTCAGACGGGTTCTTTAGAAGTGTACAGATGTATTAAAAACTCAGTGTGCACCTACAGCATGGGTGGCTCCCTGGAACCCACCGGCGGTACACAAAAATATCCCATTGCATTGCCCAACACAGCTGAGGTAGTAATGTCGTGCGTAATACAGGTGGGCTTCGGCCCACACTGCATGCCCCAGTCAGACGGGTTCTTTAGAAGTGTACAGATGTATTAAAAACTCAGTGTGCACCTACAGCATGGGTGGCTCCCTGGAACCCACCGGCGGTACACAAAAATATCCCATTGCATTGCCCAACACAGCTGAGGTAGTAATGTCGTGCGTAATACAGGTGGGCTTCGGCCCACACTGCATGCCCCAGTCAGACGGGTTCTTTAGAAGTGTACAGATGTATTAAAAACTCAGTGTGCACCTACAGCATGGGTGGCTCCCTGGAACCCACCGGCGGTACACAAAAATATCCCATTGCATTGCCCAACACAGCTGAGGTAGTAATGTCGTGCGTAATACAGGTGGGCTTCGGCCCACACTGCATGCCCCAGTCAGACTGGGGTTCTTTACAAGTGGACACATGTAGGTTTAACTCCCTGTGGACCCACTGCCTGGGTGGGTGCCAGGAAGCCACCGGCGGTACATAGAAATATCCCATTGCATTGCCCAACACAGCTGAGGTAACGTCAGCTGTAATGCAGGTGGGCTAAAAATTAATTTGATTACACTGTAGGCGAGGGCCCACAAAAATTGCTGTATCAACAGTACTAATGTACATCCCAAAAATTGGCCATGGCCAGCCAAGAGGGCAGGTGAAACCCATTAATCGCTTTGGTTAATGTGGCTTAAGTGGTAACTAGGCCTGGAGGCAGCCCAGTGTAACGAAAAATTGGTTCAAGTTAAAGTTCCAATGCTTTTAAGCGCATTGAAACTTATAAAAATTGTTCTGAAAAATTATTTGAGTGAGCATTGTGGCCCTAAGAAAAATTGCCCGTTCAGCGTGATTACGTGAGGTTTCAGGAGGAGGAGCAGGAGGAGGAGGAGGAGGAATATTAGACACAGATTGATGAAGCAGAAATGTCCCCGTTTTGGATGGTGAGAGAGAACATAGCTTCCATCCGCGGGTGCAGCCTACGTATTGCTTACGTATCGCTGCTGTCCGCTGGTGGAGAACAGAAGTCTGGGGAAATCCAGCCTTTGTTCATCTTGATGAGTGTTAGCCTGTCGGCACTGTCGGTTGACAAGCGGCTACGCTTATCTGTGATGATTCCCCCAGCCGCACTAAACACCCTTTCCGACAAGACGCTAGCCGCAGGACAAGCAAGCACCTCCAGGGCATACAGGGCTAGTTCAGGCCACGTGTCCAGCTTCGACACCCAGTAGTTGTAGGGGGCAGAGGCGTCACCAAGGATGGTCGTGCGATCCGCTACGTACTCCCTCACCATCCTTTTGCAGTGCTCCCGCCGACTCAGCCGTGACTGGGGAGCGGTGACACAGTCTTGGTGGGGAGCCATAAAGCTGGCCAGGCCCTTAAAGACTGTTGCACTGCCTGGGATGTACATGCTGCTCGATCTACGCACATCCCCTGCAACATGGCCCTCGGAACTGCGCCTTCTGCCACTAGCGCTGTCGGCTGGGAATTTTACCATCAGCTTGTCCGCAAGGGTCCTGTGGTATAGCAACACTCTCGAACCCCTTTCCTCTTCGGGAATCAGAGTGGGCAGGTTCTCCTTATACCGTGGATCGAGCAGTGTGTACACCCAGTAATCCGTAGTGGCCAGAATGCGTGCAACGCGAGGGTCACGAGAAAGGCATCCTAACATGAAGTCAGCCATGTGTGCCAGGGTACCTGTACGCAACACATGGCTGTCTTCACTAGGAAGATCACTTTCAGGATCCTCCTCCTCCTCCTCCTCCTCAGGCCATACACGCTGAAAGGATGACAGGCAATCAGCCGGTGTACCGTCAGCAGCGGGCCAAGCTGTCTCTTCCCCCTCCTCCTCATCCTCCTCATGCTCCTCCTCCTCCTGTACGCGCTGAGAAATAGACAGGAGGGTGCCCTGACTATCCAGCGGCATACTGTCTTCCACCGCCCCCGTTTCCGAGCGCAAAGCAGCTGCCTTTATGGTTTGCAGGGAATTTCTCAAGATGCATAGCAGAGGAATGGTGACGCTAATGATTGTAGCATCGCCGCTCACCACCTGGGTAGACTCCTCAAAATTACCAAGGACATGGCAGATGTCTGCCAACCAGGCCCACTCTTCTGAAAGGAATTGAGGAGGCTGACTCCCACTGCGCCGCCCATGTTGGAGTTGGTATTCGACTATAGCTCTACGCTGTTCATAGAGCCTGGCCAACATGTGGAGCGTAGAGTTCCACCGTGTGGGCACGTCGCACAGCAGTCGGTGCACTGGCAGCTTAAAGTGATGTTGCAGGGTGCGCAGGGTGGCAGCGTCCGTGTGGGACTTGCGGAAATGTGCGCAGAGCCGGCGCGCCTTTACGAGCAGGTCTGACAAGCGTGGGTAGCTTTTCAGAAAGCGCTGAACCACCAAATTAAAGACGTGGGCCAGGCATGGCACGTGCGTGAGGCTGCCGAGCTGCAGAGCCGCCACCAGGTTACGGCCGTTGTCACACACGACCATGCCCGGTTGGAGGCTCAGCGGCGCAAGCCAGCGGTCGGTCTGCTGTGTCAGACCCTGCAGCAGTTCGTGGGCCGTGTGCCTCTTATCGCCTAAGCTGAGTAGTTTCAGCACGGCCTGCTGACGCTTGCCCACCGCTGTGCTGCCACACCGCGCGACACCGACTGCTGGCGACATGCTGCTGCTAACACATCTTGATTGTGAGACAGAGGAGGAGGAGGAGGAGTGAACATGAGAAGTTTAATAACTGTGCTGTGTCCCTGCTTATGTGTCACAGCTCACACGTCTCCACAGGCGTAAGGACGCACAGAGGCTGGACAAATAGATTTGTTTTCAGTTTTTTCCCACCAACAGGCAGCACTGCGTATATTCAATGAACATGAGAAGTTTAATAACTGTGCTGTGTCCCTGCTTATGTGTCACAGAACGTGAGGGTAGCAGAGTTATTATAACTCTGGCAGAGCAGGTATTTTTTTCCCAATTAAGGAAAGCAAATGGCGAAGCCAGCTGTAAAGCGTAGCTGGGTGCGTATGATTTAGCAATGTTTTTCACGCAGCTCACACGTCTCCACAGGCGTAAGGACGGACAGAGGCTGGACAAATAGATTTGTTTTCAGTTTTTTCCCACCAACAGGCAGCACTGCGTATATTCAATGAACATGAGAAGTTTAATAACTGTGCTGTGTCCCTGCTTATGTGTCACAGAACGTGAGGGTAGCAGAGTTATTATAACTCTGGCAGAGCAGGTATTTTTTTCCCAATTAAGGAAAGCAAATGGCGAAGCCAGCAGTAAAGCGTAGCTGGGTGCGTATGATTTAGCAATGTTTTTCACGCAGCTCACACGTGTCCACAGGCGTTAGGACGGACAGAGGCTGGACAAATAGATTTGTTTTCAGTTTTTTCCCACCAACAGGCAGCACTGCGTATATTCTATGAATAATAACTGTGTTGTGGCCCTGCCTATACAATTCTTTCCCTGCAGTATCAATGGAGGGTGGAATGCTCTGCAGAGGCGATTTTGAGAAGCCCAAAAAAAATGCAGCACAGCCAACAGCAGCCTGGACAGTACTGCACACGGATAAATATGGCCCTAGAAAGGACCGTTGAGGTTCTTGAAGGCTACACTCACTCCTAACACTCTCCCTGCCTATGCAGCACTTCTGTCCCTAATGCCAGGTGCAACGGTCTGCAGAGGCGATTTTGAGAAAAAAAAAAATCCCACTGCTAACAGCAGCCAACACACAGCTATCAGTGGCCCTAATAAGGACCTTTGGGGGGTCTTGAAGCCTACACTAACTACCAATTCTTTCCCTACAGCAGCTCCGGTATAAACAGCACTGTCCCTCATCTAACTCACACCGCATCTGAGGCGAGCCGCGGGAGGGGCCGACTTTTATATTAGGCGAACACCTGATCTCGCCAGCCACTCACAGCAGGGGGGTGGTATAGGGCTTAAACGTTGCAGGGGGAAGTTGTAATGCCTTCCCTGTCTTTCAATTGGCCAGAAAAGCGCGCTAACGTCTCAGGGAAGGAAGTGAAAGTAACCAGAACACCGCATGGTGTTCGTTACGAATAACGAACATCCCGAACACCCTAATATTCGCACGAATATCAAGCTCGGACGAACGCGTTCGCTCATCTCTAAAGGTGACCTGCTGTAAGAACCGTGGAAAGTGGTGACTTGCACAAAATTTTCTACCTTGGTGGAGAGTAAGGGCTTATTCACAAATCTTGGGTGCAAGTTTCATCGGACAGCACATAGACACTAATCTATGTGTTGCCGATCTGGAGTGCTCATTGATACGAATGAAAATAGGCCATGCAGCAATTTTTTTTAACGGACCATTGATCTGTGTGAAAAATTTCTCATGTGTGTAGGCTATAATAGATCCATGGGCTGACCATGAAATAAATAGACAGCTCACAGACAAAAGATACACCTGTGTTAATGAGCCCTTATTCAGATGTGTGAGAGTTTTTTCCATACAGTAAGTAGTATTAGTGTCCCTTATATCAGCCCCAACAGTAATAATAACCACAGTGCTCTCAGTAGTATTAGTGACCCCCACAGTGACCTCAGTAGTAATACTGACCCCTATATCAGCCCCGGTAGTAGTAATGAACCCCCACAGTGGTCTCAGAATTAATACTATTACCACTGGAGCTTATATAGGGGACACTATTAATAATAGTGTTCCCTATATTGACCCCAGTAGTAACAATGATCCCCACAGTAACCCCAGTAGTAGTATAGCCCCCTGAGACCGATATACTTAACTCCTCCTGGTCTTCAGAGCGCCGCTGCTCCTTTGCTTAGTGTTGCTGTGGGATACACACACTGACTGAAGTGTGCGTGTCTGGACTCCTCTTCTCCTCTCCTCCTGCAGAACCATTGAGTAGAGGACAGGGGAGGAAAATCCCAGGTGCACATACTGCTGTCAGTGTGTGCATCCCGCAGCAGCAGCGCCGCAGAGTGATTACCAGCCGGGGAGCCACAGCTGGTAATCACCTTCATGGTGACCCCTCATCCCGAAAATGGGACAAACGTCCCAAAAGCAGGACAAATGGCTGTCCCGCTTGGGACCCTGGGGACAGCAAGACTGTTCTGCCTAAATTGGGACGTCTTGTCACCTTACTAGAAAGCCTTTTGGCCCTTAGATGCCATGGCCAATAGCGACTGCAGTATCTAAGAAGATTGACGGACGGAGGGGGCTCCCTGGGTCAGCCCATGGATTCTGCTGGATCATTACGGCAGCCAGAGGCTGAACAATAACTTCTGGGTTTGGCATGTATGGAAACCTTTTAGGGCCTGCTAGAGAATACTGACAGGCAGGCAATAATACACTGTACTACATAAGTAGTGTAGCATATTATATAGGTGGTTAAATAATTACATTTAAAGGATTACAAAAAGTAGAAAGAAACACAAAAATCACCATTTTGCCAACAAAAGATGCTTTATTGTGGGAAAAGACAAACAAAGAGAAAACACATATTTGCTCTGGATGTGCTCCTAGCAACACCTACTATTAAAATAATGTATAATTCAACCTTCTTGTAAACGCTATTAAAAATAATACAATGCCAAAATAATGAAAAAGGTGTTAATAAATAAGTATAGGGTGAATCACCTTCTACCTTTTTCTAAATTAAGAGTTGACTCTTAATTAAAAAAAAAAAAAATCCGGCCTCCACCTTACCCCTTAATAGCCGGCCATCACACACCTTCTTCCTCATCACCCATGACAGAACTGTCATGAGGATGAGGAAATCCCACTGCCGGTAATGGTAAAATTATCATAGGCATGCGCTAAGATGTTACTTAGAAAAAAAATAAAATTCCGGCCTCCTCCGTACCCCTTCATAGCCGGCCATCACTCGCCTTGTTATTTCCTCCTAGCTCAATATAGCACCAAAAGCCGGTGCTATCATGGGCTCAAGGAAATCCATTTACCGGTCAGTGTAAAAAATGCGACACATGCCTATGATATAAAGTGTAGATCAGGGGTGTCAAACGCATTTTCAACAAGGGCCACATTACACTTATGGTTGCCTTTAAAGGGCTGATTATAATTGTATAGTAAGGTCTTTTCACATGAGCATATTTGTGTAGCATATTACGCATGCAAATTTTCCATGCGCAATACGCAGTGAGTAGAACCTTTGGATGTGCAATTGCGTGAAAAAATATGCAGCATGACCTATTTTGGTGCGTATTATGCACTGCAATGGACCGTTGAAGTGAATGGGTAGGTGCAAATACGTCGTGAATATGCAGGAAGCCTGCGCATTCTCTGGATATTTGCGCAGCATTTCAATATCTGTTAAGTCTATGTCCGTTCTTATTTACGTGCGCAAATATACTGTGTATTTGTGCACATAAAAAAAACATGCTGGAGCAGCCATAAAACGCTGGCGTAAGCAATTTTTGGTCAAGCAAATATGCAGTGCATTTTCATGACCAGAATGCGCTTATGACCATGTGAATGAGCCCTAATAGTGATCCCATAGTGGTCCCAGTAGTAACAGTGCCCCCATAATGACTTCAGTAGTAAGAGCATCCCCATAGTGGTCCCAGTAGTAACAGTGCCCCCATAATGACTTCAGTAGTAAGAGCATCCCCATAGTGGCCCCAGTAGTAATAGTGACCCCTATAGTGGTCCCAGTGGTAATTGTGGCTACACTAGTAAGTGACCCTTATAGTGGCCACTGTAGTAACAGTGACCTCCACAGTGGCCGCCGTAGTAACAGTGACCCCCCGTAGCGGCCCAGTAGTAACAGTGTCTTCCATATTCCTTCTCCTCTTGTCTCCTCCTGGTGTCTTTGATCCCAAATAGGTGTCTTCACAGTTCTTCATCCATGCAGGGGTCCCTGCACATTTTATCTTCTGGCCTTCTCTTGATGGTCTTCTAGAGGCTCAGATACGGCTTGCTCTGATGACATTACTAAGCTGATGTCCTAATGAAAAAAAAAAATCCGGCCTCCTCCTTACCCCTTAATAGCCGGCCAGCACACACCTTTTTCCTGATCACCCATGACAGAACTGTCATAAAGATGAGGAAATCAAACTACCGGTAATGGTAAAATTCTCATAGGCATGCATTAAGATGTTACTTAAAAAAAAAAAAATCCGGCCTCCTCCGTACCCCTTCATAGCCGGCCATCACACACCTTGTTATTTCCTTTTTGCCTAAGACAGCACCAAAAGCTGGTGCTATCATGGGCTCGAGGAAATCCATTTACCGGTCAGTGTAAAAAATACTACACATGCCTATGATCAAAACCAGCGCAAATGTTTTGGCGCTAATACTTACTGGAAGTGCCTGAGTCCCTTCATTTCTGCGGTTTCTCTTGGAAGGTCGTTGAAGAGGTCTTGAGTCTTCTGGTCTACACAGTCTTCCCGGGTCTCAGGACGACAGCTTGCTCTGGTTGTTATAGAACTGGTGTCTGGTCCTGGGTTATCTAGGTGACAAGATAAAACCCATTAAATGCGGCCTGGCGTCTGGTCCAGGGTTATCTAGCTAACAAAAGAAAACCCATTGAACGCGGCTTGGTCCTTCGCTGGTATTGGTTTCTTCTTGGCCTCTGCCCTCTCTATTTTGTCCAGATGGAACGGATGGGAACGATGATGAGGTTTAGGTGGCTAAAATAGGAAAAAAGTGTAATAGATAATACTTAAAGAATAGATACAATCTTGACATTACTAGTAAAAAATACTAAAGACAATCACACTAAATGTATTTTCCTGTCAGTCTTACTTCTGTACATTTAGCAACATATCATAGAAGAGGCTCCAAAATAATAAATGATGATATACTTACTACAGGTATAAATGGTGGAGTCAGTTTTAGAGCTTCCACTGCAACCCAATCAATATGCTGAAAGAATCTGTGCTCTCGGATGTTGCCGTTGACTCCTAATCGGCTGGCTGGATCTTCCTGATGAAGCTAAAATGATAAAGCAAAGGTCATGAATATAAACAGTAAAGACAATAAAACTTGTTCAAAACAGCTTTTAGTATTTCTACTATAATAAGCCACAATACTAATAAATATATATATATATATCTCACAATACTAATAAGTGTAACACTACTCACCTGTTCAATGATGTTGTCAATCCCGGAAGCTTCATCATCGAGTGTCGGATAGTATGAATACTCACCCGTAACCATATCTTTTAACATCTCACCAAAAGAATACCAGTCTACTCCGGCATTGTAGTCTTTCCCAGCTCGAATCTACCATGAAGAAGAAAATAGTGGCTAAATGAATCAAAGTCCCACATCTTTAATGTCCCCATGCTGATTTATTCCTCTAATAATTCTATATGATTATGTAATGCACTGAGATTTAAGACTTATCCCAATATTTATAGCGGAAGGGTTTTCTGAGACTGCAATACTGATGGCCTGAATTCTATGGGTCTTACAAAAAGTGTAGTGAAGCCTGTTTGACTGTTTAGGTTCTCCTGACGACCCCCAGCTACCTCATTCAGCTAGGCCTGGGGTGGTAGAGGCCTAAACTAGACATAGGTGTGAGTCTCACCTCTGGGACTCGCACCTATCTGATTTTTATGACATATCGTGTGGATATGACATAAGGTCTGAGATGGAAAGAATTACTTTATAAAGAAGTAGGAAAACTATTCTTCTTACCTCAGGAGCCATGTAGCCTGGTGTTCCAGCATATTTGGTTGCTGTCCGGTCTCCGTACATGTTGTCGATGGCAAGTCCGAAGTCTGTGATCTTGATATGGCCTGTATCAGCTACCAGAACGTTCTCGGGCTTGAGGTCTCTGTCAAATATAAAACAAGAATAAAATGTTGTTTGCAAAGTTCATCTATATCAATTACCTTTGGAAAAATGATCATTTTGAAGTCAAACTTTAATTATAAAGACCTGGAAAAGACAATTAGAATGTAGCTACCTGTGGATGACGCCTTTTGAATGAAGATACTGGATCCCGCAGACGAGTTCCGCACCGTAGAATCTTACAAAAAAACAGTGAATGATTGTGATATCATAATACAAGAAACAGAAAAATTAGTACTGATTAATAGATTGTCTACTGAACATTCAATAAATCCTGGTAGATCACATATAATATATAGTAGAAAGGGGTCCGCAAGGTCCCTATCAAGGTTCTGGTGTCTCACAACAAGCCTTTTGCTGCTGACTATACTATTCTTGCCATAATAAACACTGAACCCTAGAAAGATACAATGCTGATATGAACAGAGATGATCTTTTATATTACTTATTAGTTATGATCACATTTGAAACTGATATAACTTTACCTTGCACTGTGGATATCAAGTTGGCCCTTCATCAGGAGTAAGTTCTTGAAGTCTCCGCAGCTCACATATTCCAGGACAAGTAGTAGATGCATCTGTTAAATAATCCACATATGTATATTTGTTTAGATGGTAGAGTCACCCAAGTATCATAATATCTCCTCATTTATCATAGTTTAAACAGTGACACTAAACTTAAGCTCTAAATGTATACAACTCTATACCTATACACGTAATGTGCTTGGCTGTTATGCACAGGTAAGAAACAGATAAGCTAATGTACCATATAACGGCCAGCAAAAATGCCAAATCAACACTTTTTTGTCATATGTTTGGCCAATTTAACTATATGGACACAGTAGACATATATGTCAGGTGCATTTCCCAATATATATGCCACATATGATGTAAGCAGAGTCATAGAGGGTACCTTTAATGGCATTTCCTAGGTAGTTCATGTAGTACCTTGGTCTGGAAGGCACAGTGTCCATGAACAAGGAACGGGCTCCCGGATGTCATCTGTAGGACTCGTCGCTCCACCATCACGTCCACGTCATCAGCTTCGGCAAGCAGGGCTCTTTTACTGATGAACTTGACAGCAAAGTGTTTGCCTGTAGACGGATCTTCTGCCAGCAGGACTTTTCCAAAACTTCCCCGGCCAATCACATGGTGGAATAATAATCTTCTTTTGATGTTATCAGATGTTCTGGAGCCGGTTGGCCGAACACTGCTGTATCCTAAGAAGGGGAATACATGGAAGAATGAGAAAACATGTAAACATACTGCACATTATTCACACTGATATAATTGTATATGTGCCCCTGAGTAATAAATTAGCTACCACTGCACTCCTTGAGTAATTAATTAGCCACAACTCTGCACCCGGAGTAATAAATTAGCCAACACTATGTTCCTTGAAAAATTACTGAGCCATCACTGTGCCCCCTTAGCTATTAATTAATCACTACTATGCCCCTTAAATAATAAATTAGCCTACACTGTATCCCCTCAATTTTTATTTAGCCACTACTGTGCCCGCTAAGTAATGAATAAGCCATTACTGTCCTTCCTATGTTATTACTTAGCCACCACTGTGCTCACTAGGTAGCAAATGAATCACTACTGTGTCCCCTGAGTTATTAAGTAGCCACCATTCTACCTCCTTCTTTATAAATTAGCCACCAATAAGCTTGTTGAGTAAAGACACTTTGTACCCTTATGTAATGAATTAGCCACTACTATGCCCTCTAAGTAATGTATTAATTACCACTGCGCTGCCTAAGTAATGAATCAGCCACCACTGTGCCCTCTGAGTAATTACTTAGCCAGCACCTTGCCTTTGAGTTATTAATTGGCCACCAATGTGCCCAAAAGTTATTAACTCCTCCCCACTGTGTCCCCTGAGTAATTAGTTATCTATAGCTGCACCTCCTGAGTTATGTATTAGCCACCACTGAGCACCCTAGCTTATTAATTAGCCACATGTCCTCATCTTATTATTACTGTGCCCTCTGAGTAATGAAGTAGCCAAGACTATGTCCCTTAAATAATGAATGAGCCACCACTCTGTGAAGGGAGTTACAATTTAGTCCCCACTGTGCCCCTGAGTAATAAATTAGCCATCACTGCCTCCCATAAGTATTGAACTGGCCACCACTGGCACCCCTATATAACAAATTACCCGCACTATGTTCTTAGATATTAATTTGTCCCCACTGTGGCCCCTAGGTAATAAATTAGTCTCTACTATATAACTCCCCATTTATTAATTAAGCACCTCTGTGCCCCCTGAGTATTGAATTAGCCACCCTTATGTCCCCTGAGTAATTTACTAGCCACCTCTGTGCCGCCCTTAGTGATCTGTTTACAATTAACATGTACCTTGAGTGATGAATTAGCCATCATTGTGCCCCTTAAGCAATGTACTAGTCACCTCTGTGCCCCCTGAGTAATATATTAACCACTACTATGTATCTTGAGTAATGAATTGACCACCAATGTGGCCACTGAGGTGTGTAGTGGTATGTACACACTGTGCCCACTGAGTAATGGATTAGCCACTGCTGTACCCTGAGAGTAATTAATTTGGAACCACTGTGCCTTCCTAAGTAGGAGTTATCCACCACTCTGCTCCCTGTGTGAATAATTTGCCACCACTGTGCTCCCTGAGTAATGAATTTGCTATTATTGTGTCCGATGTGCAATGATTTAGCACCGTCCCTCCCCTGACTGTAATAAATTCATCACCGCGCACCCTGAGTAATATATGAACCATCCTGGCACACAAAAGGCAAGGAGTGAAGAAAAAACGATATAGCCCATCGTTGGATGTTTGCACATGAAAACCAAATGTCCTTCCGCTCAGATGTAGCAGGCCGAGTCCAGTCCCAGAGTACAGATGATAAATGTGAAGATTTGATCCAGCACCAATATTGAAAAAAAAAATCACTCTTTTATTGAAAAGACATAACAAGTTCCCACATACACAGGGATTAAAAAACAAGCTAATGCGTTTCGGCTGTCATGCTGCTTTACTCATTGCATGGCGTCACATTGCAGATAAACACCTTATATAATACAAAAGGATATGACATGGTGTGGTGGTCCATCCCTCCCCCAGGTCTACCAATCATGGGCGCTGACATTGGTCTCCAGACTAAAGCACAGAATGAGTGTCAGCTGGTAAACATATTTCCACAATGTGAGGAAACTCATACCCCTGATGTGAAGCACATACATTTACATTTGTCATAAAACATGATAACGGTGATATGTCCAGCATTACGAACAACCAAAATAATGAGAAGGAAAAAAATATATATATATAATAAATACATTTTTGGGTGTTAGTCAAAAAAATGATTATGGTCTTGTGTCCAGCAATACAAACAACCAAAATAATGGAAAAAAAATATATATATTTTTTTTGTAAATCAAGCAACAACAGAAAGCTTATCTTACCTAAGACTAGAGGTTAGAGATGAGCGAACACCAAAATGTTCGGGTGTTCGTTATTCGGAACGAACTTCCCGCGATGCTAGAGGGTTCGTTTCGAACAACGAACCCCATTGAAGTCAATGGGCGACCAGAGCATTTTTGTATTTCGCCGATGCTCGCTAAGGTTTTCATGTGTGAAAATCTGGGCAATTCAACAAAGTGATGGGAATGACACAGAAACGGATAGGGCAGGCGAGGGGCTACATGTTGGGCTGCATCTCAAGTTCACAGGTCCCACTATTAAGCCACAATACCGGCAAGAGTGCCCCCCCCCCCTCCCAACAACTTTTACTTCTGAAAAGCCCTCATTAGCATGGCATACCTTTGCCAAGCACCACACTAGCTACAACAAAGCACAATCACTGCCTGGATGACACTCCGCTGCCACTTCTCCTGGGTTACATGCTGCCCAACCGCCCCCCCTCCCCCCCACAGCGCACACCAAAGTGTCCCTGCGCAGCCTTCAGCTGCCCTCATGCCACGCCACACTCATGTCTATTTAGAAGTGCGTCTGCCATGAGGAGAAACCGCAGGCACACACTGCAGAGGGTTGGCACGGCTAGGCAGCGACCCTCTTTAATAGGGGCGGGGCGATAGCCCACAATGCTGTACAGAAGCAATGAGAAATAGAATCCTGTGCCACCGCCATCAGGAGCTGCACACGTGGGCATAGCAATGGGGAAGCTATGTGCCACACACTATTCATTCTGTCAAGGTGTCTGCATGCCCCAGTCAGACTGGTTATATGCACCTTAACAGTAACCGCGTTGGTGGTAATGTGGTGGTGACTGCGGACCTAGTAGCACGGTTGTATTTTGTTGGTTTTCGGAATGTGGCCAGGATTAAGTGGGCCGTGGCGGGGGGATGGTGTGGGGGCTCTCTTGTTGTGTCGGTAAAGGTGAAATTCTTGGACTGCCACCAGACGAACCAATGCAAAGGCATTTGCCAACAATGTTTTCCCTGTTGGAGGGGGATGTTTTTGAGGCACTACGTGTCCTCTCCACGTGTCCGTGGTTATATGCACCTTAACAGTAACCGCGTTGGTGGTAATGTGGTGGTGACTGCGGACCTAGTAGCACGGTTGTATTTTGTTGGTTTTCGGAATGTGGCCAGGATTAAGTGGGCCGTGGCGGGGGGATGGTGTGGGGGCTCTCTTGTTGTGTCGGTAAAGGTGAAATTCTTGGACTGCCACCAGACGAACCAATGCAAAGGCATTTGCCAACAATGTTTTCCCTGTTGGAGGGGGATGTTTTTGAGGCACTACGTGTCCTCTCCACGTGTCCGTGGTTATATGCACCTTAACAGTAACCGCGTTGGTGGTAATGTGGTGGTGACTGCGGACCTAGTAGCACGGTTGTATTTTGTTGGTTTTCGGAATGCGGCCAGGATTAAGTGGGCCGTGGCGGGGGGATGGTGTGGGGGCTCTCTTGTTGTGTCGGTAAAGGTGAAATTCTTGGACTGCCACCAGACGAACCAATGCAAAGGCATTTGCCAACAATGTTTTCCCTGTTGGAGGGGGATGTTTTTGAGGCACTACGTGTCCTCTCCACGTGTCCGTTCCATGTCAGCAATAGTAGCACTCAGGACAGGCCCCATTAACAATTCTGAAGCAGCAGTATAGCGGGAGCGCAGTCTTCGTTCCATGTAAGCAATAGTAGCACTCAGGACAGGCCCCATTAACAATTCTGAAGCAGCAGTATAGCGGGAGCGCAGTCTTCGTTCCATGTAAGCAATAGTAGCACTCAGGACAGGCCCCATTAACAATTCTGAAGCAGCAGTATAGCGGGAGCGCAGTTTTCGTTCCATGTAAGCAATAGTAGCACTCAGGACAGGCCCCATTAACAATTCTGAAGCAGCAGTATAGCGGGAGCGCAGTCTTCGTTCCATGTAAGCAATAGTAGCACTCAAGACAGGCCCCATTAACAATTCTGAAGCAGCAGTATAGCGGGAGCGCAGTCTTCGTTCCATGTAAGCAATAGTAGCACTCAGGACAGGCCCCATTAACAATTCTGAAGCAGCAGTATAGCGGGAGCGCAGTCTTCGTTCCATGTAAGCAATAGTAGCACTCAGGACAGGCCCCATTAACAATTCTGAAGCAGCAGTATAGCGGGAGCGCAGTCTTCGTTCCATTTCAGTAGCCTTAGTATAGCCAAGGCACAAGTTACATTTATGTAGCTAAACTGTAGGCCAACCCCACACACCTTTCTGTACCATGAGTGCAGGCGAAGAACATAGAAATTACTATGATTACACTGTAGGTGAGGGCCCCAAAAAATTGGTGTACCAACAGTACTAATGTACCTCAGTAAAAATTGGCCATGCCCAACCAAGATGGCAGGTGAATCGCTTTGGTTAATGTGGCTTAAGTGGTAACTAGGCCTGGAGGCAGCCCAGTGTAACGAAAAATTGGTTCAAGTTAAAGTTCCAACGCTTTTAAGCGCATTGAAACTTATAAAAATTGTTCTGAAAAATTATTTGAGTGAGCCTTGTGGCCCTAAGAAAAATTGCCCGTTCAGCGTGATTACGTGAGGTTTCAGGAGGAGGAGCAGGAGGAGGAGGAGGAGGAATATTAGACACAGATTGATGAAACAGAAATGTCCCCGTTTTGGATGGTGAGAGAGAACGTAGCTTCCATCCGCGGGTGCAGCCTACGTATTGCTTACGTATCGCTGCTGTCCGCTGGTGGAGAACAGAAGTCTGGGGAAATCCAGCCTTTGTTCATCTTAATGAGTGTTAGCCTGTCGGCACTGTCGGTTGACAAGCGGCTACGCTTATCTGTGATGATTCCCCCAGCCGCACTAAACACCCTCTCCGACAAGACGCTAGCCGCAGGACAAGCAAGCACCTCCAGGGCATACAGCGCTAGTTCAGGCCACGTGTCCAGCTTCGACACCCAGTAGTTGTAGGGGGCAGAGGCGTCACCAAGGATGGTCGTGCGATCCGCTACGTACTCCCTCACCATCCTTTTACAGTGCTCCCGCCGACTCAGCCTTGACTGGGGAGCGGTGACACAGTCTTGGTGGGGAGCCATAAAGCTGGCCAGGCCCTTAAAGACTGTTGCACTGCCTGGGATGTACATGCTGCTCGATCTACGCACATCCCCTGCTACCTTGCCCTCGGTACTGCGCCTTCTGCCACTAGCGCTGTCGGCTGGGAATTTTACCATCAGCTTGTCCGCAAGGGTCCTGTGGTATAGCAACACTCTCGAACCCCTTTCCTCTTCGGGAATCAGAGTGGGCAGGTTCTCCTTATACCGTGGATCGAGCAGTGTGTACACCCAGTAATCCGTCGTGGCCAGAATGCGTGCAACGCGAGGGTCACGAGAAAGGCATCCTAACATGAAGTCAGCCATGTGTGCCAGGGTACCTGTACGCAACACATGGCTGTCGTCACTAGGAAGATCACTTTCAGGATCCTCCTCCTCCTCCTCCTCCTCCTCCTCAGGCCATACACGCTGAAAGGATGACAGGCAATCAGCCGGTGTACCGTCAGCAGCGGCCCAAGCTGTCTCTTCCCCCTCCTCCTCATCCTCCTCATGCTCCTCCTCCTCCTCCTGTACGCGCTGAGAAATAGACAGGAGGGTGCCCTGACTATCCAGCGGCATACTGTCTTCCCCCGCCCCCGTTTCCGAGCGCAAAGCAGCTGCCTTTATGGTTTGCAGGGAATTTCTCAAGATGCATAGCAGAGGAATGGTGACGCTAATGATTGTAGTATCGCCGCTCACCACCTGGGTAGACTCCTCAAAATTACCAAGGACATGGCAGATGTCTGCCAACCAGGCCCACTCTTCTGAAAGGAATTGAGGAGGCTGACTCCCACTGCGCCGCCCATGTTGGAGTTGGTATTCGACTATAGCTCTACGTTGTTCATATAGCCTGGCCAACATGTGGAGCGTAGAGTTCCACCGTGTGGGCACGTCGCACAGCAGTCGGTGCACTGCCAGCTTAAAGTGATGTTGCAGGGTGCGCAGGGTGGCAGCGTCCGTGTGGGACTTGCGGAAATGTGCGCAGAGCCGGCGCGCCTTTACGAGCAGGTCTGACAAGCGTGGGTAGCTTTTCAGAAACCGCTGAACCACCAAATTAAAGACGTGGGCCAGGCATGGCACGTGCGTGAGGCTGCCGAGCTGCAGAGCCGCCACCAGGTTACGCCCGTTGTCACACACGACCATGCCCGGTTGGAGGCTCAGCGGCGCAAGCCAGCGGTCGGTCTGCTGTGTCAGACCCTGCAGCAGTTCGTGGGCCGTGTGCCTCTTATCGCCTAAGCTGAGTAGTTTCAGCACGGCTTGCTGACGCTTGCCCACCGCTGTGCTGCCACACCGCGCGACACCGACTGCTGGCGACATGCTGCTGCTAACACATCTTGATTGCGAGACAGAGGAGGAGGAGGAGGAGGAGGGTGCTTTAGTGGAGGAAGCATACACCTCCGCAGATACCAGCACCGAGCTGGGGCCCGCAATTCTGGGGGTGGGTAGGACGTGAGCGGTCCCAGGCTCTGACTCTGTCCCAGCCTCCACTAAATTCACCCAATGTGCCATCAGGGAGATGTAGTGGCCCTGCCCGCCTGTGCTTGTCCACGTGTCCGTAGTTAAGTGGACCGTGGCAGTAACCGCGTTGGTGAGGGCGCGCACAATGTTGCGGGAGACGTGGTCGTGCAGGGCTGGGACGGCACATCGGGAAAAGTAGTGGCGACTGGGAACTGAGTAGCGCGGGGCCGCCGCCTCCATGATACTTTTGAAGGACTCCGTTTCCACAACCCTATACGGCAGCATCTCAAGGCTGATGAATTTTGCTATGCGGACGGTTAACGTTTGAGCGTGCGGGTGCGTGGCGGCGTACTTGCGCTTGCGCTCCAACAGTTGCGCAAGCGACGGCTGGACGGTGCGCTGAACTACACTGCTGGATGGGGCCGAGGACAGCGGAGGTGAGGGTGTGGGTGCAGGCCAGGAGACGGTAGTGCCTGTGTCCTGAGAGGGGGGTTGCATCTCAGTGGCAGGTTGGGGCACAGGGGGAGAGGCAGGGGTGCAAACCGGAGGCGCTGAACGGCCTTCGTCCCACCTTGCGGGGTGCTTGGCCATCATATGTCTGCGCATGGTGGTGGTGGTGAGGCTGTTGGTGTTGGCTCCCCGGCTGAGCTTTGCGCGACAAAGGTTGCACACCACTGTTCGTCGGTCGTCAGGCGTCTCTGTGAAAAACTGCCAGACCTTAGAGCACCTCGGCCTCTGCAGGGTGGCATGGCGCGAGGGGGCGCTTTGGGAAACACTTGGTGGATTATTCGGTCTGGCCCTGCCTCTACCCCTGGCCACCGCACTGCCTCTTGCAACCTGCCCTGCTGATGCCCTTGACTCCCCCTCTGAAGACCTGTCCTCCTGAGTAAGCGTTGCACACCAGGTGGGGTCAGTCACCTCATCGTCCTGCTGCTCTTCCTCCGAATCCTCTGTGCGCTGCTCCCTCGGACTTACTGCCCTTACTACTACCTCACTGCAAGACAACTGTGTCTGATCGTCATCGTCCTCCTCACCCACAGAAAGTTGTTGAGACAGTTGGCGGAAGTCCCCAGCCTCTTCCCCCGGACCCCGGGAACTTTCGAATGGTTGGGCATCAGTGACGATAAACTCCTCTGGTGGGAGAGGAACCGCTGCTGCCCAATCTAAGCAGGGGCCCGAGAACAGTTCCTGGGAGTGTTCCCGCTCCTGAGCAGGTGTTATTGTAGTGGAGTGAGGAGGCTGGGAGGAAGGAGGAGCAGCAGACAGAGGATTCGGATTGGCAGCAGTGGACGGCGCAGAACTGCGGGTAGACGATAGGTTGCTCGAAGCACTTTCTGCCATCCAGGACAGGACCTGCTCACACTGCTCATTTTCTAATAACCGTCTCCCGCGTGGACCCATTAATTGGGCGATGAATGTGGGGACGCCAGAAACGTGCCTCTCTCCTAATCGCGCAGCAGTCGGCTGCGACACACCGGGATCAGGAGCTCGGGCTGTGCCCACACCCTGACTTGGCCCTCCGCGTCCTCGGCCGCGTCCACGTCCTCTAGGCCTACCCCTACCCCTCAGCATGCTGTATTACCAGTGATTTGATTTCACAGGCAGGAAATAAATTGGCGCAAGACTGCAGGCCAAATATAATTTTTGCCCTTTTTGGAAAACGAAAGGCCCCACTGCCTCTAGTGAATGAATTATCTAAGTTTAATAACTGTGCTGTGTCCCTGCTAATGTGTCACAGAACGTGAAGGTAGCAGAGTTATTATAACTCTTGGAGAGCAGGTATTTTTTTCCCAATTAAGGAAAGCAAATGGCGACGCCAGCAGTAAAGCGTAGCTGGGTGCGTCTGATTTAGCAATGTTGTTCACGCAGCTCACACGTGTCCACCGCCCTTAGGACGGACAGAGGCTGGACAAATAGATTTGTTTTCAGTTTTTTTCCACCAAAAGGCAGCACTGCGTATATTCAATGAACATGAGAAGTTTAATAACTGTGCTGTGTCCCTGCTTATGTGTCACAGAACGTGAGGGTAGCAGAGTTATTATAACTCTTGGAGAGCAGGTATTTTTTTCCCAATTAAGGAAAGCAAATGGCGACGCCAGCAGTAAAGCGTAGCTGGGTGCGTCTGATTTAGCAATGTTGTTCACGCAGCTCACACGTGTCCACCGCCCTTAGGACGGACAGAGGCTGGACAAATAGATTTGTTTTCAGTTTTTTTCCACCAAAAGGCAGCACTGCGTATATTCAATGAACATGAGAAGTTTAATAACTGTGCTGTGTCCCTGCTTATGTGTCACAGAACGTGAGGGTAGCAGAGTTATTATAACTCTTGGAGAGCAGGTATTTTTTTCCCAATTAAGGAAAGCAAATGGCGAAGCCAGCAGTAAAGCGTAGCTGGGTGCGTCTGATTTAGCAATGTTGTTCACGCAGCTCACACGTCTCCACCGCCCTTAGGACGGACAGAGGCTGGACAAATAGATTTGTTTTCAGTTTTTTTCCACCAAAAGGCAGCACTGCGTATATTCAATGAACATGAGAAGTTTAATAACTGTGCTGTGTCCCTGCTTATGTGTCACAGAACGTGAGGGTAGCAGAGTTATTATAACTCTTGGAGAGCAGGTATTTTTTTCCCAATTAAGGAAAGCAAATGGCGAAGCCAGCAGTAAAGCGTAGCTGGGTGCGTCTGATTTAGCAATGTTGTTCACGCAGCTCACACGTGTCCACAGCCCTTAGGACGGACAGAGGCTGGACAAATAGATTTGTTTTCAGTTTTTTGGCACCAAAAGGCAGCACTGCGTATATTCAATGAATAACAACTGTGTTGTCGCCCTGCCTATACAATTCTTTCCCTGCAGTATCAATGGAGGGTGCAATGGTCTGCAGAGGCGATTTTGAGAAGCAAAAAAAAATGCAGCACAGCTAACAGCAGCCTGGACAGTACTGCACACGGATAAATATGGCCCTAGAAAGGACCGTTGAGGTTCTTGAAGGCTACACTCACTCCTAACACTCTCCCTGCCTATGCAGCACTTCTGTCCCTAATGCCAGGTGCAACGGTCTGCAGAGGCGATTTTGAGAAAAAAAAATTTGCCACTGCTAACAGCAGCCAACACACAGCTATCAGTGGCCCTAATAAGGACCTTTGGGGGGTCTTGAAGCCTACACTAACTACCAATTCTTTCCCTACAGCAGCTCCGGTACAAACAGCACTGTCCCTCATCTAACTCACACCGCATCTGAGGCGAACCGCGGGAGGGGCCGACTTTTATGTTCGGGTGACACCTGATCTTCCCAGCCACTCACAGCAGGGGGGTGGTATAGGGCTTGAACGTCACAGGGGGAAGTTGTAATGCCTTCCCTGTCTTTCAATTGGCCAGAAAAGCGCGCTAACGTCTCAGGGAAGGAAGTGAAAATAACCAGAACACCGCATGGTGTTCGTTACGAATAACGAACATCCCGAACACCCTAATATTCGCACGAATATCAAGCTCGGAAGAACACGTTCGCTCATCTCTACTAGAGGTGGATTGAAGTTTCCAGATATACGTGAATATAATGTAACTAGCCTTGTGCTACCCTTGCTTGACTGGCTACAGAAGACTAGCCATTTCTCAAACTACGAGCTAGAGAATGATCTTCTGCACCCATGGAGCCTAAATGCTTTCTTACACACAGGAGTTTCTAATTTTCCGATGGAGGCCAAACATTCTTCTACGGTAAAAGGCACTAAAACTGCTTGGAAAATAATCCACAAAAACTATCAATTACCGTCCAAATTATCAAAGCATTTGTGGGGGCATCCGGAGTTCAAGGAAGGGCAGAATAATGAAATGTTTGTGTTGTGGTGCAGTAGGGGAATTATGGAAGCACAATATTTTCTCCGCCCTAGGGAGGCTAGTTCCAAAAAATTGAAGAGCTATATGATGTATACGGTTTACCATATTTACCATATGCACAAATAAAAGGCTTCCTAGGAGCTTGACTGAGTGATGCCTCAAAAGAAGCAATAACTAATCCTATCAACATACTCATGCAAAAATCACCGCAGAGACATTCTATATCTGACCTATACTACCGATTCAGAGAGGGGTGGGCCGAACCAGTTAGTACACCTTTGTTTAAAATATGGGAACTACAGGAAACGGGAACTACAAGACCCAGAATTATCTCAAAAACTGGTGGATGGTTGGATCAGTATAAGGGCGCCCACCCACTGGCGTTTGCGATTTTCGTGCGTGAAAAACGCAGTGTTTTCGGCGCGTTTTTGGCGCGTTTTCCGCGTGTTTTTCGCGGCGTTTTTCGCGGCATTTTCGCGGCTTTTTCCGTTAATTTACATTGACATTCATGTGTGCATTAAGAGAAAAATAAGGACACATATGCAACTGACAGTTCCTATGTTAAAAATTGCAACGGACTGAAAAAAAAAACGCCAGTGGACAGGAGTACATTCAAAACTAATTGCTCTTGAGAAAAAACGCAAAACGCAAAGGAAAAAAAATCGCCAGTGGGTGGGCGCCCTAAGAAAGGTTATAACTTATAACCAATGAGAGATGGAGGGAAACCAATTTTAAAATCATACATGGAGCGATATGTAGTTTCATCATACCCCTGCATCCTGAGAGCCCAACTAGACTGCAGGCGTGCCCTGGATGTTCATAGCCAAAAACAGATTTTCTGCACGGAATCTGGCATTGCCCCAAAGTCAAAACACTTTGGACAGAAATCAAATCACTAGGGCATGAACTTGGAGGATTTATTATACCATTAAGTCCACAAGCTTATGTATTCCATTCTCTCCTATCCAAATAAAAAACACTAATTTGATACACACTATTCTTATAATAGGCAAGAGGAGCCTGTTAGCAGAATGGCTGCAAGCCAATCCCCCCGGGGAATACCAGATATATTACAACAGCTAAAACACCTACTAAAAATGGAGAGACTGGTAACAGAAAAACGTGCAGAATCCCAGGCAGCAAAATTACTTTGGGAAATGGTGTGTCTTTATAGAAAAATTCCTGGACCCAAATGAGATCATAGACTGCATGCGCCCATTTAGTAACACATGCTGGTATCACACTGAAGCAGGAGCGAATAGATTAGGTAGATTAAAAATAATATAACGCAATATTATTAAGCCACTTAAAATGTGGTAAGATAATGTAACCTAGTGATAAATAGAAATTTTAGATATTAATACGACGTAGCATACAGTAAATTACTAAGAGGAAGAGCCAAAGAAGAGACACAGTCATACTCTTTATATCCACCTTTAATTAATTGCTGAATTCATTGAATTATATTTACTTTATGTTGACAGTTAAAGTTAATATGTTATATATGCATAAAGTTGACCAGTGCGGCATAATTATTCAAAGCTAATCACACAATATAGGCAAGTTATTACATATAATATTAGTTACAGCAAAAAAGTCTTTGCTAAACGCAGTGGAAAAGACAATAGAACCATTGGTACCTGTGTTACTTTTGTCTTCCAAAAGATAAGAGCTTCTAGGTTTACAATCAACAATAGACCTGGCTCAATCGATAGTACCTCTAGAATATCCCCTCTTTTTAAACCTATTAGCTATTACTGATGCTTCCCTATCACAGTCAGAGGCAAGAGAGCATGCTCATATAGCCCTTACAAACTCGCCGACAGGCAAATTGTTGACAGTAAGAGATGGGTGACAACTAGAGATGAACGAGCATACTCGCTAAGGGCAATTGCTCGAGCGAGCATTGCCCTTAGCAAGTACCTGCCCGATTGAGAGAAAAGGTTCGGCTGCTGGCGCGGGTGACACGTCAGTTGCGGCAGTGAGCAGGGGGAGCGGGGGGGGGGAGGGAGAAAGATGTCTGTCCTCCGTTCCTCCCCGCTCTCCCCCGCCGCTCCCTGCCGCCGCCATCAGATGAACATTTTCTCTCGAGCAGGCAGGAACTCGCTAATTTTGAATTTCCCGGGCCTTCCCAAGCTTCTGCGCTTGTGTCTGCCATTTTGGCGAGGGGCGCATGCGCCGAAGCTGGGAAAATGTCTGCAGATAAGGATTCCATCAGGGGACATCGCCGGAGGCCTTATGTAAGTAATTTCACCTCCCTTCATGGTTTGGTTCCGTGACGAGAGGTAAAACTTTAGCTTTTTTTACTTTTACGTGATCGTCATTATCCATTAGATCCATTGGTGATCACGTGACCAAGAACCGCATAGCACGGCCCCTATAAGATTTTGGCTACAAGCAGGGAGATTTTAAATTACCTCGGCTATCCGTGGCTTTTGCGCATGCGTCCACCATCTTGGCGACGGGCGCGTGTACAGAAGCCCAAGATAAGGTCCACTAATAAATTCGGGGGCCTTAGGTACATAATTTCATCTCTCTTCATTTTTTTTTACTTTAAATGATCGCTGTTATCAATTGGATAACAGTGATCATGTGACCAGGAACCGCATACAGCTCGGCTACACATGGTAGTCGGGAGCAGAGGGATTTTAAATTTTCTGGGGTATGAGCCCTTCTGTGCAAGCGTCCAACGTATAACATCTGGCGCGCATGCGCAGAAGCCGGCGGTGGTCACTAAGGGGTTAACCTAGGAACAACTATTATATTGTGGTGTAATACGCAATCTAGAACCAGAAATCATGTGTACACTTATATATACACATCGTAGCTTCTCACTGTACAAACATCTACCAGACTGTATAAAATTGCAAAACATCTATAGTGTATAGTATATATATATATATATACATACACACATATATGTATATATATATATATATATATATATATATATACATACACACATATATATATATATATATATATATATATATATATATATATATATATATATATAAATATATATATCCAATGAGCAGTGGGGCTCAGATCCTGACAGTCCACAGAATCATAATTAGAGTGAGCACAACCATGTTACCTCTCGGAAGGTCCTTTCTGGGACACATACAAAGTACAACACAAGTGGCCCACTGAGGCAGCCTTAGAAGACATGTTTTAATCATTTTTGTGCCGTGGAATGGAAAAATAACACCTCATGTGAAATTTTGCAGAAATTGTATTTTGAATTTTATTTTTAGGACGTGTTAAAAATATTTAGTTTATTCTGCAGATCACTACAATTACAGCAATACCAAATTAATCTAAATTTATTTTATGTTTTACTACATCTGCTAAATAAAAAACCTTTTAAAAGAAAATTACTTTGTGGTGCTATATGAGCCATGACTTTTTATTTTTGCATCGATGGAGCTGTGGGAAAGCTTGTTTTCTGCGTGATAATCTGTAGTGCTAATAGTACCATTTTGTGATACATATCACTTTCTGATCACATTTTATCTCCAATTAGAGATGAGCGAGCACCAAAATGCTCGGGTGCTCGTTACTCGGGACAAAATTATCGCGATGCTTGAGGGTTCGTTTCGAGTAACGAACCCCATTGAAGTCAATGGGCGACCCGAGCATTTTTGTATATCGCCGATGCTCGCTAAGGTTTCCATTTGTGAAAATCGGGGCAATTCAGGAAAGTGATGGGAACGACACAGCAACGGATAGGGCAGGCGAGGGGCTACATGTTGGGCTGCATCTCAAGTTCCCAGGTCCCACTATTAAGCCACAATAGCGGCAAGAGTGCCCACCCCCCAACAACTTTTACTTCTGAAAAGCCCTCATTAGCAATGCATACCTTAGCTAAGCACCACACTACCTCCAACAAAGCACAATCACTGCCTGCATGACACTCCGCTGCCACTTCTCCTGGGTTACATGCTGCCGACCCCCCTCCCCCTGCACGACCCAGTGTCCACAGCGCACACCAAATTGTCCCTGTGCAGCCTTCAGCTGCCCTCATGCCACGCCACACTCATGTCTATTTATAAGTGCGTCTGCCATGAGGAGGAACCGCAGGCACACACTGCAGAGGGTTGGCACGGCTAGGCAGCGACCCTCTTTAAAAGGGGCAGGGCGATAGCCCACAATGCTGTACAGAAGCAATGAGAAATATAATCCTGTGCCACCGCCATCAGGAGCTGCACACGTGGGCATAGCATAGGGGAACATATGTGCCACACACTATTCATTCTGTCAGGGTGTCTGCATGCCCCAGTCAGACCGCGTTTTTTTATAAAAAGTCACAGGCAGGTACAACTGGGAATCCCCAACTCCGCAATGGTAATTCCGTGTGCACCCACAGCATGGGTGGCTCCCTGGAACCCACCCGCTGTACATAAATGTATCCCATTGCAGTGTCCTGGACAGCAGAGCTAACGTCAGATTAAATGCAGGTGGGCTTCGGACCAAACTGCATGCCCCAGTCAGACTGGGGTTCTTTAGAAGCGGACACATGTAGTTACAACTCCGTGTGGACCGACAGCATGGGTGGCTCCCTGGAACCCACCAGCGGTACATAAATATATCCCATTGCAGTGCCCAGCACAGCTGAGGTAACGTCAGCTGTAATGCAGGTGGGCAAAAAATTAATTTGATTACACTGTAGGCGAGGGCCCCAAAAAATTGGTGTACCAACAGTACTAATGTACGTCAGAAAAATTGCCCATGCCCAACCAAGAGGGCAGGTGAAACCCATTAATCGCTTTGGTTAATGTGGCTTAATTTGTAACTAGGCCTGGAGGCAGCCCAGTTAAAATAAAAATTGGTTGAGGTGAAAGTTTCAACGCTTTAAAGAGCATTGAAACGTATAAAAATTGTTTACAAAAATTATATGACTGAGCCTTGTGGGCCTAAGAAAAATTGCCCGTTCGGCGTGATTATGTGAGGTTTCAGGAGGAGGAGCAGGAGGAGGAGGAGGAATATTATACACAGATTGATGAAGCAAAAAGGTCCCCGTTTTTGATGGTGATAGAGAACGATGCTTCCATCCGTGGGTGCAGCCTACGTATTGCTTAGGTATCGCTGCTGTCCGCTGGTGAAGAAGAGAAGTCTGGGGAAATCCAGGCTTTGTTCATCTTGATGAGTGTAAGCCTGTCGCCACTGTCGGTTGACAGGTGGGTACGCTTATCCGTGATGATTCCCCCAGCCACACTAAACACCCTCTCTGACAAGACGCTAGCCGCAGGACAAGCAAGCACCTCCAGGGCATACAGCGCGAGTTCAGGCCACGTGTCCAGCTTCGACACCCAGTAGTTGTAGGGGGCAGAGGCGTCACCGGTCGTGCGATCGGCTACGTACTCCCTCACCATTCTTTTACAGTGCTCCCGCCAACTCAGCCTTGACTGGGGAGCCATAAAGCTGGCAAAGGCCTTGGAGAATGTTCCCCTGCCTGTGCTGTACATGCTGCCTGATCTCTGCGCCTCCCCTGCTACCTGGCCCTCGGAACTGCGCCTTCTGTCACTAGCGCTGTCGGATGGGAAGTTTACCATCAGTTTGTCCACCAGCGCCCTGTGGTATATCATTATTCTGGAACCCCTTTCCTCTTCGGGAATGAGAGTGGAAAGGTTCTCCTTATACCGTGGGTCGAGCAGTGTGTACACCCAGTAATCCGTAGTGGCCAGAATGCGTGTAACGCGAGGGTCATGAGAAAGGCATCCTAACATGAAGTCAGCCATGTGTGCCAGGGTACCTGTACGCAACACATGGCTGTCCTCACTAGGAAGATCACTTTCAGGATCCTCCTCCTCCTCAGGCCATACACGCTGAAAGGATGACAGGCAAGCAGCATGTGCACCCTCAGAAGTGGGCCAAGCTGTCTCTTCCCTCTCCTCCTCATGCTCCTCCCCCTCCTCCTCAATGCACTGAGATATAGACAGGAGGGTGCTCTGACTATCCAGCGACATACTGTCTTCCCCCGCCTCCGTTTCCGAGTGCAAAGCGTCTGCCTTTATGCTTTGCGGGGAACTTCTCAAGAGGCATAGCAGAGGAATGGTGACGCTAATGATTGCAGCATCCCCGCTCAGCATCTGGGTAGACTCCTCAAAGTTTCCAAGGACCTGGCAGATGGCTGCCAACCAGGCCCACTCTTCTGTAAATAATTGAGGAGGCTGATCCCACTACGCCGCCCATGTTGGAGTTGGTATTCCGCAATAGCTCTACGCTGCTCATAGAGTCTGGCCAACATGTGGAGCGTAGAGTTTCACTGTGTGGGCACGTCGCACAGCAATCGGTACACTGGCAGATTAAACCGATGTTGCAGGGTCCGCAGGGTGGCAGCATCCGTCTTGGAGTTGCGGAAATGTGCGCTGACCCGGCGCACCTTTCCAAGCAGGTATGACAAGTGTGGGTAGCTTTTCAGAAAGCGCTGAACCACCAAATTAAAGACATGGGCCAGGCATGGCACGTGCGTGAGGCTGCCGAGCTGCAGAGCCGCCACAAGGTTACGGCCGTTGTCACACACGACCATGCCCGGTTGGAGGCTCAGCGGCGCAAGCCAGCGGTCGGTCTGCTCTGTCAGACCCTGCAGCAGTTTGTGGGCCGTCTGCCTCTTCTCCCCTAAGCTGAGTAGTTTCAGCACGGCCTGCTGACGCTTGCCCACCGCTGTGCTGCCATGCCGCACGACACCGACTGCTGGCGACGTGCTGCTGCTGACACATCTTGATTGCGAGACAGAGGTTGCGTAGGAGGAGGAGGAGGGTGGTTTAGTGGAGGAAGCATACACCGCCGCAGATACCACCACCGAGCTGGGGCACGCAATTCGGGGGGTGGGTAGGACGTGAGCGGTCCCAGGCTCTGACTCTGTCCCAGCCTCCACTAAATTCACCCAATGTGCCGTCAGGGAGATATAGTGGCCCTGCCCGCCTGTGCTTGTCCACGTGTCTGTTGTTAAGTGGACCTAGGCAGTAACCGCGTTGGTCAGGGCGCGTACAATGTTGCGGGAGACGTGGTCGTGCAGGGCTGGGACGGCACATCGGGAAAAGTAGTGGCGACTGGGAACCGAGTAGCGCGGGGCCGCCGCCGCCATCGTGCTTTTGAAAGCCTCCGTTTCCACAAGCCTATACGGCAGCATCTCCAGGCTGATCAATTTGGCAATGTGCACGTTTAACGCTTGAGCGTGCGGGTGCGTGGCGGCGTACTTGTGCTCGCGCTCAAACAGTGGCGCTAGCGATGTCTGGACGCTGCGCTGAGAGACATTGCTGGATGGGGCCGAGGACAGCGGAGGTGTGGGTGCAGGCCGGTAGGCACTCGTGCCTGTGTCCTCAGAGGGGGGTTGGATCTCAGTGGCAGGTTGGGGCACAGGGGGAGAGGCAGTGGTGCAAACCGGAGGCGGTGAACGGCCTTCGTCCCACCTTGTGGGGTGCTTGGCCATAATATTCCTGCGCATGCTGGTGGTGGTGGCTCCCCAGCTGATCTTGGCGCGACAAAGGTTGCACACCACTGTTCGTCGGTCGTCAGGCATCTCTGTGAAAAACTGCCACACCGTTGAGCACCTTGACCTCTGCAGGGTGGCATGGCGCAAGGGGCGCTTTGGGAAACAGTTGGTGGATTATTCGGTCTGGCCCTGCCTCTACCCCTGGCCACCGCACTGGCTCAGCCTGTGCCCACACCCTGACTTGGGCCTCCGCGTCCTCGCCCGCATCCACGTCCTCTAGGCCTACCCCTACCCCTCAGCATGGTGTATTACCAGTAGTGCAGAAACAGAACGCTGTAATTAAATGTGCCGCTTATTGGCCTGTGGTTTGAGGCTGAGTTCGCTTACGGAACGCCAGGAAATAATTTGGCGCAAGCCTGCTGTAACACTTAGCTGGCTGCGTATGAAGGAGGAGGACTACTACACCCAGCACAGACTCAGAACACTGAGGACAGTCACAGGCAGCCCAAATAGATTTTTTTCCCCAATTGTTTTTGCAAAGGCCCACTGCCTATATTCAATCAATAATATGTCTTCTGTCCCTGCCTAAGCGCTTCTGGCCCTGGAGTATGTCAAAGAACTGCAGAGTGTTACACTGTGGACTGCAATACAGCGGTGATTTAACAGCCCAGACAGAGCCAGGAAATAATTTTGCGCAAGCCTGCTGTAACACTTAGCTGGCTACGTATGAATGAGGAGGACTACTACACCCAGCAGAGACCCAGAACACTGAGGACACTCACAGGCAGCCCAAATAGATTTTTTTCCCCAAATGTTTTTGCAAAGACCCACTGCCTATATTCAATCAATATGTCTTCTGTCCCTGCCTCACAATATATGTGTTCTGTCCCTGCCTCACAATATATGTCTACTGTCCCTGCCTCACCACTACTGGCCCTGCACTATATCTAATTACTGCAGGGCGCAATGCTCTGCACGGCCGATATAGCAAAAAAAAAAAAAGTGCAACACTGCAAAAAGCAGCCTCCACAGTACTGCACATGGTTAGATGTGGCCCTAAGAAGGACCGTTGGGGTTCTTGAAGCCTAAAATAAGTCCTAAAGCTCTCCCTATAGGAGCAGCACCAGCAGCAGCACTTTCCCTGAGCTATGTCAGAATGCATCTGTGGCGAGCCGCGGGAGGGGCCGATTTTTATACTCGGGTGACACCTGATCTCGCCAGCCACTCACTGCAGGGGGGTGGTATAGGGCTTGAATGTCGCAGGGGGAAGTTGTAATGCCTTCCCTGTCTTTCTATTGGCCAGAAAAGCGCGCTAACGTCTCAGAGATGAAAGTGAAAGTAACCCGAACATCGCGTGGTACTCGTTACGAATAACGAGCATGTCGAACACGCTAATACTCGAACGAGCATCAAGCTCCGACGAGTACGTTCGCTCATCTCTAATAGGAACCAATGACGGCGCAGCTTTCATTCTACCTCAGCAGAATAATCAATGAAAGCTGAACTATGATTGGTTGCTATTGGCAACAAATGATGCAAAATTTTACTCAAATCGGACCAGAATTGGGGATTTGTATACGACACAAACAAACAGATTGTGTTCTAGATATAAAATGCCAAGCAAGCGAAGGACCTGTTACCTTTTGATGTATTTATGCATCGTTCTGATATCATCTTTTCTTACTTAAAATGTCACGCTTTGTATTGCATGCATTCTGTATCTGGTACCCGGGCTAGTAGATATATAAATGCAAGAGGAAACCCGGTCGATGAGTTGTCAAGGCAACTAAAAAACTTCCCTGGTGACCAGGTTTTGCTTCTTGCTCTTTAGACATCCACGGGGCGAGTGTTTCTGTGTCATCTGGGGAATTGGGAAAAGATTCTTTCACTAGTGCTTTGGGGACTGCTACAGTATGACTAATGGAGAAGTAAACAGCGTTTACTTGACTCTTGGGAAGGTGGGTGGGCTACTATTTGGGAAGATATAAAAGCCTGCTATGACTAATAGGGGAGTGAGAAGGAACTGTTTTTACTACTAGGGGAAGATATGGGGGCATTTCGTATGGCTACTTGAGAATGGGAGAACATGTTGTGTTTCTACTAGGAAACATGGTGACCTGCTGTAAGAACCGTGGAAAGTGGTGACTTGCACAATATTTTCTATCTTGGTGGAGAGTAAGGGCTTATTCACAAATCTTGGGTGCAAGTTTCATCGGGCGGCACATAGACACAAATCTATGTGTTGCCGATCTGGAGTGCTCATTGATACGGATGAAAATAGGCCATGCAGCAATTTGTTTTCAACGGACCATTGATCTGTGTGAAAAATTGCTCATGTGTGTAGGCTATAATAGATCCATGGGCTGACCATGAAATAAATAGACAGCTCACAGACAAAACATACGCCTGTGTTAATGAGCCCTTATTCAGATGTCTGAGAGTTTTTTCCATACATTAAGTAGTATTAGTGTCCCTTATATCAGCCCCAACAGTAATAATAACCACAGTGCTCTCAGTAGTAGTAATGAACCCCCACAATGGCCTCAGTAGCAATAGTGACCCCCACAGTGGTCTCAGAATTAATACTATTACCACTGGAGCTTATATAGGGGACACTATTAAAAATAGTGTTCCCTATATTGACCCCAGTAGTAACATTGATCCCCACAGCAACCCCAGTAGCAGTATAGCCCTCTGAGACCGATATACTTAACTCCTCCTGGTCTTCAGAGCGCCGCTGATCCTTTGCTTAGTGTTGCTGTGGGATACACACACTGACTGAAGTGTGAGTGTCTGGACTCCTCTTCTCCTCTCCTCCTGCAGAACCATTGAGTAGAGGACAGGGGAGGAAAATCCCAGGTGCACATACTGCTGTCAGTGTGTGCATCCCGCAGCAGCAGCGCCGCAGAGTGATTACCAGCCAGGGAGCCACAGCTGGTAATCACCTTCATGGTGACCCCTCGTCCGGAAAATGGGACAAACGTCCCAAAAGCAGGACAAATGGCTGTCCCGCTTGGGACCCTGGGGACAGCAAGACTGTTCTGCCTAAACTGGGACGTCTTGTCACCTTACTAGAAAGCCTTTTGGCCCTTAGATGCCATGGCCAGTAGCGACTGCAGTATCTAAGAAGATTGATGGACGGAGGGGCTCCCTGGGTCAGCCCATGGATTCTGCTGGATCATTACGGTGGCAGAGGCTGAACAATGACTTCTGGAATTGGCATGTATGGAAACCTTTTAGGGCCTGCTAGAGAATACTGACAGGCAGGCAATAATACACTGTACTACATAAGTAGTGTAGCATATTATATAGGTGGTTAAATAATTACATTTAAATGATTACAAAAAGTAGAAAGAAACACAAAAATCACCATTTTGCCAACAAAAGATGCTTTATTGTGGGAAAAGACAAACAAAGAGAAAACACATATTTGCTCTGGATGTGCTCCTAGCAACACCTACTATTAAAAACATGTATAATTAACCTTCTCATAAACGCTATTAAAAATAATACAATGCCAAAATAATGAAAAAGGTGTTAATAAATAAGTATAGGGTGAATCACCTTCTACCTTTTTCTAAATTAAGAGTTGACTCTTAATTAAAAAAAAAAAAAATCCGGCCTCCACCTTACCCCTTAATAGCCGGCCATCACACACCTTCTTCCTCATTAGCCATGCCAGAACTGTCATGAGGATGAGGAAATCCAACTGCCAGTAATGGTAAAATTATCATAGGCATGCGCTAAGATGTTACTTAGCAAAAAAATAAAATTCCGGCCTCCTCCGTACCCCTTCATAGCCGGCCATCACTCGCCTTGTTATTTCCTCCTAGCTCAATATAGCACCAAAAGCCGGTGCTATCATGGGCTCAAGGAAATCCATTTACCGGTCAGTGTAAAAAATGCGACACATGCCTATGATATATAGTGTAGATCAGGGGTGTCAAACACATTTTCAACAAGGGCCACATTACACTAAGGCCTCCTTCCCACGAGCGTGACGGGCTCCGCAGCGTAATATTCCGCTGTGAAGCCCGTCACGGCGCCCCCCAGAGCCCCTATACTTACCTGCGGGAGATAGCGTGAAATCGCTTCCCCGCCCACCGCCGCGCGTCACCGCCCGTCACCGCCCACCGCCCTCGCGTCACCAGCCGTGTCACGTGCACGGCCGGCCGTGTCACGTGACGCGGCCGGACCGCGTCATTTGGCGTCATATGACGCTCGGCGGTGGGCGGGAAAGCGTTTTTTCACGCTATCTCCCGCTGGTTACAGCGGGAGATAGCGTGAATGGACGGCTTCCATTGACTGCAATGGAAGCCGTCAGTGCGTACAGCCCGTCCTCACCCGCAGAAAATAGAGCATGCTGCGGGTGAGGACGGGAGAAATCGCGGTGCGTAATTCCGCGGTGGAATTACGCATCGTGAGCATTGTGCTATTAGGTTCAATAGAACCTAATAGCTGCGGGCAACGCAGCGGATTTTCGCCGCGAATTACGCGGCGGAAATCCGTTCGTGGGAAGGAGGCCTTATGGTTGCCTTTAAAGGGCTGATTATAATTGTATAGTAAGGTCTTTTCACATGAGCATATTTGTGTAGCATATTACGCGTGCAAATTTTCCACATGCAATACGCAGTGAATAGAACCTTTTGATGTGCAATTACGTGAAAAAATATGCAGCATGACCTACTTTGGTGCGTATTATGCACTGCAATGGACCGTTGAAGTGAATGTGTAGGCGCAAATACATCGTGAATATGCAGGAAGCCTGCGCATTCTCTGCATATTTTCGCAGCATTTCAATATCCGTTAAGTCTATGTCCGTTCTTATTTACGTGCGCAAATATACTGTGTATTGGTGCAGATAGAAAACATGCTGGAGAGCCATAAAACGCTGACGTAAGCAATTTTTGGACAAGCAAATATGCAGTGCATTTTCATGACCAGAATGCGCTTATGACCATGTGAATGAGCCCTAATAGTGATCCCATAGTGGTCCCAGTAGTAACAGTGCCACCATTATGACTTCAGTAGTAAGAGCATCCCCATAGTGGCCCCAGTAGTAATAGTGACCCCTATAGTGGTCCCAGTGGTAATTGTGGCTACACTAGTAAGTGACCCTTATAGTGGCCGCTGTAGTAACAGTGACCTCCACAGTGGCCGCCGTAGTAACAGTGACCCCCCGTAGCGGCCCCAGTAGTAACAGTGTCTTCCATATTCCTTCTCCTCTTGTCTCCTCCTGGTGTCTTTGATCCCAAATAGGTGTCTTCACAGATCTTCATCCATGCAGGGGTCCCTGCACATCCTATCTTCTGGCCTTCTCTTGATGGTCTTCTAGAGGCTCAGATATGGCTTGCTCTGATGACATTACTAAGCTGATGTCCTAATGAAAAAAAAAAAATCCGGCCTCCTCCTTACCCCTTATGCTATCATGGGCTCGAGGAAATCCATTTACCGGTCAGTGTAAAAAATACTACACATGCCTATGATCAAAACCAGCGCAAATGTTTTGGCGCTAATACTTACTGGAAGTGCCTGAGTCCCTTCATTCCTGCGGTTTCTCTTGGAAGGTCGTTGAAGAGGTCTTGAGTCTTCTGGTCTACACAGTCTTCCCGGGTCTCAGGACGACAGCTTGTTCCGGTTGTTATAGAACTGGTGTCTGGTCCTGGGTTATCTAGGTGACAAGATAAAACCCATTAAATGCGGCCTGGCGTCTGGTCCAGGGTTATCTAGCTAACAAAAGAAAACCCATTGAATGCGGCTTGGTCCTTCGCTGGTATTGGTTTCTTCTTGGCCTCTGCCCTCTCTATTTTGTCCAGATGGAACGGATGGGAACGATGATGAGGTTTAGGTGGCTAAAATAGGAAAAAAGTGTAATAGATAATACTTAAAGAATAGATACAATCTTGACATTACTAGTAAAAAATACTAAAGACAATCACACTAAATGTATTTTCCTGTCAGTCTTACTTCTGTACATTTAGCAACATATCATAGAAGAGGCTCCAAAATAATAAATAATAATACTTACTACAGGTATAAATGGTGGAGTCAATTTTAGAGCTACCACTGCAACCCAATCAATATGCTGAAAGAATCTGTGCTCTCGGATGTTACCGTTGACTCCTAATCGGCTGGCTGGATCTTCCTGATGAAGCTAAAATGATAAAGCAAAGGTCATGAATATAAACAGTAAAGACAATAAAACTTGTTCAAAACAGCTTTTAGTATTTCTACTATAATAAACCACAATACTAATTAATATATATATATATATATATATATATATATATATATATAAATACCTATATACCACAATACTAATAAATATAAATATATATATATAGCACAATACTAATAAGTGTAACACTACTCACCTGTTCAATGATGTTGTCAATCCTGGAAGATTCATCATCGAGTGTCGGATAGTATGAATACTCACCCGTAACCATATCTTTTAATATCTCACCAAAGGAATACCAGTCTACTCCGGCATTGTAGTCTTTCCCAACTCGAATCTACCATGAAGAAGAAAATAGTGGCTAAATGAATCAGCTACCTCATTCAGCTAGGCCTGCGGTGGTAGAGGCCTAAACTAGACATAGGTGTGAGTCTCACCTCTGGGACCCACACCTATCTGATTTTTATGATATATCGTGTGGATATGACATAAGGTCTGAGATGGAAAGAATTACTTTATAAAGAAGTAGGAAAACTATTCTTCTTACCTCAGGAGCCATGTAGCCTGGTGTTCCAGCATATTCGGTTGCTGTCCGATCTCCGTACATGTTGTCGATGGCAAGTCCGAAGTCTGTGATCTTGATATGGCCTGTATCAGCTACCAGAACGTTCTCAGGCTTGAGGTCTCTGTCAAATATAAAACAAGAATAAAATGTTGTTTGCAAAGTTCATCTATATCAATTACCTTTGGAAAAATGATCATTTTGAAGTCAAACTTTAATTATAAAGACCTGGAAAAGACAATTAGAATGTAGCTACCTGTGGATGACGCCTTTTGAATGAAGATACTGGATCCCGCAGACGAGTTCCGCACCGTAGAATCTTACAAAAAAACAGTGAATGATTGTGATATCATAATACAAAAAAAAAGAAAAATTTGTACTGATTAATAGATTGTCTAATGAACATTCAATAAATCCTGGTAGATCACATATAATATATAGTAGAAAGGGGTCCGCAAGGTCTCTATCAAGGTTCTGGTATCTCACAACAAGCCTTTTGCTGCTGACTATACTATTCTTGCCCTAATAAACACTGAACCCTAGAAAGATACAATGCTGATATGAACAGAGATTATCTTTTATATTACTTATTAGTTATGATCACATTTGAAACTGATATAACTTTACCTTGCACTGTGGATATCAAGTTGGCCCTTCATCAGGAGTAAATTCTTGAAGTCTCCGCAGCTCACATATTCCAGGACAAGTAGTAGATGCATCTGTTAAATAATCCACATATGTATATTTGTTTAGATGGTAGAGTCACCCAAGTATCATAATATCTCCTCATTTATTATAGTTTAAACAGTGACACTAAACTTAAGCTCTAAATTTATACAACTCTATACCTATACACGTAATGTGCTTGGCTGTTATGCACAGGTAAGAAACAGATAAGCTAATGTACCGTATAACGGCCAGCAAAAATGCCAAAACAACCCTTTTTAGTCATATGTTTGGCCAATTTAACTATATGGACACAGTAGACATATATGTCAGGTGCATTTCCCAATGTATATGCCACATATGATGTAAGCAGAGTCATAGAGGGTACATTAAATGGCATTTCCTAGGTAGTTCATGTAATACCTTGGTCTGGAAGGCACAGTGTCCATGAACAAGGAACGGGCTCCCGGATGTCATCTGTAGGACTCGTCGCTCCACCATCACGCCCACGTCATCAGCTTCGGCAAGCAGGGCTCTTTTACTGACGAACTTGACAGCAAAGTGTTTGCCTGTAGACGGATCTTCTGCCAGCAGGACTTTTCCAAAACTTCCCCGGCCAATCACATGGTGGAATAATAATCTTCTTTTGATGTTATCAGATGTTCTGGAACTGGTTGGCTGAACACTGCTGTATCCTAAGAAGGGGAATAAATGGAAGAACGAGAAAACATGTAAACATACTGCACATTATTCACACTGATATAATTGTATATGTGCCCCTGAGTAATAAATTAGCTACCACTGCACTCCTTGAGTAATTAATTAGCCACAACTCTGCACCCGGAGTAATAAATTAGCCAACACTATGTTCCTTGAAAAATTACTGAGCCATCACTGTGCCCCCTTAGCTATTAATTAATCACTACTCTGCCCCTTAAATAATAAATTAGCCTATACTGTACCCCCTCAATTATTATTTAGCCACTACTGTGCCCACTAAGTAACGAATAAGCCACTACTGTCCTTCCTATGTTATTACTTAGCCACCACTGTGCTCACTAGGTAGCAAATGAATCACTACTGTGTCCCTGAGTTATTAATTAGCCACCATTCTACCTCCTTCTTTATAAATTAGCCACCAATAAGCTTATTGAGTAAAGACACTTTGTACCCTTATGTAATGAATTAGCCACCACTATGCCCTCTAAGTAATGTATTAATTACCACTGCGCTGCCTAAGTAATGAATCAGCCACCACTGTGCCCTCTGAGTAATTACTTAGCCAGCACCTTGCCTTTGAGTTATTAATTGGCCACCAATGTGTCCAAAAGTTATTAACTCCCCTCCACTGTGTCCCCTGAGTAATTAGTTATCTATAACTGTACCCCTTGAGTTATGTATTAGCCACCACTGAGCACCCTAGCTTATTAATTAGCCACATGTCCTCATCTTATTATTACTGTGCCCTCTGAGTAATGAATTAGCCAAGACTATGTCCCTTAAATAATGAATGAGCCACCACTCTGTGAAGGGAGTTATAATTTAGTCCCCACTGTGCCCCTGAGTAATAAATTAGCCATCACTGCCTTCCATAAGTATTGAACTGGCCACCACTGGCACCCCTATATAACAAATTACTCGCACTATGCTCTTAGATATTAATTTGTTCCCACTGTGGCCCCTAGGTAATAAATTAGTCTCTACTATAAAACCCCCCAATTTATTAATTACGCACCTCTGTGCCCTCTGAGTATTGAATTATCCACCCTTGTGTCCCCTGAGTAATTTACTAGCCACCTCTGTGTCGCCCTTAGTGATCTGTTTACAATTAACATGTACCTTGAGTGATGAATTAGCCATCATTGTGCCCCTTAAGCAATGTACTAGTCACCTCTGTGCCCCCTGAGTAATATATTAACCACTACTATGTATCTTGAGTAATGAATTGACCACCAACGTGGCCACTGAGGTGTGTAGTGGTATGTACACACTGTGCCCACTGAGTAATGGATTAGCCACTGCTGTACCCTGAGAGTAATTAATTTGGAACCACTGTGCCTTCCTAAGTAGGAGTTATCCACCACTCTGCTCCCTGTGTGAATAATTTGCCACCACTGTGCTCCCTGAGTAATGAATTTGCTATTATTGTGTCCGATGTGCAATGATTTAGCACTGTCCCTCCCCTGACTGTAATAAATTCATCACCGCGCACCCTGAGTAATATATGAACCATCCTGGCACACAAAAGGCAAGGAGTGAAGAAAAAACTTTGCACAGCAAAGCTAAATGTCCTGGCAAAATGCTCCACATGCGCTCGGATGTAGCAGGCCGAGTCCAGTCCCAGAGTACAGATGATAAATGTGAAAATTTGATCCAGCACCAATATTGAAAAAAAATCACTCTTTTATTGAAAACAGTTTTCAAGTTCCCACATACACAGGGATTAAAAGACAAGCTAACGCGTTTCGGCTGTCATGCTGCTTTACTCATAGCATGGCGTCACATTGCAGATCAAGGCCTTATATAATACAAAAGGATATGACATGGTATGGTGGTCCATCCCTCCCCCAGGTCTACCAATCATGGGCGCTGACATTGGTCTCCAGACTAAACCACAGAATGAGTATCAGCTGGTAAACATATTTCCACAATCTGAGCAAACTCATACCCCTGATGTGAAGCATATACTAATAAAGACAGTTACATTTGTCATAGCACATGATAATGGTGATATGTCCAGCAATACGAACAAGCAAAATAATGAGAAGAGAAAAAATAAATAAATATATATACACACTAGAGATGAGCGAACGTGTTCGTCCGAACTTGATATCCGTGCGGATATTAGGGTGTTCGGGATGTTCGTTATTCGTAACGAACACCATGCGGTGTTCGGGTTACTTTCACTTCCTTCCCTGAGACGTTAGCGCGCTTTTCTGGCCAATTGAAAGACAGGGAAGGCATTACAACTTCCCCCTGCGTCGTTCAAGCCCTATACCACCCCCCTGCAGTGAGTGGCTGGGGAGATCAGGTGTCCGCCTAATATAAAAGTCGGCCCCTACCGCGGCTCGCCTCAGATGCCTTGTGAGTTAGATGAGGGACAGTGCTGTTTGTACCGGAGCTGCTGTAGGGAAAGAATTGGTAGTTAGTGTAGGCTTCAAGACCCCCAAAGGTCCTTATTAGGGCCACTGATAGCTGTGTGTTGGCTGCTGTTAGCAGTGGCAATTTTTTTTTTCTCAAAATCGGCTCTGCAGAGCGTTGCACCCGGCATTAGGGACAGAAGTGTTGCATAGGCAGGGAGAGTGTTAGGAGTGAGTGTAGCCTTCAAGAACCTCAACGGTCCTTTCTAGGGCCATATTTAACCGTGTGCAGTACTGTCCAGGCTGCTGTTAGCTGTGCTGCATATTTTTTTTCTTCTCAAAATCGCCTCTGCAGAGCATTGCACCCTCCATTGATACTGCAGGGAAAGAATTGTGTAGGCAGGGCCACAACACAGTTATTATTCATTGAATATACGCAGTGCGGCCTTTTGCTTGTAAAACGACTGAAAAAAATTCTATTTGACCTGCCTCTGTCCGTCCTAAGGGCTGTGGACACGTGTCGGCTGCGTGTGCAACGTTTAAAAATCAGACGCAGCCAGCTACGTTTTACTGCTGGCTTCGCCATTTGCTTTCCTTAATTGGGAAAAAAATACCTGCTCTGCCAGAGTTATAATAACTCTGCTACCCTCACGTTCTGTGACACATTAGCAGGGCCACAGCACAGTTATTAAACTTCTCATGTTCATTGAATATACGCAGTGCTGCCTTTTGGTGGAAAAAAACTGAAAAAAAATCTATTTGTCCTGCCTCTGTCCGTCCTAAGGGCTGTGTGTACGTGTCGGCTGCGTATGCAACGTTTAAAAATCAGACGCACCCAGCTACGTTTTACTGCTGGCTTCGCCATTTGCTTTCCTTAATTGGGAAAAAAATACCAGCTCTGCCAGAGTTATAATAACTCTGCTACCCTCACGTTCTGTGCCACATTAGCAGGGCCACAGCACAGTTATTAAACTTCTCATGTTCATTGAATATACGCAGTGCTGCCTTTTGGTGGAAAAAAACTGAAAAAAAATCTATTTGTCCTGCCTCTGTCCGTCCTAAGGGCTGTGTGTACGTGTCGGCTGCGTGTGCAACGTTTAAAAATCAGACGCACCCAGCTACGTTTTACTGCTGGCTTCGCCATTTGCTTTCCTTAATTGGGAAAAAAATACCAGCTCTGCCAGAGTTATAATAACTCTGCTACCCTCACGTTCTGTGCCACATTAGCAGGGCCACAGCACAGTTATTAAACTTCTCATGTTCATTGAATATATGCAGTGCTGCCTTTTGGTGGAAAAAAACTGAAAAAAAATCAATTTGTCCTGCCTCTGTCCGTCCTAAGGGCTGTGTGTACGTGTCGGCTGCGTGTGCAACGTTTAAAAATCAGACGCACCCAGCTACGTTTTACTGCTGGCTTCGCCATTTGCTTTCCTTAATTGGGAAAAAAATACCAGCTCTGCCAGAGTTATAATAACTCTGCTACCCTCACGTTCTGTGACACATTAGCAGGGCCACAGCACAGTTATTAAACTTAGATTATTCATTCACTAGAGGCAGTGGGGCCTTTCGTTTTCAAAAAAGGGAAAAAATTATATTTGGCCTGCAGTCTTGCGCCAATTTATTTCCTGCCTGTGAAATCAAATCACTGGTAATACAGCATGCTGAGGGGTAGGGGTAGGCCTAGAGGACGTGGACGCGGCCGAGGACGCGGAGGGCCAAGTCAGGGTGTGGGCACAGGCCGAGCTCCTGATCCAGGTGTGTCGCAGCCGACTGCTGCGCGATTAGGAAAGAGGCACGTTTCTGGCGTCCCCACATTCATCGCCCAATTAATGGGTCCACGCGGGAGACGGTTATTAGAAAATGAGCAGTGTGAGCAGGTCCTGTCCTGGATGGCAGAAAGTGCTTCGAGCAACCTATCGTCAACCCGCAGTTCTGCGCCGTCCACTGCTGCAAATCCGAATCCTCTGTCTGCTGCTCCTCCTTCCTCCCAGCCTCCTCACTCCACTACAATGACACCTGCTCAGGAGCGGGAACACTCCCAGGAACTGTTCTCGGGCCCCTGCTTAGATTGGGCAGCAGCGGTTCCTCTCCCACCAGAGGAGTTTATCGTCACTGATGCCCAACCATTCGAAAGTTCCCGGGGTCCGGGGGAAGAGGCTGGGGACTTCCGCCAACTGTCTCAACAACTTTCTGTGGGTGAGGAGGACGATGACGATCAGACACAGTTGTCTTGCAGTGAGGTAGTAGTAAGGGCAGTAAGTCCAAGGGAGCAGCGCACAGAGGATTCGGAGGAAGAGCAGCAGGACGATGAGGTGACTGACCCCACCTGGTGTGCAACGCTTACTCAGGAGGACAGGTCTTCAGAGGGGGAGTCAAGGGCATCAGCAGGGCAGGTTGCAAGAGGCAGTGCGGTGGCCAGGGGTAGAGGCAGGGCCAGACCGAATAATCCACCAACTGTTTCCCAAAGCGCCCCCTCGCGCCATGCCACCCTGCAGAGGCCGAGGTGCTCTAAGGTCTGGCAGTTTTTCACAGAGACGCCTGACGACCGACGAACAGTGGTGTGCAACCTTTGTCGCGCAAAGCTCAGCCGGGGAGCCAACACCAACAGCCTCACCACCACCACCATGCGCAGACATATGATGGCCAAGCACCCCACAAGGTGGGACGAAGGCCGTTCAGCGCCTCCAGTTTGCACCACTGCCTCTCCCCCTGTGCCCCAACCTGCCACTGAGATGCAACCCCCCTCTCAGGACACAGGCACTACCGCCTCATGGCCTGCACCCACACCCTCATCTCCGCTGTCCTCGGCCCCATCCAGCAGTGCAGTTCAGCGCACCGTCCAGCCGTCGCTTGCGCAACTGTTGGAGCGCAAGCGCAAGTACGCCGCCACGCACCCGCACACTCAAAAGTTAACCGTCCGCATAGCAAAATTCATCAGCCTTGAGATGCTGCCGTATAGGGTTGTGGAAACGGAGTCCTTCAAAAGTATCATGGAGGCGGCGGCCCCGCGCTACTCAGTTCCCAGTCGCCACTACTTTTCCCGATGTGCCGTCCCAGCCCTGCACGACCACGTCTCCCGCAACATTGTACGCGCCCTCACCAACGTGGTTACTACCACGGTCCACTTAACAACGGACACGTGGACAAGCAGAGGCGGGCAGGGCCACTACATCTCCCTGACGGCACATTGGGTGAATTTAGTGGAGGCTGGGACAGAGTCAGAGCCTGGGACCGCTCACGTCCTACCCACCCCCAGAATTGCGGGCCCCAGCTCGGTGGTGGTATCTGCGGAGGTGTATGCTTCCTCCACTAAAGCACCCTCCTCCTCCTCCTCCTCCTCTGTCTCGCAATCAAGATGTGTTAGCAGCAGCATGTCGCCAGCAGTCGGTGTCGCGCGGTGTGGCAGCACAGCGGTGGGCAAGCGTCAGCAGGTCATGCTGAAACTACTCAGCTTAGGCGATAAGAGGCACACGGCCCACGAACTGCTGCAGGGTCTGACACAGCAGACCGACCGCTGGCTTGCGCCGCTGAGCCTCCAACCGGGCATGTTCGTGTGTGACAACGGCCGTAACCTGGTGGCGGCTCTGCAGCTCGGCAGCCTCACGCATGTGCCATGCCTGGCCCACGTCTTTAATTTGGTGGTTCAGCGCTTTCTGAAAAGCTACCCACGCTTGTCAGACCTGCTCGTAAAGGCGCGCCGGCTCTGCGCACATTTCCGCAAGTCCCACACGGACGCTGCCACCCTGCGCACCCTGCAACATCACTTTAAGCTGCCAGTGCACCGACTGCTGTGCGACGTGCCCACACGGTGGAACTCTACGCTCCACATGTTGGCCAGGCTCTATGAACAGCGTAGAGCTATAGTCGAATACCAACTCCAACATGGGCGGCGCAGTGGGAGTCAGCCTCCTCAATTCCTTTCAGAAGAGTGGGCCTGGTTGGCAGACATCTGCCATGTCCTTGGTAATTTTGAGGAGTCTACCCAGGTGGTCAGCGGCGATGCTACAATCATTAGCGTCACCATTCCTCTGCTATGCATCTTGAGAAATTCCCTGCAAACCATAAAGGCAGCTGCTTTGCGCTCGGAAACAGGGGCGGTGGAAGACAGTATGCCGCTGGATAGTCAGGGCACCCTCCTGTCTATTTCTCAGCGCGTACAGGAGGAGGAGGAGGAGCATGAGGAGGATGAGGAGGAGGGGGAAGAGACAGCTTGGCCCGCTGCTGACGGTACACCGGCTGATTGCCTGTCATCCTTTCAGCGTGTATGGCCTGAGGAGGAGGAGGAGGATCCTGGCAGTGATCTTCCTAGTGAAGACAGCCATGTGTTGCGTACAGGTACCCTGGCACACATGGCTGACTTCATGTTAGGATGCCTTTCTCGTGACCCTCGCGTTGCACGCATTCTGGCCACGACGGATTACTGGGTGTACACACTGCTCGACCCACGCTATAAGGAGAACCTGCCCACTCTCATTCCCGAAGAGGAAAGGGGTTCGAGAGTGTTGCTATACCACAGGACCCTTGCGGACAAGCTGATGGTAAAATTCCCAGCCGACAGCGCTAGTGGCAGAAGGCGCAGTACCGAGGGCAAGGTAGCAGGGGAGGTGCGGAGATCGAGCAGCATGTACATCCCAGGCAGTGCAACAGTCTTTAAGGGCCTGGCCAGCTTTATGGCTCCCCACCAAGACTGTGTCACCGCTCCCCAGTCAAGGCTGAGTCGGCGGGAGCACTGTAAAAGGATGGTGAGGGAGTACGTAGCCGATCGCACGACCATCCTCGGTGACGCCTCTGCCCCCTACAACTACTGGGTGTCGAAGCTGGACACGTGGCCTGAACTAGCGCTGTATGCCCTGGAGGTGCTTGCTTGTCCTGCGGCTAGCGTCTTGTCGGAGAGGGTGTTTAGTGCGGCTGGGGGAATCATCACAGATAAGCGTAGCCGCTTGTCAACCGACAGTGCCGACAGGCTAACACTCATCAAGATGAACAAAGGCTGGATTTCCCCAGACTTCTGTTCTCCACCAGCGGACAGCAGCGATACGTAAGCAATACGTAGGCTGCACCCGTGGATGGAAGCTACGTTCTCTCTCACCATCCAAAACGGGGACATTTCTGCTTCATCAATCTGTGTCTAATATTCCTCCTCCTCCTCCTGCTCCTCCTCCTGAAACCTCACGTAATCACGCTGAACGGGCAATTTTTCTTAGGGCCACAAGGCTCACTCAAATAATTTTTCTGAACAATTTTTATAAGTTTCAATGCGCTTAAAAGCGTTGGAACTTTAACTTGAACCAATTTTTGTTACACTGGGCTGCCTCCAGGCCTAGTTACCACTTAAGCCACATTAACCAAAGCGATTCACCTGCCATCTTGGTTGGGCATGGCCAATTTTTACTGAGGTACATTAGTACTGTTGGTACACCAATTTTTTGGGGCCCTCACCTACAGTGTAATCATAGCAATTTGTATGTTCTTCGCCTGCACTCATGGTACAGAAAGGTGTGTGGGGTTGGCCTACACTTTAGCTACATAAATGTAACTTGGGCCTTGGCTATACTAAGGCTACTGAAATGGAACTAAGACTGCGCTCCCACTATACTGCTGCTTCAGAATTGTTATTGGGGCCTGTCTTGGGTGCTACTATTGCTGACATGGAACGAAGACTGCGCTCCCGCTATACTGCTGCTTCGGAATTGTTACTGGGGCCTGTCTTGAGTGCTACTATTGCTGACATGGAACGAAGACTGCGCTCCCGCTATACTGCTGCTTTGGAATTGTTACTGGGGCCTGTCTTGAGTGCTACTATTGCTGACATGGAACGAAGACTGCGCTCCCGCTATACTGCTGCTTCGGAATTGTTACTGGGGCCTGTCTTGAGTGCTACTATTGCTGACATGGAACGAAGACTGCGCTCCCGCTATACTGCTGCTTCAGAATTGTTACTAGGGCCTGTCTTGAGTGCTACTATTGCTGACATGGAACGAAGACTGCGCTCCTCCTATAATGCTGCTACTGATATGTTAGTGGGGCCTGTCCTAATGCTACGGCTGAAATGTTACGAATTCTGGGCTCTGCCTATACCGCTGCTAATGGTATGTCTCTGGGGTGTGGAAACAGAGGCTTCCCAAAGACATGATGGCGGCGAGGCCATTTCCCACCAACGCGGTTACTGTTAAGGTGCATATAACCACGGACACGTGGAGAGGACACGTAGTGCCTCAAAAACATCCCCCTCCTCCTCCAACAGGGAAAACATTCTTGGCAAATGCCTTTGCATTGGTTCGTCTGGTGGCAGTCCAAGAATTTCACCTTTACCGACACAACAAGAGAGCCCCCACACCATCCCCCCGCCACGGCCCACTTAATCCTGGCCGCATTCCGAAAACCAACAAAATACAACCGTGCTACTAGGTCCGCAGTCACCACCACATTACCACCAACGCGGTTACTGTTAAGGTACATATTACCAGTCTGACTGGGGCATGCAGACACCTTGACAGAATGAATAGTGTGTGACACATAGGTTCCCCATTGCTATGCCCACGTGTGCAGCTCCTGATGGCGGTGGCACAGGATTATATTTCTCATTGCTTCTGTACAGCATTGTGGGCTATCGCCCCGCCCCTTTTAAAGAGGGTCGCTGCCTAGCCGTGCCAACCCTCTGCAGTGTGTGCCTGCGGTTCCTCCTCATGGCAGACGCACTTCTAAATAGACATGAGGGTGGTGTGGCATGAGGGCAGCTGAAGGCTGCGCAGGGACACTTTGGTGTGCGCTGTGGGGGGGAGGGGGGGCGGTTGGTCAGCATGTAACCCAGGAGAAGTGGCAGCGGAGTGTCATCCAGGCAGTGATTGTGCTTTGTTGTAGCTAGTGTGGTGCTTAGCAAAGGTATGCCATGCTAATGAGGGCTTTTCAGAAGTAAAAGTTGTTGGGAGGGGGGGGGCCCACTCTTGCCGGTATTGTGGCTTAATAGTGGGACCTGTGAACTTGAGATGCAGCCCAACATGTAGCCCCTCGCCTGCCCTATCCGTTTCTGTGTCATTCCCATCACTTTCTTGAATTGCCCAGATTTTCACACATGAAAACCTTAGCGAGCATCGGCGAAATACAAAAATGCTCTGGTCGCCCATTGACTTCAATGGGGTTCGTTATTCGAAACGAACCCTCGAACATCGCGGGAAGTTCGTTTCGAATAACGAACACCCGAACATTTTGGTGTTCGCTCATCTCTAATACACACACACACAGATATAGATATATAGATATATATACACACTTAGGGCTTATTCCGACGTGCGTATATTGGCCTGGTTTTCACGCCGGGCCGATATACGCTGTCTCTCTCTGCAAGGGGAGGAGGCGGGCCCAACAGGGAGCAGTGCACTGAGCTCCCACTCCCTCTCTGCCCCCAACCACTGTTTGCAATGGGAGGGCGGGATGGGGGCGGAGCTAAGTTCTGCCCCGTCCCGCCCCCTCCCATTGCAATAAGTGGTGAAGGGTGGAGAGGGATATACGCACGTCGGAATAAGCCCATATATATTTATACACATACATATATAACACATTTTTTCGGCATTAGTCAAAAAATTATTATGGTCAAGTGTCCAGCAACACAAACAACCAAAATAATGGGGGGGGGGGGGGGAATATTTTTTTCTTCTTCAAATGATTTTCAAGAATGGTGGCATCCCACCATATTCATAGTTGTTTCTCCAGATTATCTATAAGATTGTTCATAGTGACTGAAAAAACTGATTGGTCATTGCCACTCAAACAATTTTGCAGCTTTCCTCAAGCTCCACCAATGTGTCCCCTGAGTAATTTAGTAGCCACCTCTGTGCCCCCCTGAGTAATGTATTACCAATCAATATGTACCTTGAGTAATAAATTAGCCATCATTGTGCCCCCTGAGCAATGTACTAGCCACCTCTGTGCCCCCCTGAGTATTATATTAACCACCACTATGTACCTTGGGTAATAAATTAGCCACCACTGTGCCCACTGAGGTATGTAGTAACCACCACTGTGCCCACTGAGGTATGTAGTAACCACCACTTTGCCCACTGATGTATGTAGTAACCACCACTGTGCCCACTGATGTATGTAGTAACCACCACTGTGCCCACTGAGGTATGTAGTAACCACCACTGTGCCCACTGAGGTATGCAGTAACCATCACTGTGTTCACTAAGTAATGGTTTAGCCACCATTGTACCATGAGAGTTATTAATTTGGCACCACTGTGCCCCCCTAACTAAGGAGTTATCCACCACTCTGCTCCCTGTGTGAATAATTTGCCACCACGGTGCTCCCTGAGAAATGAATTTGCTATTACTTTGTTCCATGTGCAACGATTTAGCATTTCAATTGGTAAGAGGGAATAAATATAGGAAACTTGGAATTATTTATTTATAAACTCTTTATTATATTTTATAAAATATCAGAACACCATGGTATCATACAGTGTATACATTATATTTGATATATGTTAGATATACAATCAGCTATCCTTTGTCTCGCACCCCTGAACAGGACACTCAAGAGACATTGCAAAATGTTTCCAAAACTTTTACACAAATTCTCCCACTCCTGTAGCCCGTTGGTGTAGGCTGCTTTCCCGAGGCAGAAATAAAGCAAGAAAGATACCTGTGCTAGTAAGAGAGATATATCATCCCAGCACTGTATTTTCTAGGCTTTTGTATCAGAAAACAATTGTTTAGTGAATTATTTATTTATATGTACGTATCACCATTTCACATTACATAACCTAAACTTGCAGGGATGTTTCTCAGCATTTATCCATAAGTTACAGACCAGCATTAGGAGACATGACGTATGGATACAGTAATTACAGGATGATTGGACAGTTTCCCATATTAATCACATATAGAGTTTCTACCTGAGCCTCCTGGTTTGTCTGGCAGGTCTTCTTTCTTTTGGATTGGTTGAGACTCCTTGATGGTCTTTTCCAGGATGGGTCTTTTGTCCTTGGCCCCTCTGTCAGGCAGGTTGTCTTCCTGCTGATCCTTGGGTTTCTCTCCAGATGTAATTCTTCGTCTTTTCCTTTTTTGGGTCTTCTCTGATGAGTTGTGTTTGTTGCTGGATGAGCTGAAGGAAGCTTCTCTCTTCTTGGCTCCAATCCGCTGAAGTATCACCTCTTCTTTCTTTTGGACTTGTTGTTTGGTCCGTTTGACTGAAGACTTGCGCCCATCCGCTGATGAGTCACTGATGAGTCTTCGTCTTTTTGCTCCTCCTCCTCTTCCTCTAATCTCCTCTCCCTCTGCATCCATATTAGCGCTCTGCTTAGCAGACATCTCCTTCACCGTCACTGGTCACCTCCAACTGTCACTCTCAACTGTCACTCTCTGCCCTTAGTTAATATGGTGGTCATGTGATCAGCAACTGACCAATGATATTCAAAAGAAAAAATTCCTATTAGTAAAAGGTGCCACTTTTAATAATGACAGTATAACAGAACCAATTGGTCATTCCTGCCTATTTCTACAAGCATCTTATAGTGTAATGTAATGAGTCTCAGCAGCAGTGGCATACATATACTGTATACATAGGGGGGCTTGTATATAGAATGGGGCTCCCTTTCTAATGATGTTTAGCACTACCATCCATTTCAACATCACCTCCTTTCCATGATTAGGTAAATACACCTTGGGTCTCACTTATTACAATTGTCTAAAAGAAAATAATCCTTGTTGCCCATAGCAACCAATCACAACACAGCTTTCATTTCTTTAACTGCTCTGGTAAAATGTATGCAGAGCTCTGATTGGTTGCTATGGGCAACACATAGTTTTTCTTTTAGACCGTTTTGATATTGTGCTCACTGATTTGTATCTATTAGGAGAAGGATCTGCATGGCTCCTCACCATCCAATATAATAAGAGATGCCGCCAACATGCTTCTGTTCCTCCAGGGGCCACATAGCAGCCATGTGACCGGGCTCCGTGGGATTAACAGTTTTGATCAGCGACTTTACACTCAGTAGACAAGAGTTACGCTCCCCATGACTGCTTGATGTTGTTGATCCACCCAGTAAGTAGCTTTCAGTGCAGACAGAAACCATCAGCCAATGGCAGTCATGTACTCAATGAGGTGATGGCGGCACAGGAAATAATTTCTTTATTATTAGTTTTCCATTGAGGTTCACATGAGATGGACCCACAGAGATGGCGTCTGTACGCCTATTAATTGTCAACATAGATTTACTGTTCACAGCCATTTTTCAATTCCCTATATCCACAGATGTAGCAGTGCCGACACATATCATTCTAGTCGCTACGTTCATCGCATGGTGCAGTTATGCTACTTGCACGGCATGCAGGCCATTGAAGGTGAACTGCAATGGCCTTCTTACACAAATAGCATAGAAATTGCAGCGCGCCTTCACTACTAGGCCACTTTCACACAGGCGACAAAATTGCACAATCTTCTGGTGATGCAACAGCGCTAGAAAACGTGTGTTTGTGAAAACCATGCTTTTTATTGTTTTCCTTCACATTAGCGATGTTTTTACTATCTTCTTTGCAAGAAAAAAAAACTGCGGCATGCTCTTTCTACAATGTGCTATTTTTTATCTCCCATGTTTCCCTATGGAGCCTCCTTGTTTATCGCATCACATAGCACGTACTTGTGATTTTCGTGCGATGCATTTTTAATAGAGATGAGCGAGCATGCTCGTTTAAGCCTGCTACTCGAGCGGAGCAACTGTGTACTCACCGGAGAGGCATGCGGGGGCACGACTCTCACTCTCCCCCTGCTGCCCCCGCTCCCCCTCCCCCATCCCGCATGCTGCTCCCGCGAGTACACACTCGCTCATCTCTCATTTTTAACATTAGAATGTCCTAGTGACTTTTGCGATAAAAAAGTTGCGCAATTTTATCACAGGCGGCAGCGATGCGACAAAGCATTGCGGACACAATAAAATCGCGCGTAGAAAGCTGCAATATCGCCCCAAATTTTTCACGGCGATATTGCGTTAATGAAATAGGCCTTAATACAACGATCACAGTCAGCGTTGGTACATTTGTGTTATGGACGTATTTTTGTGTTTTCTGATGATTGTATTGAAGATGGGTCATCTGATTTGACTCTTTTCTTGTCATTTTTGCTTGTTTGCTAATTTAAAGTCTAAGCATTTATTTGTCAAGAACTTTCACCCCTTAGTGACCAAGCCTGTTTGCGCCTTAGTGACCAGGCCAAATTTTGGAAATCTGACATGTGTCTCTTTAACATACAATAACTCCGTAAAGGCTTTGCATATCCAAGTGATTCTGACATTGTTTTTTCGACACATTTTGTACTTCATTTAGGTGGTAAAAAGAGACCGATAGAATTTGTGTATAATTATTAAAAGCGCCAAAATTGGGAACATTTTGAAAAAATGATCATTTTTTCACATTTTCAGGTTATCATGAAAAATTGAGTGTACGTGAAAATGAGGATTTGCACCCCAAAATGGATACTCCTGTTTCTCTCGTGTTCAGAAACATGACTATTGTGGCCCTAATCTTATGTCTGGATGCTCAACGGGGCCCAAAATGAATGGAGCAGCCGGTGGCTTTCAGAACAGAGATTTTGCTTGAAGGTTATTTAGGTCCCATTGCTCACTTGTAGAGCCCTTAAGCAGCCAAAACAACAGAGAACCCCACAAATAACCCCATTTTGAAAACTAGACCTCTTAACAAATTCATCTAGGGCTGTACTGCATATTTTGACTCAACAGTTTTTGAATGAATCTAAGCAAAGCAGAAGGAAAAAAATTATGTTTTTTTAGTTTTTTTGGCAGGTGTGTAATTTTCACACCAAAATGGATCCCCCTGTTTGTCCCGTGTTCAGAAACATACCCATTGTGGCCATAATCTTATGTCTGTATACACAACGGGGATCAAACCGAAAGACCATAACATTTCAACTGTTTTTAACTTTCCGTTTGATAACGGCGATCACGTGACCGGGGACCACTCACTGCGGCCCTCGCTCACTGTTACAGGCTCTAGGCCACCTTTAGTAGCCAGGAGCAGGGAGATTTTGAATTTCCTGGGCCTTCCCCAGCTTCTGCGCTGGTGTCTGTCATTTTGGCGAGGGGCGCATGTGCCAAAGCTGGGAAAATGTCTGCAGATAAGGATTCCATCGGGGGACATCGCCGGAGACCTTAGGTAAGTAATTTCACCTCCCTTCATGGTTTGGTTCCGTGACGAGAGGTGAAACTTTAGCTTTTTTTACTTTTACGTGATCGTCGTTATCCATTAGAGCCATTGGCGATCACGTGACCAAGCACCGCATACCACAGCCGCCGTGAGATTTTGGCTACGAGCAGGGAGATTTTAAATTACCCCGGTAATCCGTGGCTTTTGCGCATGCGTCCACCATCTTGGCGACGGGCACGTGCACAGATGCCCAAGATAAGGTCTACTAATAATTCGGGGGCCTTAGGTACATAATTTCATCTCTCTTCATTTTTGTGCTTTAAATGATCGCTGTTATCAATTGTATAACAGTGATCATGTGACCAGGAACCGCATACAGCGGCTCCTGGTGATATATCTCTGCTCTCGGATACACATGGTAGTCGGGAGCAGAGGGATTTTAAATTTCCCGGGGTATGAGCCCTTCTGTGCAAGCGTCCAACGTATGACATCTGGCGTGCATGCGCAGAAGCCGGCGGTTGTCACTAAGGGGTTAACCAAGTTTAGGGACAACTATTATCATATTGTGGTGTAATACGCAATCTAGAACCAGAAATCATGTGTACACTTATATATACACATCATAGCTCCTCACTGTACAAACATCTACCAAGTTAGACTGTCTAAAATTGCAAAACATCTATAGTGTATTATATATATATATATATATATATATATATATATATATATATATATATATATATATATATATATACACACATATATAGCCAATGAGCAGTGGAGCTCAGGTCCTCACAGTCCACAGAATCATAATTAGAGTGGACAAAACCATGTTACCTCTCGCAAGGTCCTTTCGGGGACACATACAAAGTACAACACAAGTGGCCCACTGAGGCAGCCTTAGAAGACATGTTTTAATCATTTTTCTGGGGTGGAATGGAAAAATAACACCTCATGTGAAATTTTGCTAAAATTATATTTTGGGTTTCATTTTTAGGACGTGTTAAAAATATTTTGTTTATACTGCAGATCAGTACAATTACAGCAATACCAAATTAATCTAAATTTATTTTATGTTTTACTACATCTGCTAAATAAAAAACCTTTTAAAAGAAAATTACTTTGTGGTGCTATATGACCCATGACTTTTTATTTTTGCATCGATGGAGCTATGGGAAAGCTTGTTTTCTGCGTGATAATCTGTAGTGCTAATAGTACCATTTTGTGATACATATCACTTTCTGATCACATTTTATCTCCAATCCTATCTTTGCAGACTGGTGTGAGCTGTATAACATAAAAATCGTTAATACTTGTATTCTGATAAAGGGTAATGAGGTATTAGTTTATCATGTGGCCAAATTATGCAAAGAAAACAATATATTATTAGTAAACCTTTGAATAATCAGGCCACATTACATAAGCTCGCAACCGACGTCAAGGATCCTCATTCTCTTGTATCTACCTAAATGAAAGACCCTACTTTAAAATTATAAAAAAAATTTTTTATATATATATATATATATATATATATGAAAGCCGGTTAAAAGCATACAAGTATTTGGACCTACGTCATCAGGTTTCTTGAATAGCATCCATCTGCGACGGTACTTCTCCCTGGGCAGTCACAAAGAGGTCCGCAAATTGGGCTTTCACTTAAAGTCCTGATGATGCAGGCCTACACTGTGGGTTCACATCCAATGCAACAAGCTGTTAGGTTGCTGCAACAGGATCATCCACCATAGTCTAACCCACATAATTTAAACAGCAAAAATTGTGCAGAACCACAGCGGTTCAAATTACCGAACACATGTTCTGGGGTTCAATCTGAATAGTGCCCAGGAAACCTCGCCATGTACTGGTCAGAATTATAAAGACACATTTGATAAAATACAGAGTCCGTGTGAGATGGTAATTAAAGACTCATCCTCTGGTGTCCAACCTGCTGCATTGAAAGGATCGCAAAATGTGGAATGTAAGGCCGAAGCCTTTAATCACCACAATGATGAATGGGGCTGGCAGGCCCAGCTAGTTTAAAAGAAGCCGCTTCCCCATTGTGGTAGCCCTGAAAATGCAAGCATCTGCAGTGCTTCCATAGAACCCAATATCTACAAGTATAAACCAGTAGTTACTGTCGGCCATGGCCAACAAAACTACCGAGAAGTACTGCTTATAGTTGTAATATTGGGACACTGAGGGCGGTGGCTTCTTCACGCGGATGTGCTTGCTATCCAGGGCCCCAATGTAGTTGGTGATGTCCAGCCAGGCTTGCGGAGAGGGCGGCAGCAACAGAGAAGGCTTCAGTCGCTCCCTAATGATGTCACAGGTCCTCCTGGTGATCCTACTGTTAGTGGAGATGCCCAACAGAAACTCAAAATGCAGGGATGCAAGTGGTTTCCTGGTGGTGAGGAATCTGAAAAGAAAAGAGGGATAGAATTAATAAAACTAAAAAGAAGGGAAACACAAAATATGGGGGGGGGGGGGGGGGGAAATCATGCTTGCACTTACTTCAGGGTAACCAGCAGACGCTTTTCAGATTATCTTGTAAAGACGTGTTCTCAGCACCAAGCACATCAAACTACGCGAACTAACACTGCAAAGCGCTCACATGAGGGTTTTTCCAGGGGGTTGGATTTTCTCCTGACATCATTCTAGAATTTCCCCCCCTTGCGTATGTTTTTGCTTGCGTAGCACTCATTATACATACACAGGTATACTCGCGGAAAAACGCACGCTTACGCATTCATATGCAAGCAAAATGGAAGTATATGCAGTTCTAACGCTGCAATACTTGCGCAGTGTTTCACATATACGGTCATGTGAATAAAGCCTTAGGGCTCATGTCCACGGGCAAAATATGATTTAGGATCCGCAGCGGATTACCTGCACGCGGATCCGCACCCCATAGGGATGCATTGACCACCCGCGGGTAGATAAATACCCGCGGATCGTCAATAAAATGGATTTTAAAAAAAATGGAGCATGAAAAAATCTGGACCATGCTCCATTTTCGTGCGGGTCTCCCGCGGGGACGGCTCCCGCGGGCTTCTATTGAAGCCTATGGAAGCCGTCCGGATCCGCGGGAGACCTAAAATAGGAATTTAAAGCATTTACTCACCCGCAGCGGGCCGGGAAGCTCTTCTCTTCCTCACGGCCGCATCTCCCTTGCTTCGGCTCGGCGGATGTGCCCGGCGTATGCGCGCGGCATGTCGACGACGTGCCGGCGACGTGCCGCCGGCGTCAGGAATTCATCCGCCGGCCGAAAAAGAAGATCCGGCCGTGAGGAAGAGCAGAGCTTCGCCGCCCGCTACGGATAGGTAAATTCTTATTTATTTGTATTTTCAGCGCTCACGTCCGCGGGGCAGGAGGGACCCGCTGCAGATTCTACATGTAGAATCCGTAGCGGGCCCGATTTTCCCCGTGGACATGAGGCCTTAAAGACTCACTTCCAAAAGGCTTCACCATATTAATAAAGAATCTTTTTTTTTTCCTTACGGCTCTTACTCTATATATCTCTACTTTTTGGTAAACTGATGTGTCAATTTCATGATTCTGGCTAAATTAAAAGGATTGTTCCCTAACCTGGACAGTACAACCACCTGCATAAAAATTCTAAAAAATGTTGCTCAAGAAAATTGTGTAAAGAATTATAATAATTAATGTCCCATTTTACTGACACAAATGACCCGAATCTCCTGTTGCAACATGAAGTAAGTGAACCCTTTGGAACTCTACTTGGGTGATGCAAAAAGATAATGACTCAAAGCACAGAAGTAAATCAGCTCAAGAATGGTTGGGAAAAAAGTATCAAGATGCTATGGCATGACCTGAAAAGGGCTATGCATGCAAGGCATCCTGAAAATATTGACAAACGGAATCACATTTAGGGCGCCCACCCACTGGCGATTTTTTTTTCTTTGCGTTTTGCGTTTTTTCTCAAGAGCAATTAGAATTGAATGTACTCCTGTCCACTGGCATTTTTGCGTTGCGTTGCGTTTTTTAACATAGGAACTGTCAGTTGCATATGTGTCCTTATTTTTCTCCTAATGCACCCATGAAAGTCAATGGAAATTAATGGAAAAGCCGCGAAAACGCGGCAAAAAACGCCGCAGAAAACGCGGGAAAAACGCTGCGTTTTTCACGCACGAAAATCGCAAACGCCAGTGGGTGGGCGCCCTTACAGTGAGGAAGGGTCCACACTGCCTGTTCTTGTCAGGTTTACTACCGTATTCAGCCTAACAGGAACAAACAGTCTGGTATTAGGCTGAAGCTTCACCCCCTTCCCTTCCAGTCTAGAGATTCATCCACCTGTCCGAGGAAGGGTTTCCACAGGCTGCATACATGTTGACCATTTTGTTAAATTCTTGGACAGCCTTTTTAAGTTCTTCAAACCTGGGCCCAGAAGAGGATCTTTTTGTTCTCCTTAAGAAAACTCCAAACTTGCATAGGACAGTTTTTCTCTTCGTCCTGTAATTATGAGACTGTCCGTTATCAGCAAGGAGTGCAGGCAAGGGTCTACTTACCATAGAGGAAGACTATGCCATAGCCAGCCTTGGTTTTGTCCCATCCCTTTTGCTACTGGGTGCTTGCTAGGTGGTGGCGTCACCTCCAAGTAAAGGTGTGAGGAATTGGCACAAGGGTTATGGTAAGTGTGTAGTTGGAGAGATATAGTACCAGTGTTTTCTTTCCTGGTTGGCCAAACCCAACAATATATTGGTGAACTCTATTTTTACAGCAAATCTGGACTATTATAGATGTAAGACAAACATAAATGCTATAGTGGTGGATTCAGATAAGCGTATTGCAAAATACGCTTGCTCCTGCACAACATTTTGCACATGTGTGAAGAAGCCTTTACAGCGGTGGATTCAGGACTGTTTGCTTAATGATTGGCCATCTCGCTGCTATAATTCAAACGAGGACAACATTCTAGGAGGGGAGTAACGGTACTTTCACATGTAGTGAAAATTGTGGGCATTTTCGGTGCTGATTTTCCACTATTAAAATGATGCACCGTTTAGCTACATGTGAATGTACCCTTATTCTGATATCACTACCTTGTTCACTAAGAGAAAATGTCCTATTGGTGCTTATTTTACATTCAAGCTTTACTTTCTGTATTTGCAGTTGTGGAGTGCCACCGAATGTATGCTCCAGAGATAGGAAATTGTATGGCTATTTAGTTGTATACAGGCATAGTCCAAAAGTCTGATCCAGCCGTATATCTCAGTACTTGTGTTCTATATTGAAGTAACAATACAATACTCATATAGGAAGACATGAATGCTCTACAGGACTCTGTGGGCCCCGGAAAATGAATTTCAATTTTGTATTGTAGTCCTTGTAAGAGATAAAGAGTAAAACTCAATGGCAAAGTGGAAGAGCAGCATGTGAGAAACCCTTTTGCCATATTTATAATAAAAGAATCTAAATAATAAAACAAAAATACATATTTGGTATCGCTGCATCAATAAAAGTGTAATCTATCAAGGTAATGCATTATTTACCACGTACGGGGAACGTTGTAAAAAAAAAAAGAATGCCAGAATTGCGCATTTTTGGCCACCCGCATCAAAGAAAAAATGTAATAAAAAGCAACCAAAAAGTCATATGTACTCCAGAATGGTACCAACGGAAACTACAGGACGTCATGCACAAAATGAGATGTCGCACAAGAAAATAAAAAAAGTATAGCTGTCAGAAGATTGCAGCAGAAAATAATTTAAAAAAATTAAATCTTTGAAAAAAAAAATAAACCAGTACAGCGAAAAAATAAACTATATAAATTTGGTATCGTAATAATCATACTGACCCATAGAATAATGTTATCAGGTCATTCTTCTTGCAGTGTGTTTTGTTGCAGCTCAAACTTGCAACAGCAGCTACTAAGGGACATTGGTGACTAGTGTTAGGGTCAGTGTCATGGAGAAACAAAGGAAGAACTACTGCCAGGGATAGAATTTTTTGGTTGTTAATACCATTCCACACCAGTCTCCACTGTCTCATCATCTTCATCTAGTTACCATCAGCCTCTGCCCCTGTCAACTAATTGTGAGTCCCTAGTTTTGTGTTGATACATGCTTTATATGTATTCTTGTCATAATGTATTTGTTACAGTCTTGGGCTCTGTTGTAAGTCCTGGAGGTATCGGAGTACTGGGAGACACAGTTAGTACCTAGGAAAGATAACTGCTATAGGTAAATTAATGTTATGCTGTTTAATGTCCAGTTGGTGTCATTACATGTATACAGTAGTGATCACATGATCACCTTTATTCTTTACTAACTGTAAAGCCATACATTTGTCAGCTAGTTCCAGGAAGAGTCTTGATGTTGCCTGTTTTATATGACATGCAATGAAGGCAGTAGAGCAGTAGTACTTGAGATGATGAGGAGTCTGTTGATGCTGAAAAGATCCCTGTCACTGGAGCAGCTACCAGATGTGTGCTAATTTCCCATTTCCCATTGCCAAATATTCTCTGCTTCTCTTATCCACATAATAGAGACAGTTACCAGAAGTGGGTACCGTTTTGGCTGGAATCCATTCATACACAGTAATATATTATTCTGAAGTCAATTTTCACTCTGGATACAAACAGTGATCAGTGTGTTACTGCATGACATTTATGGGATTTCTGCAGACACTCTTTTTATGAGCGACACATCCTAATACAAAATGCAGCTCTTCAGCAAGTACACAGTAGCTCTATTTAGGTGTGCCTATCCCTATATGATAAAAGTTAATTTGAGGAGTAAAAAATATAACTCTGCTTTATTAAGTATTACAAAACATTTTAATAGCAATTTCCAGTTTATGTTTTTATAGCTAATACTGAAATGGACGATTTTAGGTATTACTAATAGTTTAACCCAGGGGCGTAGCTAAAGGCTCATGGGCCCAGGTGCAAAAGTTAATGTTGGGGCCCCCCATCTTCTGTTAACCCCTTAATGGAGAGGCGAAACATGAAGCTTCTGGGCCCCAATGCAAAACCTGTAACAGGGCCCCCAACTATAATGCTTTATTCATAGTACTTGGCTCCCTATATGGAGAAGAGAGGCCTTATGGGCAACCTAAGGCTCCTGGGCCCGGGTACAACCGCATCCCCTATAGTTACGCCAGTGGTTTAACCCCTTAGTGACCAAGCCTGTTTGAACCTTAGTGACAGAGCTAAATTTTGGAAATCTGCCGTGTCACTTTAACAGAGAATAACTCAGTAAAGGTTTTGCATACCCAAGTGATTCTGTCATCGTTTTTTTTTGCCACATATTGTACTTCTTTTAGGTGGGAAAAATAGACCGATAGAATTTGTGTATATTTATTAAAAGGGCCAAAATTGGAGACATTTTGAAAAAAATCATCAATTTTTAACATTTTCAACTGCAATATCTCAAATATGTGCAAACATACTGTACAAATTTTTGATAACATATATATTTCCATCTGTTTACTTTATTCTGGACGCACATTTGAGAAACTTTAGGTATTTTTAACCAGGTAGGAGATGTACAAATGTAACATTGATTATTAACATTTTGGGAACATTTTGTTTTCCTACACCAAGCCAAGATTGCAATGGCTCATAGGTATCAGAAAGATAGATACACCCACAAACTACCCCATTTTAAAAACTACACCCCTTAATGTATTCACTGAGGGGGTGTCATGATTATTTGATCCCACAGTTTTTTTCATGCGTTAAAGGGGTTGTCCCGAGGCAGCAAGTGGGTCTATACACTTCTGTATGGCCATAATAATGCACTTTGTAATATACATTGTGCATTAATTATGAGCCATACAGAAGTTATAAAAAGTTTTTTACTTACCTGCTCCGTTGCTAGCGTCCTCGTCTCCATGGTGCCGACTAATTTTTGGCCTCCGATGGCCAAATTAGCCGCGCTTGCGCAGTCCGGGTCTTCAGCAGTCTTCTATGGAGCCGCTCGTGCCAGAGAGCGGCTCCGTGTAGCTCCGCCCCGTCACGTGCCGATTCCAGCCAATCAGGAGGCTGGAATCGGCAGTGGACCGCACAGAAGAGCTGCGGTCCACGAAGACAGAGGATCCCGGCGGCCATCTTCAGCGGTAAGTATTGAAGTCACCGGAGCGCGGGGATTAAGGTAAGCGCTCCGGTAAACTTTCTTTACTTCCCTGCATCGGGGTTGTCTCGCGCCGAACGGGGGGGGGGTTGAAAAAAAAAAAAAACCCGTTTCGGCGCGGGACAACCCCTTTAATGCAATTTAGAAGAGAAAAAATAAAATTTCAGATTTTTGCAAATATGTTACTTTAATGACAGTTTTTCTTTCTTTATTGCACATGAAAATGAGGCTTTGCACCCCATAATGGATACTCCTGTTTGTCCTGTGTTCAGAAATATACCTGTTACAGCCCCAATCTGCTTACTGGACACATGGCTAGGCCTGGAATGGAGGGAACACCCATTCAGGGCTTAACTGAATAAATTCCAGGCCCCATTGCTCACTTTTGCAGATAAACAAAATTGACTCCTTAAAAATAATTCCCCCCGCCCCTTTTTGGCAATCCCTAAATCTTAGATAAAAGTAATAATGTAAAACTGTGTGGTATGTTTCAAAACAGGGGTAGTTACGGAGGCCCGGTTGGGATGGGCACACTGGCCAATAAAACCAGGGAATCCCTCCTGCTCCCATGCTTTTTTGTTGGGGTATTTCGTGACCTCAGCGGCAGGGATGGGGTGTAGAGTGGCGCTCTGTGAGGCTTCATAAGCTCGCTGAGGTGCGGCGGTCACACACAGAGGGCGCTCAACAAGCTGCTCCTGGAACTGCAGGAAAGCGAGCGTTCCCGGGGCTTCTTGTAAATTACGTATTAGAGGTAGCGATCTCAATAATGCTGGGCTCACACGGCCGTATGTGGAATCCGCTTGCAGAGTCCCTCAGCGGACCTCAGATACAAGCCCAGCCATGGCCCTGCGTATGGCCGTGTAATGAACTGCGTACTCACACAGGTGGTCATGCGCAGTACACCTTTTTTGTTTAGGTTTCTTGCGCCGTCGCTCAGCAATGACACGGGTACTTGCAGCCTGTACACAATGTAATAGTGTATCAGCTATGGGTATATACACGGCCATGGAGCACAATGCTCTCTATGTTGTGGATATTCGTGTTAAAATAGAACGTTCTGTTTTCTGTAAGTGGATTACGTAATTCCTACCCATTAATGTGAGCGGAATTGTGTAATCCAATGCACTTGATTGATCTGCGTATTAGTACAGATCAGACGCACGCAGAATCTGCTATTTCTATCCAGCTGTGTGAGACCAGCCTAAGGTAGACCGCTACTTTTTTTCAGGGACCACTCAACGAGGCTACCGGTCACTGCGCCAAGGTCTCAGCTACCATTGTTAGCCGGGAGCAAGGAGATTTTAAATTTCCCTGGCTCCTGCCCATGCACGCACAGAAGCCGGGGAAGGTCTGTGGAGAAGGTTCGTGTGGGGGTTCAAATGCGAAGGTGTCATCTTCCCTCACCGATCACATCGGTGAGGAGAGATGTAACTTCAATTTTTTTAAAACTTCTATGTGTGGATAACGGTGATCACGTGATGGGGGACCGCATACCATGGCCCCCCGTGACATCTCCAGGCTTCTGACTACCTTTAGTAGCCAGGAGCAGGGAGATTTTAAATTTCCCAGGCAATCCTTGACTTTTGCGCATGCGTCTACCATTTTGCTGACGGACACATGTGCAGAAGCCGTGGTAAGGTCTGCTGATAAAGATCCCATCAGGGGACAAATCCAGGGATCCAAGGTATGTAATTTCATCTCCCCTCACAGATACAATCTGTAAGGGAAGATGAAACTAACTTTTTAACTTTACATGGAAAACGGCAATCAGGTGACCAGGAACCACTTACAGCAGCTCCCGGTCACATCTCTTTGCACTCGGGTGCACTCTTTGACAGTACCGTATGTACCTTTCTTTTTTTTCCATCTGTACTGCGGATGGTCCGCACGGCTCACCGTCGGACATGCGCAGTACAGATTTTTTTTTTTTTTTTAAATCGCCCTTGATTTCATCATCTCATTTGACAGTACAGCCTAAATTGACAGAACAGTTTTTATGTAAGGGAGATGGAACAATACCTCCCCACCACCTATTGGAAGGCAGCATTCTTTCAAATCAATGTCCAACTCTTTATACAAGCCTTGTAACAATGACTAGGAATTGCAAGTCAAGCCAGATTCTATGCACAGACCGCTATTTGGGGGTATTTGCCCATCAGTGTGCAGTAGGTTTCTGGCTTTGCTAGTAAGAGGCCTATAGATGTGGGCCAAAAACGCTATATTTTCTCCTTAGGGAGAACAGTGAGTAAGGAGACTTATAAGGCCATTTATGCTCCTCTGGGTAATATGCAAATAAGGGAGATGGAACAATACCTCTATAGCGCCACTTATTGGAAGGCGGCCTTCCTTCAAATCAATGTTAGGCTCTGTTACGGATTTGGGTAGGTGGATCCACTGGACCAACCCACCAAGCCTAGATAGGTCCAACTGTGGTTGGCGGCTGACTCCTTAGATAGGGGGACTTCTGCCAGGAAAAGAGACTGACCCTTGGCTGCAGAGGAAATGGCAGACCCCTACCTATAAACAAGACGATCACCCCAAAAAGGGCGGACCTGCACTGGAACCTCGAGTCTGACTATCCCTGATGGGGTAGCAAACATAGGAACTAGCAGCAGACAGAGGAGCACACAAATGCAGGACAGAGCAAGGGCAAACCATAAACAGGAATGGGAACTGACAGAAAACAAATGTACAGACAGATGCAGATATGGAAGAAGCCTCAGACAGATCAGAAGGCCTGAAACAAACCCAACACAGGGAGGCTGACAAGACACAGATCAGCGTGACCAAAGAAAGCAGCATGTCATAACCTAAGACACACCAATTCTGAGGCCAAGGGGAAGTGCCACAGCTCAGTTTATATAGAGAAGTAACGCCTAATTAACCCCACAGGTGAGCTGAGAGCCAGAGAGCTGGTTAACTCTCTCAGTGCTGGATGAAAGCAAATAGGAAGACCAGAGTGGCGCTTACAGACTCTTTATAGAAGCTTTGTAACAATGACTAGGAATTGAAAGCCAAGCCAGATTCCATGCACAGACAGCAGTTTTGGGGTGTTTATGTACGATTATACCAACAGTTACAATCTAAATTATTCAACTTTCACTGCAAATTAGGTTTCTTTGCCAAATTTACTAACTATTAGCTGTTTGCAAAAAAAAAACAAAAACAATCACACAAGAACAATTTACATAGCTGAACATCTGATTTCTCCAGATTCAACACAATATGCTACTTTTAATGGCTACTGTAGTCTCATAATTATTCAGCTCCTTCATGACAACCTTCTTTACGACTTATTAGAGTGCTCTTTTGTTGTTATGACCTGCTGCAAACTTGATGCACAGCAGGACACCAACTTCTGACAGAATTCTTGAGGAATCTTAACCCATTCCCCACGGGCAGTAGCCTCCAATTTACTCATATTCTGGGGTTTGTATGAGCCACTGCTTTCTTCAAATCCTACCAAAGATTTTCTACAGGGTCAGTAGAGGAGTACATCTTGGAGTTCGGGCATGAAGACCTTTAGCGATTAGTACCGTATGTGTTATACTGTGCAAACAGAAACCTCAGTGCATGCTGCAGGTCTTTTGCAGTCTCTTGAAAGTTTTTGATCATCTGCCTCCTCAGGAATTTGGGGGCAGACGATAATAGCTTCCTCTTTCTACTACAACCAGGTAGTGTAGCCGTTAATACTTTAGCTTTGAACTTATAAACTATGCTTTGAAATGTATCTCTGGGAGCATTCAGTGCCTTTTCAATCTTTTTGTATCCTTCTCGTTGTTTGTGCAAGGCAATAATCTCTGCTCTGGATTGTATGGATTACTCTCTTGATTTAGCCAGATTTCCAATCTGTAATAATAATGAACTGTCACAGTCAACAAAGCCCTAGCCAATGCAGGTATTTGACGTGTTTTATCTCAAGCACGCTTGATGCAACTAATGAAACTCTTGATTAGTTGTATCAGGTGTGGATGAGAGACTTGAGCAATTTTTTCATGTCTGTGTAACACCTCTGTTATGATTCAGGACTCTAATTGAGATGGAAACACATCAACTTAATGTTTTTATGGTCTGCATACCATAAGTTTTTAAACCAGTTTACTAATATACCATTGTTATGGCATATTCTTACTTGTGAACCAGCTAGTTGTTTACTCCTCCTTGCATTGATCCCTGGACTTAAAGGGGTTGTCCCGCGGCGAAATCAAAAAAAAATTTTTTCTACATACCCCCACATTGTGCCCCGTTAAAAACAATCCCTTTGTTATTTAAAAAAAAATCGCTTACCTGCATCCCCGTTCGGGCAGTTTCTTCTTTTCTTCTTTTAAAGATGGCCGCCGGTCCTTTCCCAAGGATGCACCGCGGTTTTCTCCCATGGTGCACCGCGGGTCTTCTCCCATGGTGCACCGTGGATTATCTTCTCCTGTCTTGCATTCCACTGCCGATTACAGCCACCTAATTGGTTGATCGGCACCACATGACGGAGGCGGAGCTACGATGACGATGCGCAGACCAGCTCTCCGGCGCGAGCACGCCGGAGCGGCCCCATTCAACAGAGCAGAAGACCGGACAGCGCAAGTGCGTCTAAAGAAGCCAGAAGATGCAGAAATTAGTCGGAGCCATGGAGACGGGGATGCCAGCGCAGGGAAGGTAAGTGAATAACTTCTGTATGGCTCATAATTAATGCACGATGTATATTACAAAGTGCATTAATATGGCCATACAGAAGTGCTGAACCCCACTTGATTTCACGGGACAACCCCTTTAAAGCGTGTGTATCTTCTTATACAAGTGGAAGTGAGCTGATGCATTTCTGATTTACCAATATGTGCTTGAGACAACACCTGATTCACAAATACATGCTCTTTAGGGGGCTTTTGCACAGGCCAGAATTACGCCACATGATATAGCCAAAACTGCAGCTATGTAGTTATACACCAAACGCTGAAGGTTGAAACTGCTGATTTTATTATGGAATTGCAGGCAGCTTTTAAGCCATTTTCAATTCACCAAAATCCACAGGTAGCCTGCAGATTTTGGTGTGGAATTTTCTGTGGCTTGTGGTGCATCCCTTGTAAAATGTCCCTTATGAGGGATTCCATTTAAGGTCTGAATAATCCGGAGGGCTTTTTTACACAAGCGTGGCATTTTCACGGCCGGCCTATATACATTTCCACCTGAACAGTTACCCCCTTCCCTCCCCTTTACTGGCTCTCTGCCTCTCTCCTCCACTCCGGCATTTGCAATGGGAGGGGCCGGGACGGGGCAGAGCTAAGCTCCGCTCGGTCCCTCCCACTCCCATTGCTGGCTGAGGGCAAGGGTCGGGACCTTAGCTCCACCCCTGTCCTGCCCACTCCCATTGCAAACAGCCGGAGGGCAGGAGAAAGGCAGAGAGCAGGTGAGGGGGAGGAAAAGGGGGGGGGACTGCTTAGATGGAACGTATATCGGATATATACTTGTCTAAATAAACCCTTAGACTGAGTAGTTATTTAAAAAAATTGCATCTTCTGTTGAATGTTATATTAGTTGTGCTGAGCTGCTTAAATTGTTGTGGTTTCATTGTTTTCTTGCAAAGAGCTGAAAGCTTGTAAATTAGGTAAATAAACCTAGTTTGCAATAGTGGCTGAATAATTTTTATTACAACTGTACCTGGGTGGATTACCTTCCTCCCCAGCTCCAATGGCCCATTTACACGCAAGGATTATCGCTCAAAATTCATTCTTCGCTTGATTTAGAAACCCCTAAATATCTGAATTTATGATAAGGGGGATTCCCTGTATGCAAAACGTGTGCCTAATTTCACAGCCAGAAAAAGGCAGACTAATGTAGCAAGTATAAATTCTGTTAAAAGTTGAATTGGATTGATGTGACAAAAATGCTCGTTCACATGTACATTATGGGTATAAGTATATGGTAGGCAGCCTGACTGAATTAGTACAACGCCCTTATTGTTCCTTTATTTGTCATCGTTTCGCAATCCGTTGTTAATTAGCTATGACTCAAATCTCCACCCTTCGTTGCTCCTCCTTCCCTTTCCTGTGTTAAGCCATTCTAGTCCACTCTATAAACCCCTTATGCAAGTTTTTAGATGTTCATTAGAGATGAGCGAACGTACTCGTAATGAGTACTTACGCACCCGAGTACCGCCATTTTCGAGTACTTCAGTACTCGCACGTAAAGATTCGGGGGGCGCCGGGGGGCGGGGAGAGGCGTGGCGGTGCGGGGGGTAGCAGCGGGGAACAGGGGGGAGCCCTCTCTCTCTCCCTCTCCCCCCCACTCCCCGCCGCAACCCCCCGCGCCGCCACGGCGCCCCCCCGAATTTTTTCGCCCGAGTACGGAAGTACTCGAAAATCGCGGTACTCGGGCGAAAAAGGGGCGGGGCCGAGCACGTTCGCTCATCTCTAATGTTCATATCATTTTTTTCATTGAACCCCGCTCTTTTAAAAAATATAATAAAAAATGCTTTACACTTTGTTATTTCCAGCAACATTCATCTTTAATTAGACAAGACCAGAAGATAAATTGCAAAACATATCAGTCCGTTGGAATATTCTTAAATGTTGAAACCATTCAAGGCTACATTTACATGACGTCTTTACCCATTTGGGGGAGCCGTATGGATGTTGAAAATGGCATCTAGACGGAGCCATGGATGGCTTCATAGGTTGCAGCTTTAGTTTCCATTTGCTTCCGGCATTTTGGCCGGACAGATTAGAGCAAACATCTATGAATTTCTGTCCGGCCAAAATGCTGGAAACAAGTGGAAACTTGCTAAAACCCATTTTATTAATAGCGACCTACAGAGCTGTCCAGGGTTCCATCTCAACACTGTTTTCTGCCAACCCAATGGAGTTCTGGGAACGAACCCACCGATGGACGTGAATGTAGCACTGCATTTATGGGTCTTTCTATTTTCCTTTTCGCTCTCATTTCTATTTTTCCTTGTTTTTAGCTGTTATATCTTACAAATTTATGTACTGTTAAAATTGTGACCTTGTATGGTTCATTTTTAATAACATAACATTATTCTCACTTACAATGTGTTTATTTGCATAAAGAGAATTGTTTTTGCCTGGCTTTATAAAGAGGTGCAAAGCAAGGAGTCTTAAATTTGGAATAGTGTAAAATATGTGGCTACAGATGGGAATCCATAAACATAACACTAGGTGGCAGCAGAGCGACACAGAAAAATGTCACTCCAGCGTCAGCGATACCTCAGTTGTGAAAGCATATAGGTGTCTGTGTTATCACCTTCCTGCAATTGGCTGCCACATGAAATCAGTTGTTCTTGGAATGAAAAATGGTGCAGAAATATAATTCAAACACTAAAATGACTTCTTACTAGATATAAGGTGATTCTCAGATGCCGGATTGGTGATTTTAACGTATGCGAAGAAGTATCACCTACTTTCTGCAATATGATCAATTGTGTAATCCTGTCCACTAATATCAATAATTAAACATTTTAGTGCGATTTTGCTTCTACAAATCCTCCATGTAGGTTAGGCTGGCCGTACCATGCATAAAAGATAAATGGTGGCTTAATCAGACTGGCCAATAATCAAATATTGCCGAAATGTTAGCAAGCTTGAAAAAAAAGTTTTGCAAATAATGGATTTCAACCTGCATGAACTATACTTTCCCTGGGAGATAAACATCGCCAGAAGTGTCTGGCAGCTGCTTATCTCCTGTTGAAATAAACATGCACGAGAGACCGATCTAAGCTTCCATGTTTAGGAGAGGGGCAGGAAAGACAACAGTTGGCTGAACCAGCGTTCTCATGTGTAACTCCAGCTTCAGACCTAAAGCGTGATCCATTTGAAGTGAGGATTTAACTACTTTTTGTCTTCCTGCAATGCACCTGTGAACACAATTGTGCCTGCAGTTAGGGCTTTCTATAAGGAACTGTGCAGAAGGGAAATATGCTGGATATATAGGTTCAATTCCTGATGTCCAGTAGGTCTGAATTAATCTACGTACTCTGCCGAGGAGAGAGTTGAGCGGAGAGAGTTGAGGAGAGAGAGAGAGAGGGAGGGAGTTGAGGAGAGAGAGAGAGAGAGAGAGAGAGAGAGAGAGAGTTGAGGAGAGAGAGAGAGTTGAGGAAAGAGAGTTGAGGAGAGAGAAAGAGTTGAGGAGAGAGAGTTGAGAGAGAGTTGAGGAGAGAGAGAGAGAGTTGAGGAGAGAGAGAGGTGAGGAGAGAGAGAGAGAGAGTTGAGGAGAGAGAGAAAAAAAAAATTCGGGACCTGGCGTCCCACATACAAAAATGCTCCAGTCCCCCATTGTAGTCAATGGGGTTCGTTACTCGAGTACAGCTCTCGAATTTAAGAAAAGCTCAACTCGAATAACCGCTCTTCTCTAACTTTTATTAATCAGTAAGAACATTTTATATGCAAGTTTATGGATTTAATAGTGCACACCATGTTTTATAATGTATGTGGGCGGTAGATTTATAGATTTTGATTTTTATATGTATGATTTATATATGTAGGGATTATAAGGTTATTGATGTATTTAGTTGGTTAGGGTGTGTTCCACCATTAACTAAGCCAGAATCTGCTCCAACCTCTGTGTTATTGTGGCACTAACAGCTTGTGCCCATACATCTGGTCGGTCGGGGTCCCAAGCAATGGAACCAGGCCAATCAACTATTGATGACCTATCCTAAGGAGAAGTCATCAGTAGTATTTCCATGAAATACCCCTTTAAGGAGTGAGGATACCACTTCCGATGTTCCCCTTCTGCGTCTGGTGTGCTGTACATTCCGCTGAGTGGAGCACTCAGTCACCTCCACTTGCATCCATGATGGACGGTGCTTTCCACGTGGTTGAGCGCATTACCAACTCCAGCATGCCAGCTTCTGTTTCCAGCCATGGCGGGATGAAACGCCGGGCTGTTGTTCTACATGAAATGCGTTGAGCCCCTGTAATGTATATTTCCTTGAATAAATCCAACTGAAGATGTGGATCATAATATGCCATGCCTGTAACTATGGAGTATTGAATACTCACCAGGATTAGAGGGGTTAAGTTGGATTTGGATATAATCGTTTCACTGAGTAAAGCTGGCCGCAGATGCTCCGATTTTGCCACTGATCCGGCCAGTTATCGGCCATGTAGGGGGTTTAGCACAAACTGAACTGTTCATTGTTCCTCAGAAGAGATTTGCAACATTTTTCCCTCTTTTCATAGTAAAGTGAACAGTTTGATTCCTGCTGTGTTGCTAGATTGACGGATGCAGCAGAGCTGCTGAGGGCCGCTAGACGTCACCAACCATATGGTCTGCTTTAACATGTAGGGTACATCATCCAGAACTCTGTGACATACCCCAAATTTAGCGTCAAGCACTGCTGATGTCTGCTTCCTGGGCCTTGTCCAGTCTCTGGTTAGTGTAAAATGAAGGCATATGTAATAACTTAGGCATCCCATAGTTTTAGCGAGCGTACAGCCTGAATAGGCAAAAAAGGAGGCGAACATAGAAACCTACTGACCTCAGAAGGCTCAAAAGAAAGGGTGCTTATCCGAATTTAGCTTTCATCTTCTAAACTCCACTGATAAAATAATTAGCTGCCATAAACGAGCAGATGTTTCTTTTAGGTCGCATTCAGATGGCAAAGCTGCACCCCAGTTTCTCAGTTGTAACTTGCATTGCGCCCGTGTGCTGTCCGAGCAGCGGTGGCAGTGGGCATTGCATGTTCTACTCTTGTCCATGAATTGGCCCAGAATAGGACATGCTGTCATTTTTTTGTACCTATACCATTTGTCAGTGAAGAAAAGCTAGTCTGCATTGCCCCATTGATTTTAAAGGGTGCGAGTTTTGTCAGAATTTGGTCAGTTACAAACGCAGTGAAAAAAATTGGCAGTGTAAATAAGCCCATTTACAGTCTTAATGCATGAGGACTAATGTTTTAATTCTGTGAAAGCAAGAGCCACACAGTGACATGAACTAGCCCATGACTTCTATTCTTCTCTATGTTACAACATTGCCTGCAATTTGTCCCCATAAAAGTTACATGAAAGTTGTCACTACTTTACAAAAGTTGTCTCAACCTAAAAAGTGTTTTTTAAAAGAAGGCTACCCCAGGCTCCTGAGAACCCCATGTCATTACAGACAGAGACAAAACAAACAAAAAGTGTTCAATAGTGCAGATCTGTGGTGCTAAATATGAGAGAAAATGAATAATTATACTAATAGTGCCGGAAGGGCAAGCAATGTGGTGCGTCCTGGTAGCAGCAGCCTTTCCAATCCCGATAAACAATGCATAGAGGAAAAAAAACTAGGGCAATGGTGTGCTAGGGCAGAGGAATTAGGCTGAAGGAGACCTTGTGGGCAATGCGTTTCATGTCAAACTGGCACCTTTTATCTGACCACTATTAACCCTTTGCAATCCAATTTTGGATTCAGGGTTTTTTTAGGAGGCTTTCTCTTTCTGCCATTATATAATGGCACCGTCTACTGGCTAAAGCCAGTACTGCGGTATGGGACATGCTGGAGAGGCCCCCGACAACAAAGCGGACAGTAATATACAGTAAGAATACCCTGCCGGACGTCTTCTGACATCAGAGCTGTACAACCTTCAATCAGAATGTCTTCAGATGTCAGACAGTGGATTGGAAAGGGTTAACAAGCAGAATTACAACCAAGCTTAAATATACTTGCACTATTTCTCCAGGTTATTGATTGTAATGCTGCTGGTCAATAAAGCCCATAAGAAGGTACCAGTTCGGCGCTGAAATGCGTTGCCTACAAGGCTTCCTCCTGCCCAATTTCTCCATCCCAGCGTGTCATTGACCAGGTTTCCTTCTTCTATACTGCAAGACGTTGTCACAAGCCACACATTGCAGCTGTATCAGCCACTACTGGGGAAATGTAATATTACATAGCGTGCATTGAAATAAACCCACCAGAGCAGGAGCTGTTCTTTCAATAATAATAATCTTTATTTATATTTAGAGCACGCCTGAAGTTTTATGAGTCATGGATTGCCCGGATAGCCTTTGGTAGTGCGTTCCAGAGAACAGGTACTGCTCTGGAGAAGTCTTGGAGGCGTCTTTTAAGATTCTTATCCACTGGCTAATAGATTTGGGGCCCAAGAGGTCAACGGTACTATTGTAGCTTGACGCCACTGGAAGCTAGGGGTTTGACAGGGGTTGCATGGAGGAACGCCCCTGTCACGCCACCTAGCTCCCAATCGGCTGCATTCTCTAAGGTCCTAGCAGCGTCTATATGGATGCTTGCCTGGGCTGGAGGGTTAGGGTTGGTTTTCCTGTTAGGTTTACATTATATGTAAGCCTAACAGGAAAAGTAACCCTAACCCTCCAGCCCAGGTAAACATCCATACAGACGCTGCTGCTAGGACCTGTGCCTCTCCTTCTGCCGTTGCGTAAGGCTCTCCTCCTGCCGCCTCTGCCTAAGGCTCTCCTCCTTTCGCCGGCTGTCGTCCTGCCAACGCTGCCGCCGCTCCTGATACCGCCGGCTTTCCTCCTGCCACCCCTGCCTAAGGCTCTCCTTCTACTGCCGCTGCTCATGCTGCCAGCTCTCCTCCTGTCGCCGCTGCCACCAGCTCTTCTCCAGCCACCACTGTTGCACTGGATCTGGTACCGCCACCGCTACTCCCAGTGTGGCTGCTGTCGTCCCCCACAAACTGCACTGTCCTGTAACCACTGGCGCCGGCTATGGTCCCAGTCTTGCCGCTGCCTTTAGAACGCCACTTGGGCATTACAAAATTTCAAGACAACTGCATTATGTCGCCACCCCTAAGTTCCGATGGCAACATAAAACAATAGTACCGTGGGCAACTTCCCTCTAAGATGTCCTCATGTTCTAATAGGGTATATTGAAGAAGTTGTCTTGTAATAATTTGAAATTACTTGTCTGGCCTTAGCCAAGTGCAGTGTGAACGTCGCCTTGCAGTGCAAATTTGGCATAAGAACTGGGAAAGCTCCCGATGGATATGTTAAAGGAGTTGGCCAATTTACAATTATTATTAAGAGGTGCTTAAGAAATGAGTTTATGAGTAACTTACTAATGTACTCTTTATTGTTGCAATGCTCTGTTCTGCAGATTTACGAAGCTATAGACATCACTTAACCTCCTCCACTGTGCCTGCGTGCCATGTATTACTATAGAGACAGCTGAGTGATGTCTTTGTTCACATGTGCCTCCATATTCAGCTGTCCTATGGATGAGTAGAGGGGACCTGGTCAACAGGGACGTGGCTTTGGTACTACGGCAGAACGGAGCTCTGCAGCAATAAAGACTACAGCATATTGCAGTCACTAATAAACTGATTTCCTAAGCACCCTTTAATACTTTAATAAGTCATTCTAAACTGGACTACCCCTTGAAAAGTATCCACAGGTTCCAATTCACCTGATAGAGGTCAAAACAGTTTGGTCTCTATCAGGTTAATATGTCAGAATAGCTTTTTTTACTGCATGGAGAAGAGCAGCTGACTACTTTTCTATGTGGAGGCATCCCGAAAATAAACATATAACGAGCGGTACACCTTCTTTTAACATGGATGCATATGAGCAACTTCTGACTATACATTGGCATATGTCAGAGCCTTCTATTGGAGGTATGGTTTCGGGAAAGCTGCGTGAGGATGGTCACTATTACGACTCCAAGAAGAGTTCGCACTCAACTTTCGCACTAGAATTCTAAATGACAAACTGGACCAGCTATGACGTGATATATAGACAGTCGTGGCCAAAAACTTTGAGACTGATACAAATTTTGGTTTTCACAAAGTTTGCTGCTTCAGTTCTCATAGAGGCAATTTGCATTAACTCTATCTTGTTATGAAGAGTGATCAGGTGAATTGCAAAGTTATTCCTAGCCATGAAAATTAACTTAATCACAAAAAAAAACATTTCCACTATTGCTGTGTAGAAGTATTCAGGGCATCTAAGAAAGTCCGGCATGTGCCAGGACGGTCTCCTAAAGACTCAGCTATGGGATTGGTTCAACACCAGTGCAGAGCTTGCTCAGGAGTGGCAGCAGGTGTCGGGGCATCGGCACAGGAGGTGAAGACTTCTGGATGCTGGTCTGGTGTCAAGAAGGGCAGCAAAGAAGCCACGTATCTCCAAGAAGAACATCAAGGACAGATTGACATTCTGCAAAGGACTGGGGTAAAGTTATTTTTTCTCATGAAGCCCCTTTCAGACTGTTTAAGACATCGGGTAATCCTTCTTCCAGGATTAGAAAAGGGGAACCTACCAGGAGTCCTGTGTCCTGCCAACAGTAAAGCATCCCGAGACCATTCATGTGTGGGGTTGCATTTCATACAAACAAAACATTGACATTCTGGGTCCATGGCCAGGAAACTCCCCAGATCTCAATCCCGCTGAGAACCTCCTGTCAATCCTCAAAAAACAGGTGGGTAAACAAAAACACAAATTGTGATAAACTCCAAGCACTGATTAGGCAAGAACGGGTGGCCATCAGTCAGGATCTGGCGCAGAAGCTGATATCTTTCTGCAATTCATGCCAGGGTGAATTGCAGAAACCTTGGGGGAGAAAAAGGGTCTACACTGTAAATATGAAGTCTTTGCCTGAACTTCATGTATTTGTCAATAAAAGTATAAACCTTATGGAATGCTTATACTGTACTTGTACTTCAGTATACCATAAAATCAGCTGATTTAGGCCCAATCTAATGTCCACAGGCGGGTTTCATTTGCAGAATACGCAAGATGCGCAAATCAAGCCACCCATACGGAAACATGGGTGTCCACAAATGCATTAAGGCATGCAGATTTGTTTTGCGAACCTTTCGGTTCGGAAAACTAATCATAGCAAGTTCCATTTCACTGCGGATCCCACATGGACGGCTTCCATTTAAGTCAATGGAAGCTGTCCGATCCGCAATTCAATTGCGGACGGGCTGCGGATACAGCGGGAAAGAAGGAGTTTAAAAAGAAAGACAGTACCGCACATGCGCTCGGTGCGCCGGCTAGTGCTTCTGAATGCATCCGCAGTGAAAAATAAGGAAGATCCAGACAGGACGCTGAAAACCCGCACAGGTAAAATAGTGTCTCAAACGCGGGCAGGGTAGGATTCCACTGCGGGCTCCCGCATGTGGAATCTGACCTGTCTGTGGATATGAGGCCTAAGGCGAATTTCACAGGGGCGAGTACAATATTTGGTCGTAAAACTCAGTTCGATATCACGCTCGCCAACATACGATTTCCCCACAGATGAGGTGTTTTTGTGTTAAAACTGCCTCACATCACTTTTGGGAAGTAGCAATCCTGTTTTCCATGGGGAAACCTCGCAACGCGCACCTAGCACGCGGTGCGATGATGCCACTGGTCCCACTGAGAGCACACAAATCTCGCATGAATGCGATGCGAGAAGCAAATCATGGCCTGTCCTATCTTTGGGCGTATTCTCACATTACATCTCCCATTGTTTTCAATGGGGCTAGTGGCAGCATTGCACCAAGTGCTAGGTGCACGATGCACTGATGCGAGGCGGTTTTGAGATAAAAACACCTCGCATACATGGGGAAATCACAGGTTGGCGACTGAGATATCAGGCTGTGAATCACGGCCCGATATCACACTCTCCCGTGTGACAGTAGCCTTAGGTCTCATGTCCACAACCATATTTTTACCGCATACTGCGTGTGCGTTGCACAGCCATGTGATACACGGTGAATGGAATCAGTGAAGTCATGTGATACACGGTGAATGGAATCAGTGAAAGTCGATGGACTTTCGTTGATCAATGCCCATGTGCGAGTGGACGCTGCATATTGATACTCATGAGAAATAGATCGCAGCATGCTCTATTTCTCTGCGTACCATGCAGCGTGATCCCTATACATTTTTATAGGCTGCATATGAAACGCTGTTCATACGCAATACATCGTGTATGGGCGGCATTTTCATACATAACCCCACTAGCCTAACCAGGAGCCTTAGGGGGCCCATAAGTCCTCTCTTCTGCATATAGGGAGCCCAGTACTATGAATAACATATTACAGTTGGGGGCCCTGTTACAGGTTTTGCATCGCAGAGGCGTAACTTCAAGTTACGCCTCTGCGATACGCGGTCCCTGCCAGCAAAGCCAGAAAAATAGTTTTACACATATGCCCGTGCACAGGAGCCCTTAAAGACCTAAAACACTGGAGCAGCAATACTTGTGAAAAACATTTGTGTCAGTCTCAAAACTTTGGCCATGACTGTAGATTAAAAATGTATTGCATTACTTTTTATAATCATTCCATCTGTAGTTGGTGAACATGCATGGCAGAGGGCCTCCGGTATACACCGCTGCACATGTATGAATAGCAGAAGTCCTATAATGGATCATAAATCTCAGGTGATCAGCAATGTCCGTATATCATGCAATAAAGTGGTGAACTTTGTACAACCTAGTGACACTTACTACTGATTTGTCAAGAGTAAGTAAGCTCAGCCAGAGCAAATATTTTTCCATGTATTCAAGAGTCCTCCGCATATCTCTATCAAAGATCTTTGGGCCAAGATCAAGTAGGTGGAGTTCTCCTCCTCCCGGCATGTCTCTGAGAATCTCCAGGGCCTGATCCTCCTCCATACCTGGGGGAGTAGATGATTTGGACCAGTTAGCACTGGCATGTATCAGCCATGGATATAATGGGAAGGGGCAGGTGTGAGGGAGGAGTCACCTGGGGATAAAAAGGTAAAACACCAGTATGTGAGGAATGTGACAGGACAGGATACGGCCCTCATATCTGTTATAGCGATAGGTGCCATGAGCAGATTGAAGTGGAGGTCAGTGAAGAACTATAGAGAGAAGAGCAAAGGATACGGTTCTAGAGGAAATAATACAGAAGGAATAAGGGAGACTAAGACGAAACTTATATGAAGAACTACAGAAAAGGTTTTCTGTTAAAGGGGCAGTACAACGAAAGAATATCTCGGCCATAATAATTGATATCCACAGAGCATTTCTGACAATCGTTAGTGCTGGATGTGACACACTGATTGGAGAATCTTCGTGTGCAATCCTTTCCTTTTCACAGGCCCCCATTGTACTAGCAGCACTACTGCTACACTGAGCGGAACGGCTTGAAAGCATGACATCACTAAACATGGGGCTAGTCTGCTAATGATATACATTGAATATGGTCCAGCCAATTTAACCTATATGAATACAGACTGTACGTCAGAATGGCAGCCTACTACATACATGGATGTTTTGTTAGTACAGTTTTTACAGAAATCTTTCCCATAATGGGAGCTACCCACATGCTGCAGTTGTAGTGATGAGGCCCTATTCACACCGCTGAGTTTTAGATCCAAGTTCTGTCTGAGTTTGTAAACTTAGACAGAACTCGGACCCATTAAAATAAAGTCCCAGTGAATATTTTCATGGCCTGATGGTCTGTGTACAAGAATTGCAGCATGTCCTATTCTGGTCCGATTCACGGATGAGCATAATACACATCGGACCGCACACGGATGGGCGTAACTTGAACCCAGTCGTCTAATAGAGATTGTCAGAGATAAGGGGTTGTCTACTTCTGAAGTGGACAAGCCCTAAACTTGAAACTCTTTGAAGCATGTTGGTGACTATTCTTATATGGATCTGATTAGGGGACTAATTCTGTGTGCTGACCCAGCCTAAAGGCTCCCCAGAGGAATTTGGGAAAGTCATCTGGACCAGCCAATTTCACAAGGGATCGCCTGACCTTCGAATGTATATAAGGGGCCTGTAGAATCTCCTCTAACGGATGATGTTGGGTGAAAGATGGATTGGGTATGTTGTATTTCAATGGCCAAACCTTTTGTTCTGCCCAGGAGTTAAGCGCCAGCAGAGGTGCCTGGCAGCGGCTTTTTCCCCTCTGCCCATGTAAAACACATGAATGTTCGTCCAAACTGAGCGGCATGTGTATAGGGTAGCTGGGAGAAATAACTGTCAGCTGAATGAACGCTCATCTGACAGCTATTGAAGGTGTATGGGCACACAGAAGGTGTGTAGAGCCAACATATACGTACATCATCTGTAAATGAGGCTTAAGGTATGTGTCATGTGCCAAATTTTCAGAAAATTCATGCAACTCCTCTGCGACTGTTTCAGAACTGTAATGTGGCCGATAAAGGGGCACCACACTGCAGGCAGGGGGCAGTGGTGTCCATAGTGAAAAAGTCGCACGTGACTTGTGACCAAAATCCAACCAAATTGAATCTTCTGCGGCCAGCTGTGTTAGATCACCATTGACGATAATTAAGTGTGACGTTGCAGTGCAGCAATGCAACCCTTACATTGTGCGACACGTTGCTGTGTAGCCTTATGCACTGCGGCACAATAGCAGACAATCCAAATCGGGTGGATTTTGGTTGCAGGTGACTGTCCCACCACGGACATCAGTGGAACCTGCATGCGACTGCCACGTGTCTGCGATTTGGCTGTTGTTTAACAGCCAATTTGCAAATCTGAAACCATCACATAGTAAAAAGTTGCATAACTTTTTTGGTTGCATGACTTCTCCGAGACCTGATGCTGCACGACACCCTTATTAGATATGTGGGGACGTCTCCCACCCCTTCTTACGCTATGACTGCACACATCGTGTGACAGCAAGCTGCATAAAAGCTGTGACTGTTTCAATGCTGCAATTTGCCCGTTAAATAATGCCAACTAGTGCCCATTAAATAGTGCAAGCTAGTGCCTGTTAAATAGTGCCAGCTAGTGCCCGCATAAATAGTGCCAACCAGTGACCCCATAAATAGTGCTAGCTAGTACTCCCATTAACAATGCCAGGCAGTACCCCATAAACAGTGCCAGTTAGTGCCACAATAAATAGTGTCAGCTAGTGCTTCCATAAATAGTGCCAACCAGTGCCTACATAAAGTGCCAGCTAGTACTCCCATTAATGCTGACAGCCAGAGCCCCGATAAACAGTGCCAATCAGTCTCCCCATAAATAGTGACAGCCAGTGCCCCATAAATAGTGCCAGCCGGTACGCCTATTAATAGCGCAGGCCAGTGCCCCCACAAACTGTGCCAATCAGGAAGTAAGAAACATCTGCCCTGTACTGGAGGGCGCCGCTCGTCGGCTGGTACCAGGACGGACGCCTATACGTGAGCAGCGGGCACCGCGGGGTGCATAGTGATGACTATTAGTGGCACTGAGCCTGGCATGGAGCTGTGGGCACCACTGTTATAACTGCACCCATTTATCTCTTTGGGAAAGAGGCTGGGAGCCCCTGCTGCCCCCCGCCCTCGGGACACCCCGGACTGGCATCAGCTGTTAACCCCTGGCCGCCCGGCCGCCCGTGTCCCCTCCCCACGAGGCTCCGCCCTTCGCCCCGCCCTCCGCTCAGTCCCTGCTCTGCACTCGCGGTCTCCTCGTACTTCTAGCCGTCCGGAGTGCAGCCATGGCGGGGGCCCGGCCCGGGGTACATGCCCTCCAGCTGGAGCCGGTTCGGGTGCCCGAGACCTTGCAGCGGGGCAGCAAGTTCATCAAGTGGGACGAGGTGAGGGGGAGAAGTGCCAGCTCCGGGGGAGAGGGGCGGCGCCTGAAGGGTTAATGAGGGGGTCATGTCTACCGCTCTGACGTCACGGAGGCGCAGAGGGAATCTCTGCTGCATCTTCTGGGTGTAGTCACGTGGTGTGCTGGGACTTGTGGTGTGCTGCCTGTCACTTCCATAGCTTGTGGTACTACAACTCCCAGAGTGCCATGGCAGCTGCAGACTAGATGGTATTTCTGCTTGTACCCTGCCCGCTGATACATGCCTTAGACGTGCTCGGAGCTGTCCATGTGCAATCTACAGATGACGGAGTGAAAGTTGTGCAACTTTTATCCCCATAGATTAGGATGAAAATAGAATGTGAACGTAATGTCTATGTGACCCGTACGAATGGCGTGTCCGCGAGGCATCTGCATCGGGCTGCGACGTGTCCACGAGGCATCTGCATCGGGCTGCGGCGTGTCCACGAGGCATCTGCATCGGGCTGCGGCGTGTCCACGAGGCATCTGCATCGGGCTGCGGCGTGTCCGTGCAGTCGTGAGCGGTGCGTACAGTAAGGCTCGGGCTATATGGTGATTCTATGTCGATTGATTTACCGGAAAATCCAACACGGTCGCAAGTTAAATCTTTTTCCATCATAGACATCGATGTAAGTCGTACGCCACCAAAACGTTCACAGCTCTGGAATAGTTGCGTGACTTTTATGCAAGCTGCTGTCACACTACACGTGTAGCCATAGCCCTACATGCTACACGGTTGGTACATGTGAGTGTCATGTACACTCCTATACTGGCGGTATGTAGAATTGATGCGGTCTGTATGTACAACATCACACGACTCTTGTCATTCAGTTCTCAGCTGCTTCCTGCCACCGGGCAGTGCCAACCATAGTGCAAGCCTTGGCACAAGTGGAGTAGTACATTGGGATGATGGGTATGTGATGTCAGTATGACATGGTTGCTCCATCATCTTGTGCCAACCCCAATGTTTCGGCTGCTGCTTGGGTAATAGGACATGGGTGGGCGCTCTATGGAACTCCTGGTGGGAGACAGAACCAAGATAAGGGGCTACAGGTACAAAGTGACAGGCAGTGAGCTGCGGTTAACTCTTCGCTGTAAGGATTCTGTCAATGAGCGATGCTTGACCCGTTGCTTGTGTCGTCTTCCTCATCATGATACAGAAAACCGCCATGAAATGGCCACAACAGGCGGGCGCCATGTATGCCATCAATAAGAGAAACCTATAATTCTCCTCATATGGGAGCTATTGGTAGCTGACCCCCAGGGAGCCCGTCTATCAATCTATGTATGTGACCCATGACCTAATATAACTGGGTCGCGGCACTCGTAAAAAACTATATACAAAAGTGTTGGATTTCAGGTTTTTTTTAAGAGCAGAATCACAGCTGTAAAAGTTGCAAACTAATCGCACATTTCCTGGTCGTGTAGCCAAGTTCGCTGTGTAGTATTAGTTTGACCCATCACGGGTATAAAAAAAAAAATCTATAAAAAAATAAAGCTTTTTTTCTTTTTTTTTTTTAATTGGTTGTTATGAAAAAACTGCTTCACTTTCTCAACCTTGCTTAGGCGAGGCGCATACTAGTCGCGCTGTCCGTGTAATTCCAGCCCCATTATAACCTACAGGGATGTATACACTCAATAATCCCTCCCCTAGCAGGAGTTGTTGGGATAGAATGAAACTTTCTAGATGTGATTGTAACGTTCGTGATTACAATATCGGAGCAAAAGGAGAATTTATTGTGAAAAAGTGAACTCTTGACAGCGGTGGGTGCCAATGGCCGAACGGGTACTGGGCGCCGTGAGACCAACTGTCCTTCAGCAAAGCACCTGGAAACTGTTCGGACACCACACATTTTCCTCCGTGTCACTCATTCCTTGAATACTGGGATATGTATGGCCGCTGTAAGCTGTTGACTAGATCAGTGTCGCTATCTGCCGCTCGCATACTGGGAGTTGTAGTGGAATAACCGTGTGAGAGCCACGCACCCGTGATTTCATCGATGCAGAAAATTGTGCCGTTGCCTTCCTGATTCTGGCCCCTGGCTACTGTTCTTGTCTAGTATTGTGCTGCCCCTTAGGGTGAATCTTGGGGTCCGCTGCACTGAGATGCGTTATGGAGAGGATACTTGGAACCCATCCATGGGGATTAGAACAATGCTGGAAGTCGGCGTGCCCAGAAATGCGCTTCTGGCATCTTCTTGGGTTGTTCTCTATTGTCTGCTTCTATGAATAGTATTGCTGCTGGGCTCATATAGGGAAACGTCTAGGAATATATCAACTTATGCGCAGCTGACACTCAATGGTTAAGAATCAATCAGTAGCGCTACCAAATTTCTCAAGATGGCCATACGCGTGAAATGCATATTGGCCGATTTTTGGCGAGCCCGACCAACCATGTAATGTGTATGGGAGCCTCTCGACTAATCCGTATATACAGGGCCATGTGTGAGTTGTCTGCACAAAATGTGCGCAGAAGATACTGCACGGCTGCCAGACAGCGTCCACGTACTGTGCGATAACCCGCACACCGCACGTTTATGTGTCCAACTGTAATTTGTGTGAAAAATCATTAATCTGAATAGCGTCTTAGACTATTATGGGGCTGTGGAATACACAAACAGAACACGGCTCTTTTGAATAGGCCCTTAGGATTGGGCAGATGGGTGGCAGTATGGCTGGTCCTTCTGTTCTTGGTTAGCTTACTCCCCCTCTCCCCATGATTGTTTATGGGAAGGGGGGCAGATATATCTGTGGGACATTTAACTGATGTGTATGGCCAACTTTAGCGTAGCCATAGGCCAGATCCACACGGCGGCATGCGATTTTGAGCCTAAGATTCTTAGGCGTAACTCGCATTGGATATCACATAGACAGCCCTCTATTTGCAGTCCGATCCCAGTAGATGTTGCATGTTCAATTCTCATCTGTGATATGGATGAAAATAGAACGCGTCTAAAATAGTGCCTGTATGTATAGCCTAATTGGCTATAATGGGTCCATGTGCCGGCTGTAATGCCACAGAATACACTTGTGTGAATAGGCCCTTCACCTTATAAGTGCAGAACTGTTACTTAGCGACTTCTCACACAGGACTGAATATTCCCCACATTATTGTTTAATTTCAGGATCGCGGCGTTTCTCCTATTATTTTCAACGTTGCATTGAACCGTGTGCACCTATAGCACGTGGCGCGATGCTGCCGCCAGCCCCATTGACAACAGTTGGCGCTGCGATAGCACGCCCAAACATTGCTCATGTGTATGACCTCCATTCAAAAGAATGGAGTTCATATTTGTGCGTCTCGCAAATCGCCCTTGAGAACCTGGCCGAAGGGTATATTCAGATGCAAGTCTTGTCACTTTTTTTTTTTACCATTAATACTGCAAACTGTGATTTTTGCCATTATTTCACAAGCAACGGTTTGCTGTAGTTTTGCAGTAATTGTGGCAAAAAAAGTGACAGGACCCTGTGTGAATACAATTATATATTATGTAACTATGCTCATTCAGAAGGAAAGCGTTCTCTCTAGCGCCACCTATTGGATAGCAGCCCTGTAAGTCTGTTGAACCGTTTAACAGTCCTTGCAACATGACTAGGCTGCCTTCATGCTGGCGAGAAAATTGCACAAGATTTGTGTATTGCAAGATGCACAAATATGAACCTCATTGTTTTGAATGGGTTCATTCATATTAGCGATGGTTTCCCACATGGCACCGCATTGTGATGGTGGGCAGGAAAAAGATTGCGGCGTGGCCTAACTTTCTGTGATGTCGCCCATTGTCTTCATTGGGGGCGGATGGCAGCAGCGCCGGCCCCATTAAAAGCAATGGGAGAACTCCGCGATCCTCTCAGGCCGGGGGATTCCTTCATCCCCTCAGTCATGCGAGGCTGTTTTCACATGGAAGCCCTGGGGATTTAACACGCTGGGGAGTGCGATATTGGGCCGTAAATCACAGCCCCATATCGCCCTCGCCCGTGTGAAGCTAGCCTAACACCGGAACAGGCATCACTGAGTGAATGGAGGTGGAGTGGGTCGGGGATCGATTCAACCGCCAACCCCCAATTGGTTCTTCCGGGGGCCCATCAGAGCTGTAGGTTCACGATGGCCACCGGTTACAGTCTAAAGTTGCCTCGTACTATGGCGGTATGAACACGTGGGACAAGCTGTAGTCACCGCCTTTGCAGCGACAGCAGAGTTCTGGTTACAAACCACAATGTCTGCGGTGATTTCTGTTGCAGTTGGATGACACTTAAGGGCCATTTACACGGGGTTCGCCTCTGCGTGTAAACGCTCCCCGCTCGGTGCCTGTCTGAACTCTCTGCACAAGCGCTAACGACCTAAACGGTGACGTCAGCACTAGTGTAGTCGTTTAGCCGACTGTGGCCCTGTCTAAATGGGACAAATTAGCCCCAGGTCGTCAGTGAGGCTGACTGCACATGAACGGGTCGGATTCCACATGCGTGAGGCTACGGCGGAATCCGTCCAGCGTCAGCATGTACCTGTCACTGTCTGTATTGCAGATGGTCCGGACGACTCGCTGTCGGTCATGGACAGTACAGATTTTTTTTTTCAAATATTTTTTTCCTGTGCCGTTGCTAGGATGACGCAGGTACCCCCAAGCTATTTGCAGTGTCAACTGCTGATTGGCCGAGGATCGGACAGCTTTCATTGACTTCAATGGAAGCCGTCCATGTGGAATCCACACGAAAATTGAGCATGCTGCAATTTTTCCTCCGCCCACGGAAATCGCAATTCATTTTTGCGAGTGTGTAGGAAAAAGTGCTTTTACATAGCATGTAACAAACGGCATTTGCTGCAGATTTGCAGTGCGAACACCGATCGGAGATTCCACAAGGCAAATCCGTTCGTGTGCCGCCAGCCTGAATGAGGCTGCGTTACCGTCTTTCCCAGTCTGATATAACGGAAAACGGTGTAAAAAAGAAAGCCGGACAGTCTGTAGCGCCTGGATGGCTGGACTGCGGAGAGGGACGTCTCCTCGTTGTGGAACACTTGGCAATGCCCACAGGATGCAGATTGGCTTTTAATAATGTGGTCACTGAAGTTGGCAGTGAGTTATTGACCATGTAAGGGTACGCTTCCACTTAGCGGCCACCGCACGGCGGGTTTGCAGCATCAGTATAGCCGATAACCCTGCTAGTGATGCAGGTCTGTGCGGCTTCCTAATTAATTAAATGTTCATTAGCTCTAAGTTATTAATGGCTGCGCTTAACAACTCCAGGAAAAAAAACTTTTTGTATTTCTGCACTTAAAGGGGTTGTCCATTTCTGAACTATTGACAGTCTATCCTCAGATCCCACAGCGGTGCACCTTTGCTCCGATCCCAAGAATGAGGGTCCCGTGTCTCCTTCACCTTACTGTGCACAAACATGGTGACAGTCTCTTTAACCCCTTGCAATCCAATCTTAGATTCAGGGTTTCCTAGGGGGCTTTCTCTTTCTGCCATTATACAATGGCGCTATCTGCTGGCTAGAGCCAGTAATGCGGTATGGGACTTGCTGGAGAGGCCCCCGACAACAGAGCAGCCATTAATATACAGTAAGAATACCCTGCCGGACATCTTCCGACATTGGAGCTGTACACGCTTCAATTAGAATGTCTTTACAATTTCAGACAGTGGATTGGAAAGGGTTAAAGAGACCGGACCATTCCAAAATAAGAACATTTTTATAACCTCTCTAATACTTTGGGCGCTAGATAGATTTGGGGAAATCCACATGTTCAAAATAACCGGTTTTTTTTTTGGTTTTTTTTTGGTGCTTGCAGTAGAATTGTATAATTCTCTACATTTTTTTAACCCTCGGGGGTCGCGTCTACACAGGCCGATAGTCGCTCATAATTGCTTGTTTGAGTGATTATTCAGGCAACTATCCGCTCGAGTAAAAGTGCCTTGAAGTTTAGGAACATGTAATAAATCCTGCAGACTGATAAATGTTTCCACTTGTTTATTTCTTAGTTTAAGGTACCTGTGCACAGTCAACTGCCGGACGTATAAGCGCCATCCTGCGGGCAGCTGCCTGAGGGCTCTTACCCAGTGGCGATAGACTTTCCTGTGATGTGAGAATGAGTGAAACCGCATGATTATGAAACCAGTGATTTTTCAATGGTTTCATTCTCATTTGCGATCTGTTCACACAACCCTCGCAGCGCTAAGAAAAGTCTGCGCTATCGCCCATTGTTCTCAATGGGTCCGGCGGCAGCAGCCCAGCCGAATTGAAATCAATAGTAGAAGATCGTGAAGCAGGCTATGAATCCTCAATAGAAAGGAGAGAGACAGGGAGTCTCTTACATATCTCCCCATATTTGGAAAGATGAGGTGGGTTAGGGGGCTTCCCAGGGCTTCTCTGAGAGCGGGGAAGGGGGGGGGGGGGGCTAGTGATATACCTCTCAAGCCCCGCTCTCGGAAAAAATCCTTTTAGCCCCGCTCCCTAGCTCTCCAAATATGGGAAGATATGTAAAAGATCCCTGGTTGCTCCCCCCCCTCTCCTCTCTTTGGGGGATTCCTACTGCTTCGCGATCTTCCATTGATTTCAATGGGGCTGGCGCTGCTGCCGCTGGCCCCATTGAAAACAATGGGCAATATCGCAGATTTTTCTAAGTGCTCCGAGGCTTGAGTGAAGACATTGAAAATCATCATATCGCAGGAAAGTATCGCCAGTGGGTAAGAGCCCTCACTATCACTCTTATACTTTACACAGCAGAGATAGTTGTTCAAGTAAATGGAGGTGGAGCATCGGGGGTTATTCTGGCCATCTTCCCTCCATTCACAGTAAAGGCCCATTTAGACACAATGATAATCGCTCAAAAGATGTTGCTCAAGTGACTTTTGAGTGATCATCGTTGTGTCATTTACAGTACAAGTTGAGCGATCACCTTGCACGGCCAGCGGAGGATGCAGAAGACAAGTGGGGTGTCCCTGCTTGTCTTTTGCATCCAGCTGTTCTCTGCCCGCAGCGCCTGGCTGTTATACAGCCAAGCGCCCTGTGCTGGGTATGGAGAACAGCGCTGGACCACTCTATGCTTCATACCCAGCCTGTTATCAGAGACAGGATACAGCTGAAACAATAGTATCAGCTGTACCCCGCTATGAATCCCTGATAAGGCACATTGAAAGACAACAATGAGCGATGGGGTAACGAAAACTGCACGATGTCAGTGCAGTTACACACAACGATTATCGCTCAAAAGACGGCTTTTGAGCGCTAATCGTTGTCTAAATGGGCCCTAAAAAGGACTCTCTAAACATTGTATGGCTCCTGTTCACATGGCCCGATAGTTGCTTGGTCTTTAGTTCTGCTAAAAACCAAATGACTCCGTCAAGTGAGCGATTTCTCTCTGAGCCCCATTGGCAGGTGCATGTGCACTGGCTCATTAGTCCCCGAATTTGCTGTATCCAGCGAGAATTTGGGCAATAATCGCCCGTATAAAGGAAACTTTAGTGCTGTTTTTTTTTTTTTTAACAAGAACACATATTGTCCATTTTCCAGATGGTCTCTGATCACTAGATAAATACATTGTCCTTCCATCTCGCTGTTTGTCTCTTATCTAGGTGCTGGGCAGACAGGTTGGGATAGATCTTATCTACGCTCAAACAATTGTCATTTACATGTGAGATTTCAGTCCCTTCAGGCTATTAAACCACTTTCCATTACACCCCTGGAGCAGTCAAGCAGATTCTCACTATTGTTTTTTTTTTTAAATATCCATAAATGTAGTATCAAGATACTGAACACATCGGATGAAAATGGGTCTTGTGCAAATGAGAAAACTGCTTTGAAAATGCTACATTTTCTCAGTTCATGAATTGCTTATAAATGTTACACTAAAACCTGTTTTACGCAATCCGATTATAATTATTGGGCACCAATGTTCCTCCAACAATCAGGCTGTGTAACAGAGCGAATGATCAGCAAGCAGTAAAAAATAATAATGCTGTCTAATTAGCAGTAGAGCTCCGTATGTATAGCCGGCCCGTGGGGCCAACGATTGTACCAACGACTGTTCATCTCCGTAGCTGCCATTCTCGGCCCCTGTAAACCAACCCCTGCTTATTGATTGGCGTTTGTTTGCATCAGGCCAAGAATCGGCACCTGTAAAATGACCTTAAGGATGCTACTACTTATCTATGGTATTCTTTCCGGTACCAAATGCTGGAGGCGAACAGAAAACCACTGAAATGGAGACCCATGAGTCTCCGATGGCTCAGGTTCTATCAAGGCTCCATCCAAGGGTGTTGCTTTGGCATTTTAAACGTAAAGCCCAATGGAACTCCTGGACTGAATCAGTAGCGAAGGTGAACCGGCCTTAGAGGGGTTTTGTCATTAAAACAAAACCTCGTCCCCTAGTTGGGCCCAGCCTAAAATAACATACCAGGTTATACTTCTCCTTAGGTCCCAGGACGCAGAGGACAGCCGACGCTTGCATCAGTGGTGACTTCTGGGTGACGGGTTGGGTGGAAGCATGTGACTGCTGCAGCCAATCAGAGGCCACTGGTATCCTGGCGGCCATGATGTGAGTGTTGATGCCAGGGGTGCCAACGGTGACGCTGTGGCCTTGGATTGGCCTCAGCGGTCACATGCTTCTGCTTGACCCGTCTTCCGGGAAGTCACCGGCTGTCAGCTACATCCCATGGGCCCAAGAAAATGTAGTATTTCCTGGTTTGTTATTCTAAACGGGGCATAGAGGGGGATGGGGTTTTGTTGTAATGACAGATAAGGCTGCCGCTGACCATTCGAATAGCTACTTTGTTCTGTATTTTCAGGAGCAGATTCTGAGAGTGATATGATTGGGCCTGGTATTACTTCTAGTTGTAAGGGCTCAGAGCTAGTGTTTTTGGAGCTGATGTTTTAGGTGAACTTGTACATTTAGGCCTCTCTCACTCCGCCAAGAAAATCACACGAGACTTGTGCATTGCGAGACGCACGAATCTCACACAAATATTCACCCTATTCTTTTGAATGGGGTCATAGACATGAGCGTTTTTTAGTTTCATGGCCCGATATCGCAATCAGCCGTGTAAAACCAGCCCTAAAGTTAAATAAAGTGATGGATCCTAATGGCGCCCACCTCAGAGTTCTTAAAGAACTGCAAACTGTGATTGTTGCACCTCTAACTGACTTGTTTAACCAGTCCCTTCTAACAAGCGAAGTTCCTGTTGATTGGAGAATGGCCAATGTTGTACCCACCCGTAAGAAGGGTAGTAGAGAAGAAGTCGGGAACTACAGACCAGTTAACGCCCATTTAGACACACAGATAATCGCTCAAAAGAGGGCTTTTTTAGCGATCATTTTGCATAATCTGCTAATTGGTACTAATGTCTATTAGTACCAATTAACAGCAAATGAGCCAAGAGGAGCTGAATTTATTCAGAGGATCGCCCACTGTTCTTTAAATACATTCCTTTTGTTCTGCCAGTGGGGCTGACAGGTGAGACAATGCAATCAGCTGTTCTCAGCAGTCCCCGGGCAGAGCACAGCATGCAGTCCGTCTTATCAGCTGTTCTGCTGAACCATGGTTTTCGAGATGAAACTGAAAGATGGGCACATTTAGACGCAAAATGTGCTCAAAAGATGGCTTTTGAGGAAATTTTGATCAATAATCGTTTGTGTCTAAATGTGACTGGAATTCACTGTTTGGCCGAATGACAGTTTTCAGTTCTGCTTGAAAACCTTTGTCCTTCAGCAGAACTGCTGATAAGCAGGACCGCACATTGTGTCTGCTGTCAATGGTGCTGAATTCTCCATGGGGAGCTCTTGGCTGAACAGTGGAGATAATTACAGAGCTCAGACCTCCTGCTGAGTTCTGCAACAGCTCACAGAAGCTCAATTGCATGCAAATGAAGCTAATAAAGTACTAATAGCAGTGCTTATTAGTTCTTTGTGCAAAAGGATTGCTGATCTTTCAATCTTTTGAAAGGTATCTGTGTGTTTAAATGGGCCTTAACATACCTGTTGGACCCCAAACAGCACGGCTTTACTGAGGGCAGATCATGTCAAACTAATCTCATTGATTTCTTCGACTGCCACAAAAGTGGTTGATGAAATTGGTGCCGTGGATATCGCCTATCTGGATTTCCGTAAAGCCCTTGATACAATTCCACATAAAGCCTTTATAGATTAGTTATTGACACTTGGGATTAATCTTGTGATAGTCCTGCGGATTTGCAGTTGGTTAAAAGACATCAGAATGTAGTTGTTAATGGAGTGTATACTGAGCAGGAACGAGTTACAAGTGGTGACCACAAGGGTCTGTACTGGGTTGTATCCTTTTAATATATGTTCACGATAGGAGAAGGTTTAACAGGTAACGTCTGTCTGTTGCCGATGACACAAAAGTGTGCAGTAAGGCTGATATTCCCGGTGGTGTCTTGACCGTGGATAAATATTTAGCCTTACTGGATAAATGGTCAAAACAATGGAAACTGCAGTTCAATGTTTCCAAATGTAAAATAATGTACTTAGGGGGAAGAAATCCTCGGACTGAATATCGACTTAGCTGTTCTGTGTTATCCAGGACTTCAGAGGGAAGGATTTAGGGATTCTGATTTCTGACCTCCTCAAAATGAGTCTACATCGCAGTCAGGTAGCAAAGAAAGTAAGTAGGAAATTGCTGTATAGCTAGAGGTATAACCAGTAGAAAGAGGGAGATTGTGATCCTGCTGTAGAGGGCTCTGGTGAGACCACATCTGGAATACTGTGTTCAGTTCTCGAGATGTCACCGTAGAAAGACAGTGATAAAATAGAGCAGGTCCAAAGACAGGCTACAAAAATGGTGGAAGGTCTGAAGAGCCATCATGAAAGACTTCAAGAACTTAATCTCCTCTGCTTTACAAATGTCAGTAAGACACTGCGAGGAGGCGGTTAGGCGCAATACAGTTATTTTTCTTTTCTTCGTTTGTACCTCCCGTGCCATCGCTTAGCGGTGACGCGGGTACCTGCACCAATCCGCAATGCTAATTACATATGTGCTGCGGGTTGGACATCTCCATTGACTTCAATGGAGGTTGTCTGCGCGGATTCCGCGGTAAAATAGAACATCCTTTGACATTTTTTTCCTTCTGCTCGCAGAATATGCAGTTTGTATCCGTGAGTGTGAAGGAAAAATTGAAAATACGTGCCTTTCAAAGACTGCGTTTTACCGCGAATCATCCATGCGGACAGCAAGCATGGAATCCGTAATTCAAATCCAGCCGTGTGAGCCCGGCCTTAGTGTGTTAGAATCAGGAGAGCGTGTTGTTGAGAGTTCTCTAGTGCATCATCTGTTAGAGGTTGTGCAATGCCTCTCACCCAACCCAAATTATATCAGCGGGTACAAAGTGTAAAGGGCTTCTCTGTTGTGTTTTACATAGGCAGCAGTTTTCTTACAAAGTCTACCTCGTCATGCTGTGGTACACGGCTGTGGAAAGTAAGATTCACGTTCAGAAACCTCCCAGCCCCTATGGGATTAATAATGGTGGCCATACAGGTTGTCGCTCACCTCTCTAAAAAAATTGTATAATTTTTAATTTCTTGATAAATGGTGACAACTTCTAGAATTGGGATTCCTGGAATTTGTGGAACACACTATAGCCATGCATGGGAGAAGGGGAGGACAGCTGTCTGGCTTCGGGATGGTTTTGTGCACGTTTTTGGTGTTGCTGTTTTTCATGCAGCTTTTGTTTTTCGCCAAAAGCCAGATGGCTAAAGATTCAAAAGATAAGGGAAATATAATGGAAGAACCTTTAGAACCGCTGCCTGATTTGTACAATTGCACTGAAACCAGTCTAGGGCCAGTGACAGACTAGCGTATTTCGACCGCTCTCACACCGGACACTTTTTATCGCGATTAGCGCGGCACCTGGGACATCGTTCTAATCACAGTACAACGCTCCCATTGATTTCAGCGGGGTCTTGCGGACTTGCGCTTGAACTTTTTTGAATTTCGAGCGCAGTCTGTTCTATTTTTACATGTTTTAGTGCTTTTTAATGCACCTCCTCACCCAACACAATGATGTGGTGTATTAAAAAGCACAATCCAACCCTGTGATTTGCGTTCAAAAAAACGCAGTAAAAAAATGCAGCAATTTCTAGTGGCCTTATGCATCCATAATACTGCCGTGTGTGCCGACCGGAGCTCAGGTCTCCTGACCCAATTCCTATGATGTTTGGAGCTCCGATCAGGGTACCCATAGTCCGACCAGGGCACTCACCCGTATTACAGATGTGTATGTGTGGCCGGAATCCACTGTGTTCACAGGTAGCTGATTAGCGTCAGAATTTACAGAACTGAAAAGATTTACAGCAAGTTTGTACCAAAATCCATGGCAAAATCTGAAGATTGGTGCAGATTTTGTTGTAGATTTTGATGCGGATCTGCAGCAGATTTCATCCCTTTACTTTCAATTCACTTGAAGTGGTGAAATCTTCAGTAAATCTGCACCAAACATCACTGATTTGCTGTGGATTTTGGTGCAGATCTGTAGCTGCTTTCACCGTTTCTAACGAATCCCAATTATGGCTTTATTCCCATGAGCGCATATACGTGGCGTTTTCATGCCCAGGCGCATTTACGGTGCCCATGCGAAGCATTGACTTCCAATGCAGCCGTTCACACGGGCGAATATACGGCGCGTAAATACGCCGGCAGTGCGAAAGAAAGAACATATACGCGGCCGGCGCTCAGCCAAAAGATAGTTCTGGAACTATCTTTTGGCTAAAATAAGCCGGTAGGTCCAATAGACTCCTATGGGAGCAGGGAAAGAGAAGGGAGGGAGAGGCATTTTTGCAGCGTCCCAACTCTTCGAAAAAGCTTACAGGTGCCTCTATATAGGCACTGGAAGGCATCCCGAGGATTTTGGCAGAGCGAGGGATTTCCAAGGTGCGGCATAGTTTTTTAGCTAAAAATGACGCTCGCGGTCGTGTGAATGGACGAGAAAACACTGACCATGATTGCGTAAAAACGCCCATTTAGGCGCTTATACGGAGCAGGCGGGAAAAAGTAAAAACGCCATCGTTGTATATGCACTCGTGGGAAAGAGCCCTAAAGATGTGAAATCTGCTGCAGATCTACACCAAAATCTGTGAGAGAATCCACACCAAATACAAAATTTGCACCAAGATCCACACTAATCGGTGCAGATCTGCAGCAGCTTTCACTCCTACAATTGAAGGGGTGAAGTCTGCTGTGGATCTGCTCCAAATGGTGCAAATTTTTGCAGGACATCTGCGGCAAATCCACCACGCGTGAACACACTTACCTTCACACATACCTGAAATGCGGTGGAATTTCCACAACGGATTTAGTGAATACGGACTATGTGAAGGCAGCCCGAGTAGTAGGATAGTACAACTGGACTTGGTTTAGACCAACTTTACTCTATCATTACTAGACCTATAAAAGCAAATTGCTGGATTGTTTTTATGGTTTAGTTCACCTTTCCCACCAAATATCAGATTTGGGAGTGTTACGGTATAACTTAGGGCGAGTCTATAATTCTGTAAGGCAAGGCTATACCGTAGGTGGATGTCCCACTTTACATTGTGGATTTAACAAACCTCTCTCATTCCCTGGTAATATGTTCCTCATGGAGAGCATTAAGTATGTCAGCCCGGGTGCTCGCACAATCCTCCGGAAAAGTACAGCTTGCGTGTAGGCAGTCATTTGTATCTGGACGTGTAGAAACTTGAAGCGTCTTGAAACAAACCCATTCTTGTCGTTAACTATGTTTTTTGTTCTTCTTGTTGCTGTTTTGATGTATATGACACCCTAACAACGTAGATAGTAAGGATTAGGCTATGGCTACATGGCGACTTTGGTCACATAACATGATGATCGCATTGTTGCACTGTGACATTGAGTCTAATGATTGTCAGTGGGGTCACATTGTGACCTGCGACCTAACACCACAGTTGCAAAAAATCCCAAACTGCTGGATTTTTCATTGCAAGTCGCATGCGACTGTAACTTGCCTGTGTGCGAGGGCCTGTTAACACTGCCGTATGTTCATCCTTGAAACAGCAGATGAAAACGTAGCGCTTCACAGATTCATAGGCTGTAATGGGTTAAAAGTAGACAAACTATGCATATGTTTAACTGTTTGGCCTGAACGAAGTTTTCCTACGTTTTTTTTTTCTTGTGGGATTGAAACGCGTAGCCTGCTGCATTTTTCCGTCCCACAAAAAAAAAGATGGAAACGTGTACTTTGTTTCAGCATTGCGGACAATGGAAATGTATGGCCGTATGCTTCTAATCTATATGCTTTTTTTTTTTTTTTTGTGATCAAAGATAAAAGAAAGTGTTGAACTGCAAAACTTTACTAGGAAAAAAGTTTACACAATGGAAAAACATGTTTTTCATACTAAAGCAGATGAAAACTGATCAAAACATACACCGCATATGACTTTAAAAATGCATACTTTTGTACAGTTTTTTTTTTCATGTACATTTCTCGCATACCTGAAACTAACGTGAAAGTGTGTGTCGGTGTAAACTGGGATGATTTGGCTTTTTTTAATAACCGAATCGCAACTCTGAAACGGTTGCCCGACACCAAGTCGCAGACAAGTTGCATATTTTTTTGAGTTGTTGGACTTTTCTAAAACTTGATGTCACGCGAATATAGTCGCCACGTAGCCCTGGCCTAATGGCAAATTTTCTCCACTGGGCAGCTGGATACGCTTTGAGTTTTCTTGTGGCTCCAGCTAATACATTAAGTTGTACAGACCTGCTGATGTTGGAGGGACCAGCCAACTTTTGTATGTGTATCCGGGTCTCCTGACTCTCCTCTAGACAGCTGGATTTCAATGCATGGGCCTTTACTTCCTGGAGATAAGCCTACGCACTTCTGCTCATAGAAAACGCATGAACACTTAGCTTGGATGAGCATTCATGTGTAAGGGGACATCGGGAACAATCGTCAGCCAAACAAGACTTCAGCTGATGGCTATTGAAGAAGTAAGAGCACCTTAAGTGAAAATCAATGTAAAATATTGTCCGGATTTTTGGAATCTATGTGCTATTGTGGCAGATGCCACTTCCCAAGTATAGTTATACAATTAAATTACATCTCTAAGGTAATAGTAAAAACCCCAGTAACAGGGCAGCATACCCATTGATAGGCCACCAGTAGTACCATCTCCCATTGGTATCCAATAAGTTTCATCAGCCACCTTTACAAGTAGTACCTAACTAGTGTCCAACAGTCTCTTGCTGTGAATAGTTAGTACTGAACATCTGACCCCAGCTAGCCTAGTATTATTGGTACACTTTTTTGTCTATTATTCCAGATATACACGCACCATTGGCCAATAGCAAATTGCCATTCATGTTTTTTTATCCACTTGTGTAATGCAAAGTCTCACTAATACTAAGCCCTAACTCTCGCTCCGACCCCATCCTCCCTCAGTAGGATGACCCGGTCACAGGAAAATGCTGGATAGAAGTCTGTATAATTCTTTTTCTTCTGGCTCCTTCCAAGTTATCATGCCTTAATCCACATGGGAATTGCAGGAGGGGTGCGTGCATGTCGCTTATCAGGAAATCGTGGCATTAAGGAAATAGCGCTGAAATCTATAAATATTACTTGCATGACCAGCTCTAATAAACAACTTCTATTGGATATGAAGATAAGCTGCGGTTGCTAGAGCGAGGCATCCAAAGTCAATCCATGCCTTCCATTAAGATGCCCTGCAAGCATCATAAATTCTGTGGTATGATCTCTAGAAGCAAATGTATTGCCTGACCTTCAACCTGAATTTAGGAATGACGCTGCTCGTATCATTAGATGATTGCTATACAAGATATGCACTTGATGAATACTGTTAAAGGCATGACAGCTATGCAACGAATGGCCTACATTCTCAACTAACGTCTTGTAGAACACGTTCTACATTGCTGAAAAATCCATCTAATGTGCTAACAGAAGCTACTGGTGTCTGAGGGATAAATTGATTTGATGGATTGGTTGTATGACTCGCAAATATTTGTAATGTTTGCTACAACGTAACATCTTGACTTGACCTCAAACAATATTTTGTATGTGTCTTGTGAATCTTGATCGTACTTGAACATACTTGAGCTTGAAGCAATGAGACAGGTATAGGGACTAGAGATGAGCGAGAATACTCGCTAAGGCAAACTACTCGAGCGAGTAGTGCTTTATGCAAGTACCTGCCCGCTTGTCTCTAAAGATTCGGGTGCGGGGAGTAGCGGGGAGGAACGGGGGGGGGGGAGATCTCTCTCTCACTCTCTCTCCTCCCCCCGCTCCTCCCTGCTCACTCCTGCAACTCACCACTCTCCCCCCGCCGGCACCCGAATCTTTAGAGATGAGCGCGCAGGTACTTGCATAAGGCACTACTCGCTCGAGTAGTTTGCCTTAGCGAGTACGCTCGCTCATCTCTAATAGGGACCTATCAGGAGATATCATTAACGTGTTTTTTTGTGGGGGGGCTGAAGCCTAATTGTTTTACTGAATGAATGGGCGGTAACACCCAGTGGTGGGCCTTTTGTGCTGCTTGGAGACTTGTATAACTCTTTAAAAGGCACTTTCCCCCTTTGGCGCTGTATTGTACAAACTGAAGGAACATCAATACAGATTCTAGAATGATCAGTCTTATTGCTGAGACCCGAGGAATGATATCTGCTTACATACCTCTATAAATATATATCGCTTACTGGTAGATGGGACTAAAGGCAGAATATTCCTTTAAAGGGGTATTCCAGAAACTTTAAAGTCTTCACGAACACTTCGTCCTTCCTGGTTGCTACTGACCAGAACATGTGACTGCAGCAGCCAATCACTAACTGCAGCAGTGATCTTTTATAGCAAGTGATTGGCTGCAACAGTCACATGTACTGGTCAGCAGCAATCGGGAAAGACAAACCATCACATATATGGTCCAGGTTAGCCTTGAATTAACAATCATGTTCTTGATTGGACACCATGTCCAGCTGATGGACATCCACAATGGGAGAGCGTTCAGTCTACTCCCTGAAGATCCTAAATGGCCTCAATCACATTGGTAGTTCAGAAAAAACTATATATCCAAGCGCTCAATGGTGTCGTAAGAAAAAACGCACAACTGAATTGAATGAGACGATTGATGTCCAATCGTGCATGGCCTGAAGAAGCTGCAAGCCTTGCACCAAAGTGCATTGCATCTGTTTCTGTACCTACCTTATGGAATACATTTTGTTTTTCTTGACTGCTGCCTACAGCTTCTGCTTTGAACGAATGGATATTGATATCTGATGAGCCATCCTGGATGTAGGGGAGTTGGGTGAGTTTCACCACCTTCCTGTGGCATAAATTTTGATTTTAATCATCTGATTCACTTCTTCGGTTTCAGGATTATTTCTCCCACACCTGTAAGTGCTTGGATAGGTTTTTTTTCTTTTCTTTTCTTTTTTTTCCATACTACCAACTTGGAAAATTCTTAATACTGGTGCTTTATGAGCCTTAACGGGAACCTGTCAGGTTCTACAAGCAGTCCATCCTACAGGCAGGGTGCTGTAGAGCAGGAGGAGCTGTGCAGATTGATATATAGGTTTATGGGGGGGGGGGGGGGGGGGGGATTCTGTACAACTTGTATTTTATTTATTTAAATCCCTGCTTTTTCTCTGCTTAGGAGTCCAGCAGGCGGTCCTATATAGTGCTTGGCAGCTTTCCCTCTATGACTGTACATACACCGCTGGCAGTCACTATGTAGGACCGCCTACTGGACTCCTAAGCATAGACAGAGCAGGGATTTAAATGAATCTAATACAAGTCATACTGAATCTTTCCCCATAAAACTATATATCAATCTACTTGGCTCCTTCGGCTCTATAACATCATGCTTATGGAGAGGACTTCATAAACAATCTGACAGGTTCCTTTTAAACAGAAATTCATTAGAATTAACTAGATGAAACTTATTAAAGAGCTTACTCTCTTTGGTAAGTTTGGCGCATCTTAGACTGTCCTAAAGGCAGAAAATTAAATCTTTTCCTGCTCATAATGTAGATTTGCGCCATTTTCTACTTTTCTAATAAATCTGTTAGAAAGTTGTTGGTCATATCCCCTTCTGGTTACTTCCACCCTCTTTCCTTGTCATTTTTCAAAACTTTTGAGTGACGAGTAGCAAATCCTAGTGTAAATCTGGTGTGCGCCATGATTTGCAACCTTTCTACAGCATACAGGTGGCACAAATCGCTTCGGAAATTCCTTCTATTGGCTTTATAGTAGGTTTAGAATTTATTTAATCTACAAATTATAATTTGTTGCCCAGCACTGACCCAAAAGGAGAAGGTAAACTGCTGCCTGTAGTCACTGATTGGCCTCCAAACAAAGGCTGCCTGTTCTTCTGCATGACCGGTTTCACATCTGCACTGGAACCTCCATTCAAAGGTTCCATCGCAGAACCGGCTCAAAGTACCGGAAGAAGCCAAAAGTTGGCAGCTTAGCAGAAACCGAATAGACCCCATTTTAGTCAATGGTGTCCATTCGGTGCTGTTTCGGTTTTGTCCTGAAAGCAGGAAAGTAGAACCCTGAGTACAGATGTGAAACCACCCATAATGCTAACCTAAATGTTAGCAAATGTCTGATTTGGCAGCCGTGTATAAAACCTGTCTTTTTCCTGTAGCGAGGCATTGAGTATACCTGGTATATTGTCGGTCAGGGGGATACTTGGCTTTGTTCTGCATTCCTATATTTTGGTGGGTTCCTCTACCTCTTGTATACAATGCGTTACTTGTGTCCCACAAACACGCCTATTATCATTCAGCCTTGGAGCAAAATGAGCAGCAAGAGGAAGATGTTGATTGACCTCATAAGCATGGCATGCCAGGTAAATGCTCTTTCGTGATTAAGTTTTATCTTTGATGATTCACCGTAATATAAATAAGGTATTTCCAAGATTACAGGATCGGTCTGACCAGTCAGGTTTGTCTCCGTCTGACTGTAAGGACTCTGCTCTCCACAGATACTGGTATACTAGTTATAGAAATGTGACATCACTTGTTCTTCTGTGCCCCTTTTTGACTTTCCGCCAGTGCATGTTATAACCTGAGGACCTGTCCTGCCAGTTTTAAAAGCGGTTTAATTAACATGTTAAGTAATTGAGGTTTAGAGCAGGCTCTGTTAGAAGGGTAAAGTGCCAACTTGTGCATTTTTTTTGTTTTACAGCACAGACAGAAATGTTGTAAAGGCTGCACTATTCGCTACTAGTGCTTCACTTTTTAAGGAATTTTTTTTTGTGTAGTTGATTTCTTTGATTGTTAGTGCTGGGCTACTAAAAAATAAGGGTAGAATTAAAGTCTGCTACAAGGCCCCTTTACATGGCTCGATTATTGGACACAAAAGTTCGTTCTCTTGATCATCACGACATGTAAAAGAGACAACAATCGGCCAACAAAGAGCAAACGCTTATTTGTCAGCTAATTGTTGCTTTTGAGTAAGCATAAAGATGCTTATTGGTTGGCTGTACATCTCTCCCGTTAACAGGGAAATGTATAGACGGCTCTGTGAGGACGAATGATTGTTTGTCCCCATACCGGCGATTCTCTGCCCATATAAAAGAAATGTATATGAGCGCTGATTGACACGCCTTTTCGATTGGCCGATTCTTGGCCCATTATAATGAGTACCAATGTAAAATGACCCTCACCTATGAAGAATAACTAATCAATGGCTGCTGATTTCTGTGAGTACATATAAGTTTTCTCTCGATACTTATGGAGTAGGTGGACTCCCCACCCACCCCTCCCTTCCCAACTGTGATGCAAGAGATGTACTCCAAGCCGGTCAGACGCTCTCCCTCTCATGCGGTTACACAGAAGTGAGAATCTGCACCCCCTTCTTCCTTTTTCTATTTATGGTTCAAAAAGTTTTTATTTGGTCTACCATGAAAATACAATGAGTACAGAATTGTAAAAGCAAATTATCGAATTTACAAAATTGCGTACAAGAAATCTGTCTTCCTCCTTCAGTTTACATTCTCGGTTTCCTAATGCAGTTTATTTTAACTGTATAAGCAACTTTTGTATGACTCTTATATATTTTATCAGTCACATACTAAATATTTAAAGATAATAAGATAAAATAAGATAAAAAGAAAAGCCCTAAAATAAGAATACCAATAAGCAAGTAGACATGAAAAAAAGAGAAGAAAGGAAGGCGGGAAAAGGGGGTGGAGTTGGGGGGGGGGATTCGGCCTGGCCTTCTAGCGGAGGATGAGGAGGTGGTATCTTATGGTCTTGTGGTATTGGCTAAATTATTCTTTTTCTATTTATTATATTATACTAGATGGATTTTTTTTTTAGAAACTAATGATGTTTCTGGACATTTATAGAGCAACTGGATGGAGGAGAAAGGGTCTACCGGCTGCCGAAAGGTGAAGAAGCTATTTTACCCTAATACAACATATTACAAAGTTTAGTTATTTTAACATAAATCATGCGAAGGCAAATAGATTAATGCTAGGTACACGTTAAAGCCACCATATACCTACTGATACTAAAGCAAGGGTAGGTATAGGCACCATATCCCTCAGCATGCAGACAGACAAACTGCTACATGGAGGGGTATTGCACAGGTACAATATAGTGATGAACAACCACTTAAACATACACCTTATTGGCTCCTTGGTAATATACTTAGATAAGGTTTGCAAAGGGTGGCAGACCAAATGATACGTATAGCACATCATGCAGGCTTGCAACCTATTAATGGTGCCACATACATAGTAACATAATATATTGGGCCGAAAGAAGACAATGTTCATTTAGTTCATCCTGTTTTCACTCCCATTGTTGATCCAGAGGAAGCAAAAGAAAACCCCTAATGAGGCAGAAGACAATTTAACCCATTTGGGGGAAAAGACTCCTTCCCGACTCCATAATAGCAGTCAGAATAATCCCTGGATCAACGTTTGAAAGTTCCTACCTGACTGCAAGACCCAGATCACCAACCCCGCTGGTTATTTAATGTCTATATCCTGTAATATCATAACGTTCTAGAAAGACGTCTAGTCCCCTCTTAAACTCCTCTATGGGTTTTGCCATCACCACGTCCTCAGGCAGAGAGTTTCACAGTCTCACTGCTCTTACAGTAAAGAACCCCCTTCTGTGTTGGTGATGAAACCTTCTTTCCTATAAACGTAGCGGATGCCCTCTTGTTACCGTCGCAGTCCTGTGTATAAACAGATCATGGGAGAGATCCTTGTATTGTCCCCTAATATATTTATTTGACAGCCTCTCTAGGTATTCCAATCCTCTCATTGTGTTTATTAATTTAGTTGCCCTTCTTTGGACCCCTTCAAGCACTGTAACATCTTTCCTGAGCACCGGTGTCCATAACTGTACACCGTATTATATGTGAAGCCTGACAAGTGCTAGCAGTACCCCATTTAGTGTATATTGGTGACCTCCGTTTTTCCTGCCCATGTGCATAACCTTACATTTGTCAATATTGAACTTCATTCTCCATTTTTCTACCCAAGCCCCCAGCTTATCTAGGTCCGTTTGCAGCCGTATATTGTCCTTCTTTGTGTTAATCATCTTGTATAATTTCGTATCGTCTGCAAATATTGATATTTTACTCTGCAGTTCCTCTCTCAGGTCATTGATAAATATACTGTACCTTGTGACACCCCACTAGCAACGATGGCCCAGAGTACAAACCATTTCTTACCACCCTCTGCTTTCTATCCACGAGCCAGTTCTTTACCCAGCTACACACATTCTTACCCAGACCAAGCTGTCTCATTTTATATATCAGGCTATTATGTGGCATGGTGTCAAATGCTTTAGAAAAATCCAGATATACGAGATCAGTAGAATCTCCCAGGTCCAGCTTAGAACTTACTTCATTGTAGAAGCTGATCAAGTTGGTCTAACATGATCGACCCCTCATGAACCCATGCTGTTACACCATTATTTTTCTTCAGATATTCCAGGGTGGCATCTCTCAGAAACTCCTCAAATATTTTTCCAATTATCGAAGTGAGACTTACCGGCCTGTAGTTACTAGGCTCTCTTCCTGACCCCTTTTTCTATATTGGAACAACACTGGCAATACGACAATCTAGTGGTACAACCCCGGTCTCAATAGTGTCCCTAAATGTAAGAAATATCGGTCTAGCTATCACGTCACTTAGTTCCCTTAGAACCCTTGGGTGTATTCCATCTGGACCTGGCAATTTTTTGATTTTAATCCTTTTCAATCAGCTGTGCACTTGCTCCTGCATTAGGTAGGTGATATTTAAGGGGGGAGGGGGGGGGGGGGTTGTTTTATCTCCCTGCATCTCGTGGACCATTTCTTTTTTATTTGTCAATACGCTTGAGAAAAGACTATTTAATAGATTTGCCTTTTCCCCATCATCTTTTACGGTTTCTCCTGAATTATTTGTTAAAGGGGCAGTGTTCACGCTGCAGAAATCTCACTGTGCATAGGCAAGGAGTTACGATCAACCTTGAAATCACTGTCTACATATGGGGCTGAGTCCAGCTGTATTTCAAAAGAGTAGTAGGACCGAAGAGGTTGCTGTGTAATTTGGATATGGAAGGGATCATGCCGAGACAATAATTGGCTTTGGACCTACTTGGATCCTTACCAGATTCCAAGGCAGTTAATTACCGGTAAATAATTCTACGTGCAGAGATTTACCTGGGTATAAAACTATAGAACAGCACAGCCATGTTGCTCCTTCTTCACATGCCACTTAAACCTACTGTTGACATCTGAATAGTACAAATATGTAAACAGTCACGACGAGATCACTCGCTTATATCATTTCTTGGATTAACTTTATTTCCAGAGTCCCTTGTTGGAGTCTTTTAAAAATGACAACCAGCAAAGACATGTAATCTCAGTGCACACCTATATACTTGTATGTTTTATAAAGGTTTGGTCCAGTAATCTGCTTTAACCGTGCATAGTATTTAGTATGAATTTAAGGCTGCCCGTACGCATTAGGTAGATGTCTGCCAAAAGCTAGTTTGACCAACCGTTCTCATCCCCGACACTGCCCTACACATGCACGCGCGGCTGAGTATACACATGTTCTGAATGTGGAGAGGCGGTACCATTGATAGACATCTACTGTGTATGGACGCTTTCAATCATAGAGACCTTCTATTCTTGCACCAGATGGGAGGATTTGGATTACAGTAATTTTCAGGAGTACTTAGATTCCTCTTGACAGAAGCCAAAGGAGGACTACTGTGTACCAGCACTACCATCATCGACCACGCATGATGCCGATGGGGATCAGGTCACATACAGTGGGTGCACCTTCCTCTGCCAAGGTCAATGAAATGGATGGTGTTTACAAATTGGATGAGGGGAATAGACACCAAAATATTAGTTTTGGCTTTGTACATTTTTTTTATGACTTACTAGTATTTTTGTATTTTTTGTGGGGTTTATACTCTGGTATAGCAGTCATTTATCTAGATTTTGCATTTTTAAAAATTCTTGAAATAAATCCAGTTTAGGAATGCAGTTTATTTTCATTCTTCTCAGGAACAGATAAGGACCGAAGTTCTTTCAGACTCATTCTTCTTTGTATTTACTTTTCTTAAGCAAAATGGGAAAACTTATTCTTCTTGGCCTGGATATTAGGAGATTAAATATCTGCCATAGATCTGTGTGCTTGGCACCCAAATGATAAGTGTCACAGACATGGAGTACAAGTCATTATAAACAGGAACAGGCTGAACTGTTAAAATAATGCATATGCCATTGATGTTCATAAACCTTATTGTACTGACCTGTAGCTTGGTTCAAGAACTCCGTGCCTGGGGATCTGGCCATTATTGTTTTAGAGCAAACTAGGACCCTGTAAAACATTAGACAGACAATGCCTATACACTAATCAGTCCTAACATTAAAATCAGTTGCTTATTACTATGTAGGTCCCCTTCGTGGCTCCAAAATAGTTTCCTCGTTCAGGCATGGCCTCTACATCTGACGATGCACCAAGAAGTTAGCAGCAGATCCTTTAAGGCCTGTAAGTTGTGGGGTGCGGCCTTCACGGATCATATTTCTTTTACCAGCACATCCCACAGATGTATGATTACATTGAGATCTTTGAAATATAAAGGCCAAGTCAACAACTTGAACTTTTTGTCATGTTCATCAAGCTATTCCTGAACAGCAAGGTATATTATCCGGCAGAAAAATGGCAGTTGCCATGAAGGGGGATATTTGTTTTTCAAAAACAATCCACATAAGGCCGGTATTATTGTATCTTGACGCCACCGGAAGCTAGGGGTTTGACAGAAGGAACGCTCCTGTCACACCCCTAGCTCCCGATTGGGTCAAGCCCTGAAGGTCTTAGCAGCGTCTCCATTGCTTTTTTCCGGCCCTGCAGGTTTAGGGTGAGGGTTCGTTTTCCATTTAGGCTTAGATTATGAGCAGTTAATGGTGGCAGGTTACAGCTGGAACATGGCAGTCTTTACAGTTTAGAATGTAAGCCTAAGAAGAAAACGAACCCTCACTCTAAGCCAGCAGGGCCCACAAAAAGCAATAGAGACGCTGCACCTCTGATTCTCACTGCTCGGTCCCACGCCGCTTCTCTGGGATGGCTCCCTGCCGCCTCCAGGATGAGGCCTCAGTCCCGGCTGGCAGCTGTGTGTTGCGTCCCAGGCGCCTGCTCCCTGCAGACCGGTGCCTCTCTGCTCCGTCACGCCCGATCCCCCGCACACAGTTACTGGCCATGTGCCGCAGATGCACAATGGAATCCCTGCTGTGTTGCGGCAGTCTGCGGCCGGGCGCCTGTCACAGTGTCTTTCCCCAGCGCTGTGGCCTCCTTGCTGTCGGTCGCGAGATAAATATCACATCGGGTGGAGGGAGGGGCCACCTTGGGCCTGCTGTCGGCCGCAATCTGAGAATTACATCGGGGGGAGGGGAGGCATGCTTGTGTCACGCTTCCGGGGAAGGCCCTTGCAGCTGTGGCTGCAGCGGAGGCCGCTGTATTCTGCTCCTACAAATTCTTCCTTTGTTGGCTGCCAGGACCTACAGGCCAGCCAGCTGTGCAGCCAATCACGTACAGGGGCGTCAAGATACAATGATACCCATAAGGCCCCCTGCACACAGACTGGTTGGAATCCGACCCTATGCCGGGATGGTGACCCCTGCGTACCTATTCGCAGTCCACTTATCTGTATTGCTCTGGCGCACATGCGCAGTACATATAATGCCACTCCATTGCTAGGCGATGACATGGATCCCGCGACCTTTCTACAATGATGATTGCGGACGGGGCCACGGGTCGGACGGCTTCTATTGACTTTAGTGGAAGCCGTCCGTGTGGAATCCGCCAGGACATAGAGCATACTGTGATTTTCCTTCCACCCTCCCCTTGCAAGGAGAAAATCGCAATTGATTTCCACTTCAGTAAGGTCGGCTGCACACGACCAGGTCGGATTCTGCATGCGGGATCCCGCAGCAGAATCCGACCTTGTGCCTGTCCTATGACCCTGTGTATCTGTCCGGATCCTTCTTTATTCTGTACTGTGGATGTGCTGGCCGGCACACTTGCGCAGTACAGATAATGCTGCAGATTCTGTGACCTTTCCACAATAATTAATGCGGGAGGGCCGTGGGTTGGACGGCTTCCATTGACTCCGATGGAAGCCGTCCGCACGGAATCCGCCTAGAAATAAAGCATGCTGCCCCCCCCCCCCCCCCCACACACACACAAACTCCTCCCTCCACGAGTGGAAAATTGCAATTAATTTTTGGTTGTGGGCAGGAAAAACCGTTTTCCCACAGCATTATATGGAAGGCATTTGTTGCGGAATCCGGAGGCAGACGCCCGCTCTGGATTCCGCAATGCAAATCTGGCTGTGTGCAGACGGGCTTAAAGTCCTCTTGTATGATGAGACAACTGGTGCTATTGTCACAAGATAATCCATGTCATTCACTTTATTAATCGGTGGTTTTGATGTTATGGCTGATCGGTGTCAGGCTAGGGCAACATGGGGACTTTGTGTAGCACAACTTTCCAGGTGAGTGACAACTGCAGCTCACAGGATAACACCAAAGTTTTCCCTGGACTGCAACTGTAAAGTTACAAAGTTGCCCTACAATAAAAGTTGCAGCCTAATGTTCATGTATTTTTTTTAGTCCTGTTTCTGATGTAGCTGGGTGACCCCCATTATGGCTACTATTACATGTACAGCATAGGGTATAGCCTGACTTTTCTAGTCTCAGAAATAACAAATCGTCCTAGTTATGTTGCTGTGTTACACCCATCCGCTGGTATCATTGCATGATTTGGGAAAACTGCTTCCTGGTTCATGAAGTTTAACTATGAGAGAACTTGGCCAGGAGAGCTTCTTTACTGCCTCCTGAGTGGTAGAACTGGCCCAAAGTGTAGGACAAGCTGCTGTGGAGGGTGCAGGGGGAAAAGTTAGATCAATATTATGGCTTTTCCTTCAGTTGACATTAAAAAGCTTCATTCTGCTGACTGTTTTATTGAAAGCTTCATCTTTATATCACTGTTATGGGCAACCCGTTTCTAGATTTCCACATTAAGATAATTGATACAAAAGAACATTTCTTTGTATCAACCCTGGAATCTGGAGTCGAACAAAATAATTTCAGAGCCCAGAACCGCACAATAGCCTGACATACAGAGGGAACAGGAGGAATAAGCATTGCAAAGTACATCGATATGTGGCTTCTGTAATGATATCAGTGGTATCACCAAATCCAAGATTGTGTGGCTGAATGGAATAATAATGCACATGAGTATAGCTTGCATATTTTTTATTTCAAAGGCTCTCTAATGCCTTTGCGTTTTGTACAATAAGCCCACACCCTGACGCATAAATAGAAGTAATTTAAATTTCAGTTCTTGTAACATACTGCACAATCCCGAACCCCTAAAAAGGACTTCCTTCTTTGCCCCCAGTTCTTTTCCTTGGTTTATGTCATCTTTGTAAGATGTGATCAGGCTCCTATCGCTCATTGTGATAAGTAATGCGTCAACCTGGTCCAAACTCCTTCTTTCTAACGGACTCATAGCGAATTTGCACGTATAAGCGATTAGAATCTAAAACATTATGCTGTTCTTGGGATCTGTTCACATCAAAGTTTTTGTTTGTCCAGCGTGTACATTGGGGAACCTCCTGACATGAAAGCTAAATCCACAGGAGGTTTACGTACTATGTATGTCACACAGCACTACTCAAGAGTTGACCACTACCCTTCCAGTCCAGATAACCTTTAGGAATTTGATTGATTCCAAATATTAATTTTATACCGGCGTTACAAATTCTTCCATGTGTAAAGTTTCAGGTGAGATGATCTTCCATCAGGCATAGTTTGCAGTTTATGATCGACAAAAAGCAGGTCTGAATCGGGCTCAAATATTGCCAGAAAGGAACCTTGGTTATAGGTAGTGGAAATGTATTCAGTGGGGAGCAAACGCTAAATGTGTCCATAGGGTCTCTTTAGTAGTCGTAGGCCAAAAAAGGGTCTTTTGTCTGGCCAGTATATGTTGTTAAAAAAAAAAGTTCTAGAATAGTCTTGTAGAAGACGCTATTCCGTTATGTGTAGTCAAGGGGGAAAAAGTACACATTTCCATATATATTTTTGATTAATATGATCAGCCTATGGGTGACACTGTATGCCATGGTATAGCATCCCTAACAGGCATTCGTTAAGCATATATTGCAAGCATTTCCCATTGGTTTTCCATGACACATGTGGAATGGATGCCATGGGTGACAGATGTTTGAGATGCCTAACCTAGTCTGTATTCACCTGTAGGCTAGAATGGCTTTCATTGAATGAATATGTCATGAAAAGCTATTGAAAAGCTCATGGTGTATACATTAAAGGGGTGCCATTAAGCTTGGGCTGCATGGCGACTTTGCTAGCGACTGATCATAAAGCCAAAGATCACAGTGTAAGCCAGTAAACGCGCAATTTATTGTGACTTGCAGATCACAAGTAATCCAAAAATGCTAAATGTCTTGCGAACTGGCCGCAACTTGCGAGCTGCTACATAACCACATTGACTTCTATTATATTGTGCGCTTGCAGGGCTGCACTGTAATCTTTGGCTGCCATACCTGTGTCATCTTCCAAGTTGCCATGAAGTCCTAGCCTAATGGTACCCCTTTTTTCCCCCTCCATAACAGAGACAAAAAAGATGAATGTAAAGCCGCCTGCACACGGCTGAATTTGCATTGCATTCTAAAGCAAATACCGCCCATAGCATGCTATGGGAAAACGGCTTTTCCTACCCAAGAGCAGAAATCCATTGCGATTTTCCACTTGCGTGGGGAAAATCGCAGCATGCTCTATTTTGAGGCGATTCTGTGCCATGGCTTCCATTGAAGTCAATGGAAGCTGTCCGACCCACGGCCCTTCCGCAATCATCATCGCCTAGCGACGGCGCGGCATAATCTGTGCTGCGCATGTGTGATGGCTAGCACATCCGTAGTATAATGGGATGCTTTCAATGGGGTGGCAGCAGCGCTGCCGCCATTGAAAGTAATGGGATAGCATTGTGCTCCTCTGCCTCAGCTGTGGCAGGGTATTCTTTCGTCCCCGCAGCAGTCCCCTCATCACTGAACACCGATAGTGCTGTTACAGTGTTCAGTGATAAGGGGACTCCCCATGGGGATTAACGGAACCCTTGGGGAGTTCCCTCATCCCCGGGAGACTAAGTGGTTAACAGTGGGACATTTTAAAAGGTGCTTCTGGCCAGAAGCACCTTTTAATCCCTTAAGGACCTGGCCCAATTTGGCGTTGAGGACCAAACAATTTTTGGTATTTTATTCATCTCCATTTTTCAAAAGCCATAACTTTCTTATTTTTCCGTCGACGCGGCCGTATAAGGGCTTGTTTTTTGCGTGGCGAACTGTAGTTTTTATTGGTACCATTTTTGGGTGCATAGACTATATTGTAAAACTTTTATTATTTTTTTTATGATTGTAGGGAGAGAACGCATCAATTCTGCCAGAGATTTTTTTAAAGCGTTAATTATGCAGCATAAATGACACAATACATTTTTTTCTGCGGGACGTTACGGTTACAATGATACCAAAATTCTTTTTTTTTTTTTTTTAGGTTTTCCACTTTTCCACAATAAAAACCCTTTTTTTGAAAATTGTTATTTTTTTTCTAAAATCACTGCATTCAAAGTCCTATAACTTTTTTATTTTTCCATGGACGGAGATCTATGATGGCTTATTTTTTGCGAGACGAGATATGGTTTTTATTGGTACCATTTTGGGGTACATACGTTTTTTTAAATCACTTTTTTGGGGAGGCAAAATGCTAAAAATTAGTATTTTGCCTGAGTTTTTTATGCTTTTTGCCGTGCAGGATAAAAAGTATGTTTAATTTATTGTACGCGTCGGTACAGACGGGTCGATAACAAATATGTGGGATTTCTTTTTTTTTTATGCTAATATGAGAAAAAGCATAAAAAAGGGTTTTAAACTTTCTTTTTTTTTTTTTTACATTTTTTTTTTTTTGTACTTTACTTTGCTCTTCTTTTTACACCATCTGTGTCCCTCTGAGGGACTTACACTGCAGCACTAATGATCGCTACGATAAGGCATGGCAGGACTATTCTTATGATAGCGATCTTAGGCAATGGCAATACAGGACGCCAGTATCTGGCGTCCTGTTGCCATAGCAACCAGCCGGGCTCTTGCGATGTTATCGCGAGAGCCGGCTGAAGTCACAGAGGAAGCGCACGCCCACTGTGAACCCTTTCCCTGCTGCGATCTACTTAGATCGCGGCAGGGAAGGAGTTAACAGCGGATGGGCGCATATCCGATGCCCCCTGCTGTCACAGCGGGAGGCTGGCAATTAATGACAGCTGGCTCCCGCTGCGGGATAGCGTGTGATCTGCTATGAGGGTACGTCATTTTGCGGGAAGTACCCCGTCCCATGACGTACCCTTACGTCATAGGGAGGGAAAGGGGTTAAATGCCCTGCTGTAAGCAGCGGGGAAGCTATTCCATGCGCAGAAGTTTGCATTAACTCCTGCTCCCATAGGAGTCAATAGAAACTCCTGCAAAACTCGCACCTATGTCCTATCTTTTTTAGGTGCACGCTGTTTTGCGCTTCTAATTCCGCGCATATGAACCCTTCTATAGGAACCCATTGGTTCTTTTTAGAAGCGTGCATTATGCGAACGCAAAACACATGCTCGTGTGAATGAGGCCTTAGGGTAGGTTCACATCTGCATTAAATGCAAACCGAAAAAGTCTTTCTTCCTGGACTTTTTGTCTGGTAAAATGCCTGATGGCTGAAGAGAAACTGAACAGACCAGGGAAATGGAACCCCGGATTGCAGATTTAAATAAGCCCGTCCTTATAATAATAATCTTTATTTGTATAGCACCAACTTATTCCGCAGCGCTTAAACCCCACCTCATCAACCAATCCCTATGAAAAGGTGGAGAGGGGTCCGAGAGTAATGGATCACTGCTTCCACTACCAGGTTTCTGAAAGTCCATTTAACCCTGCTTCATTTGCTCCTAGGATCACTGCATTAATGAAGGGAGATGAAGTGTGTTGGGAAAAAAAGAATAATGTAAGCAACAGTTTGATTTGGACGGTGAGCGTTTTTATTGGTTCTCCTAAGAATCGGACCACGTGAAAAAACTCAGGTTTATAAGGCCCTTATAGGCGGAAGTATCAGTGGGTTAGCTAAAAATGTCAAGAGACTCAAAGCTTGGACCAGTCGCCTACTGCTTTATTGTCGCTGAAAGTCATTTGAACTGTTCTTTTTATTGCCCAACTCCAAGAAGAGCCGGAGTCCTGCCGCCTCCTCAAAGACCAGAAAATGGCAAAGAAGATGCATATGGAGTATTAGCTTGGCCTTTAGCAGTATAGTACGGCTATCATCTCTCATTAAATTCCCTGATCTTTAATGATAATGAGATGACTCTGCAAAAACGTCCCAGTCTACACAGAAAAACTGGAAATTGGGTTTTCAAATGCAGGACATTTCGGCCTTTTGTGCATTCTCCAGTGGTGGGTGTGACACATGGAGTATTTCAGGATTTGTTTTCATATGTATAAACACGTAAAGAATAAATATATAAAAAATAAAAAAACAACTTTTTTGATACATTTCATTTTTTTTTTTTTTTTAAACTCGTTTTATTGACAAGTAAGTGTTTTTACAACATAACAACAAATGCAGTACGTGGGCGTTCACAACACTTAGATATCAGGTATCCATGAGTTATACAATTTTTTTTTACTTGGTACAATACTCTCAACGGTAGGTAGGAGTGGAGGAAAGGGGTGGGGGGGGGGGTAGAGGAGAGATGGGGAGAGCATCCATTAGTAAATTCGTAGGAGGGGGGCAAGGGTGTGGTATTTTAAGCGAATAAGCAAATAAGTTTATATGAGGGCGGGTCAGTCTGGATCTTCAGGTCAACGGTGTCGCCTTTGTAGCGCTGATATAGCTAGAGTTAGTGGTTGCTGGGGGAACAAGGTTAGTGCTGAGTCACACCACAGGCCCCATACCTTTTGGAATTTGTCCTGGCATTTGCGCGCTTTGTAAACCAGGTTGTTGTATGGAATGGTTGAGTTTGTGATCTTTCTCCACATTGTCAGAGTCGGACCTCTTGGGTCCATCTAGCGTAACGCAATGACCTTTCTGGCAAGGAATAATACTTCCCGCAAGAAGATTCTGTCATAGTGCTGCCATTGTTCTGCGTCAAGGACGCCAAAGAGACAGATTTCTGGAGTGATGGGAACCGGGACGTCCAGGATTGTGGATAGCAAGCCAGCAACCTCCCCCCAGTATGACTGGATCTGCGGGCAGTCCCAAATCATGTGCCAAAAGTCCGCGTATGCGCAGCTGCATCGGGTACAGTGTGGAGTTGGGTTTCTGCCCATTTTGTATAACCTCGCTGGGGTAAGGTAGCTTTGATGAATTATATACAGTTGGGTCAGTTTGTTATTTGCTGACGGAGAGACATATAGAGGGGATTCTAGAACTTCTTGGAAAGTTTTCTCTTTCAGCGTTGGGATTATGGACTTCCATTTGAGGAGGGCTGGATGGACCTCCCGAGCGGCCTTTGAGGTGGTTAGGTGGGAATACAGTATTGAGACGAGACCCCTGGGGCCTTGTGATCTTAATATGCCTATTAACGGGTAATGAGATATATTGCTACTTGCCGGTGGGAATTGCGCCTGAAGTGCATGCCGAATTTGCAGGTATTTGTAGAAGTGATTTCGGGGTATTTGATGTTGATTTTGCAGCTGCTCAAAGGTCAGGAAGACATTTAGGTTGTATAGGTCGCCCAGGTTTGTTATACCGTATTGTTTCCAAGCCTCAAGGTCGGGTAACCTTGTTAGCTCTCGTAACCCGGGGTTTTTCCACAGCGGCATGTCCGCTATTATGTCGGCGAACCCGTTTACCTCCCTAGCCCGGCGCCAAACTTGTGTCGCCAACTTATGTATGGGTAGCATGCCTCCCCTCACTGTGGTGGGGAACTCCAGCACCGGCCAAAGACTGGGTGTGTTCAGGGTTTGAGCTAGGTGTGCTTCTGAATTAGGTAGTGGGCAATCTAGTAGCCAGGGTTTCAGATGCAGCAGTTGACCCGCTAAGTAATATAAAAACAGATCTGGGAGAGCCGACCCGGCCTCTCTCTTAGGTCCTTGGAGGGTGGAGAGCTTGAGCCTCGGTCGGGAGCTTCCCCATATAAAGGAGGACATGAGGGAGTTCATGGTCCGGAAAAATTTCCTGGGGACGGGCACAGGGATTTGCTGTAGAATATAGAGGCACTTAGGCAGCATTATCATTTTAATTAGGTTAATGCGGCCCGCCACTGACAAAGGGAGAGATCCCCAGATCTTAAATTTGGATTTGTAGAGGTCTATCAAGGGGAGTACATTCAGATCGAGGGCCCGGTTTGTTGTGTTAGTGATCTGGATGCCCAGGTATTTAAATTCGTTAGCTACTTGCAGACCGCAGAATGAGTCCATCAGCTGTAAAGGGCTTTGTGTGGAGACAGGCATTAAGGCAGACTTTGCCCAATTAATATGTAGGCCCGAGAATGTCCCAAACTTGTTAATAATATCCATAGCGCGGGGCAGGGAGGTCAACGGGTCCGACATAAAGAGCATAAGGTCGTCTGCATGCAGTGCCACGCGGTCCTCTCTGTCTCCTATCTCTATCCCACGGTATATCGGGCATGTCCGAAGTAGAATGGCCAGTGGTTCCACTGCCAGGGCAAAGAGGAGCGGGGAGAGAGGGCATCCCTGTCTCGTACCTCTACACAGGGGGAAGTACAGGGAACAGGTGCCGTTTACTGATATTGCCGCCAAGCGTTTTATATATTAGTGAGATCCAGTATATGAATTTTTCTCCAAACCCGAATCTCTTTAGCACCTGGAGTAGAAAGGGCCACTCAATGGAATCAAAGGCTTTAGTAGCATCTAAAGAGGCCAGGGCCCAATCTCTCCCTCCCTCCAAGCCTATCTGTGTCGCCACCTGAACCCGTCGTAGGTTTTCTCGTGTGGACTTTCCCGGCATGAATCCGGTTTGATCCGGGTGGATGAGGTCTAGGATAACGGTATTGAGGCGTCGAACCAGCATTTTAGTAAGGAGCTTGTAATCTGAGTTAAGGAGAGAAATGGGCCTATATGAGCCGCAATCCAATGCGTCTTTTCCTGGTTTCAAGATAAGAACGATCGTGGCCTCGTAAAAGGATGGAGGGAGTGATCCTTTACTGTATGCCGCATTATAGGTTGCTAATAGTGTGGGCAGGAGTGTGTCCTGATATTTAGAGTATATCTCCATCGGTAGGCCATCCGGGCCGGGGGCCCTACCGTTGGATATCTCTTGGAGGGCTTCAGAGAGTTCTGTCAGCGTGAATGGGGCATGCATTAAGACCTGTTGATCTGGAGTAAGGGTCGGGAAGATATGGTTTGAAAGATAGTTCTCGAGTTCCTGTTGAGAGGCATGGAATCCGGTAGCATACAGACCACTGTAGAAGCGTTGGAAGCGTGCCCCTATAAGGTCCTTTTCATGGAGGATTTCTCCCGTTTCAGAGGCGATACGTAGTATCGACGGGGAGGACGAGTTTTGATGTACCAAGTGGGCTAGTAGGCTACTGGATTGGTTGCCCAGTTCGTAGAACCGTTGTTTTACAAAAAAGGAGGCTCTACGGGCCTTCTCTTGTAGGTGAATTAAGTATTGTCTCCCTTGTCTCAACCATTGCTCTCTGCGTTCGTCCGTTGGGTTTGCAACGTAGGCCGCTTCCAGGTGCACGTACTGGGAGGCCATCTCTTGTTCTAGCCTGGGGGAGTCCTTTTTTATATATGATATGGAAGATTTTAGGGCGCCTCGCAGAAAGGCCTTTAGTGTTTCCCATAGTATCACCGGGTCAGCATCTGGTTGGTTTAACTCTAGGAAGCTGGTCAGTTGGTCAGGTATCCTGTCGTTTGTACCAAACAGATTTAACCAGAAGGGGTGTATGCGCCAGTTGTGTCTATGTGAATGTGCATCCGGAGCGGTAATTTCGATGCGCATGGGGGAGTGATCTGATATACCCCTGGGCAAGTATTCAATTTGGGTTACTGCAGTGCATAATCTAGAATTCCCAAAGCAGTAGTCTATTCGAGAGAGAGTATTTCTGCCGGCCGAATGACATGAGTATTCGCGGTCCGTTGGTCGTCTAGTTCTCCAGACGTCTCTCCAGCCCACCTCCTGCATAAATAAGGCTAAGGACGTGGGGTTACTTTGAATTGGGTGACTTTCTGGGGCACTGAATCTGTCCATTTGAGCGTCTAGTACTAGATTCAAGTCTCCCACACACAGCACCGAGGCGTTGGGGTATTGGGAGGCGAATTGGGCAGCTTGGTGGAGGATTGTGATGTTGGCCGGCGGGGGAAGGTATACTGCTATAATTACATAGGGAAGGGATTCCACCCATGCCTGGATGAAAATGAACCTGGCCTCTGGATCTCTAACTGTGCGTCCCGGTTCCCATCTTAGTCTTTTATGAATCAGAATTGAGACTCCTCTAGCGTAGGATGAGTATGTGGAGTGTATGGACCACTGGATCCATGGTTTCTGTAGTTGTCCTGTTTTCTCTGGGATCATGTGTGTCTCTTGAAGGCATATAATGTGTGGGTTGTGGTTTCTGATGCATGAGAATACCATGGATCTTTTTCTAGGGGTACCCATTCCTCGCACGTTCCAGGAGATAATATTAATGTTAGCCATTGGCATGGCCGTTCTGGTATGTATGTAGGGGAATATCCCCTATGGGGTTGAACTGAGTTGAAGTGTGGGTCACTGCTAGGATCCTCCGTATTTTGAGTAGTAGCTGTGGCCGTCTGTAGTGTCTTGTGTTGTTTATGAACCCTGTACTGCAAAAACCTAACTTAACAGTTACTTTCAACATTTCACCAGTATAAGCTTGCTTGGATACAACAAACATGTTAACCATTACCAAACTATAAACGTGCATGTGGTTACGGGGAAGACTGTGCACCCAAGGTGCGGTGTTAAATCTGGGCACAGTCAAACAGATCAAGTCTGCTGGAGCTCCGTGGTCCCATCATCGCAGGAGCTAAATTTCGACCACCCAACACGGGGTTTTCTTTTAAGCGATAGAGACGGGAGTGGCTCATAATGATTGTATAGTCGGGTCTTTCTGTCTACTATCGCTGAACATTTGTGACAGGCATAAAGGATGAAAAACTTTATCATATAAAGGGGCAGCCTGGAAGGAGGGGGGAGGAGGGAGGGAGGAAGGGGGCGGGGGGAGGGGGTAGATGAAGAGGAGGGGGAGGGGGAGGGGGTAGACACGGCATATGCTTGCTTAGGTCTAATCAATTTTGGGGATGGGAAGTTAACAACTTCAATGTCCAGCCCCCCTCACCCCCTCCCCCCTACCCGAATGGAGTCTTTAGGTTGTCATTGGTGCCGTGGCGACTTTGGCATCCGATTGAGCCAGTCCTCGACCTCGTCTGGCGTGGAGAAGAAGGAGGTCTGCTCGTTGTGAACCACCCGAAGCCGAGCTGGGTACATCATAGAGTAAGGGATGGAGGCCTCTCTCAGCCGGCGTTTGACAGCCACGAAGGTCGCTCTGGTTTTCTGGAGAGAGGCAGAGAAATCTGGAAAAATAGAGATGTTAGCGTTCTGATATTGAAGGGGTTGCATGCACCTGGCAGCCTGGAGGGCTATATCTCTGTCTTTGCTGCTGAGGAGCCTTGCCAGCATCGGTCTTGGGGGTGCGCCTGGAGGCAGAGGGCGGCCCGGAACCCTGTGAGCCCGTTCAATGGCGAAGGCTGCAGTAAACTTGGCTCCAGGCAGGAGCTCTTTCAGCCAGGATTCCATAAATGAGCAGGGGTCTTGGCCCTCAGCGCGTTCTGGTAGACCTAGAATTCGAAGGTTGTTTCTACGCAGTCTATTTTCTAGGTCGTCTGCGCGCTGGGCCCATGCATTTGCTGCCCTATTGAGCTCTGTGAGCTTGTCGGGGATCGGGGCCACGATGTCCTCAAGCTGGGAAACGCGTGTCTCCGCTTCGCTCACTCTGCCTCTGAGACTATGCATGTCTTGTCGTAGCAGACCTACATCGATTTTGACTTCCTCGATTTTCCCAGTCAAGGAGGTGGTGCTGGAATGTATGGCCTCGAGAAGCTGTGCTGTAACTTGTCGTAGTGTTGGCTCTCCCTCAGTTTCGGGGGTAGAGGTGGCGCTCGACGTGCTGGCAGCCTCCATGTCAGATCTAGGGGTTTGACGTGGAGTGTCGTTTGCTGGTTCTAACACGAATGCTTTCGTTCTGTTATCGGTGGAGAGGGGTTGCGACTCATTCTGGAGGACCTGCGGCCTCCCCGTCTGCGGGAGGAGGGTGGCGGCGGTATGTTTGGGGTCTTTATACACTGCTGGGTCCGTGGGGGGTTCTCTTCAAGATAGCTGTTCAAGATGTTTAAGTAAGTAATGTTTAGATGAGGAGAGGTTAAGTTTTAGGTTGTAGAAAAATTTAGGGTTGACTCGTGTAGCTGTCTATGGTCAGAGCCTCAAGCAGTAGTTGATGTATGCCGTAATCTGGATGGGTATGGAGGGCCACTCCGGAGCGTGGAGGTTGACACTGAGGGCTAGCTATCTGACGGGAGGAGGGCTTGGGTGATTCGGTGGCGGTGATTTCTTTGTAGTAGAGTAATATAGCAGAATTAAGGACCGGTGTTCTATAGTCGTGGTTTGGTACTGCCTCAGTGTGTTGCAGGTATGGCGTTGTCAGCGCTGCATGCGGCGGCGTGTATTCTTCAGAGAATGTAGTCCTGAATGCGCCGCCGTAGTCGCTAAGATTCGCTCTGCGGGAGTCGCCTGGAGGTTATCCAGTCTGCTGTTGTCTTGCAGTGGATTTTTGGGCTGCAGCCCTGCTGAGTTATGCCACGCGGCGTAGGGGGCACGAGGTGGGGCCGTTATAGTAGCTTCCCACACTATGGTGGCAGGCATCCCAGGGAAGCAGTCCTGCAACTGGTATGGGAGTCCCAGTCCCTTCCCGGGGTATCCCGCGGCCCCCCACCGGCTGGATGTAGTGTCTACAGTGGGCGCTGGCCGGGGTGTCGGGCCTGGTGAGCAGCGCCCGCCCGCGGGGGTATTATCGTCTGCTGGCTGTCCCCCTCCGCTCCTTTTATCACAGGATCCCAGCCCCCTGGTGCTGACCCTGTCTGGGCGCAACTCACCAGTCGGGTGTCTTCTCCTCTCCACTCCAGGGATTCCCGCCGCCGACCCCCTCCGGGCGGGAGGATATTGAGCCGGGTTTGCCTCGTAGTCCGTGCTCCGGAGCCTCGAGTCCCACCTGTCAGTGAGTCCCGTGCAGTCGGGTTCTCTGTCTGTGTGCAGCGGCTGTTCTCCGGCGGGTCCGATCAGCTGTTCCCGGAGGTCAGGTGCGCGGCAGAGCGCTCACAGCGCGGGGCAGAGGACAGCCGGCGGTGGAGATTCGGCGGGGCTCGCAGGGCTGCAGGCAGTGTTAGACAGGTGCCGGTGCTCGGCTCAGCTCCCCACGCAGGGCGCCCAGGGGGAGGAAGGTCTCCCGATAACAGACCGGTCGTCGCAGCGGAGTAGGTGAGGATGCTTTGCGATCCCTTTCTTGGCGGGGGGTTGTAGTTTTCCCGCCGCCTTGTCTCACCGGAAGTTGCGGCCGGCGGTCTCTGGAGGAGCAAGGCTGGGGCCGAAGTAGCCAAAAGTCGCCGTCGGAGGTCCGCCAAAGTTTTCCAGGAGCTGCCAGGAGTGTTCACCTGTCCGTCGGTGAGTTGTGGAGCCCGCTTGGGGGTCTATATATTCAGGATTTGTGCAGGATGTCTAGGTTTCTCACGGAGCTCTGGTGTCTTGCGTTCTCACAGCATGGCTGCTGGGCACGCCCCCACATTTCATTTTTAAACAATGAAGTTTATCTATTGAATTACAGCAAGCAGATTTATTAAAACCACGAGCAATTGATAACACAGGATATTAGAAAATTTTTTATCACTTTTACCCCTTATATAAAAAATAATATTTATTTGCTTAAAAATCACGATATTTCATTTGAGAACCTTTAAACTTTTCACTTCCAACGACGTATATGTTAATCTCGCTGTGTGCGAGAAATGCACGCACAAAGAAAATTGTTGCATGTCCTATCTTGGCGCGTATTATGCACACATAACGCCAAGAATAGGGTATCGGGATTGGCGGCACACAGCCAGTACATAGGTCATTGCGCAATTGCCTGTGCGTGAGCACGCAGTAAGTACACCATGATATAGGTACTTGTTATGGGCTGCCAATCCCCATATTCGATTGTTGGTGCTGGCTCACGCACAGGTAATTTCCCCCATCTGCGAGAGGCCTTCTAGAATTAGCGTTGAAATGGTAATATAATCAAAGCATTAACTGTATTTAGGGCACAGCACTTGTAAAAAGTTTGTGTAGGGAAGGGGAAAGCCGCAACTTTAAATGAATGTTGTAGAAGTACAGATGGCTTTATTTGTTATGTCCTTCCCCTATACAGTCGCCAGCTGCGCCCGTGACTCGCACATATTTTTGGTGATTATGTGAAGATGTATGTAGACATAAGTGGCATGTATGTTCTGTGCAGATTTTAAGCTTTAATTTTTAGGAAGTTTTGTGCTGCTTTGCTTGGGTAAAATCTTTAACTACAAACATTCATTTCTATGCTTGTTTTTCAAAACTTTATACTTTGATACCAAATTTTATGCCCATGAGTATAAAGTGCTGGGTGGCATTTTCGCAATGTGTCAGGTGCCTACTTGTATAAATTTATATGGGTATAACATTGTTATTATATTTTATAATGCAGCTTTTAAAAAGTACGAAAAAGGGGTTATACAAGAAGCAGCTGATGGGATACATGTCATAAAATATATTAGAGTAGCAATGAATTAAAAAATCTCAATGTAGTGTGAGTGAATATAATACAATAGACAAAACCGGTCTAAGAGCAACAATAACCTGCCTTGCTGGTGATGCATAAATATCAGGCTCAGGGCTTATTCCCACGAGCGCATGGCAAAGGTTGTGAAGGGATTGGTTACACTTTAACCCTATTGGGCCCTTGAGTTCCCAAAATTTTTGTTCAAAAATTTGTTCTGTAGCACAGTGGCCCGGTTTGATGGTACAGCTCCTTCCCATTCATTTCAGTGGGAAAGAGGTGCACTACCAAGCCAGGTGACAACGCTACGAACAGCGGTTCCATAGATATAGCTGTCTGTAACAGCTTCTCATCAGCTGATTGGCTAGGGTTCTGAGAGGCAGATCCACGCTAAGGATAGGTCACCAATAGTTTTTCTGCTGGAAAATCCCTTTAAAAGCTGATACAAGATAGACTGAAACGTATTAGTCTAAGTGATAAATATGTGATCAGTGGGCTTTCGAAACCTCAATGATTATCAAGACACTGGTCCAAAGAGTCCCCCTTGTAAATGGAGCACAGGCACTGCCACTACATTGAAATCTGAGACTGGCAAGATAGCCGGGTGCCGTTTCTCTTTGGCAGTCCCATCAAATTTAATGAAGTGGCAGTGTGCATTCTCGAATTGTCACTCCATTCAAACGTGCAACATGGTGACCCCCACTCTTGTGATGAGTTGGGGTCCAGCAATCGTCGGACCCCCACGGTCTGCTATTTTTCACCTCTCTGGTAGATGAACGGTGAAGAAATCCAAAGCACTCGCTTCTGTTTGCAGTTCAAAATGAAGTCTTTTATTATACAAATTCATCCAGGCGTTAGTAAGACAAAATCATTAAATGAGTGTTAGTACAGCCATTAAATTGAATGCTTTGGTCCATTAGACCTTTGTCAGCGATCCGGCTGCAGGAGATGTCATGATGCGTGGAGTGCCTGGAACGTCTCCAAGAGCCTGGCTCCGCATCCGTAATAGCACTGATGCTGTGGGTAGGTGAGAAGCTTCACTCTTGGGCCAACCCCTCTGATTTTTATATCCCTTTGTGGTCATATTACCTTACCAACAAAGCTTATTAGTTCTTTTGTGTTCTGTCTTTCATGTTTCTGTATGGACAGTACTGCGGAGCTTTTTTTTAAATTTTTGGCATATCTGTACAGTTTCTGTTTATTTACTGTGAGCGTCGACTGAAGTCGCAGAGTATTGAAATGGTGCATTAGCTATGTAGAATATGGACTGTAAACAGGGAAATAGTTTGTATAATCAAAGTTTTTATCACCCACTTCCAAAGGGGATGGGTGGGAATCGTACTGCATTCAACAGCCAAGTTTTAGGCTGCCTGCAGACGCGTGGAAATTCCGCAGCGGGATTTCCCGCAGAATTTCCTCCCCTGGAAGCTGCCATAGGATTGCGTTAACAAGCGCAATCCTATACAGACGGCTGCGCGAAATCTTGCGCGGCTAACGCAGAGCTCTATTTCGCCGGCCCCGCTCTGCGCATGTGTCAGCAGCCGGCACATACTGTTCTGCACATGACTGTTGTCTTGCTTAGAGTTAACCAGGATTTATCACAGTTGAGAAAAATTAATATTTAAGAAGGTTATGTTTTCTTTTCATGCCAGTTTAAGCAACCTGGCAAGAGTAAAGGATGATTATGCCATGAGAAACTTGACATGCTAAAAAAATCCAATCAGACTTTGAAAGCATGCTTCTTAATTCATATATATATAATGTGTGTGTATAGGTGTGTATGTGTATATATATATATATATATATATATATATATATATATATATATATATATATATATATATATATATATATAATACATACCGACATGCCAAAAATCATGGGACAGGAACTAATAATGTGTAGCACCCCTTGTATCCTGGCAAGGTGCAGCAACTTGATGTGGCGTTGATTCCACAAGTGGATAAGAAGACATCTGGAGAGATGTTGAGCTATGCTTTCTGGATAGTCAGATAGCCACGCGCAGCTCCGTAGTATTTGTAGGTGCAGGGGTGCAATTGGACCTCTCCACCACATCACATAAATACTTGATTGGACTCCTGTCGGGCAAATGTACAGGGCACACCATTCGTAGGAATTCTCCAAAATGTTCCTCAAACCAGTTCTGGTCAACTTGAGCCCAATGACATGATGCATTATTCTGCTGGAATATCTCATCATTGTGGAGATGCATAGTAGTCCATGGAGGCCTGCAAATGGTCACTAAGCAGTGAAATGTAGCGGGCATCGGTCAATGATGTGCAGACCAGTGAACCCAACCCATGCCATGAGAACACACCCCACATCAATATGGAACCAATAGCCTGTACAGTGCCTCATTGACAACCGGGGTCCATGGCTTCAGTGGGAGTCTGTACCCCACACCAACCCTACCATCAACCCTAAACAATTAATACTGTAATTCATTTAACCATGCCAGATGTTGCCAGCCCTCCAGGGTCCATTTAGCAACTTCAAGAGCCCAGGTGAGGCGCTCTGTCCAGGGTCATGATATTAACAGAGGCATGGGGTGGGTCCTCTGCTCCCATATCCTATGGAAGCTAAAGTACGCTGCACTTACCTGCAGGATAGGTGTGTGGGGCCTCCTGCAATGCATGGAGATGTGATTTCTGCCAGAGTTGCTTGTCTGTTTCCGCCGCCGGTGTCCATCGTAGGTGATAGTACCTTCACTGATGTATTACCAGTACACACACGACGAGGAGTGTTAACTGCCCACACAACTTTGGAATTGGAGTGTCTCATCTGTCTGGTACCGATAAACCCCGTTCGAACTCTTGCCTTGCTATGAGTACGCTGGCCAGAGTGCATCCTCATTCACGAGATAACACTCCACAAACTGTACAAGTGTGGGCGTCTCTAAGCCATCAGCTTCATAATCAACTAACATATAGCCATCTCATGACTTTTGGCATGTCAGTTCGTGTGTGTGTATATATGTGTGTGTGTGTGTGTATATGTATGTTACATATATACAGAAACTGACATGACAAAAGTCATGAGATAGCTATAAGTTAGTTGATTATGAAGCTGGTGGCTGGTGTGATATATATACAGCATACACATGGTGTGCATTAGAACCAAGGTCAGACTACAGGCCTCATCTACATTTTTCTCATGATCTGTTCTTCTTCTAAATAATTTATGTTTATAAAGGCCCATTTAGACACAACGATTATCACTCAAATTTAGCTCAAAAACCATCATTTGAGCGATAATCGCTGCGTCTAAACGCGCGCCAATCATGCACTTTGTGTGTACTATTTGTTCATCGCTGACCTCAAGCCAGCTTGAAAACCGTTGTTCCTGCTTATCAGGAGTTCTCCGCGGGTATCGCTGATGGCATTCTTTCAGCAGCTATCCTGCTGGAGAACAATGGAGCTAAATGCAGATAACAGACCTTCAGCTGTCATCTGCATTCAGTGAAAGGTTTTGATTTGCATGCTAATAGGCTACTTAGTAGCTGAATAGCTACTTAAGGCACATTTAGACACCACGATTATCGCTCAAAAGTCATCTTTTGAGCAACAATCGTTGTGTGCATTTACACGGTAGGATGAGCTCTCAAAATTCGCTCAAACGGCAGTTTGAGTGACAGTTTTGAGCACTCACTTTGCATAAGTGTGTAAATGAAGGCTCCCGCTGTATGCAGAAGACAAGCTAGACCATTATCTACTGCATACAGCTGCTGTCTTCACGGAGCGCTCAGCTGGTATATAGCTGTGCGGGGTATACACAAGACAGCTGGAGCGCTGTCTTCTACATAGTCCTGCTGTGTTCACGGAGCACTCAGCTGGTATACAGCTGAGCGCTCCGAGCAGGGTATGCAGAACACAGCTGGACCGCTTGTCTTATTCATACTTCTGCTGTGTTCTCTGAACGGGTTACCAGCTGAAACAAAAGTATCAGCAGTATCCCGTTGAGAACTCAGCGTGGTCCTGATAAGACTCATCATTGTCTTTCAGCTTGTCCGTGCATTTAGACCCAGCGATTCTCTCTCAAAAGATGGCTTTGAACGAATTTTGAGCGACAATCATTGGGTCTAAATGGGCCCTATAATAGTTTATGCAAAATTATCGCTCAAAGCTGTCACTCAAACTGTCGTTTGAACGATCATCGTTGTGTCTAAGTGGACCTTAAGGAAGGAAATGTGTCCAAAAAGAGTATATAATAAGTTACTCGGGTTAAGCTTTTAAACATAGCCCATGCTGTGAATTTCAAATCATTCACATATATCTTCAGCAATTTGTCTTTTCTGAGTAAGGGTCCTTTTAGTTGGAGCAATTTTCTCTGGTAGATGAGTACCGATCAACAAGATGGCCTTTTACATGGGCCCATTCAGACTCTATTAGGGGAAAAACAGTCATTCATAAGATTGTTTGTCCCCAAAGTGCTGCCATTGGTCATAGTGCTGTCACTGGTTTGTACGGGGAGATGTACAGCTAACCAGCAAGCCTTTTAGTACTTGCCTAAGTGAGACGATCGGCCAGTAAACAAGTGTTTAAGCGTTCCTATACCAATCAGTAACATTTTTACACAGCCCAATGATTGGGCAAGAGAAAGTTCAGACAAACGTTCTTGCCCAATTATTAGGGGCTGTGTAAAATGCCCTTTTAACACTTTCCAATCCAATTTGTATCCTGGTTTTCCTAGAGGGCTTACTTTTTCTGCTGTTATACAATGGCGCTATATGCTGGCTAAAGCCAGTACTGCATGAGGTGACTAGAGATGAGCGAACATGCTCGGCCACGCCCCTTTTTTGCCCGAATACCGCGATTTTCGAGTACTTCCGTACTCGGGCGAAAAAATTCCGGGGTCGCCGTGGCGGCGCGGGGGGTTGCAGCGGGGAGTGGGGGGGAGAGAGAGAGGGCTCCCCCCTGTTCCCCGCTGCTACCCCCCACGCCGCCACGCCTCTCCCCCCCCCCCCCTCCCCCGGCGCACCCGAGCACTTTTCACCCGAGTAGTGAAGTACTCGGAAATTGCGGTATTCGGGCGAAAAAGGGGCGTGGCCGAGCACGTTCGCTCATCTCTAGAGGTGACACGTTGCATAGGCTTCGACAGCAGAGAGGCTGGCAATATACAGTAAGAGAACCCCGAGAGACGTTTTCCGACATCAGAGCTATACAGCCTAAAATCATAATGTTTTCAGACGTCAGACAGTGGATTGGAAAGGGTTAAATAAACCAATCCTCCGCTGACATACTTTCCTGTATCAATACTTGTCCACAACATGGCATACCGTGTTTCACCGAAAATAAGACTCTTGATTTTTCAGCATTTTCGGGGAGGCTTGAAATAAAAGTCCTAAGCCAAAAATAAGTACTAGCTAAATTATATTTAAAAAAAGAAAAAAAAAAAGAATACTTTACCTAGCGGGCTCGATCCGGGTCCAGAGCTCCCACGCGGTTCCCGCACTCCTTGGCCGCTCATACAACATTACTTCCTGTTATGAGATTCATAAATCCCAACCTCCATGAAGCAATGGCTGTGATTGGTTCTTCGAGAGCTGCATTGATTGGCTGAGCTGCGGTGCTTAAAGAACCAATCAACAGCAATCGCGTTGTGGATTTATGAGTTGTCTGAACTGCGTTATAAATTGGCTCAATTCCTAAGTCCCACTTCCACATTGTGATAGCTGTTGATTGGCTAAGCAGTGCTCGAAAAACTAATCAACAGCCATCGCGTTGTGGAGGTGGGATTTATGAATTGGCCAAGCCGCGGGTATTGCAGCTCAGCCAGTTCATAAATCCTGCCTCCACAATGTGGTGGCTATGATTGGCTGAACAGCTCTCGAAGAACCAATCACAGCCATCACATTGGTTCATCAAGCACTGTATTGATTGGCTGAGCAGTGCTCAAAGAACCAATCTGAACCGAATGTCTGTCTGTCTTCGCAGCAACGCGTACACTAGTATTTCATAAAAAATATTACAATATTTATCCAGCACAATTTCTGTAGACGAAAAAAATATTTTTAAAAATCCCAAAAATAGCCATTTTCTGATTATCTCACTTAATGTACCATATAATGTACCATATAATGTATTTGAAGATTTTCAAAATTTCCAAGTGGGGTGAGCTTTTCCACCCCTTTCCCACAATTGCACCAATTGCTAGGCAATGTGAATTGCAAAAGGGCCGCGGGTCGGACAGCTTCCATTGACTTCAATGGAATCTGTGCGGAATCCGCACAAAAATAGAGCATGCTGGTTTTTTTTTGGGGGGGGGGGGGTTCTCCCCTCGCACAAAACACAATTGGTTTTCATGAGTGTGCAGGAAGAGGCATTTTTCCATGACCTGTAATGAACGGCATTTGCTGCAAATCCGTGGTACGGACGCTGACCGTGGATTCCACAATGCAAATCTGTTCGTATGCAGGTGGCCTAATGCAATACTATGGTATTGCATTGTAATATATTTTAGCAGCCTGCCTTTTAAAGACCCATCACAGGCAAGTCTTCATGACAGTCTGAGTGTATAAAGCGGGATTGACTGCCAAGCCTGCTCCATATACAGCATAGGCTGGGAATGACTGGCAGGGTATGTGCAGTTAGGGCATCTATAGTCGTATGTGTGATGCAGATACTGACTGTGGGGGTTAACGGAACACTAAAGACGAAATGCATAATACTGTACTAAATATCACATATTACAATTAAAAGTGAGAAATCTGTGAGTTAGTCTTCTCTATACATCCCTGGAGCTCAGCCATGTCCCCCCTTCCACCTCCTCACTAGTTTGTGACTGTCTATGACGCTACTGAACACATAAGACGTTTATAGTCCCGATACAGCAGATCGGTTGTATATGGGAATCATTTGTGAAAACATATTACCACTTGTATATCTCCTAAATTGGACATGGAGTGTTATCAGCTGGATGATATATGAGAATATGGGTGAGTTTGGCTTTCCCTAAGGACGGCTTTTAGTGATGTTTAATGATGAAACTGCGAGATATATTTTATCATGACCCAGAACGCAGTCTTATCTATATATCTGCTCAAGAAAACACAGGGCTAATTTGTAAAGGAAGTTCTGGAGATACAGTTGTCAGATAAGGTTTGCTTGAGAATATGTTCTGAGGCTGCAGATACTGTTTCCCAGCTTTGTATAGGATAACCAGCGTTGTATATGTGTCCGTGGCCATACATAAATCCCAGCGCTCTGTGCATCTGGGTGTCTGTGGCTTCCTGTATAGAATTGACCAGAACATTTCTAGGATTTTTTTTTTCAACTAAAAACCCAAATAAGGAAATGGAGAGAGATGAGATGGACTGAGTACAAGAAGCGGACAGGAGCGAGAGAATAAGAGGATGAGGCAGAGCAGGAAAGGGGAACGGCGCTAATGTGAATGAGAGAAGATCCCGGAGAATGGCATGGGCCTCCATAAAGAAGTACTTCTGCAATGGACAGCTGCTGATTGTGCCGGATTAGATATGTCTGAACACTGCTCTCAAATAAACCGAGGAAAAGACTGAAAATGTGAGTAAGTAAAACGAGAAAATAAGCAAATGTGGAGAATAAGGCCCAATGTCTACGGGTGGGCATTCCGTTCCAGATTCCACAGCAATAACCCTCCACAGCATGCTATGGTAAAACGATTCTTCATGTCCAATTGGTTTCCGCTCGCAGATAAAGAATCGCAGCATGCTAAATTTTGCTGTGGTTCCCGCACGGACAGCTTCCATTGAAGTCAATGGAAGCCGTCCAATCCGCAACCCGTCCACAATTGACATTGACATTGTGGACAGGCCACAGATCCCGCGGAAAGCAGAAGTTTGAAAAAAAAAACAAAAAACCTCTACTGCGCATGTGGAGTTTCCGCAGATTCCACGGTACGGGAAAAAGAAGACCCAGACAGGTACACAGGGTTGTCGGCCGCTGGCAGGGTTGGGTTCCGTTGCAGGCTCCTGAATGTGGAATCCGACCCGCCCATTGACATAGAGCCTAAAAAGAGAAGTTGTTTCTTCACCTGATTATCTGATGTACAGGGAGGGGTGTTCGAAAAAAAAAAAAAAAGAAGCGCATCACGTTCCATTCAGTGTTTGGTACTAAAAACAGTAATGGTCTTTTAAGACATGGGCCGAGAAACTAGCAATTCTCGTTTTGCCTGATGGAATTAGCTGGTTACGTCATCACCAGCTCGTTGGCCCTTGGGCAGCCCATTTAGGGTGACTACCCACTAGCGTTTTTTTAACTGAGAAATTCGCAGCGTTTTTTTCTGCAGGGGTCTTTGGTCTATGGGACATGTAAAGCTAAAATCGCGATCGCGCAAAATCGCAATATCGCGGTAAATCGCGATTTTTGCACGATCGCGATTTTAACATTACAAGTCCCATAGACCAAAGACCCCTGCAGAAAAAAAAACGCTGCGAATTTCGCAGTGAAAAAAAACACTAGTGGTTAGTCACCCTTAGACTGCGCGACACTTGTTATTCAGCGTTTCATATTCCTGTGTGACACAATGACCAATCGTTGTTGAAACGGCATGAGAAGTGAACGAGCCGGCGCTGATTTTTATGCCGGCTGAAACTGAAGAACGAATGAGAACCTCCCGATTCTCGCCGGTCGCTTAGTCGTTATGGTTGTTTTGTTCGTTTGAACGATAATATCTAAATGGGGCATAATAAGCTGCTTGAAACCTCCATGAACTGTTGTAAATAATAGAACATTAATAGCAGTTCACCAAGGCTTCATGCTGCTTACTTACTGTTTTCAGCATGAAACACTGATGCAATTTTTGCACATCTCTGTAGATCCGTTTTCCTTTAGGCCGAGCTCACACAAACAGGTCGGATTCCACTTTCAGATATCCGCAGCGGGAGACCTGCGAGTGATTTGCGTAACTGAATTTCGAATTGTCACGTATGCGTGCAATCTGTGCGGATGTACGCGGATGGACAGCATATCGTCCACGTAGAAGAAAAGTGGAGAATGGCATAGAACATTGCACAGTGGGCTGCAAAAATTCATTTGATCGTCTTTGTCTGTCTCCTTGTCTTTGTCTGTCTCCTTGTCTTTGTCTGTCTCCTTGTCTTTGTCTGTCTCCTTGTCTTTGTCTGTCTCCTTGTCTTTGTCTGTCTCCTTGTCTTTGTCTCTCTCCTTGTCTTTGTCTCTCTCCTTGTCTTTGTCTCTCTCCTTGTCTTTGTCTCTCTCCTTGTCTTTGTCTCTCTCCTTGTCTTTGTCTCTCTCCTTGTCTTTGTCTCTCTCCTTGTCTTTGTCTCTGTCTCTCTCGAAAAGTACATGCCTTTCAGTGCCCGTGTTTTACCATGGATCGTCTGCACGGAATCCTCAATTCAAATCCAGTCGTGTGAGACTGGCCTTACATATAATCCGTCTAGACCCTGCCCCATCAGAAGTGAGGCCACTATCCCTGGCATCACCACAATCAGAATTAAGAGGTGTAACACTTTCCATGTATTGGGATGCCGTGCCCTTCAAACAAAAGGTATAATTTTCATTTGGGACAGATGACCAACATTTGACATTAGTGAAAAAAAAGATTTGATAGGTTGGTTACTACCTATGGAATCATTTGTTTCCTCTGGCAGCACTTGTCTTCTATCAGTACCTTTATTTTGGTGATCTACTAGGTGATTAGGTTAGTGTTAGGTATATTATATGCAGTGCTTAGAGCGTGCTGCTGCACATAGTTTCCATTTACTTTATTTTGGATGCTCTAGCTCTCATATTGATAGCTGTCACAGTTAAGCCCCTTTTACGCTGTATGACAGTTGAGCGCAGAAGCGCCCCGCTGCCGCCCCAGCAATTATCGCTCCTGTGCTTTTATACAGGAAGATCATCACACCATTGACAGTAAACGGGCAGTCGTTCATAGATGTACAACTGAATGATGCAGTGGCAGACCAGCGCTGATTCTATGGTCTTTCACTGCATGCATACACAATTGCATGCAACCCGCTCAATCTAATGCACGATTAACGCGCAAATCGCTCCGTGTAAAATGGGTGTTACTCACACAGCCATGCCTTCTTACATGAATGTGCTAGAGGGTATATTGGCCATCAGGGAGTGTGTGAGACAGACACTAAATGATTACACTGTCAGGAGTCATGAGGGCCTATATGATTGGCAAATGAGTAGTGAAGTACAAACTTACGAGAAGGCAAGCTTCCCACGGTTCTGTTAAAGCTAGCAAGAGTTGGTGTTGTGGCCCAACTTCAGTCTACGGTTTGGTGACCACTGAAATACATTCACATAACAAACTTTTCATTTTATCAAAATGTTCTGTTTTTATTTCCACCTTGTAATTTAGGCTTTGTAGTTTTTACAAGAATTCCTTTCTCTAGTTTAGTTGTTTTTTTTTTATATGCAGATCTTGACCTCTTGTGCAATAGCTAATAACTCGCCCTCAGGGAATTGAGCAGGGAGAGAATTCTTCCCATCCAGCTGTTAAAAATGTGTCCAACTACGGGCACTTTTACACTGGTTGATAGTCATCCAAGTAATCACTGAAAAGAGCGATTAAAGGGGTTGTCCCGTGCCGAAACGGGTTTTTTTTTTCAATAGCCCCCCCGTTCGGCGCGAGACAAACCCGATGCAGGGGTTTAAAAAATAAACCGGATAGTACTTACCCAAATCCCCGCGCTCCGGTGACTTCTTACTTACCTTGCGAAGATGGCCGCCGGGATCTTCACCCACGGTGGACCGCAGGTCTTCTCCCATGGTGCACCGTGGGCTCTGTGCGTTCCATTGCCGATTCCAGCCTCCTGATTGGCTGGAATCGGACACGTGACGGGGCGGAGCTACGAGGAGCAGCTCTCCAGCACGAGCGGCCCCATTCAGAAGGGAGAAGACCGGACTGCGCAAGCGCGTCTAATCGGGAGATTAGACGCTGAAATTAAACGGCACCATGGAGACGAGGACGCTAGCAACGGAACAGGTAAGTGAATAACTTCTGTATGGCTCATATTTAATGCACGATGTATATTACAAAGTGCATTAATATGGCCATACAGAAGTGTATAACCCCACTTGCTTTCGCAGGACAACCCCTTTAAGATTGACTGTTATCCAGAGTAAACACGGAACCCAACAGGGCAAGTGAGTCAAGAATCGCTTACTTGTCGCAATCATTTGGTTTTCAGCTCACCTAAACACCAAGGAACTGTCGTGCCATTAAAACTGTCATCTATAAATGGCTGCCTATTTACTCTGAATAGAGGTGGGCGGCCGGAAGAAATCTCTGGCGTGCTGCGCCTCCATTCAGTGAGCGATCATCACTCCTGTGTGACAGCACAGGACTAACATGGTTGGGATGGCTGTCGGGTGCTTAAGAGCTTGACAGTCGCCCTCGTGTAAAAGACCCTTAGGCTCTATTCACATCTTGTTTTTGCATATGTTGGGAGTATTCGCCAAATCATATCTCCAATGTTTCCATAGGCACCGTGGCACGCACCTGGCGATATACCTTTTCTTACTGTATAGGAAAGTGTAGTCTACTTATTTTCCTATGCAGAAGCACTCGGAAGCTCTTTCAATGGGAGCCTATGGGCAACACATACCACTGTATCCCTATGCAGTAGGGCACATCATAACCCCCTTCAAAGGTTCTTATGAAAGAAATACATTACTATATGCTGATACATTAAAAGAATCTTTGGGGAAAAATGGGGTGTAGATCTTCTAGGTAGTGTTAGCGGTTGCTCAAGTGTACCTGCAGCTTTTTTCGGGGGCATTCAACAGCAAGTGCTCAGATGTTCTGCAGCCATAACATAGGAGTAAAGTCACCCGTTCCTATTGAAGTCAGTGGCGGTCGTGCAGTGTATGACTTTTTCTTTGTCTTCAGTCCCATTTTCTAGGCCCTTGCAAATACTGCATTATGCTAAGCCAAGGTCACCGGAGACGTGTCCCCTATTGTCACATACCCCGATTTTGAACTTAATAGACTTTTTTGTCTTTTTCGATCTACATAAGAAAAGTTATAATACTCGATTATACTGTAAGGTTTACAGAAGTAAATGAGGACTAGAAATGTTCAATATTCTATTGCGGCTTTGTCCCAAGTGTTATACATTGTCATTAGTTTTTGCGAGAGAAGGTTACATAATGTTCCGAGTTACCTTTGCAAGAAAGGGTTAATTAATGTTCTGTTTTTATTGGATTGGGTAAATTTTATGCTGTGCACGGTTGCGCTTGGCTATAGCCGGAGATGGTTGTCAGTATGTTCTTTGCACTGCGAACTGCTGTGAATGGCAGAATGTTAATTAAATTACAGGATTATCTGCTGTTGATCAGTACTCAGACTAATTGGATTAAACCAGCTCAGGTTATTATAGTTACATGCAGTGCCCTCACCGCTCACTGGCTGCACACGCCACACTCAGATGTGCTGCTACTAAGTACATGGAGTGCACAACACCTCAAGGTTTTTGCCTCCTTGTGCCCATCTGCACCACCCTGAATCCGATGCATCATTACTGCCAACTGTAGGAATCCTTTTGCTTGCATCAAATTGTAGCGTTTTTTATTTTTCATTTTATTTTCTGCAAAAACTTGTTGCAGCTTTTTGCTGACAATACATGATAATGCTAATTCCGCCAATTTTATATATCCAGGATGTAGCAAATTAGTGAAAGCCCCAGGAGCAAATCTCTAATTATGAATTTACATTGAGTTGTGCCAAGAAGAGCTAAATGTGGTCTAGCCCCTACCTTGTAACTGTAAGTTTTACATAGGAATGTTACATAATTATCTGGCAATGGTGGCAGTACATTTCTATGCTTCTTCTGTATTAACATGGGTTTCTCGATACGTCTTACAATCCAAAATCACGTTGGCAGGTTAACGGGCTTCTCGTGAAATTGTCCTCCAGCATCTGTGTGTGTGCCAGTGATTCACTGATGCTGCGACTGAGGTGAACATTTTAGTTTATAGTAAAATTACTTTAAGTCCTCATCCACACGGGCAACGTGATTTAGACGCCAGAAAATCGCAGCAATATCGCATTGGTGGCCCGTGCGGCGGACAAGGCGATTTTGTGTCGCTACAAAGTGGCTGAGCCATGTCGCTTGTCAACCAATCAAAGCCGGCGCTTGATGAACCAATTGCAGCCATTAATTGAATGACTCTGATTGGTTCATCAAGCGCTGGCTCTGATTGGTTGAGCCACGGCGCTCGTGAACTAATCACAGCCAGCTCTTCCTGGAGGCGGAGATTTTGATCCTCCAATCCAGGAGGGGCTAGCATACGACTAAAGACAAGTGCCGGAGGTGAAGAGGAGGCACCTTCCGGAGATGACGGCAACTCTTAGGTGACACTTTTTTTTTTCTGCAGCTAGGGCTTAGTTCAGGGCTTTAACAGTAGGATTTCCTACTATAAAATTTGCTTCGCACCGCACGAAAACCGCGTTTTCCTGCGATGCAACAGAAAGGAAAACTCCCTAGGGAAACATGGGCTACAAAAAAACCGCAGCTGTGTAGAGCATGCTGCTATTTTGTAGTCTCGCAGGCTACAAAATATCGCTCTTGTGGAAAAACCCATAGGAAAGCATGGGCTTCACATACATGCGATTTGTAGCACTATTGCATTGCGACAAAGTTGCCCATGTGGATGCGGCCTAAAGGGGTTATCTGGGGAAATACATTTTTTTCAAAACCTTACTGAGCCTGCGGTAGTAAAATGACGGAATCCATATTTACCCTACCCCGCTTCCTGTCACTGCTGTTTCGCCATCACCTGGTTTCGGCTCAGCTTCACTTTCTGGAGGATAGTGATGATGACATGACACTAGGTGACATGAGCACCGCAACAATCCACTGGCTGAAGGGAGTCAGTGATTGGCTACAATGGTCACGTAGCCCATTTATTGGGGACATCATCAACAGCTCCCTGCACCTGGAAGTGAAAAGTAGAGGGGAACGGCTTCGGCGAAAAAGCAATGATGGGGGAGGGGGTGGGTGATTATGTATTCTGTTATTTTATTACCGTTGGCTCATTTGAAAAAATTTTATTCACCGGATAACCTTTTTTTAATCTGTCTTCACTGCTCATATATTAAAAAATAAAATTCTTTCTGCACAGCCAAACAACTAGACCAATCTGCAAATTTGCCACATAGGTTGATCAGGCGCTCTTAGGCTTTACCATTCTCAACATATTCGCAAAAAATTCAATGCTGAAACCTCTGAGCTCTGAGGCACGACTGCAGTCACACACCAACAGCTACATGGGTTCTTCGCTTCTCTTTGATTGGCTGGGACTTCTGCTGTATGTCAAGATTTGCATACTGCCTCTGATTGGTTATGACCAATCATATGGTTATGACCTGTACTGTAGTAAAGACCCATTTACACGCAACGATTATCACTAAGAATTCGTTCAAACGATGGCATATGAGCGATAATCGTTGTGTGTAAATGCCACCATCCTTCACTCTTCAGCTGAATGATGATTTTAAGGTGAGCTTAAAATCCATTGTTCAGCCAGAGAGTAGATAACAGACCACAAAGGAAACAGAGGAGCTGATTGCAGAGCTCAGACCACCTGTTGTGTTCTGTAAGCAGCTCCTGGAGGCTCATTTACATGCAAATAAACCTGATAGTGAATTAGTGTCCATTAGCACTTTATGAAATGATCACTAGAACTGTCAATCTTTCAATCATTTGAAAGATTGTCTTTGTGTGTAAATGAGCCTTAATAAACCAGTCTGATAGGAGCTGTGCTGGATGCTCTGTAACTGCTCAGACCCTGATGTCCTCTTCCTGACCATGAGTGGCACAGGGGCTCCAGGTACTGCAGTAAACCAACACATCTAAATATACACCTCATGCATATATGTATTTACATTGAGGTGACTATACCTCACATATATGTGTATATACTGAGGAGAATATAGCTCAGCTCTCTGAGTACAAAAGCAAATATTAAAGGAGATGTCTCGAGGAAGCAGTTAATTTTTTTTTTTGCCCAGTCCCCCCCATTAAACACACATTACTAAGCCCCCCTGTAAATGACATTTCTAGCTGGTTCGTACTTACCGTTCCAGCGTTTCAGCAAGTTATAAAAGTTTCCTCAAGATGGCCGCCGGCTCTTTCCCAGTCGCTCGCTGCAGCCCGACGTGCGCGCTCCCGAGACGCCGCCAGCTGTGTCTCCATGGCAACCGGACGCATCGCAGCCGCCGACCAGACGCCCCGCAGCCGCCGACCAGACAGCAGGTAACCGGCGCTAGCCCCCGGCTCCCCAGCGCTAGTTCCCCCGGCCTAGCGACAGCCCCCCCCATCGCAGCGACAGCCCCCCCGGCCTAGCGCTAGCTCCCCCGGCCTAGCGCTAGCTCCCCCGGCCTAGCGACAGCCCCCCCCCCATCGCAGCGACAGCCCCCCCGGCCTAGCGCTAGCTCCCCCGGCCTAGCGCTAGCTCCCCCGGCCTAGCGACAGCCCCCCCGGCCTAGCGACAGCCCCCCCGGCCTAGCGACAGCCCCCCCGGCCTAGCGACAGCCCCCCCCCCATCGCAGCGACAGCCCCCCCGGCCTAGCGCTAGCTCCCCCGGCCTAGCGACAGCCCCCCCGGCCTAGCGCTAGCCCCCCCCGGCCTAGCGACAGCCCCCCCCGGCGCAGCGGCAGCCCCCCCCCGGCGCAGCGGCAGCCCCCCCCCGGCGCAGCGGCAGCCCCCCCCCGACCCATCACTTACCTGGGAGGCTTCTCGGGGCTGCTGGGCTGGGCTGGTCTTCTCCGCTGGGCAGCTCCAGTTTCTGCACCTTCCTCTAACAGAGGATGGTGCAGAATGGCCGCTTCAGCGCGCTCCCGAGCAGTGACAGCTCGTCTGCGCATGCGCAGAAGAGCTGTAGCGGGGAGCACACTGAAGCGGCTCGTGCTGAATGGAGAAGACCGGACTGCGCAAGCGCGTCTAAAAAAGCAAGCTGCCAGCGAATTTAGACGGAACCATGGAGACGAGGACGCTAGCAACGGAGCAGGTAAGTGGAATAACTTCTGTATGGCTCATATTTAATGCACAATGTACATTACAAAGTGCATTAATATGGCCATACGGAAGTGTATAACCCCACTTGGTTTCGCGAGACCACCCCTTTAATTAAAATTTCTTCAGGATGCCACTAGCACGGCGTCAGATTTCTGCACCTAACCCAGACATTCTTCTTTACTCACTGTGAACAAGACTGTATGGTAGGGTTCATTTACCCGACCGTGATTTCGGCGTGTATTACATCCACAATGCATAGCAGCATGACACGCGGTGAATGGAGTCAATGAATGTGAAGGGATCAGTGAAGGTCTGTTTACTTTAGCGTGTAAATACTGTGTGTAAGTTTGCGTGCGAAAAAGATCGCAGCATGCTCTACATGCGTGTACCACGCAAAGTGAGCCCTATTATTTTCTATGGGCAGCGTATGCAACATTGTCCATACGTAATACATTGTGTATGGGTGGTGATTCATACATGACCCCGCTATGAAACGGAGTGGGGAATAAAAAGACCAAATCCCACTGCATGTCAGCGTGCGTGAGATACGTGGTCCTGCGCATTGAGCTCGCTGCCATACTCTGCCGGATCACACACTTGTAAAGTGATGCAGAGGTCCTGCATCATTTTATGCATATGGTCATTTGAGTGAGCCCTTAGTGTGTTGGCTTCATATCAATAGCACACACAGTCAAAAACCGTTACCTGAAATAGACCCGTGCGGGGTAATTCTGCTAGTATGATATATAAACGACTTGTAAGAGTTTATGACTATTAGAAAGAAAGCCCTAAAATAACACCAAAGTCCGAATGCACACGGGCGGATTTGCATTGCGGAATCCTATCGGGCGTCCATCTCGGTATTCCGCAGCAGATACTGCCCATAAACATGTTATTGGAAATCGCTTTTTCCTGTCCACAAGCAGAAATCAATAGCGATTTTTCGCTCATGGAGGGAAAATCGCAGCATGTTCTATTCCAGCGCGGATTCCATGCAGATGGCTTTCATTGAAGTCAATGGAAGCCACCCGATCTGCGGCCCTTCCGCAATCACCATTGCAGAAAGGTCGCGGAATCTGCATTATAGTCTAGTGACATCGGGGCATAATCTGTACTGCGCATGTGCATCGGCCGGCACATCTGCAGTACAGATTATGTAGAATCTGGAGAAGTACGCAGGGGTGGTCAATTGGACAGGACTGAGCTACAATTCCAGGCATGGCCGCTACCAGGTATACAAAGCTGTGCTTGGACAACAGTTGAACATGCAAGTCCGCTTCATCAGATGAGGGCGGTGGTGCTGGGATTTGGACTCCCACCAATCTTATATTGATGGCCTATCCTAAGGCCATTAATATTGCATCTTTAGCAAACCCCTTTAAAGGGGTTATCCCACCAAAAACATGTATCACCTATCCACATGATGGGTGATAAATGTATGGCTCTTAGGCTCTTGGGGATCATCAGAACTACGCACCTTGGTGAGCACAGCGGTGGCGCGCATGCGTAGATAACAAAGTGCAGAGCTCCACTATCTCAGTCAGCCCCATAAAGGTGAATGGAGTGTGGTCATGCATGCGCACTGCTGCTCTATTCACTAAGGGGTCTACATATTAGGAAAACCGTGCCCCCCCCCCCAATAATGTGAAGGCGCATATGTTCCTTTCCATTCTATGCAGCTGATGGTGATAACTGAACACTGTGCTCTGCTATCTCCATAGACCATGAAGGACGTGATGATCCTGAATGTAGACCACTCCTTCATTCACTAAAAGGGGGCATGGCATGCGCAGTTCTTGTGATTTCTTGGGATCCCACTTGTCAGACCCCAATGATCATACATCTGTCCTATCCTGTGGATCGGTGATAAATGCATTTTGTGGGATAGCCCCTTTAACACATAAATGCCACCTGATATCTTTTACTCAGAGACATTTCCTAAATGGCTCCTCTGCTTCTGACATTCCGTGTTCTATTGTGGAATGCTGGATTGCTGCCACTAGATCTTCCTTGTGCCGGAAGGATGATGAGATGACCCAGTTTCTTAATGGTGCATAACATTTTTAATTTTGGTTCACAGCCCTGCCAATGTGCAGTATCCAGTATCTACCCAGACCTTATGGTAAATCTACACACTCACCCGTAGGCTGTGATCACATGGCAGAGTCTGCCGCAAACTATTCCACGTGGACTTGGCTTGTAAAACCATGGCAGAAATGCACGGCTACTCTACGGCTTTTGCAGCGGATCGGCACGTGGATTTATCCCTGTCAATGAGCAAAGTCTACCTGGGGCATTCAGTCACATTTCCATGTGAAGAAGTAACGTTTCACTTCTTCATGGCGATGTGCGTGGAAATACGGATTTTACCTATGTATGGGCTAATTCCGCATGCAGATCTGTGGCAGAATAGCTGCGGACTTCTGAGCCCTATGAACACCTTAGGCTGATGGCACATAGGCCTGATTTGCTTTGGCAGATTGTCTGCAGCAGAAAGTTGTTGAAGTGGGCTCTGCGCTTGACGTTGAGATGTGATCATCAAACAGGTGTTTGACTCAGGCCGACTGCATGGCTGCAGCAGAATCTGACCCGGTGCCAGTCAGTGCCCTATGCCTTGCATACCCCTCCAGATATTTCTTACTTTGTGCTGCGAATGTGACATTTCGGAATCGCCGCGGGTCGGACGACTTCTATTGCAGTGCACGAAAATAGAGCATGCTGTGATTCTTTCTCCGCGACCAGAATGCGCAATTTGTATCCGAAAGTGTGAGCGAAAAAGAGAATTTGCATGCTTTTCAACGGACGCATTTTGCTGCAGATACTTTGCTCGGACTCAGATTGCGAATTCCGCAATTGGAATCCGCCCGTGTGAGCCCGGCCTAAGCTATGGAAGCATGCTATGGACGGACATTGCTGCGGAATCCGCGGCCAGACGCCCATCGTGAATTCCGCAGCAAAAATCCGCCCATGTGCTTTGGGCCTTAATGTGCCACAGAAGTGCCCGGATGAACAATGTTATTGTTTGTTTGTGAATCGTGATGAACAGGTTCATTTACAGTTTCAGAGGGCATTTCAGAATAAGGGCGTATTTGTGTGCGCAAAATTTGCGTATGCAATATGCAGAGAATAGAACACATCAATATCAACGGCTTTGTACACTTTTTCCGTTTTTGTGTGCATGTTTCTCGCGCATCCAAATAATAGGCCCTGCTCTATTTTGTGCGCACCAAAGGTTCTCGTAGATGCCTATGGGAGGAGCACAAAGGTGCGTGCACACAGATGCGCAATTCCGTGAAAAAAACACATCTGGAACTCATTAGGCTAAACAGCAATTTAAATCGGGGCGTGTTTGTCTGCTGCACACAAATAAACCTGCCCTGCGTGCTCACAAAATACAGATGCGCCGATACGTTCTTCTATTCAAAGAAATCGTTCAATTGAGTGAAGGTGAATAATCGTTCAATCCAAACATTAGTCAACGACTGAACGCAAAACGCAGTCATTGGAAAAAACGCAGATTCTCTTTGTCGCTCATACTAACGGATACAAATTGCGTATTCTGCGAGCGGGGGAAAAAATGCAGCATGTTCTATTTGGCTTCAGATTACGCATGGACAGCCTCCATTGAAGTCAATGGATGCCGTCCGACCGACAGCCCATCCGCAATTAACATTGCTGGGCTAATACAGCAAGACGGAACCATTCTCATTTGAGCCAACAATGTATCTGCCCGTATACGCAGGCTGCACGAGCGGACGAGCTGGCGGTGACGTCACTTGTTCGCTTATTTAAGTAGCAAAATTCTGTATTGACAAATTGGTCAAAAAATTTGAGATAAATTAACGACTTTCATCGAAATGGTGCAACGTGCCGTATATCTAATGGAAGTAGGAGAGAAATTAGGAGTTATTTCAGTGACCAATCAACTTCGAAAAATAAGTGGTTGACAAAACCACCAGATCTGACGCTTCCTTCTTTGAGTCTTTGCCAATATTCAGACTCCTACAATAGTCCTTGGATGGCGGAGGGGCCATGTTCAGCATATACTATAGGCAACATTCAGTATTTAGAGATGTGCTACCAATTACAACACGATGTACATTTACAGGCGTCCTACTAGAAGTGACGGGTACAACGGGGATCTGGTGGCTGTACCGAAGGATCTATACCTGCTCAGACAGGCAGATGTAATGCTGCCATATTGGTTGGCGATTGTACATATTCCTCTAGTAATGGCCAGCTTTAGCTTGCTCTTCTGTCTTTTGATGTTTCCGCCAGACATCTGGCGCTCCCTCCCTTCACTTCATACATTGGTGCTGGAGGCTTCCCAGCACTGACAACATGGTGTGAACATCCTTCTCTTCCTCCGTCTCTCGCACCAGCAATCTGTGCGGCGCTCTGCCAGGTAATATCCCTTATCAGTCCTCGCCTGCCACGGCCAAAGGGCAGCATCACCGACGCTACATGTGTCATTAGTAATGCCGCAGTGCAGAACACTGCCAGATGGAGCAATCCCACAGATCATTACTGGGACTATTGGTGGTGATGTAATATCTACATATACCCGGCTGTACGCGTGTGCTACCCATGTGCTGGCAGGGTGAGGGCAAGGGCATCTGATACGCTGAGATTTATAAAAACCGTCGAAAACAAAAAACGCTCTTGTTGTTGCCCATAGCAACCTATCACAACGCAGATCAGAACAAGAAACAAAAGCTGAGCTGTGACTGGTTGCTATGGGCAGCAGACATTTTCCCATTCAACAGCTTCTTTAACCTCTTAGTGACAAGCATATATATATTTTTTTTTTTGCTGTAAGGACCAAGAGATTTTCGCTGATACAGTCATATGAGGGCTTGTCTTTTTGTGGGACAAGTCGTATTTTTTTAATGGCACCGGTATGAGGTACATATGATGTATTGTATACCTTTTTTACAATTTTTTTTTTTTTTTTTTTTTTTTTTTTTAGAAATTCCGCAATTGTTTTTATGGCATTTGTCATGATAATTTTCTTGTCTGGATCAGGACAAGTTTATAGAAATGTTATTTGTTTTCTAATTTTGCACAATAAAAACATGTTTTTAAAGAAAAACAATTGACTCTTTGTGGCCACATTCTAAGACCCGGACCGTTGTGGTACCCGTGACTCCTGGACTGCTTTCTATTGTGTTTTTTGAATGGAGAATAAAAGAAAAATAATTCATCACTTTGTGTTCTTCTGGCGTTGACAATGCAGAATAAATAACAGTATATTTTCATAGTCTGGGCCATTATACTGATTATGTGTTACTTCTTCAAAGATTTTTTCGGTAATTTATCAATTTAAAAAGGGTTTTTGTGAGGAAACACTGTGTGCTTTTCTATAAATCTTTTTTCACACTATTTTTTTAGTCCATCGAGGAGACTTGAAGATGCTAGTTCGAACGCTAGCAAAGTACACTGAATTACTTATGTAGTGCATTCTACTAAGCCTATGACATCATTAGACCCTGCAGGAGGTGAAGCCTAATGGGCTGGGTGACATGGCAGGCATGGAGGCCTTTGTCATGGGAACCCATCAGTACCATGCCATAACACTGCGGGATGCCGATGGTTGACAGTGGGACCTTGGTTATCTGCTTACAGGCTGCTCCTATTGATTGTGGCACGTAAGGGGTCAAACTGGCTGTTAGAGCAGGAGCCTGGCTGTCAGGCCTCAGCCAAGCCACTGCCTTAAAAAGATGCAGGTTTAAAGCCCAATAATGAAGTTATTAAAACAGTGTTAATTGTCTTTGACAGCTGACACTCAGCTGCAATAACTATGATCGAAGATAACCCTGATTACAGCCATTCAGGTGCCTCTCTCAACTCTGACTGCAGCATTTAAAGGGGTTGTTTGATTTCTGAACATTTCCCCGGCAACCGGACAACCCCTTTAAATATAACTGCATTTTTGCATCATGGTTATCTTTGAAACTTATATTTGAAATGATTTTTGAAAAAGGTTTATTGGTTTTATCTAATTTTTTTTTAATCCATTAGATGAGCTAGATGCTTCAGTTTCCAAGTGTTGTGCACGCCTGCTCCTCAAGGGAATAAAGGAAGTCTGCCATCAAGACTTTGCTTATAAAGTAATTCAAACCATAAGTGGGCGATATGAAGACAAGTATAAACTTCTCTATCTCTTTAAAACATTACTGTGCCCCCAAATGGTCATTTTCTTACCCTCCACACAAGCAGGACTAAGCACATGTCTACAAGATGGCAAGTCGTTGAGCATGCCCCTCATCCCAGTTGTGTGGAGCATGTGCAAAATTGAAAAAAACTTGGAGATGCCAATCATTAGGCAAGGGTTAGGGTTTGGGAGGTACAAGGGAAGAGAGCCTGAACCAATTTGGGCGAGCGGACCGCCCTACAGACAGTTTCCACTGATTTCCATACAGCTCACGCAACAGAAAACCACCAATTATGAGGTCATGGCAGCCCTGTAAAGAGAGAGAGGTATGCTTATACTTGTCTTCCTATCGCCCACTTATGATTAGGAGAGATTTATGGGGTAAAGTCTTAATGACAGACTTCCTTCCATGGGACTTGATGGGTGTCTGATTGGACAGACAGTATACAAAGTACTTGGAAAGGTCTATAAAGGTAGAAGGCTAAATGTAGTAAATGCTGAGTGCATGCGAATTGCTGTGCAGTAGTGTAAACAAGATTATGGCAGGGGAATATACTTTTAACCCAAAGTTTATAGAGACTGGATGAATTGTATTCCTTTCTGTAGTATTTTTTTCCTCTCGTTAGTAAGAGCTCTCATCAGTGTTTATAGAAGGAAGTGCTCCATGTTCTTGTGTATGTGCAGATCATCATCACAGAGAGCCGCCGCTCCTTTCTGGTTCCTGAGGTTTTGTAGAATACATCCAGCACGTTTCTAGCGTTCTTGCTCCCTATAAGTTTTTGCCCCTTTCATTAAAGGGGTTCTGTCATTAGAAAACAAAAATTCTAGACTTACCTATTCCTCCCCGTCAGTCTGCTTACCGCATCTTCTCCTCGCCGATCTTCTCCTGGCTCCTGCAGTCCCCCAGGTCTCGTCACCACAAGCCGGCCAATTCTTCGGCAGTCTCTTTCCTGCAGGTCAGTGTATGTTATGTCACTAGTGACGCAGCATTCATAGCCTAGCAGGGAGTGCTGAGCTATTGCAGAGACTGTGCATGCACACTGTCCCATGACAATAGTATATAAACTCTCACAGCAAGACAGTGCGCATGCATAGTGTCTGCAATAGATCAGCATTCCTTCCTAGGCAGTGAACGTTACATCACTAGTGACATAACATACACTGACCTGCAGGAAGGAGAATGCGGAGAATGGACTCATCATAACAAGAAGAGGAGGTTCCGGACGCCTGGAGGTGACGTGACTCGGGGGACTGGAGGAGCCAGGAGAAGATCAATGAGGAGAAGATTCAGTAACAAAATGGCCTGGGGAGGAATGGGTAAGTACTGCTTTTTTTTGTTGTTGTTTTTTAGTTTTTTTTAGACAAAACCCCTTTAAACAAGTGCTCTTAGTTTGCTTTCCATATAATGACATCTAGCTAATGATGACCTCTAATATTATTACTGATTGTGTTGTATCATGCATCCGCTTTTTTTCTATTTTTTTAGGACACGGGCGGTAAATCCTTGGTGACCCTGCGTGTGGACAGCATGGGATTTTATCTCTACTGGACTTGTCCTAATATGGTGAGTGTGATGTTTGCAGTCTTTAGATGACATGAAGGTCCTCATACCATATCTGGTTCTATAAGCAGATGTGGGTAACGAATTGTATGAAGATCCTCCGCGCCCGTCTCTTATTTTGTAACTGTTCCAACATGCTGTTATCTCCTGGTAACAGGTACACCCACATCCTATCCTCCCGTATCTCGCCAGGCTTCTCTTGCATTGCCTTTTTCTATCCATCGCTTTCTCTTCGCCGTGTTGCTCTTGACACTCTCTGATGTATCGGACCTGCTGTCGTTTTATGGGTTTTATCAATGAGCTGTGTGCTTTGTTTTCCAGCTTCATACTTAAAATTCATTTTAATTAGATGTATTATTTGTTTGCAAAAAATACCCCTAACTCCACTCCAGAAGATCCTGTTGTGCATTGCAGTCTCCCTACTGCAGGGGTCCGGGGAGCAGGGGTGTGGGGGGTTGTTTGTTGGGGCCTCACACTGCACAGCTGTTAGTTGTCCCTGTGCCAGCTTGTCAGATGGCAGTCTAGCCTACACAGCACAATTCCTTTTTCTTACTCCTTGATCCTGCAGAAGTGCTGTTCTCTCTCTTTTTTTTTTTTTCGTAAGGAATAGAAAATCTCTAGTGTTGCTTTCATGTGCAACGACCATACAGAAGAGTACATAGAGCGGAGCGTCCTGGATACCTGCCCGTGCAGCGAGATATCCGTCACTTGCCTATTCCTGTGCGGAATTACCCGCTCATTGAGAAGAGGTGAATTCCGCAGCAGAAATGGCGATTAAATTGACATGCTGCGATATTGAATTCCGCACTGCGTGTCTATTTCCGCATGGGCTTTGTGTGGATTGTCTCTGGAGCTTGTGGACGAGATTTCCAAAATCTCATTCATTTTGCTGCTACTATGAATGCCGCAGAATTTCCATATGTAGGGTCCGCACGGGAATTCCATTGCAAACCCGCCCCATCAGGACCCCACCTTAATGGGTGAGTACTGGAAAGTTCTCTCTTCTTTTTTACTTTTTTCAAAACTACCCAGTTTTTTTTTGTGTGTTTTAAAACCTGGAAAGCCCCTTTATTAGTAGAAAAACATTTCTGCTTTCTTCCAGAAGCGTTACTACATTAGTTTTTAGGGTGCTTCATTGGCTTGAATAGGGCCCAGCTGTAATGACAGATGGGTAAGAGTGGCGCTGTTCACGGGATAAAGCAGCCATGTTTTTGAAGATTTTGTTCCCATCTCAACCGTATACATTGATAGTCTTCCTATCAGTCTGACAGAACCCAATCAGCTCCATTGTAAGTCTCCAGGATGCCATTGTTTTCCTTTATACCATGGATTTGGCATTGCATTACGTTGTACCTTCTAAATGGAAATAAAAACGTGATTCTAATAAAAACCTTGTCTCATATATCCCGTTTAATTCTTCTTCTCCCATACATACTCCATCTCACGCTGCTGCCCTTCTCTTGCCTCTCTCCCGATGCTACTCTTTGGCAACTTTATGCCCACATCTTGATGAAAGTATCGCAGTTTGCTACAATGTTCTTGCATTCTCTTTTGCTGGTTGTTGTCTGCTCTCGGGTACGGGCAGGAAAACCAGCAGAATTTGAAGCTGTGCTTTAACCAGCTTTGTAGAGAGTGGGGGTCTCGGAGTGTGGACCTCCAGGTATAAATGAATATTTCTGTAACATCCCTTCCATCCTGGAAGCATTACGCTCTCTCTCTTCCTGTTCTGTGTTCATCTGCAGACCCTCAAATTGTTCATCTGTACAATTTCCCCAGAGCTGTGTGTGCCTCCGACACATCTGGATATGTCCAGTGGAGCCCCCACCCCTCCACATCTGGACGCCGGATGAATGCGCTCCTTCTCATCCATTTTCCCACGCCATCTCGCTCTCTCCTTACCTTTACTCTCTCTTACTCCATGTACTATATACCTCTTCCTGTTTAATCCCATTTTTGTTCCCTGCCCGGACCATGTTTTTCCTAATTTCTCTCTCCCTCCTGCTGCCTTCCCTCCCCGCCTGCATGCATTATTTTCTCGATGGACTCTGCGGAAGTTAGGAGAAGGAGGGGGAAGATGCTCGAAGTGTTTACATTTTTATATTCCGTCTCTATTCCCCCGCTCTCCGCTGAGATAAACGCGGTTTCCTTAACCAAACTCCGAGAGTTTGTAGACAAACAGAAAGATACCAACTTGTAAGACTTTTTAAGGAAGATGGGAGTGTGTTCCCGGTCAGCTTGTGTGCATCCAGAGGCCACATAGATATAGACACATTTTTGGGGGCAGTTTTATACATTTTTGAACCTGCATTCATTATACTTTGTGACCATTACTTTCTGTGTCGACTGTAATCAAGGAACAAGACATATGTAGAGACCACAAGTTAAGAGACTTTTTATAACTGCTTTCTGCTTTGGCTAATAGATGAATGGGAGAAACCTTTCGTTAACTCAGCAATACCTAATAGAGCGTATGAAAATGGGTTTTCTAAACCGGACAGTCCCTTTAAGGCTGGATTACCATTTATCAGTTGCGGCCATCCGGTGGGTTTACAATGGACTCTGACCCAACTCATGTCATCTTGGTTCACTTCTTCCTGTCTGTCACAAAAGTAGTGCTCCAGATGTCCTGAATTAACTTATTGAGGGCTGTAGGATCAGTTCTGGCATCAGTTTCCCTCCAGTGTTTCACTACAACACTAGAGGGGAAAAACAGCCGGATTGGATATATGGGAACCCAGTCTTAGCTGGCCATAGCCATGAGGTTTTCATTGGTGAAACCAGATATATTTATGGGAACAACCAACTGTTTGCCCTTTGTCTCCCTCAAGATAAGTGGCGCCATAGTTGTTTTGCTGGCCGCTACCATATGTCTATAAGGCCCATTTACATGTAACGATTATTGCTTAAAAAATACTTTCAGTCAGCTTAAAAAACCTCGTTGGCTCGCTGGCTTCTCGTCCTGCGTAAAGGCTCCCTGTGCAGCGCTTCCCATAGGAGGTGAAGCGCTGAGCGAGTAGCGAGCCGGTGGCAAAGTCTTTCTATGTAAACACTCTGCACGAGCGCCAACTACCTTAGCAATGACGTCCGCACTAATGCAGTCGTTTGAAAGACTGTCGGCCCATAGAAAAGGAGCATTAGTTTTTTAATTTTAACCAACTTCCTTTATGAACTTAAAGGGGTTGTCTCGCGGCAAACATCAAAATTTTACATTCCCCCATTCCCCCTGTCACCCCCCTGGCGTAAAATAGCAATTTAAAGCGGTTTTTAAACCGCTTGCTACTCACCGATCCGACGAAATATGAAGTTTTAAAAATGTTCTGCCTAAGATGGCCGCCGGTCCTTTCCCAGGGATGCACTGCGGTTTTCTCCCATGGCGCACCGCGGGTCTTCTCCCATGGTGCACCATGGGCTCTGTGCGGTCCATTGCCGATTCCAGCCTCCTGATTGGCTGGAATCGGCACACGTGACGGGGCGGAGCTACGATGACGACGCGGTGACCAGCTCTCCGGCACGAGCGGCCCCATTCACCAGGCAGAAGACCACACAGCGCAAGCGCGTCTAAAAAAGCAAGAAGCCAGCGAAATTAGACGGAGCCATGGAGACGGGGACGCCAGCAACGGAGCAGGTAAGTGAATAACTTCTGTATGGCTCATATTTAATGCACGATGTACATTACAAAGTGCATTAATATGGCCATACAGAAGAGTATAACCCCACTTGCTGCCGCAGGACAACCCCTTTAAGGCCCTTTAACACGGAACAATAATTTTTGAAAAAAATCGTTAAATGAGTGAAAGCGAATAATAACTGTTGTTATAAATGCGACCGACCGATGAATGATAAATCGTTCACTTTTTGTTCGTCGTTCATTTTATGCAAGCACAAAAAATCATGTTGGCTCATTCACTTATCATTCAGTTTAAATAGCGCTCGGACAGTCCTTCCCATTCACTAAAGGTCAGTTTACACCAAATAATTTGCCGTTTAAACAAGCTGACAAACAGCGTTTGCTCATTCGCTCGTGCAGCCCGTTTATACAGCAGATACATCATTGGCTCGTTCAAACAAGAAGTTGTTCAGTCATTCACATTCGCAGTAAAAGTGAATGAGAACGACTGAACGAGCACGAGTTAAAGCGAACGAGCCAAAGATGACTTTTATGCCTACATAAAATGAACAACTAACGAAAACCGAATGATTTATTGCTCAGACATAGGATGCATTTAGAATGAACGATTATCACTCACTTTTGCTTGTTTGAACACATTTTTGAAGGATATATCATTTGAAGGAGTGAACAATGTCAAAGTGCCCTCGGGCAGGTTGTTTAGACAGGCAGATACATCGTTGGCTCCTTCACACAAGAAATCGTTCTGTCATTCACAATCCCTGTATAAAGGCCCTTTTACATGGAACAATTATAATCTGAGTCAACCTTGAGGATTGAATTTGCAACCTTCAGGTTGTGAGCGAGAGCTTAGGACTGCATTTCTGCTGCCTTAGCACTCTGCGCCACGCAGAGCTCATATAGGGAGGTATATGGACATGTCAGCAGATGCAGAACCGCTAAAATGCAGATTTATCTTGTTGTGTAAATGGTTCAGACAATGGTGAAGTCATTGCTTATGTTTATGCAGTCAGGAATAAGGAAATAGTGACTGGCAGCATTCAGCAATGTAGAAAAATACAAGATTTATTTCCCCATTACAAAAATTACGGCAACGTTTCGGTCGTAATAGACCTTCCTCAAGCCAATGCTTATGTTTATGCATTCAGTATCCAAATTTTGTATGTCAGCTACTTTGTTTCCTTGAAACGCTTCTTAAAAAAGTTAGGTGGCGGGAACACAAGGGTGACATGAGACTTCTACTTATCTAATCATCCAAATTATCTGCATAGTACAAAGGCGCCATGACCCACATAGCGTGTGATGATACTAGCGTTATCTGTGATGTGTTGTCTGATCGTAATGTTTTTGTCTCTCTCATACTTTTTACAGGAAGTTGATATTCTAGATATCACCTTAATAAGAGACACTCGGACAGGAAAATACGCCAAAATTCCAAAGGTAAGCGCATGCACTAATCTATATGAATATTGCTGACGAGACGCTGAAGCTTTAATGTCTGTTGAAAGACATAGGTCAGTTGTTAATTACAGGCTATTAAACCCTTGCAGCTAAAGATAGGAAACCCCTCACATCCCCCTTTATCCTTTGTCTAATGGGGCACATGCTTTGTGCATTACAAGGCTACCAAGGAACAAGGTTCTTTTTGCAAGGGCAGAATCTTTGCCCGTAACCAGCACTAATCAACGACATGCAAGTTGGTCGGCACTTGTTTAATTTGTATTCTCACTGCGCATTGACTGAGCGATTTGTTAATGCAGTCATTCGCTTCCCCTTCTTCTCATGCACTTTATATTACAAGATGTGCTGCTGACAAATGAGCGTTTTTGCACTTGCATACAAGATGCAACGAACGGCTTAAGGCCCATTTAGACGCAACGATTATTGCTTAAAATTCGCTCAAAAGCTGTCTTTTTTGAGCGATAATCGTTGCGTCTAACTGCACTGACATCGTGCAGTTTTCATTAAACCATCACTCATCATTGTCTTTCAGCATGCTGACAGACAACGAGGAGCCTTATCAGGGCTTCACAGCGGCATACAGCTGATACTATTATTTCAGCTGTATCCCGCTCCCTGATGACAAACTGGGTATGAAGAACAGAGCGGTCCAGCTCTGTTCTCCATACCCCACTCAGAGCGCTCGGCTGTATAACAGCCAGGCGCTCCAAACGGGCAACAGCTGGATGCAGAAGACAAGCGGCCCTGGAGCTCAACGTTTGAGTGATCATCTTGCGCTGTAAATGACACGATTATCCTAGAAAAGACATCTTTTGAGTGATAATCGTTGTATCTAAATAGGCCTTAACATAGGCGTTTTATAATTTGTTGTCTGATCACCAGTGATTATGAGTGAGCGTTCAAAAATGCAGTAGTTCACCTGATCCTCAGTCTTTTATAAAAGGCCTGGAATTAGTGCAAGGGCCCCCAGCCGACCACGAGAACAAAGAGTTATTGAACTGAATCGGGCTGAGTTACAATTCTGAATTCCGCGTACCAGACCCTCCTTTAACAAAGAGCAGAAGACCCACACCAGCTGCACACCACATACATGAACATAGGAGTATGTCTGTCTGCTGTGGAAGTTGTAAATATCCATACTGTGTCAATGGGCCGGATACCACTGATCTGGGGGTGTTCCAGTTAATGTGTTTCACTGCTATACCAGACATCTCTTAGAGATGAGATCAGTGGAGTCAGACGTGAATAAAAAGTCCCATAGACAATAAAACTGTTTGATCCTTTCACCCACCAGTTATCTGATGTCTATGGGTAACATTACACCTTATGGGAGAGTGGAAGCAGCGAAATTGGGGCAAGTAGCACAGATAGTTGCAGTGCATTATGCCTGCATGGATCTGCATTGTATTGTGGCTGTGATTTTTCAGTTGTACCTGAAACTGAATGTTGCACATTTTGGCACCAAAATTCACCAAACTCACTTTACATGTCAGATTAAAGCTAGGACTATACCCCGACTTTCACAGCGACACATGCTGCACAACCAAAGATTGCAGTGGAGTCCTGCGACATCACCATATAATGCAAGTCCGTTTGGTTGCATTGTGGCTCAAAGGTAGCGTTTGGATTTCTTGCAATCTTTGCGGCCATGGCAACTTGCAAACCAGAATGCAATTGCATTGACTTCCATAACTTGCTTAATACAATTTGTTCAATGCCACTGATATACTTATGAACGAGCCTTAGGTCAAGGCTCAGACCTGTTTAAGGCAGATGGTTGACATTATGACTGGTAAGGGCTGGTATACGGATCTGTTGGGTAATAAAATGCACCTTAATACTGAGGTTTTGCAATAAGGAGAAGAAAACTAGTTATTTTGTTTGAAGTGTCAAGGCAAATAAGACTATGGAAAGTATAAGATCAGCAGAGCTGCGGCTCCATCTGTTGTTGAGCAGCAGAACTACAATTCTGTCACTAAAGTCATTGTAAAGCGACTCTACGGATCCGTGGCTATCCCTTTTTGGAGGAAACTCTGGTTGGCTGAAATCCTGTTTTGTGGCTCTTTTATGGGTTGAGAATTGATTTACAGGGTAGCTGTAAGTGGCTCTAGAGAGGCAGTTTTTTTTTTTTTAGTTTTTGAAGAAGAGCTAATTTGTGCTTGTTTTCCAAGGAAGCATTGCCTGTAAGTCTCCCTACACCAGCTGATGTTCTGCACAAGGTGAAAAAGTACCTCAAGAGCTGCTTCAAAGACGTCTCACTAGGGGCGTACATAGAAATCATGGGGTCCCATAACGAAAGTTACAATTGCCCCCACCCCTCACCCCCGTTTTATATACCGTATGTATAGATTGATCGATCGTTATAGTTTTTTTTTTTTTTTTTTTTTTAAGCAGCATCTCTGCAGTAGTACATGGTGGGTTTAGCTCTGAGTAATGCAGTCAGCATATAATAGTCAGATACCAGTCTACACGGTGATAATCCCTCCTGCTCTTACACAAGGGAGCGAGGATTGCTCAGTGAATGGAGACGGAGCAGTCAGAGGTTGGCACCCACCTCCATTCAAAGTAAACAAGCTGTTAGTGATAGAAGAACGCCGGCCTGTTCACTCTCACTGATCGTCGTCTAATTTTTGTAGCTGCAGAAACTGAACGACAAACAGGTTCTCATTTACACTGAATGATTTATGTTCAGATTTTCGTGATCCAGCGAGAATCCGAACGATGATTGGGCCATGTAAAATGCTGCTTACCTCCCTGCCACTACCCCTAATGAACTGCTCAGTAATCCTCACAATAGTGCTATTGTCCCTTATGTGGCCATACATAGCACTGGTGTCCTTCTTGTGCCCTCCCCAAAGTACTGATGTTCTCCTATGTGGCCCTCCATAGCACTGATGTCCCCCTGTGCCAACCCAAAAGCACTGATGTCCCTCCATGTGTCCCCACTTTTCCCTGAACATCCAGGAGCAGAAGCTTCACTTACATTCACTTCACTCTCCAGTTGCCCTGCTCCAGACAGCATTCCCTTGACATTTGGGACCTCGCCATTCTTAGGTCTCCAACTGTCTGCATATTTTAACCAGCGAACTGATGAAGGGGTGTGGCCAGGGGCGTAGCTAAAGGCTCATGGGCTTGGGTGCAAAAGTTTATCTTGGGGCCCCCAACTTTTCTTAACCCCTTAATGCAGAGGAGTAACCTGAAGCTTCTGGGCCCCAATGCAAAACCGGTAACAAGGCCCTTAACTATAATGCTTTATTCATAGTACTGGGCTCCCTATAGGCCTTACGGGCCCCCTAAGGCTCCTGGGCCTGGGTGCAGCCGCATCCCCTTAATCCCCTATAGTTATGCCAGTGGATGTGACCCCGAAATGCGTTCTCCCATGCTGGCCACGCACCTCATTTAATAAAGGAGAAGTTTCACACTGCACTATCTCTGATCTTAAACATTTGGAGTGTTGTGCCAAATGCCAGTACTTTTGGCTTTATCTTCCTATATCAGTGGCGTGCAGGTCCGAAATCCCCGGGATTGGTTCCTTATGGAAAAAGAAGGGGCTGTACGCTTCCCTACAGGTTAAAGCACAAAAACACATTCGTCTTAAGGGGGACTTGCTTATATACTCTACTTAGACAGGTGGGTTTCCCCTCCCCCAGATTCTGACATTACGTTTAGTGACTGTCCAGGAAAGGTGGAAGGCGGCTTCATCACTAAACACTGAAGACTCAGTGAAACCATCGTTTTCCATTACAGTTTGCAGACTCTCGCAGAAAGAACGTCTCCTCACTTTGTCGTCCGGTTTGAGAGTCTGTAACAATTACAATCAGTAGGGATAATATCACAAATGCTTACTGATTAATGGACAGATGATTTTTACTTACAGATGCAACCTTTTTCCTTAAAATTGGAGAACTACTTATGAATTGTGCGCCTGCTGGGTGGATCTTCACCAAACTTTGTTCGAAACCAGACTTGAAAATCGAGGACGCAAAATGCTTTCCTGTCAGACATTTTGTCTCGTCTAGCGCCAACTACGACAGAATAAAAGATTTTGGACCTCATTTAACAAAACTGTCTAACAGTAAGACTGTCCTTGTTGTCCAGCACATCCAATCACAGCGCAGCTTTCATTTTAACCCAGCAGCTTGAGAAATGAAAGCTGCGCTGTGATTGGTTGCTTTGGGCAACAAGAACAATCTTACTGGTAAATTTTTGTTTCTGTTTGGGTTGATATAAAATTGATGTATCCGAGCGTCATTAAATGTGAGTTATCAGAGGTTCACATCGGGAAGATCATTTGTAATAACCCCGTAGATTAGTGGGTATCATTGAAGGGCACTATATTCTTAAATTAGCTTGTCTAATTGGATGAAAAGCAATATGTAATGATGGACACAACTCTTGCAGGCACACAAGTGCTCTGGTCACAAACACGTGCCTGTTAACATTAATGGATGTGAAATATGCTCGAAGCCCTTGTGTCTGGTCACTGTTCAGCGGGTGCTGTAGGGCCATTCCCATTAAAACATATAATAGATGTTCTTACTTAAAGGCTTCCCGGTGACAATCTCCTTTTTTTTACCCATATGGTTTTATAAAGGATTTGGAGTTTTGCGTTATTTTGTATGTAACCTTCTTTCTTTTCTGTTCCAGGACTCCCGCATGAGAGAAATATTAGGATTCACCGGAACTGAGCAGCGCCCTGAAGATAAACTCGTAACGGTTGTGTACGGGAGTGACCTTGTTAATATCAACTTCCTCAATTTTATGGCTGTTCAGGAGGACACCGCGAAGGTACGTGGCTGAGGATGGCGGCACTGGACCTGCCGCTGCATTATGCTACACTGTTTGCTATCCGTATAACAGCGTCTTCTTTGTATTGTCTTTTTTGTGTTTTTTTTAGATTTGGACTGATGAACTTTTTAAATTGGCTACAAATATTTTAGCACAAAATTCATCTCGCAACACATTCCTGCAAAAGGCGTAAGCTCCCTGACCTCCCCGCAGCTCTGATTATGGTGCTACATCTGTAATGCATTGCAAGAGTTTATTTGCTTTCCTTTATCACTTGCTCTGCGTTTTGTATCATAGTATATCGTTTATTTCAACCTCTTGTGTGATTTTTCAGATACTCCAAACTAAAGCTCCAGGTTAATCAGGATGCAAGGATTCCAGTGAAGAAGTGAGTGATATAACTTGGTATTTTCTAAAAAAATCTATCATCTTTTCAGGCTCACTTTGCACCCGGTCGGAATCTTGCTGTGTTTTTTGTGTTCTAAAATAAGACTGATATCTCTCTTTAGCTCCATTATTCCTCCTGCACCATCTCTTAGCTTTAGGCCCAACGGTCCTATTTGCATTGCGGACTCCGGAACACGCATCCACCTCCAGATTCCGCAGCAAATACTGCCCATAGACATGCTATGGAAAATTACTTTTCCATGTCCACAAGCGGGAATCAATCGGGATTTTCCGCTTGCAGAGGGAAAATCGCAGCATGTCCTATTCTACCGCGCATGACTTCCATTGAAGTCAATGGAAGCCGTCCAATCTGCGGCCCCTCCGCCTAGTGACAGCGCAGCATTTTTTGTACTGCGCATGTGCGCCAGCCGGCACATCCGCAGCACAGAAAAGAATTATCCAGACAGGTACGCAGGGTTGTTCCAGCAGTCATAACTTTTTTTTTTTGCCAGTGTCTTGTGTTTTGCTGGACAAGTTCTAGTTTGTATGGCAACCAATTTCAGGTTTATTATAAGAGCTGCTTCATACTAGCGAGAAAAAGGAATCTCCCATAGTGAGGAGAGATTGAGGGGGGAGCTACAGGTGATCCCCCAGAGATCTCCTCATATTTGGAGAGATGAGGGGGGCTATAGGGCTTCCCCTAGAGTGGGGGCGGAGCTAGAAGAGGTTCTCTTAGTAATTCTTCTTTAACCAAGAGCGGGGGTGGGGCCCAATGGAACCACCCTTTGGCCATGCCCCTCTGTAGCCCCGCCCCCTATCTTTCCAAATATGAGGAGATCTCTAGGAGATCCCCTGTAGCTCCGCCTCCTTCTCTCTCCTAGCTATGGGGGAATTCCTTCAGCCCCAGAAAATGCCTTGCATACAGGGGTTTTTAGAAAGACTGCGAGTGCGATATTGGGACGTGAATCACAGCCCTATATCGCCCTCGCCAGTGTGCAGGAGCCTTAATTTATTGAATAACTTTTGTTAACAAAAAAAAAAGGAATATCAGCACAGGTTTTTATTTATTTATTTGTTTATTTTTTAAAGCCTCCACATGATATAAATATTATGTTAAGTTTATTCTGCAGGTCAGAATGATTATAATGGCATCAAATGGAGTTACGTTTTATTATGTTATACTGTTTTTTTCCACATTATTAACACTTTCTTTATACAAAGATTTTTTTTTGTGGTGCCACATTCCAGGGGGATATTATTTTTAGTTTACCATCAACAGAGCTGTATGATGGCTTTTAGTTTTAATTGGTGCCACTTTGAGAGTTATACAATAGTTTGATTACTTTTTTCCTGTTTTGCGGATGTGAAATGAATAGAAATCTGCTGTCCTGGAATTTTGTATTTATAGTTCAACAGAATTTGTTGGATAAATAGTGTAACATTTTATAGCATGGGTTGTTATGGATGTGGTGATACTAATTATGTGTAAATATTTGGGGGCCATTTCCCCCCTACCCCCACCCCCCATGCTACCTCCATCTGCTTTGCCCAGACTAAGGTGACTGCTGTATATTCCGTAGTCCTGACCCCATTTCCAACGGCTGTAGCTCTAGTTCAGCGCTATGGAAAATCCCGCTCAGGTGACTGTGTGCGCGTCGCAGGCAATTAAACACTTTCTCACCCGTGGTTTAGGTGCTTACAGTTTATGCAGAGACGATTAATGTAATTCATCATTGCACATGAACTGAGATCACACACCGTATACTTTGTCACCGCAGCATTTCTTGCATGTTCTTTCCTAGTATCTTGAAGATGTTTGCAGCAGATAAGAAGAGAGTGGAGACTGCCCTGGAGTCCTGTGGGCTGAATTTTAACAGGGTGAGGATATGAGGATGAATACATATAAAGACAGTTGTTGGAGGAAATGCCCTTAGAATTGCTCCGACTGTATCTTGGCACCACAAGTGAAAAACTTTTGCATGGTGCATGTTCCTGTATTAAAAACAATGGGAACAAATTCTACACTTTTGATGGGATTGGGATTTTTTTCTCTTGGAATAATTTTTTTTTTTTTTTAATTGTAGATACTGTTTTATGTTTATTGTTACACTTGTATTTTCTCTTATGATGGCTGATGAATACTCAATTTACTCTAGTGTCACAGCTTCTCCTTTTACAAAATCCATACGTTCTGATCCATTTTGTAACATGGCCTAATGGATGATGTTGACCTTCATAAACCGACAGTCCATTTTTGTTGTGCCCAGACAGGACAGAACCTGCGCCAGTGTGAACAGAGCTGAAATTTACTATCCTAATGTTTAATCATAGACCATTTAATGCAAGACTGATATCACCAGGAATACATCTCTATCAGTCTCTACTAATTATTTAAGAGGGTAGTCTCATTACTGCCAACCACTTTAATTTGGGAATCTGGCTTCTACGACCCTTGGCAAACACAGGCAACCATTCTAATATGAGAGTTCTGCTTCTTAGTTCAGTTGTTTGTTCGGGCAAATTTTGAATGGATGGTTTGTATCCACATGAGTTCGCATGAATACGTGAATGGCCTGAGTCCAACAGAACAGGTCTGGCTCATGGAGATGCATCACGGTTGAAGTCCTTATGCTATAATAGGGCGCATGGACAGGGGTTGTCCTGATGGTACAGTACCTTTAGAAGAAGACTACACAGAGAAATAAGGCTAAAAGGAATGTACAATTGCACTGGCGGTTTCAGGGACCTACAGAAACTCTTGCAGACTGAGGAATAAACAGCCTCGTAGAAGTCCTACAGAGATCACGGGGGTTAATTTCCTTCTGATTAGTTGCATTTTCAGTGTGTGAATGGTTGAGTGGTTGGGTTAGTAAAAGGGCAGGCTTAAAAAAAAAAGCAAAAAACTTGTGCATGTTCTATGCTTCGTTCTCCCCTATGGGCATTTTCACAGGGTGGAATCCAACACAGATTTTTCCGTGTGGATTCTGCCTCTAGAAACCATGGCAGATATCCATTACTGAACAGATTGGTGCTGCGGCTATGGAAATATATAGCCCAGATCTGCAAGCAGATTCAGCCCTTTCCAATTTCTGAATGGATACAGTGAGGAGTGCGCATGAACAAGTGATATGTCCCTTCTTTTTTTTCCCCCACGAGTAGATTTGAAATCTATGTGCGAAAAAACCCAAGCCATATATACTAACGCATTTCCCCCAAAATAAGACCCTGTCTTATATTAATTTTTGCCCCAAAAGAGGTGCTACATTTTATTTTTGGGGAATGTCCTATTATAATTACCTAGCAGGCTTGGTCCAGGTCCCTCCCGCTGCTCTCCGGAGCTCCTTGCAGTCCTCAGCCGCCCACAGATCATCGCTTACTTGTTTTTCCGGGATTCATAAATCCTGCCTCTAGGAAGCAATGGCTCTGATGGTTTAGTCGAGTGCTGCATTTATTGGCCAACAACGGTCAAAGAACCAATCACGACCATCGTGTTAGGGAGGCAGGATTTATGAATTGGCTGAGCCGTGGCATTTATGGTCCAATTCATGAATCCCGCCTCCAAGACGCAATGGCTGTGATTGTTTAATCGACCCCTGCATTGATTGGCTGAGCAGCGGTTAAAGAACGAATCACAGAAATTGCATTGGTTCATTGAGCGCTGCATTGATTGGCTGAGCAGTGCTCGAGAACCAATCGGAGCCATTGCTTCCTGGAGGTAGAATTTAAGAATCGCGTAACCAGGAAGTGATCTTCTATGGGCAGACGAGGACTGCAGGAAGCGCGTCAGAGCTCTGGAGAGCAGCGGTAGGGACTTTGACCGAGCCTGCTAGGTAATGCATTCCTTTTTTTTTATTGTAATGTAGCTAGGGCCTATGTTCAGGGTAGGGCTTATATTTCAAGCCCCCCCTCAAAAATCCAGGTAGGTCTTATTTTCAGGGAAACTGGGTATGGCATGGATTCTTAAGGAAAGTAATTGGATGTGGACTTGACACAGGTTGCACCTCAAATCCGTAGCAAAATGCTGCCATGTGAACTTACCCCAAGTGCAAAACAACTATAATCATTAACCATTTCCTCTTCCAGCTGTGTCAATGCTGACCATGACCTTTAAATGTATATACATCATCTAAGAGATTCTAATGGTTTTATTTCTTTTTCTTCTATTATTTCTTTTTTTTTTCTCTCCAAACATTGACCACTTTATTTTTACTTTTAGAGTGAGTCCATCAAACCGGAAGAATTTACCCTTGAAATTTTTGAGAGGTTTCTGAATAAGTTATGTCTTCGCCCAGATATTGATAAGATCTTACTGGAGCTGTAAGTTACTTATGTCTCCTTTTTTGCAGATTTTATGTGAATTTTGTAACTGAATACAATATTGCATTTCTCCCTCCTTTCTGTACATATTAAGATTACCGAGCTGACATGGGCAATAGACACAAACAACATTTCCCGAGATCAGAATGATCTTATCGTGAGAGCTAGCTCTTCATTTATGGTCCCCTTTTGTTCGTGGTCTACGATCAGGTCTAACTCTTTGATCTCTCACACTGGATGGAACATTTTGATCTTTCACCATATTTCCTGCAACCTTTAAACATCTTATTTATCTGCTAAGTTTCTCTTAGTAGGAGATTCAAGAGCACCTATTACCATTTTGTATTTTCTGCACATCACAAGACTTGGCCAGCACTCTCTCTTTCCATCCTCCTAAACATTCCCACAAGGCTTTAAAGCAAGTGTAAGCCCAGAAATGAATTCTAAATGTAAACTTGCCCTCACTATTTATGCGTCCTGAATCAATAAGTCTTTTACAAATCTTGCAGGGCGCACAGTTAAAGCGCTTGCCAGGATTAGAAAAACATTTTTTTCCCAAACCTATGCCACACGTGTCCACAGGTCATATGTTGTATTGCAGTTCTGCTCCGTTCACTTCAGTAAAGACAAGACGACACAACCTATGGGCAGATTTGGTGCTTATTCTTGAAGCAGTCAGCCATTTTTTTTCTAATCCTTTATTTTTTTCTCATCCCTTCCATTTTCAGCTAGCAGATAGCCGAAGGGATGGGGCTTTGTATTCCTCCTCTTTTTTTCAGACAGGCTACTTGGGGATTCCTCTTCCTACAGTCAATTGCCTTAAAGAAGAACAAAAATGTGATTGCCCTATGAGTAGAGATGAGCGAACGTACTCGGTAAGGCCGATTTCGCAATCAAGCACTGCGATTTTCGAGTACTTCACTACTCGGGTGAAAAGTACTCGGGGGCGCTGTGGGGCGGAGCGTGGCGTGGTGGAGCGGGGGTAGCAGCGGGGAACAGGTGGGAGCTCTCTCTCTCTCCCTCTCCCCCCCACTCCCCTCTGCAACCCCCCACTCACCCACAGCGCCCCCGAGTACTTTTCACCCGAGTAGTGAAGTACTCGAAAATCGCGGTGCTCGATTGCGAAATCGGCATTACTGAGTACGTTCGCTCATCTCTACCTATGAGATAAGATTGGATCAAAGAAAAGCAAATGCTGGGAATTTTTTCCCCACTGACTGCCATTTTATCTGTACTACCATCTCCAAAAATTGCTTGATTTTGAATTATCTACTTTGATATTTTGCTTTAGTACACAGGATTCCCCACTACAGGCAGATATCTAGAGCTGTATCCCATACATTTTTTATTTGGTCAGTGTCTTACCGTACATTCTTGAAGGAAAACCTAAAAATGTGTAGTTGAGATAGACCTCAGACCGCTAACTTATTTTTTGTTTGAATAGAGAAAAATGTTATCGTCTGATACTTCTTTGAAGCTTCCACTCTTTTCTTAATGTGTCCATTGGGCTAAGCTGAATGCATATTTTATTTCAAATTGAGAAGAGACTTAATAGCTGTGTACAAATATCTGAAGGGCTGTCACAGTGCAGAGGGATCAGCCATATTCTCATTTGTACAAGGAAAGACCAGAAGCAATGGAATGGAACTGAAAGGGAGGAGACACAGATTAGATGTTAGACAGTGAGGGTGATCAATGAGGGGAACAGGTTGCCACAGGAGGTGGTGAGTTCTCCTTCAATTGAAGTTTTCAAACAGAAGCTGGGGTGATTTAGTGATCCTGCACTGAGCAGCGGGTTGGACCCGATGATCCTGGACGTCCCTTCCAACTCTACCATTCTATGAATCAATAGAGAGTCAAGATAAACTTCTTCCGGAGCCTTGTACACTAATGGCCCCTATACACAATAGGGAAAAGTCATCCAGACCTGCCCATTTTGGTTGGACTAATCGGAGGGGCCTCCTGAATCTAGCTACAGATGATATGATAGGAAAAAGATGGATTGGGCATGTTGAATTTAATTGCCAATCATTTTGTTCCTCATGGAGATAATCTTCTGCTAGAGCTGTCTGGCAACGGCTCACTCCCCTCTGTCCGTTGAAAATACATGAACACTCATCTGAATTTAGAGCTCATATGCTTTGGGGAGTCAGGAGAAATATCTGTCAGCTGAACAAGTACTTGGCGACTTCTTTTGAAGGTTATGGGCATCTCAAAAGGGTTTTCCATTAAAAATTGGTGGAATGCATTACATATTTAAAGTAAAAGTTCTCATCTCTCTGCTGCAGCACTGTTCTCCTACTGCTGCTCTGGTCTTCTGTTTTCTTTGGGCTGCAGCAGTCAGGTGATTGTTTATGTGACCTCTGCAGCCTATAGGAGGACAAGTTTATAGGATGTCATCAAGCCGTAAAACCGGTGACGTCACCTGCCAAATGTCATGGCACTGAACAGATGGTTCGTTGCCACAGAGAGTATATTACTTTTATATAGTTTAAGGCACTGAGGGCTCAAAACTATTTAAAAAATGTAAGTTGGAAAACCCCTCTAAGGATGTGAAAGATGAAAGTTTATTTTTTCTAATGGGAGACATCATTTGACGCTGTGGCAGTCCTTATGTGTATTAGATATCCATATTGAATCCTTCAACAGAAATTTGGAACCTATAGTGAACTTTACTGTTCTCCTAAATGCACCCCTTCCCACAGCATGATTCTGGCAGATGCTGTGAAGTTCCCCTGTACCATTGATATGACATTGTTCCAAGAAGTGAATAGAACTGTTCCTTCTTCCTAACATTGTAGGTAAATTAGGATTTATTTGTTTCAGTGAATGATTTCCACCTAATGCAGGATTCGTGTTTTCTTGTTTAACATTAAAGCCTATGTAAATAAACTCTTCGTTACTTCTCTGTTATTTTGTACCCAGCGGTGCTAAAGGGAAACCATACTTAAATCTTGAGCAGCTGATGGATTTCATGAACCAAAAGCAAAGAGATCCAAGACTCAATGAAGTCCTTTTTCCACCTCTAAAAAGGGACCAGGTGCGCCAAGTCATTGAGAAATATGAGTCCAACAAACAGTTTCTAGAGAGGGGTGAGTATGAAAATTGGGCTGTGATGGCCATGGCTTCTGCATTCCCATAAATCTGCCTTCTGAGTGTTTTCTTCTTTACAGATCAGATGTCTATGGAGGGCTTTAGTCGCTTTCTCGGTGGAGATGAGAACAGCATTGTGCCACCAGAGGCCCTAGATCTAAGTGATGACATGACGCAACCCATCACCAGTTACTTTATCAACTCCTCTCACAACACCTACCTCACTGGTATGATGGTCACGGAATAGACACATACATGGTTGCCTTATACTGTTTTTTTTAACACTATTAGGCTGGGTTCACACTGGGTGTATTCCCGCCGGAAATCCCGCGGTTTGGCCGCAGCAAAAACCGCGAGATAACCGCCGCGGAAAAACCCGCGGCGGCTTTGAAGCGGCCCGGCCGCTCGCTCTTCCGCGGCGGCTGGCGCTCCCATAGAGGAGAGCGCGGCCAGAGCGGTAAGAAAAGATAAATAGCCATGCTGCATATTCTGAAACCGCCAGCCTGACTTACCGCAGTGGATTGGCCGTCCCGTGTGGACGAGATTTCTGAGAAATCTCGTCCACATGGCTGGCTAATCCCGAGATTAGCGGCCACAGGCAGATTTGCCGCGGCGAAATTCCGCACGGAATTTCCGTGGCAAATCTGCCCTGTGTGAACCCAGCCTTAGACTACTGATTTTATGTTTGTTGTGAACAAGGCAATACCAACTATCCATAAAGATAACTTAAAAGGGTTTGCCGGTAATGCAACAAAATAGAGTCCGCCATGCAACTTTGGAGGGGAAATGGGGTGGGGCTGGGGAACCTAAGATCACACTGTTTGGTCATGTTAGGCTAAATGATTAACTCGACATGAACGGAAAGTATGTCATTAGGCCACGCCCCTTGGTCTATAGACTCATTCTAGAACAGGTTTCCACAGGCTGCACAAACCGGGCCATTTGCTGCGACAACCCCTTTAAGTAAGAATGAAGTACATAAGATGTTAGTCAATCGGTGTAACAGTAGAAAGAATCCAGCATATGATTAAAATAATGAAAAATTAAAGTGATTCCCCGCTCCTGGACAAACAAAGATGGCCGAACCACTTCTCTGACTACCTGATGGACACTGTGCATAGTATGTATTGGTACTCTAAGGCGCCACATGCTGCTCTAACTGAACAGCACTGCTCACATAGGCATCACTGGTTAATCAAAGCAGGCTTAGTGTCTTAGACTAATGATGAATTCTAATACACAGTGTGCATCAGGTAGTGAGAGAAGTGGATGCGGCCATTTTTGTTTGTCCAGGCCTGGAGGGTCACTTTTAAACTGGATAAATTGAATACAGGTCCTACCGCTTACCCATTTGAGGTCATTATGGTCCCTAATCTCGGCATGCTGGATTCTTTACATATTCTAGCATCTGCTACTAGTAACTCTGTGCATCTGCTTTGTATACTGGTGAGCTGGACCGATTTTGTATGTTTAAGTGTAGAAAATGGGTAATTATTTTGTAATTTATGCCCATAATTGTTGTTGTCCACAATGAGCAATAAAGGAGTTCATTGTGCTATAATTGGCTATGGTAATTTGTGAAACGCGTATCCTATAATTATTCTTTTTTGTGTGTGTCCTGTCCCCAATATGCAGCTGGGCAGCTGACTGGGAACTCCTCCGTGGAGATGTACCGACAGGCGCTGCTCACAGGGTGTCGCTGTATTGAATTGGACTGTTGGAAGGGACGTCCCCAAGATGAAGAGCCTTTTATTACTCATGGTTTCACTATGACCACTGAGATACCATTTAAGGTGCCACAAATAACCGCAGCAGTTTTTCCTTATTGTACCTGAATTCTGTATGTTTTATTATGGTCTTATGTTATTACAGGAAGTAATTGAAGCAATTGCAGAAAGTGCCTTCAAAACCTCCCCATTCCCAGTTATTTTGTCATTTGAGAACCATGTTGATTCGTAAGTGGACTTTCTAATTTCAGCATCTCTTTAGGCCTCGCTTCTCCCTGTTAGATTTTATTTATTTATTTTTTTTTTTTTTTAATGAAGCATGGCCCACTCTGACTCAAGCTCATAGGTAGAAGCTCTGGACCATTTCCCACATTGTAGACAATTGGCTGCAGTTTGTAATGCTAATCTTCTTAGATGTAAACAGTGAAGGAAAGCTCTGAGGGATTACTAATCCTCAACACTATAAGTGTGGGTTCACATGTGGCATACTTCTGCAACTGAAAATCTGTTCTGTACGTCTGAATGGGGTTGTTTGTTGCCCCATGGACATGGTTTTCTGCAAGCCCCATTCAGATGAATGAGACAGTTGCAGAAAGTTCTTTAACAAATCTGGTGTGTGCGATATCTAAAGACGGTCAGTCACAGTGGAACAACATTATTGCACCTTTCAGGCTTCGTTAGTGCTGTATGCAAATTACCACTAATTTACCAGAGCTCCAGACTAAAAAAAAATACCTAGAAGCTAATCGCTACTAAGCTGAAAAATTTAGGATCCAAAGGAAGTTTGTAGTCACCAAAGTTAAATACTTGTGAGCATTTGCACTGCATATTATGTGCAGTAACAACACCAGCAAAGGAAGCTTATGACATCCCCATTTTTCTTCTCCCGGTGGCATAGTAAACAGCCACAGGGGGCAATAGCAGGCCAGTCACAAATGGCGACAAGACATTTGTAAAATATTGAGTTCATTGATGACCATTTTGCTCACCATCTGGAGCCCTGCATATTGATCTTGCAAGATGTTAGTCAAATGCATGCAGCATAGGAAAAGGTCTTGATGCCCAAATATCAATTCCAGTACCGTGGCTGGTATAGTTGGTGGGAGCTAATGATTTATAGTGAATATACTGCGTTATTAAACCTTAATACTTTATACCAGTTTTTATTTTTGGTTTCTGTACTCAGCCTTTCTTCTTCCCCTTTTCATTTCTACAACCAATAACATTACCTCTTTTGTTTGTTTGTAGAGCAAAGCAACAAGCGAAAATGGCTGAATATTGTAGGAACATCTTTGGAGATGCTCTCCTAATAGAACCACTGGAGAAATATCCAGTAAGGAGATATATTATGCCTCTTCACATAATGCAACATCCTCAAACTGCACATCTTAATTAGGCCGGCTCCACACGAGCTTATTATGGGCGCATGTATGTGCTTATAATACTGACATTATCCCGGTCCGACCGCAGAATCGGAGTCATATGATGCTGTGATTTCGAGTTAGTAGATCCCTGTCGGCAGGGCCAGGCCATAAATGTATGAGCAATATGCTTGTGTGAAACCTGCATTATTTCTATAATAGTCCATAATTGCACTCTTTTCTCATATCCTTCATTCTTTTGCCTATTGCACTTGTCAAAAGTCAAATTGTACTTTGGGGCAATTTACAGAGCAAGAGGGTAAAAACAAATATTACTTACATTGTTGTAAGGCAGTAACGTAAAGTCTGAATGGTATCCGTATCAGAGGTATTTTAGTAGAGCGTGAATAGATGTTGCTGGTAGCATGTATCAGCACTTTAGTTATATCTGGTTTAACCATGTAGAATGCTGAACAGCCCAAAGCTATCCTCCCTGTCCTACATGTGTTGTTAAATTGGACAATCACTTGATTCCTGATCTGAGCAGCAGGATTGCTTGGTGTATCGCCAGCATCATTATGGGCTCTTGGTTCGTGTGGCGCAGAGTGTTAAAGCAATGCTAAGCTCAAGGTTGTAGGTTCAATCCCCGCAAGGTTCAGGTAGCTGGCTCAAGGTTGACTCAGAATTCCATCTTTCCGAGGTCGGTAAAATGAGTGGAGAGTTACTTGGTGGGGAGTAATAAATAAATTACCTGAAAGCGCTGCGGAATAAGTTGGCACTATGCAAATAAGAAGTCCCTTCTTCAAGGTCTGCCTCTCTGACCATGTGTACATCTATGTATTGCAGTCTTCATCTCTTCTTTCGTCTCATGTACAGTATGTATACTTTTCTTTAGCTTCAGCCAGGTGTGACTCTTCCAAGTCCCCAAGAACTCTTGGGTAAGATCCTAGTCAAGAACAAGAAAAGGCACCGAGTAGGGGGGAAAGGATCAGAGGGCAGTGTGAAAAGAAGAGTCAGTGAACAAGTATCCAACACATACAGCGATTGCTCCTCTGTGTGTGAGTCGCCTGCTACAGGTATAAAACTGAACTTCTGTGTGATTGGCGCAGTGCTGCTGTTGGCTAAAAATGCTTGGGAGGTGTCAGATTTTCTTTTGGGGTAAATAAGAAGAAAAAAAACAGCATATAAAATCCAACCATGGAGACATATCAAACGTATTGATCAGTTCTGGTCCTGCTGCTGAGACCCCCACTGATCGCTAAAATGAAGCCTCCTGTACACCTTTATGAGACCTCTTCAGCTGCCGGAAGCAGCCATAAATAAGCGAACATAGCAGGGAGGAGACAGCATGCAGGGGGACCCTGCAGAGGCCTTATTCGAACAATCAGGGGGGGTCTCAGCAGTGAGACCCCCACTGTTAAATACTTCTGATGTGTCTCTATGACCTGTCAAAAGATTTCGGAAAGTGCAGGTACACTTTATTTGAAATGGCTGTATAAAGACATTTTTTGTGAGACAACCCGTAGCTTTTTATTAGTACCATTTTGGGCTAAAATGAACGTTTGCGTCTTTTTTTTATTTTCTTATTCCGATTTTTAGGAGGTAGGAGTAGCGAAAAACAGCAACTCTAGAATAGTTTAGTGATATTTTTTTTTTAAATGGTGTTCAATATGCGTCATAAGATAAACTTTTATGGAAATAAAAATTTGCATTCACATCACCGCATTCTAAGACCCATAACTTACATTTTTAATCTGTCAGCCCTTGTTTTTTGCAGGAAGTGTTGTACTTTTCATTGATACCATTCTGTGGTGCATGCGACTTTTCGATTTGCTTTTCATTGCAATGCAAGGCAAATGGACAAAAAATAACAATTCTGACTTTTTTTTTTTTTAATTTTTTTACATAATTCACTGCATGGGATAAATAACGAAATATTTTAATGTTATGAGTATGGCAATACATATTATATGTTTTTTTTACTTTAAAAATTTGTTTTGAGAGGGAAATTTAATTTACAGTGTTATTTGTTTGTTATTTTAATAAACTTTTATTGAACTTTTTTTGACACTATGTTTTAGCCCTTCAAGTGGACTTGAAGATGAGATTGTTTGAGTGCTACCATAGTACACTGCATTACTTCTGTAATACAGTATACTGTGCTTATGCTCTCAGCAAATTAGTCCTTTCCGGAGGCAGTGTCTGATAGGATTAAAAATCTGGCAGGTGCCATGGGAACCAATCAGCGCCTCACAATTGCATTATAGGTTACCCATGGGTGACATGGGAAGCCTCTTCCCCGGCACCTGCTTCCATGCCGCGATCGCTATTGACTAAGATATGGAAGGGGTTAATCTGTCAGAAACTGAATTTTCCTCGTTTCAAGCTGTCACAGTAGGCATTTGGCTGTCAGTAGACAGCTGAGCACCAGATCCAGACCTGCTCCTGCTAGGTAGCAGGAGAAGCTTTAAACACAGACGTATATTTACTATAGCATGGGTTTAAAGCCCAGCACCAAGCGCCATATATTTGTGGTGCTTGGTCACTGAAGGGTTAAACCCCTTCTACCAGAGTGCAGAGAACTGTAGCTCTGTATCTTGTGAGTTAATTGCAACCAAATGATGAATGTAGTAGTTATTGTACAGAATTCTGCACATATATAAAAGCTAATGGGTTTAAGCACACCGCACCCTATATATTTGCTTCGGTAACCCCGTTTGTACTACAGTGTCCTGACTATTCGTTCTCTGGCCGCAGGTACACTGGCCTCCGACTCAGCTGATGTCTCCTTAACGCTCTCCAATGGTGATGAGAAAATTGAGGAGAGGATTTCTAAGTGTACAGAACCACGCAAGTCTATAGGTGAGATTGGTAGGATTCCGTTCACTTGTGTCAGTCTGTATTCACATATAATGTACTTTACCCTTATTATACATTCTTTTATGTTCTTTAGACCGTGATGCTTATAGTGAAGAGGAGGAAGATGAAGAACCTACTGACCCAAAAAAGTCTGATGAGGCTAGTGTAGTGACCAAAACACTTTACTTGACTGATCTCCACTTTATTAGCTTGTATGGTTAATATTTGACCTTTTTCCTCCTTCTCCAGGGCACAGCAAGTAGTGAAGTCAGTGCCACAGAAGAAATGTCCAACCTTGTCAACTATGTGGAACCTGTGAAGTTCAAGTCATTTGATGTGGCCAACAGTGAGTAGCCTATATTGATGGAGCTGAGATATTGGGTGGTGGGCGTCTCAGATGGAAAATGGTGAAAGGGAACCAAAGATCAATTTCGTCTGCTAGTGTGTGTGCGCGCATGTACACACACAGTAAATATTGCAATGGAAGGTCCTAGTGATTAAGTCACGTATGGGCTCCACGAAACTATTATCCCCATCAGCACTCCAACCAGAACGGATAGACCTGAGGGGATGAAGCATGAGAGAAGCATTCAGAGAACACCAGAGTCCTTATGTCATGCTTGGTCCCCTTAGTTCTTACACTAGACATAACGCAGTCTATCAGTTCTGCATGGAGTCTTCCTATAATGAAGAAAACCAAACTCAGCAGAAAAGCTCATCTGATTGAGGGAAACGAATCTTTCATGAGATGATTAACCTCTTAACACCACAGGACGTAAGTTTACGTCCTGGCAGGGTGGTAGTTAACGCAACAGGACATAAAATAAACGTCTTGTGGATGTTGTGAGCTCAAAAATGAACCCGCTCTATCCCACAGCGGGAGCCAGCTGTGACTGATAGCTGGCCTAATGTTGCAGCAGCGGGGTTCGATGAGAACACCGATCCCCACACTTAACTCCTCACATGCCACGATAAATGTACGTTGTGGCATGTAAAGGAGTTCAGAGAAGGAGCACGCTCCCTCTGTGGAGTCATCGCCCTCCGATGGGTTTCCATGGCAACTGGACAGAAGCATAAAAAGTGTAAAAAATAAATATATAAAAAAGTGGGGGAAAAACCTCATATTTGGTGTCATCGTATCCATAAAAACCTGTACAATAAATTGAATACACTATTTATCCTAAGAATAAATGCCTAAAAATTGAAGACAAAATTCTTATTTTGTTTATTTTGCCTCCCAAAAAAACACAATAAAAGTGATTTTTAAAAAACGTATGTTCCCCAAAATTGTACCGATAAAAACTACTGCTTGGCATACAAAAGACAAGCCCTCATGTAGCTCTGTCCTTGGAAAACTAAAAAAGTTAAGGGATAATGTAAAAAAAAGAGATTTATTGTGCAAAAGTGGAAAAAATACTAATATGACATAGCTGTAATTGTACAAGCGTGCAGAAAATATTCATCATGACATTTATGCTGCATGATGAACACTGTAAAAAAAATTGCAGAATTTGTGTTTTCTCTCCCTGCCCTCCAAAAAAGTTTGAAAAAGTTTTAAAATACATTCTATGTACCCAAAAATGGTACCAATAAAAACTACAGTTTACCATTCAAAAAACATTCAAAAAACAAGCCCTCATACGGACGGCCATGTTGACTGAAAAATAATTGTTATGACTTTTGAAAAGTGGGGATGAAAGCCCTTCAAAAATCATTGCATCCTTATGGCCAAAATAGGTCATGTCCTTAAGGGGTGAAGGAGATGTCCAAGATTTTTTTTTTAATTCCAAACAGCAGACAACTGTATAAAAGAAAGAGAAAAAAAGCGTGGCTTGTTTTTTAAATATCCAGCGCTGCCCCTGCGGTCCTGGGAGCTCCTTCACTTGACTGCTGCATCCAGTCACTTGCGTCAGTACTCACGGATGGCAGGGGATTAGCTGCAGTGTTCACTCGAATGATGAACGTGATGTCATCGCTGCAGGAACTTTCAGGGCCGGTTCGGCAGCATTGGAGAAGTGGCACATTGGGTAGGAGAATAGGTTTTTCTTTCTGTTATGCACTTTCTGCTGTCTGACAAATTTGGGTGTCGGGTGATTTTAATTTTACTCATTTTTAGAAACCTCAAAATAGTAAAAATAGACACGGCTGATTACGATAATTTAATATGACGCATTTCTGTTTTCCGCCCTCAAACAAAGCAGTATTTAGAGGAATTCTGTTTATAATGTTTCTTTGCTGTGTTCATTGAAATTACAAGAACAGTCTGCTGTATTGGTTTCTAGGGGATTTACTATTGTGTCACTGCAAACTCTAAATGGGCTGTCTGGCTTAGGAAACACATTTTGAAATACCTTATTAGGGAATTCTTATTTAATCGAGGCACATCCCTGTTTCAGGACCTTCATACATTAGCCCGAGTGAAGAGTTGCTACAAATCATCTCCCCTGCATTACATAGATTTCAGTGTACATTGTGCGATGCTTCACTTCTCCTGTCTGGCGCCGCAGGGGAACGAAGCTCTTGCCCCCAGGTTCCTGCAGAGTTTACTCTGCAACTAGCTCATTGTTGTGGGTCCCTTTTAACAAAAATTGATTGTTCAAAAGGGACAACACCTTTAAGCCCTTCCCAATGAGTATGGTATATGTTCAAGTGTCATTGTATGGAGTGGACTTGGGAACTGACCCTGCTCCATACATTCCCAGCTGCTAACCCTTTCGTTACTGCTGTTGGTTCCTGTTATTTGAATGGCTTGTCCACAACAAGATCGAGGACTGCTGTTCAATTAGCATGGCAGCCTGGGGCCTTATGAACCTACCATGGATTATAGCTTATTAAGGCCTGCTTGTGCCAGGGCTTAGTAGAATGCCAGTAAATCTACAATATACTGCAAAACAGAAGTAATTCAGTATATTGTACAGGTGATCTGACAATCAAGCCCCCTATGGGGATTTAAAAAACATAAGTAAAAATAAGATGAATAGTGTTTTTTATTTTTATTATTAGTCCTTTTTTTTAATCCCCGTAAGGGACTGAACTTGTGATTGCTTGATTGTTCCTGCAGTATGATTTAATACCATAGTATTACACTATACTGCGATCTGATAGGCAATCTTATTAAGTCATAGGCATGGCTTGATAGGCACTTTGCAGTGGCAACCCTGGGGAATTTTAAAAGGCCCCCAGCTGCCATGTAAACCCCTCGCAATATCATCACCAAACTCCAATCGGGGCATTTAAATGCCGCTGTTAGAATTGATGGCAACATTTAAAGGGTTAACAACCGTATTCAGCGCTCATGCTGATTGCAGCTGATCCCCCTCCATACAAACCCTAAACACACAGGATGTAATTGTATGTCATGTGTCATTAAGGGGTTAAAAGTCCAATTTATTATTTTTTAAAAAGGACATTATTCTGCACAATGAACGCCTTCAGGAGAAAAAAAAATGAAATTGCAGAATTGCTTTTTTTTTTTGGTCATCCTGTCTCCAAGAAAAAAAAGTGAATAATGAAAAGTGAATAAAAACTTCTGCATACCGCAAAATTTTTTCATTTAAAACTACAGCTCATATCGCAAAAAAACAGGTTCCCACAGCGACTCTTCAACAGATAAATAAAGAAGTTATGGGGGGGGGGGCAATGGCAATCTAAAGCAATTTTTTTACGTAGTACAACATGAAATAAAAACTATGTAAATAAAATAATGTGTCCTTTTTCCACAATGTGAAAACTGTAAAAACACAACCTCTAAAAATGGCAAAGTTGTTTTTTTTTCCCACCCCATTTAGATATGTTTAAAAGTATTCCCATACATTACATGGTACACAAAATGGTACTGTAGAACAAAATACAGCTTGTTCCGCAAAAAAACAAGCCTTCATGTAGCTACGTCGTCAGAGAAATAAAAAAGTGATGATTTTTTTAAAAGTGGGGATGGGGAAATGAAGATGGAAAAAAAAAGGACTGTAGTGGGAAGGCATTAACTCTTCAATTTGGTCAGTAGGAAAACAATCTATGTAGCCAGCTAATAAACATATAAAAGGCTTTGATTACACATCTAAAAGGCTTAATTTTTCAGGAGTAAAGGCCCATTTACACGCAGAAATGATCGCTCAAGATTCATCAGCTTTGAGCGATCATTTTGCATTAGGTACTAATAGCCCATTAGTAGCTAACTAGCCTAATTTGCATGTATTTAAAGAACAGCGAGTGGTCGGTCTGTTCTCTAAATACGTCACTTTTATTCTGCCAGGGGCTGACTGCTGCATACAATGCTATCAACGCTGCCCACGCAGAACACAGCATGCCGTCCCTCTTATCAGGGATGACGGATTTCATGCTGAGGTGAAGTCAGTGATGAACGAAGAGTGCACAGTAAGTGCACGATGGGCACACATTTACACACAACGGATATCGCTCAAAAGCCGTCATTTGGATGAATGTTAAACGATAATTGTTGCGTGTAAATCAGCCTTAACATCCTCTTGTGCGGTCCAGTTAGGAGGGTTTACAAGTATCTGGTAGGACAGCTAGAGGAGGCATGTGCAGCAAATGCTTTTTATGTAGCTATGCTGATTGTTGTTTTGTTTGTTTTTTTCTTTTTTCTTTTTGTCAATTGCTGTTTTTTGGCTATTCTTTTATCCTTCTAATAACCTGTATATTGTCACCCTTTACACCATCTTCTCATTCCATCTACTGCATTCCTTACCTTCCTTTGTTCTCGCTCTGTCCTTTCATTCTCTACCAGAGCGGAATAAATATTATGAAATGTCTTCCTTTGTTGAGACTAAGGCACTGGAGCAGCTCACTAAATCTCCCATGGAGTTTGTTGAGTATCCTTACAGTGTTTTCTTAAAGGCAAATTGCACCTTAAAAACAAATATAAGAAGGTGGTTGGTGTGTGAACGTATAGCCCATACTATAATGTATGTAGGTTACTTTTTCTTGCTCCAGTGCATCTAAAATGAAAACCTGAAACAAGTTTACAAATACTCTTCATTAAAGGTCCAGTACCATTTTGTACCTGCAGCTACTTGGCAGACCTTTGCGTTTCCATGGTGACAGACTATAAACAAACCTTGTGTAGTCTGTCTGCTCCTGCAGTCATACTCCTTCTGTTTGTCCCCAACTTGCTAAGATATTTTCGGTAGATTAGCAAGAAGTAGAGGACAGATGAAGTTGAGGGGGTGTAACAGCAGGCTCGCTACACGGAGAGCGTTTCTTTTTCCCTGGAGATGCAGAGGTGCCATCGACATGAAACAGGAGATGCTTAATGAAGCATGTTAGCAAAATTGGTTCATTTTTCAATGTAGAAGCACTGCTTGTGGGAGATTCTTGTCTGAGGACGTATTTGACAAGTCGTACTCCTAGACCTACAGTAGATTTACTAGATGCTGGTGAAACGGCGAATTACATCGTATTGTTTGAGCCACCTGGAAAACGAGCAGTTAATAGTGTGGCTCCTATAATAGACATGCATTGATTTCACGGTTTTGAAAGCAATGCAGAAAATATCTTATGCTTAACTTATGTGAGCTGATGGGACCAACAGCGTAATATTAACTCGATAAAGTCCAAGCACCATAAATGTATGGAGCTTGGTCCTGGGCTTTAATCCCAGCCAATAGTAAAAATATGGTGTGGGATTAAAGCTTCTGCTCCTGCAATGTTAGTCACAGCTGAAGACCCAGAGGAGAAGGCAAAAGGAGTTTTTAATCACTTCTGCCTTTTCTCCTGCAGACTACATAACGCTTAATGAGTGCTTTGTAGTGAATAGAGAAAGCAGAAGTGCCACTTCCGCTATTCGACCCGAGAATCACTTAACCACCGGGTGCCCCCTGCCATGGCAGAGCTGCAGGATCCTAGCAGACCCAGATCAGCTCTGTTAGTGAGTACTGTAACTTGGGCTCCTATGGATGCCCCAGTTAGAGTGGAAAAGTGTGAAATTTAAAAACAAAAAATTGACAAATATCTTGCATGTTGTCATGGGGGACATAGATGTTAAAAGAAAAAAATAGTTACAAATAAATTTTAAAAAATTATATAATAAAAAAAATGACACATCGTCATTTTATTTTTAAAAATAAACAACTGTAAATTTAAAAAATCTTTTTTTTTCACGTCTACCCACCACGTGGGTAAAATCCCTAAAAGTTTCTGGTTCTTAAGGGATTGAAATATCTATCTCCACTCTTGTAAAGCATGCTCAGCCCTTGTTGATCAGTGTATATTTCCGCTGCTCCTCTCCGTTAGTTCTTCTCTCCTTTCCTAGTTTATCTCCTGGTATTTCTGTAGAGGTTTCCTCATAACATACCATTCCCCTGGTCCATGTCTGTCTGAAGCTCTTCTACTATTTACCTTTTCTTTCTCTTTCTACCTATTTTCCCTTCACTCCTCTTGCTCTCAGATATAACAAGAAGCAGCTGAGTCGAATTTACCCTAAAGGAACAAGGGTAGATTCCTCGAATTACATGCCCCAGGTTTTCTGGAATGCAGGATGTCAGATGGTGGCGTTAAACTTTCAGACATTGGGTAAGTTCTGATTTCTTCTGTTACATGTATTTGATTCAAAGCTATGTTCCGGCAATTCCAAGTGAAAGTTACATTTTTCATAAGGCGATAACATATAATTTTACTTAGTCCATTGGTATACAATGGTTACATCCTGTATGTTCCGCTGTCTTACTGGTCAGACATACTCAGTGCCATCAAATTCTGTAATAACTACGCAGTTTGTACAGTAACTGGCAATGGTGGTATTGTGGGAGATGCAGTTTTTGCTCTCCCGACAGCTATTTTAAATAACAAATCTGAAATTGACTGGAAAGCGGCGGTGGCGCGGGTCAGCAGAAAAAAGGTACTGGAGTTCAATTTGATTATTTAGATGGACGTTTTGTCTCCGAAATACCCCTTTAATAGAATATCTAGTTTTTTTCAGTGGAGGTGGATTTCTTGAGCTTTAGACTCAGTAAGCATATCTGAATATATAGGATTATTGGCGCTTGTATGTAATGTGGACTGAACTAACTTGCTGCAGTGACTTTCTTCCTTGCAACACCAAAACAATGGTGTCGATATCCAAATTGCGCTCACAGATAACTTTTGTTCTACTGGATAATACGGTACCATTTTTTTTTTAACTTCAACGGTCTGATACTGTCAGCAGTAATTGTCACCATATGTAGGATCTCACCCTTCCTGCTCTGGAAGGAATAACAGAGGAGCAGCACAACACAGAACCGCTGCTCCAGAGAAGTAAAAATACTGAGTAGACAATACACAAGTCGTCTTTAACCCTTTCCAATCCACTGTCTGATGTCTTCCTACATTCTGATTGAAGCTTGTACAGCTCCAAAGTCAGAACACGTCTGATAGGGTATTCTTACCGCCTATTACCAGCCACTCCGCTGTCGGAGCCTCTCTGGCGCACACACACTGGCTTTAGCCAGCAGATGGCACTGTTGTATAACAGCAAAAAGAGAGAGCCTTTTAGGAAACCCTGAATCCAAAATTGGTATGGAAAGGGTTACAGTAATTGTCCCACCAGAGACAGACGCTTTTAGTTAGGAGCCACCACAGCGATTAGCTGATCAGCTATCTGCAGCCCCTGAAAACTGCTGAATTTGCCGGGGTTAGCCTTGTCCTGCCCACCGTAGGGAGAAATGTAATTGCAATGAATGGCCATCCAATTAATACATGTATTGCTTAAGTCCACCAGAATGGATTCTGAACGGGACCCCCCTCTCTGACATCCTTATTGGGTATATGGGCTTGGGTTGTCTTCAGTAAACAGCCCCTCTAATAAAGGGTCCACATAAAGTTGCTGCAGCTCAATCCTTTTGTTTCATTCACCTCCCCTCCAGGCCACCTTTTTGACTTGTCGTTTTTCCAGGGTCTCCAGAAGGACTATAGAGAACATATCTGCAGTAAACTGTTATCTTCTTGCCAGCTTGTCCTCCTTGCCATGCAATCAACATTCTAAAGCAAGCGCCAGATATCTGGTTTTTGCTATGAAGTTGGATGAATCTGGAGAACTGATATTACTTGGAGCTTCCAAAACCACAAACCTCGCCCATTTATGGAATTTATCCTCCTAAAATTGACAGTATTCACTAAAACACATAGAAGAGAACCATACATGGCAACACCTCATACTATCACCCGGGCGGAGAAAAACGTAAGCGCCAAGATCAGGCTTAGGGTGCTCAAAATACCGATGTGTTCTGTATATAGAAACGTAGCAGCCCACATGAGATATGACTGACGGCTTCAATAACCGTGCATGTAGACAGAAATGTCATTAATGAGCCCCTTCACACTTCAACCTGTCGAAAGATATCTGCTTCAGTCTGTTTAGGGTGGGTTTACACGTGGCATCATTTTTTCACAATGGATGCATTACCTGCAGATCCACACGTCTTACTTGCAGATTTTTGATCTTATATGACTGTTGGGATCACACTTTGAAAATCCACAGCAATTTCTTGAAGAAGCCACATCACAATCCTCATGTAAGACATGCGGATTTTGTGGCGGATTAGTCCATGGAGCAAAATTTTGCTGCGTTTTAATCCAGCCCAATACTCCTGGTGTGAACACACTTGTCTGAGGCTGTATTCACATGGCTGAGAGCACGTTGTGCCCAACATACTCAGGCACAACTCGCAATACACAGACACCTGATCTGTGTGATGTATGAGGCCTCGCACATTGCATGTCCAATTCTTGTCCGAAAATAGGACATGCAGCGATTTTTCAAACTCCAAGTCCAAAGTCAAAAATCGCTCATGTGAATGAACCCATACAAATGAATGGGTTTAGTTAAAATGCCAGTTCTGTCCGTCTTGGACAGAACTCGCGCAAGAATATCGGCTGTATGAATGCGGTTTTAGAGCAAATCTGAGTACCACATGTTCCCTGAAGATTTCCTAATGGACAACCCAACTTTCAAGGGGTGTATTCACGTGGTGCAGGACCCAGTTAAAATCTGCTGTAAACTATAAAACGGAGAAGGTGAAAAACGTGGCAAATTTTGGAGCAAGGTGTTAGTAAAATAAAACTGCAAGTTTGAAACTCTTTAGCATGTTTATCTTCCACCGTGAGCGCATTGGGGTTTCTAAAAAATATCTCCAACTATGCCACGTGGGACTGTGACCGAAAAGTAGAAACCTAATCATACCTTCCACCTGTGGACGCCATAGTGCATTTACTGCTGACTCCAATATAAAAGGGTGTGTTTCATAGCTTTTACTACAGCTACTAACACTAAGGGTGAATGCACACAGGCGGATTTGAATTGCAGAATCTGGAGCGGGCATCCACCTCTGGATTCCGCAGCAAATACCACCCATAGCATACAATGCAAAAGGGATTCTTCACGCACAAGAGCGGAAACCAATTGTGGTTTCCGCTCGCAGAGGAAAAATCGCAGCATGCTCCATTTTCCTGCAGGTTACGCACAGACGGCTTCCATTGAAATCAGTAGAAGCTGTCCGACCCATGGCCTGTCCGCAATTGACTGACTGTGGATTCCGCAGGAAAAGCAGGAGTTAAAAAGAAAAAAGAAAAATCTGTACTGCGCATGTCTAATCGCGAGCTGTGCGGACCATCCGCAGTACAGAAAGAAGAAAATGAAAGCAGGTACGCGTGGACGCCGCTGCTGCCAGGGCCGGATTCCAGGTGCGGAATCCGACCCGCCTGTTTGCATGTGGCCTTGCTTTGATTTCTCAATAACTTTTTTTTTATAAGGGTGTTTAAGATCAACCCTTATTTCTGCTCATAATTTATGTAGAATTGCCCATTATTTCTGATGGGAACATGAAAAAATCATATCTAACTCGCATGAAACCAAAGGGTTCTTTTTGGTTTTTTGGTTTTTTTTATACATGCATGTAAAAACCGCATGTACATTGATGCAAATCGAGTGTTTTAATGCTGAATCATATAGTAAAGCTTAAAAATCACAGGAAAACTAGTGTAATATAGGTCAGATTTTCACTGACCTACACTGCATTCGTCCCGTGTAAGTACAGGTTGTCCTTATTGCGCGTTCAGAAGTGCATGGAGGTCGGCAGTGGCCACTTTCACTGTGACATCTCTGAGCTCCCCACGGACCAAGGTAAATGTCAATATTCACTCCTGTGAGATATCATTGTCCCGAGCACAAATATTGGGAAACTACTGGGTTGGGCTTCCAGTGAAACACTCCGTACTGCACATACAGTATGACGCCATTACATATTCCCAGTTGCACCCACTTTATGATATGCCCGATTTACTGCCAGACTACTCTCTCTGATGCTCAATCTTGTACAGGGGGGAATGTATGAAGACCAACACTTCTTAACATGATCCCTTCAGGCGAGATGCCTCTTCATACAAAAGGCAGATCTCAGGCCGACTGTGAGCCTAAAAAGAAGTCATTGCCAGCTACATTGGAAGATGTTGCAGAATTTCCTATGCTGATTTTATGTGGAATCCATATCAAGAACGAACATGTCAATTTTTTTTTCTAAACGCAGATTTCAAATTCGCACCTTGTAAACGTCATCTGGATTCCCATTGAACTTGATGAGTTTTTAAAAAGCATGGATTTCACTGCAGAGTCTGCATCAAAAATACTCCGTGTAAGCAAGCACCTACGAAGGGGTTTTCCAGCCTTTAAAGATTGATGGCTAGCCGTAGGATTGGCCATCAATGTCTCATAGTCTGGATCCCCACCAATCAGCTGATTGAAGTTGCTGCCATGGCTCTTAATATTTACCTGTGAGCACAATCATGTTCAGCCTCAGAACATCGTATTAGTTTTATCAGTTACTCTGAATACTACAGGTTTGTTCCATTCACTTCAATAGGAGAAGCCCATAGAACTCACAGTGAGCGCCATTAATAATACGCTGTTCTGAGTAGGAGTAAACTGCGAAGAGGCTGTAGTGGTCACACAAGTGCCGCAGCCTCTTTAATCAGCTGATCAGTGGGGATCCTGAGCAGCAGACGCCCAGCAATCAAATATCCTGAGAATAGGCCATGAGTTTTAACCCTTTCCAATCCACTGTCTGATGTCTTTCTGCATTCTGATTGAAGCTTGTACATTTCCAATGTCAGAAAATTTCTGACAGGGTATTCTTACCTTCTATTGCCAGCCACTCGGCTGTTGGAGCCTCTCTAGCGCACACACTGGCTTTAGCCAGCAGATGGCACCGTTGTATAACAGCAAAAAAAAAAAGGCCTTTTACGAAACCCTTAATCCAAAATTGGATTGGAAAGGGTTAAAGGCTGCATAATCCCTTTTAAGGCATAGATGGAAGCGAGTATGACTGTAGGATGAGACAATACAGTTTTTTTTTGTCATGTGTACCCTTGGAGACACATACTGTGGGTCTGCATAGGTGTTATATACACAAAACGATAGTCTTGATTAAAAATGCCTCTTTGCGACATTTATTTTTTGTATTCGAGTATATACCATTCAACGCTATCTATATGTTGATTATTTTTTTTAATCCCTTCATAATAGCTAATGTGAAAGATTAAAAGATTGTGAGCTCTTGAAACTGTTGTGAAAGGGTTATTTTATTTTTTCTGGTGCATAGACATGCGCTCTGAACAGTTCCTAAACTTTAGCAACACTTGAAGAAAATAAAGCGCCGTAATTTGCCCTTTGTCTGAGTTTGTACTAAAAGAAAGCTCTTCCCGTTCTGTTACCGTTAGCATTAACACGGAGTCCCATTCATTAAATACAGTTCTCATGCCACATAGTTTTCTGCCATATTTACAGGGTACAAACGGATGCCAGTTCTAATGTTAGATTAGAAGAAGAACGCTGTATGAAATATTGCTGCGTGCTTCTGGCTCCAGCGGCTTGGTTACATTTCTGTGCTGATCCTCTGCCCCCAGTTCTTTTATAGTCTGCTGGGGTTTGGATGGTCCTGAAGCTCTTCGGGATCATATTACATATCCCTACTCTGCAAGCATAGACATAGCTAGATATACGGTAGCAGGTGCCAAATACCTCTGTTGTCCCCTATTTCAGGTAGAACGATGGGATCAGAAAGATTGACACCCAAAAAGGACAGTCACTATGGGGGTGGGGTAGTCACTATGGTACTGTGCGAATCCCACAAAAATCAGTGAACTCTAAAGGTCTGATGTTCGTGGAATCGTAAACTGCAAAATAGACGTAATTCTATCTGGATCAGGCAACATTGGAAAAATTATCTTGTACAGGTCTAGTCTCTGCAGCCACATTGACTTCTGCAGGAAGGACAGTAAAGCCATTACATTGGTGGTCTTGCCTCTGACGTTCATGTCAAAATGTGTAGATGGCGACACTATCATTATCCTGTTGCTGTATTTTCCCATTCTGCTTATCTGTCCACAACTGAGGAGGTTTCTCTGTGCTGGATGAGACCCTGTTCTGCCCCAGGACATTCCTGCTGCCCCCTCTTGTACAGTGCATGGCTCCTGGTATCACTAAACATTAATATTCAGTCTCTGGCCTTTGCAGACCTTCCTATGCAGCTGAACATGGGGATATTTGAATATAACAGACGCTGTGGTTACCTCCTCAAGCCTGAATTTATGCGCAGAACAGACAAGCCGTTTGATCCCTTCACAGAAAATATAGTTGATGGGATTGTAGCTAATACAGTGAAAATTAAGGTAAGAGGAGTGATGGGTGCTCCTCCTGGGCTGCTTGTACTATTACATCCCTGACTGCATTTTTTTCTCTTCTATATTTTTTCTTGCCAGATTATTTCTGGGCAGTTCCTGTCTGATAAACGTGTTGGAATATACGTAGAGGTTGATATGTTTGGTTTGCCTGTTGACACGAAAAGGAAGTTTAGGACTAAAACTTCCCAAGGAAACTCTTTCAACCCTGTGTGGGATGAGGAACCCTTTATATTCCATAAGGTATGACTAGTAATTATTAGGAGTTTTTATAGTACCAGTGTTCCTTGTTGCACAATGCGCCATACAGTTCTGCTACATGCACGTCACACACACACACAGCTCTGCTACATGCAAGTCACACACATAGCTCTGCTACATGCATGTCATGCACATACAGCTTTGCTACATACATTCTTCATACAACAGGGATGATAAGCAGCACAGCAGAGTCCTGCACACACTGATCACCCACTGGTCATGTGACCCCCAGACTTCTCCCACACAAGTGACTGATCACATGACTGTGACATCATAACAGGTCCTGTAAGCACACGGCTGCTGTAGGTGTTCATTTGTATTCCATCCCCTACCCTTGGCCTCTGTGGCTATGGAATACTGACGCACACCTAGCTGGATAGCAGCTGCGTGCTTACAGGACCTTTGATGATATCACCATCATGTGATCGGGGTGTGGAGCTTGTAACTCACTCACTTGGGATAAATGACCTTTGATTACGTCACCATCATGTGATCAGGGGCGGAGTATATAACTTACTCAGTCTTGCTCCGCCCCTGATCATCTGAAGTGAGTAAGTTATATGCTCTGCCCCATATCACATAACGGTGACGTCATCATGGGTCCTTCATCCGGAGGTCATCCCGTGTGAGTGGGTTATGCATACCCTACAAACTTCCGCGGCCTCAGTTGCTATGGAATAGGACCCGTGATGACATCACAGTCATGTGATCAGGGGAAGAGCATGTAACTCACTGACTTGGGATGAAGGACCTTTGATGACATCACCGTCATGTGATCAGGGGCGGAGCATGTAACTCACGCATGGACAGTCAAGTGGTTGTTAGTAGTTTGATTATATCTCCACTTCAGTTAGAATCCCCTTTGTCGCCTCTTCTATTGGTCTATTTACTCTGTTCAATTTCAACCACATGATGAACGCTGATCTTCAGTGATATTCACTGTCATTTACAGGGACTTTACATGGGCCAATGCAAACTGTATGTGGGGCAAACTATCATTCATACGATCATTCGGCCCCCATTCACTTTCATTATTGTCGGTAGCACATCCCCCGGAGATGTGCTGCCAACAACAATGGGGGGAATTTTACTAAGCCCGGCACTTCCAATGCTAGGCTTAGTACAGTTTTCCCCGAAGCACCGTCCGTTTAATACATGAGGAGGCACAGATGTGAATACAGCCTAAGATTGTACTACTTTACCATACCTTGTGTTTCTGATGTTCTCAACCTGTTATTCCTCTAGGTGGTGCTACCAACCCTTGCCTCTCTTCGTATTGCGGTCTTTGAGGAAGGTGGAAAGTTTGTTGGTCACAGAATCCTACCAGTGTCGGCTATACGGCCAGGTGAGGCAGCAAAGTGAATTTTTATGTTTTTTTTCTTTTGCTGCTCAGCCACATTGGTCTATAGCACTGACTGATGCACTGGATCATCTGGGGGGGGGGGGGTCTATAGATGAAACCACGTTCTGCTTCTTTAACCACATCACGACGTCCTAATGTAAATTTATGTCGGGCAGTCGTGAAAAATGTATGGAGCGGGCTCAGGAGCCGAGTCCGCTGTATACATGGCGGCCATCAGCTGTTTTTGTCAGCTTACAGCCACCGGTAACTTCTGCAATCAGAGTTTGCTCTGATTACAGCAGTTAACTTTTTAGATGCCGCCATCAAAGCTGACTGCATGTCTTAACAGGCAGTGAGAGGGGGAAACCATTTTCACGCCACATTGGCAACACCCCTGCAACACGATCGAGGGTGCCGATGGGCTAGCATCCAACGTTCTCAGCACTGCCATGCTTAGATGCCCTTAGGACAGGTTGATAGATCACATCAAAATCACTATGTACTGCTATAACATCAAATGATCGCAAGTTCAAGCCCCCCTGTCGGGGCTAAATGAAGGTGTAAAGAAAAAAAAGATTTATTAAACTTTGTTTTGTTTTTTGTTCTTCATACAATAAAAATAATTAAATAATTAAGTTTTTTAAAAAATTTTTTTTTTAAGTTTTCCCCATAAAAAATCTAAACCATTAAAAAAACAAAAAAAAGTGTTATCACCATGTTTGTAAAATTCCAAATAATTAAAATATCACAATATTTATCCCAAATGATGAAGGCCGTAACTAAATGCCAGAATTGCAATATTTTTTTGGTATCCTTGTCCCCCAAAAATTTGAATAAAAATTGATCAAAAAGACATGTTTTCCAAAATGGTAATAAATCAACTACAGCTCACCTTGCAAAAAACAAGCCTTCACACAGCCCAATCGCTGAGAAAAATTAAAAGTTACAGGTCTCGGCATATTGCAATGGAAAGTAACTTTTGTTTTAAGAAAAGTTTTTACTTTTTAAAAATAGAAAACCCTAAAAAAAAAACTATATAACTTTGGTATCACTATAATCGTAGTGACCAAAAGAAAAAAAAAAACTATGCCCCTTTTACTGCATTGTGAACACAGTAAAAACAACCTCATCTCCACTCACACACACACACAAAAATGTCACAATTGCATTATTTTTTAATTCTTCTCCACTTCAATTTTTTTTAAGGTTTTTCCATACATTATATGGTACATCAAATAGTACTATTAAAAAAATATAACTTTTCTCACAAAAAAAGCAATCCCTGTTATGTCAATGGAAAAATGTAAAAGTTATGGCTGTTGGAAGGCAGGGACGGAAAAACAAAAAGAAAAAAAAAAATCTGTGGTCCTGAAGGGGTTAATGCAGAAGCTCCTTCTAACCTCATTCAATTGAATAGAACTATAATAACCTGTGAAATGCAAGCTGCTGCCCTTTTTCGGCAGAGTTACAGCCTCAGTGCTGCGGATAGCTCGGTCAGGTCAGAATGATCACAATGAAGCACTTTTTGGAGTCAGGATGTGATCTTGTATAGAGAGGTATAAACAGAAGGAAATGGTGACACAGATCTGTCAGCAGTAGCTCTTCTAGTGGAAAGCAGCGGATGTATTAACCCCATATAATATATACAGCCTCTTCCTGTCTGCTCCGATAACAGTTGTGGTTATCAGACAATGAAAAGCGCTACATTATCACAAATACGGGGTCTTAACGTATCAGTAGGGCGAGACCTCCTAAAGAAGCGTCACTACTTTCTGGCTTTTACAACCAAGGACATCGGTGTTGGGAAGGACACCGTGGAGATTGATTGTAGTGATACAGAAGTTGCTAAAAATCTGCCATAATAAAAAAAAGTGCTGTTTTCATAGAGAAGAGAAGTGACCATGTTACGGTCACAGACCGCACGTATACAAGGTGCTCACTGCTGGAAGACTATAGTTGCACTATAGCTGGCCACACACAAGTGATTCTGGTCATCCATAATGACTAATTTTGACCACTTATTGCTGTCTCCCTTTTTACGTGACGCAAAAGACTGCCCACTTTCTGAAGGCCTTGGGGAGTTCTGTGGGTCGTGGCCTAAGGATACCAGACAGCAAAGATAAATGCACAATAAATGTCTGAGAATTGAATTAAACAGGTTCCCTCCTAAATTCTCACTTTGGGCTCTTTCCCATGAGCGTATATCGGCCGCCATTTTCACGACCGACCGACATACGCCTACGTTGAGAGAGCTAAAACTGGTGAACGGGCGCACAAATCAAACGTTTGTGCGCCCGTTCAGACGGCATGGGTCCCGGCGCATTAACGCCGAGACTACCATGCCATCGCCCCTTTTCCCTCCCTCCCCATCGCAGGCTCACCTCTCCTCTCCTCCCCGCTTGTTCTTTGCAATGGGAGGGGGTGGGACAGGGGCAAAGCTAAGCAGTGTCCCGTCCCGCCTCCTCCCATTGATGGCTATGGACAAGGGGCGAGGGTGGGATCTTAGCTCCACCCACATCCCACCCCTTGTCCACAGCCAGCAATGGGGGGAGGCAGGGCGGGATGGCACTTAACTCCACACCCATCCCGCCCCCTCCCATTACAGAGAGCCAGCAGGGAAGAGAGGACAGGTGAGCCTGCAAGGGGGTGAGAAGAGCAGAGGGAGGGAGTTTAGCAGCCACGCTGCTAAACTCCCTCCCACCTGCAGCCGCTGCCATGGGCTCCCGTAGGAGCCCATGCAGAAGATGGACAAAAAGCAAACGATTTTGGTTTACATTAAACGATTGTCATTCATTTTCGCTGGTTTGAACAATAATAATTCAGTGTAAAATGACCTTAAAAAAGGTTTTCCAGGGAAATTCTATTGATGACCAGAAGCACCTATTGAATGTCCCGCTGTTAACTCCTTAGTCCTCGTTGGGATGAGTGGAGTCTCCTCATCAGTGAACACTGTGACAGCACTGTCACAATGTTCATTGATGATGGAACTTCCCACGGGGATGAAAGAATCCCTTGCCACAGCTGTGGCAGAGGACCACAGTGCCATCCCATTGCTTTCAATGGGGCCAGCACTGCTGCCCCATTGAAAGCAATGGGATGAAGGCAACCCCTGCAGCGATGATTTTCAGGGGAAGAGGAGGGGATAGGAGGGGAGGGGCTTGAAATATAAGCCCTACTCCGAAAATCATCTGTAGCTGCAGAAAAGAAAAATTGTTAACTCGCCTAGAAGCACTGTCCGCCTCTTCTCCCCGGTCCCTGGCAGTCATCTTCTGTCTTTCTGGTGGTCGGGGATTGAAAAATCCCTGCCTCCTGAAATCACTGCCTCTGATTGGCTGAGCGCTGTGGCCAATCAGACGCAGCGCTCAGCCATTCATTTAAGGCCTAATTGATGTTCAGAAGCCACAGAAAACCTGAATGTTACAGTTTGATGATGATGATGTGGAATTTACAGTGGCTTTCAGCTTTTCGTTTTGCAGTCCATTACATTTTTTTGTTTCTATACTTTTTGAATACAGAGCCAGAAGATATGTACATGTATGTTTAAAATTAAAACTCCGTACATGGGGTGTTCTTACGTTATTACACGACGGTGGATGTATAAATCCATTTTAAAGGAATTTACGTAATTGCGGTTGATATGAGTTATAGTCAAAGCCATGCGGTCTCATATGAAGCCATTCTCCTGCATTGCTGCATACACCCTAAAGGCGGATGGTACGAGGCTTTGCTGGTGTTTTGGAAGAGATAGGGGACTGTGTGATCTATCCATCTTTTCTTAACAGGTTATCACTATATCTGTCTCAGGAATGAGATTAATCAGCCTCTGTGTCTCCCGGGTCTTCTTGTATATACTGAAGCCAATGATTATATCCCTGATGACCACCAAGGTCAGTGATTACCGCTTCTATCTGCCATTTTTGTAATATGTCTCATCATCCTTATCTTACCATTCATCGTCCTTTCACCCTTATCACACACAATTCTAATTTGGTCTCATTTTAACTAACTCTGTGCTGATGTGTTTTTTTAAAGAGTAACTGCAATTTTAACTAACTTTTGACATGTCCTATAGACATATCAAACGTCCTATAGACATATCAAACGTATCGATCAGTGCGGTCTCACTGCTGAGACCCCCGTTAATCGCTAGAACGAGGGGGGGTATTGTTCCCCTATGACCATCTTCATTACTTGCTGGCTCCTAATGGCCTCATAGAGGTCTATAGAAGATGTCTGTAGACCTCTATGCAGCTGTCTTTGCCAACAGGAGCCGGCAAGTAAAAAAAAGTGGCCAAAGGGACATAGTCCTCAAGTGAGCGTTGCAGCCCCTTCATGCTAGCAATCAGTGGGGGTCTCAGCAGTGGGCCCCCATGTTAATATAAACTTGGGACATGTCAAAAGTTAGTTAAAAAGTGCCGTTATTTTTTAATGAGTTATTATTTTGGATGCCATGTAATACTGACCACTAACCTCACCCTCTCTAGAGTACATCAGGGCTCTGATTAACCCCATCCAACACGTCAGCCTGGATGAGAGGGCAAAGAGGCTCGCGGCTCTGATTGGAGAAAGTGAGGTATGACGGGTACACATGGGCACACATGATGGGTATCATCATAAGGAAATAGTGACTGATAAAGACTGTGTTGCATCTTGTAGATAATGTCATCCATGAATCCATTTCTTTGCATCCTCGCTGTCTGCAAACTACATAATGTTTTCAAATCATGAACGAAGGGCTTGTTCACATCAGCATTACTGGATTCCGTTTTCCTACTCCGTTCAGGGCGCAGAAAAACGGCACCCCCATCCCTGTGCCTTTAAACAGATCTGAATGGTGCCAAACTGACTATAGTGGGGATCCTTTTGATTTCCGGACAGCAGACTGGCATTTTACTGGAATTTACAGTACAAAATAGTGCCGCTTTGGTGGAAATCAGTGACAGAGGTTCAGACGCTGATGTGAACCGACCCTTAGCAGTTCAGCATCGACTATACATATATACTTTTCATTATACGATGAGGCGTCTAGCATAATATAGTCTGAGAACACTCCAGAACACAGAAAAGCGTAACCTATGCCGCCATTGATTACATGTTACTCTTTTCCTATTCATTGTAGCTGAACAACACTGAAAAACCACAAGATAGGAAAAAGCCAGATACAACGTATGATTCGCCCAACCGGAATCTGTATGACAAGAAGCCTTCCGTCACCCCGATACCACCACCTGGTATGTGATCAGACCCGATGCCACAGGCATCACCACATCACCACCTTGTCTGTTTTATGTGCTATAGACAAGCAGTTTAGCCCAGAGTTATTACACTGATGACACGGACATTATTGGTTTTCAGCTGGAAGTGCTAGCAGTCTAATATCCTTGGGGGCAGCCGGACTCCATCAAGGAGAATGAATTGGCCATTTAGATCTTTATTGGACACTTGAGTGAGATAAGTAGTGCCAGATGTAGGTGTCCACTTCTCAGTAGGAATTAACATGGACATTCTGCTGAGCTAAACACATATCATTGGGGGGACAGGGGCCACAACTGCTGAAAAACAAGGCTGGAAGTTATCTCCTGTCTATTGGAGCTTCAGCTAACAAAATGACTATGGGAGGAGGAACACTTTAATTCTTTGTAACAGTCTGGGAATAACGTGGTAAGCCTTGTTCCTCCTATAGTACGCAGATATGGCCATACATTCTTGTATATGAATGCCTTCTTCATCAGTAAGGAGAGATAATTGGGAAAAGAAATCCATCACTGCCCTCGTGGAAATGGTCAAGAATGAAAAACATTGTAATTTGCAAGTTACTACTTGAAATATTAAATCCATAAATTGTAAAAATAGGCGAGTGGGTTTGGCATGAAGACCGGAAAATGCCCACTACCATTTCATGAATTGTGTGGGCATTTACAGACAATTGGTACCCCTGTATACCAGCTGATAGTTGATGGTTTGAGATGACGCAGGTTAAGGGAGCTGCAGGTAAATGTTTCTAAAATGTAGTTTTAGTTAAACAAGTCCAAAAAAGTTTATATAGGTCAGAACTCTCTTTTTCTGAAACGGGCATCTAAGTCTGCTGCATTCCTTTACACAGCAGTGAGCTCCCCCTAGTGGCAGCTGAAAGGATTTTTATCATTTGATTAAGCTTTTTTTAAAAAGGGTTTTCCAAGCAGAACAGTAATGATAACCTATCCTTAGGTTAGTTCATCAATAATTGATCGGCTGGGGTTTGCTGCTAACCACCCTGGCCAATCAGGTAATAGAGCGCCCGTTGTCAGTGCCACAGAATATGAATTGGAGCGGAAGCCACTGCTCCGAACCCTGTGTAGTGGCTGGCCCATGTAACTGCAGGCACAGCTGTTATTGATTTTCGACTGTGTCAGCAATGACGGCCCATCGTAAGCACTAGACCCTGCCAATCAACTGTCATCAAGGGTTGATGACCTAGCCTGAGAATAGATCATCATAAGTCCCAGAAAACCCTCTTTTTAAGGGAATCTGTCATGCTGCTTTATCATGAGGTAGCGACAGACATGCTGGCTTTAGCATCATCTATTATCTGTGCATATTTAGTTTAAAAATTCAGTTTTTGTTGCAGCATGATATGAATGTTGTGAGGCAGGAGTCCTGTGTACCCATTATGCAGGCTGTCCCTGCCGCTGATTGACAGCTTTCTCCCTTATGCCCAGTAATAGTAGATTGTAAAGTGACACACATTTGTGGTTTTAGCCTGTTAATCTAACCTTCTATATCAGTAATGCTGTGAAAACTATGTTGCCTTTTTGTATACTTCTGCTATTTAATTTGTGTGTGCGACTGTGTATGTGTGATACACAATATATGTGTGTGTGTCTGTCTGTCTGTCTGTGTGTGTATGTGTAGTACACAATATATATATATGTGTGCGTGTGTATATAATTAAAATCTTACATTTTTATTTTCTCTCAGCTCAGCAGCGAGATGACCTTATAGCAAGTATACTAACAGGTAGTGGAAACAATCATTTCATTTCTTCTATCATATAGGATGGACCCATTACGGCTTTGTGTAAGACTTTTTTTATTTTTTTCCATCCTTTTTAATAAACCTCAGATGTACAAGCGCCTTCCTTGGAGGAGCTGAAGTTACAGAAAAGCTTTGTAAAGCTGCTGTGTCGGCAGTACCAAGAGCTGCACCACATGCACCGTAAACACCTGCGCAAGGTGTCCTCCCTCTGCAAGGAGCAGAGCAGCCGCTTCATACAGCTCCAAAGCATCCGCAAGAAGTTTCCAAAGAGCCCCAAAGCGGGACAAGAGTAAGTATTTGCCAAATTGTTTTTATAGATGAAATGGCAATGAGTATTTCTTCGGGGTGATAACATATTTTAGATTTTCTTCTCACTCTCTTTTGGATGCGGTCAGGGATGCTTTGTGTTGATGCTGTTGGTTCATGTCATGCGGAGTCCATTGATTGTTGCTACCTTTACTGTGTGACTATAGCTCATTGCCGGAACAGGAGGAGCAGCAAAAGAAGCTAACGGATGTGCAGGGAGAGCAGCAGAAACGCCTTGTGGAGCTCAGAGAATTACAGCATGAACAAGAAAGGAAGATTAAACATATCCATCTGCAACAGGTGAACCCCCACCCCCCCCACCCCCCTTAAAAAATCCTGATATCATCTCTAGGAACACAGTCCGCAGTGTCTAACAAAGGTTATTCTTGGTTCCCTACTTACAGGCTGTGCAAAAGCTACAAGACGTTGCTCAAGCCTTTCAAACCTCCCAGCTCAAGAAACTTAAAGAAACTAGTGAGAAGTAAGTGTTATAATAGCCTGCAAATCACAAGAGAGATATGTAGATGTGGATTATTGAAAATGAAAGAACATGAAAGGAGTTTTATAGTTTGGAGAGTCCCTTCTCACATTGGGTGCCCTCTCACAGGAGGTCACATTGCGATCAGCGCCTATTGGCAGGAGAACTGCAGTGTAAATGCTCAATTGTCCTGCAGAGACCCTTTTATGAAAGAGGGTCCCATTGTCTTTTAATAGACATCTGCAGTTATTCAGTGCTGAGGGCTCACTTTAATGGCTCTATATAATGGGATGGAGTCCAGTTTGAGGGCCCTCTTATATGTGCAAGTTCCCCAAAGGTGCATAAAAGAGAAGGTTGTCTCAGGTAGATAGAATCTTTCATTGAAGTGTGCCTGAACTTTTAGAAAACTCCTAACATAGTGACAAAAAAAGTTTAGTAACGCTTTAAGGTGAAAAAAGTTGAAGCGGAGGATCTAATGAGCTAATGCTTTTATTTGAGGCAGCATAAGGTTCTGATTTGAGATCACATGTGACACTAGAAGAGGAAAATCAACAACCCATATCTGTCCATATATCCCCTTATAGAGAGAAGAAGGAGCTACAAAAGATCCTGGACAGAAAGAGACATAACAGCATCACTAAAGTCAAGTCGCAGGACCGGCACAAGAAAGAAGGGTCAGTAAGAGATGATGGCTTTCCATCCTCCTCACTCATTTGCTTACTATTCTTCTTTCCCTGTGTTTTCTCACATTTCCGTCCCTTATTATTTCACCTTCCATCTATCATATTTTTCTGCAGGGAACTGACAGAGATCAACAGACGTCACATCAATGAGTCCGTGAACTTTATCCGCAGTGTAAGTGACCTGGGGCTTGTCGTGATGGGCCAGGGGTGGCTCTCTATATAGTTCCTGGACAATTCAGCCCGCTCTTAGATGGCGATTATAGGAGAACTAACTTATAATGAGCCGAGGAAAAGTTTGTCATTCGCCAATAACTTTTAACCAGCACAATAATTACATGGCTAAAAATGTCTCCTCTAAGTATAATGTGATATTCCTTTTGCCAGAAATGGGGGCAGCAGCTGAGTTTCAGCCTGGCCGTTAGTGTTGGCACTAATACAGCATGTTCTGATTTTTGCAAGCAGTATTACTATTGGAGAACGCACGGGCGCACATCAATTAAAATAGCGTACATTACTTACTGCTTATCTGCATTTGTTAATTGGAGTGGGATCGACTGGGCAGCTTACTTGGACATATTAAGTAAAGATATCATTGCAAGGCTCTAGCGTGGCATGAAAATATGTGGTCGGGGATTCTGGTTGCCTAGCAACAGAGAACAAAAAAAAATGCTGCATACTGTGTATTAGGCCTCCTAATTGTGTATATGACTGGAGTGTATAGACAAATCGCAGACTGTAACGTGATTGGAAAGAGATAGAACTCAGAAACTGGAACAGAAGTTTAACCCTTTAAGTAGCAAAGTTATTTTGGCATTAGGACCCAGAGAAATGTATTCGTTTTTGTGTCGCTGCTTTCAGGGAACCATCATTTTTTTGTTTTACCGTTTAAGTATTCATATGAGCCTTTTTCTTTTTTTTTTGTTATATTTGTGGGATGAGTTTCCTTTTTTTAATAGCAGCATTTTAGGGTATCTATTGATTAACTTCTATTAATACTGTCTGGGGTAAAGAGAAAAAAGATCTCCACTGATACATCTTACATTTCCTGGCATTTACTATGCAGCATAATGGTGTCTTACTTGTATTCTGTTGGTCTGGACAATTATACCAAGCATGTATAGGTTTTAGGTTTGCTACTTTTGCACAATAGTGCAATTTTTTATCTCATCGCATTCAAGAGAGCAGTAACGTTTTCATTTTTCCGTTAATGTAGCTGCATTGAGACTTGTTTTTTGCGGGATGCGATGTAGATTTCCTTGATTTCATTTTTGGGTTTATGGGACTTGTTAATTAACAGTTATGGTTTTTATGGCTGGGGAATGGGTTAAAAACTAGAGATAAGCGAGCATACTCGTTAAGGGCAATTGCTTGATCGAGCATTGCCCTTAGCGAGTACCTGCCCGCTCGGGAGCAAAGATTCGGCTGCCAGCGGCGGGGAAGAGCAGGGAGGAACGGAGGGGAGATCTCTCTCTCCCTCTCTTTCCCCCGTTCCCCCCTGCTCACTGCCGCAACTCACCTGTCACCCGCGCCGGCAGCCAAACCTTTTCTTCCGAGCGGGCAGGTACTCGCTAAGGACAATGCTCGATCAAGTAATTGTCCTTAGCGAGTATGCTCGCTCATCTCTATTAAAAACTTAATTCTGCTGGGTTTTCATTTGTTAACCATGTGGTTTAAATAATGTTATTAATCGGGTTGTGACAATTGAGGCGATCTCCTTTGTGTGTTTTGTTTTTTTTCTTTAAACGCTTCCAAAATAAAACCAGTTTTTAGTGAAAATAGCTTTTTTTTTTTGTGAGTGCATTTTTTTAAATAAACTTTCTTAGCATATATTTCAGTATTTTAGTCCCGCAATGTGTTGTATGATTACTTTTATAGTGCTTTGGTATACTTAGAATACGAAAACCTTACTCCATTTAAGCCTAAATCTGTAAGCCAATTTATTAGGCTTTTGCCAAAGACACCCAGGCATAAGCTCTGACTAGGCTGAAGGCCTCTGTTGGGCCTCCAATTGTCATGGCAATTCATTAGCTCCCCGCAATTGCGTTTGCAAGAGGGTGACCGAGAACCGAGATAGTACTGCAGCTCTTTCTAACCACCAAAGTGCTGTGGCTGCTATTGACCGCAGCATCTAAGGATTGAAATGGCTGGAACTGAAGTTATCTCCGGCCCTTAGAGCAAGAATTCAGCTATTGGTCAACGCTCAGTTGCCACAGGATCACATGATGTAAATGTCCATCATGGAGGCTTAAGGCAAGGCACTTTATGATGTACATATACAGATGTGGTGATCGTTAACATGACTGGCGCATTGTGAGAACTTGATTTACGATTTAAATGAGAACACGTAATGCGTAAAATGTCAAGTTAGTATTTGCTACATCTGTATGGCATGGAGGATTACCCCAAATACTTTGTCTATATACAAACAAAGGGGCCGGTCAGCACTGCTGGAAACTTTTTTAGAGACTCCCTCCTCAGTACTAATGTCATATGCAGATGTATTCTTCTCTAGCTTGACCGGTAATGTGATATGTGCCATATTGGGGTGGTATGATATCAAATTTCGTTTTTTCGTGTAAGAACACATTTTCAAGTGTGATCTACAACGGATCAGAAACTGAGAGACTAATAGAAGTGTTATTACTGCATTTACTGTAATAATGGAATATTTGTATGCTAGTAGTATCCATTCAGTACATCTGTAGTCATGTATCACACTGCGCTATATTTGTTATATCCGTCTTCATCGCTCTTCCTGCTGACAGCCTTCTTTATAAATCTGCTTTTCCCTGCAGTTAGAAGAAGCACAAAACAAGCGTCTAGAAAAGTTGCTTGCTGCTCACCAAGAGACACTGCAGAGAATAAAGGATGAAGAGCCGAAGGTCAGTGCTAGGCTGTAGAGAACCGCAGGCGGCAGTATCCACCTCGGTCACCCGCTATCATACCCCTTCTCGTTCTCTTTCTTCTAGCTGATGTCCCAGTTGGAAGCGGAATGCCAGGCAGAGTTACGTCAGCTCCCGCAAGAAGTGCGCCGATATCTCCAAGAGGAAGGTGGCAGTAGGGGTGGGAGCAGCTCTGGTCCCCCTTCTTCATCACAGAGTACCCCTACTTCTATCACAAGGAGATGGCGGTCAGAGCTTGTTGACGGGGATGGTTTACAGACCCCGGAAGACTCAGATGATGAAGCTACTCGGCTCTGACCCCTAAAAGTTTGGAACTTCTACAGTACTTTTATATATTATAGATCTATAATATTTGTATACAGATGATCACCCCTTTTTTAAGAAAGAATTTATATTCACTGATATAGTATCCTCAGAATTTATGACGACACGTGCTATAAACCGAGACCAAACGGACATCAATGGACCCATCTAAGATTCAATAAGACATCTATGAAAAATTCCACAGTTCTCCTATACACTATGAATGGCCTTTGGGGAAGAATTAATTATATATAGTCACAGATCTGATCAGAAGCAGATGACGCATGTGTGTCCGTGTGTTCACTGCTTGTGCAACACTATGTATGAGTGAGAGGCACTGGGTCGTTGTGCTGTGTGTTGTATGTATAAGTGGAGAGTGTAAGTTTGTCACCGATTTATCCCATTTTATGTATTTTTTTACACACATTTTATTTCTCTATTAAAATGGTCAGAAATCAGACTGTGTTATTCTCATTCATGTTTGAAACAGCGCCATTCTGTACCGACAGGAATGCTATCATTTCTCCTTAGGGAGAGCACCTAGAAGGTGAGTAACTAAGGAAACTTATAGGCCATTCATGCTCCTCTGGGTAATATGCAAATAAGGGAGATGGAACAATACCTCTGCAGCACCACCTATTGGAAGGCAGCTTTCCTGCTAGTCAATGTTAGACTCTTTATACAAACCTTGTAACAATGACTGGGGCAAGCACCCCAGAACAGCTGTCTGTGTATGGATTACGGCTTGGCTTTCAATTCCCAGTCATTGTTACAAGGCTTGTATAAAGAGTCTAACACTGACTTGCAGGAATGCTTCCTTCCAATAGTGGCACTGCAGAGGTATTGTTCCATCTCCCTTTTTAGCATTCTTTTCCAAGGGATATTCTAGTATTGCACTAAATCCCACTGAATTGAACATAGCCAAGCTGCAGTAACAGACACATTGCATAGACTGCTTCTGTTGAATGGTTTTCCAGTCTCATACAATGTCTTTATATACCTCAATCACCCAAAGTATTTACTTGGGTACACATGTTTAGGTCAGTTGTACATATCACAGTGTCAAGCAGGACTTGCGCTACATTGTGCAACTTAACACCAAATAGAGGTTAATAAATCTTCCCCTAGGTGTCGAATACTGGTATATCCCAACCCCTTGACAGAAGCCATTGGCTCAAGATAATCGTCATTATTCACTTCATCTGTCAGTGATTTTAACCTTACTGCTGTTCGGTGTGTATACGAACTATATTAATGGAGAAGCACAAATTTCAGTTTTCCATGGCTGACCGGCCGACCTCTCAGAAGAATACCTTGGTCCAGGGGCGTAACTATAGCGATGCAGGGGATGCAGTTGCAACCGGGCCCAGGAGCCTTAGGGGCCCATAAGGCTTCTCTTCTCCATATAGGGAGCCCAGTACTATGAATAAAGCATTATATTTGTGTGCCCCGTTTCAGATTTTGCATGGGGGCCCAGAAGCTTCAAGTTACGCCTCTGCCTTGGTCTGTAATTTGTCATAATGCAGGCTGCCAGGAAACGCCTGAATTTTGAAATCCCCTCTAGCCCTATAGAAGCATGGAGCGGACTGGCCTACAGAGTATCCAAGAGCCGGACACGACTGAACGGATAGAATTGGAAAACAGCCTATAGGTTATCTGTATTCTTCCCTAGCTGATTAGACTGTTTCTGTTACTACTCTTACTAGTTGACCAGGTAACTGCTATTTATTCATTTGCCCAATATAAACTACATACTTAAGCAACATTCTTGTTTTTTTGCTGCAGCAGTATATTACCAAGTGATTCCATGTGAAGCTTTGGTGTAGGGCTGTATAATTTTGCTGGTCACATCCTTTAATCACGGTCAGTCACTGACAGCTTGGGGCCATGTAGATGTCTACAGCAAGAAAAAAGTTGTCTTCCTCTGAATTCGCAGTGTGTCCAGACCTTCCTGCCGCTCCGAGGTTTTACTCCTTAGGATCTCTATTTGGAAATGTAGCTGTGCCCTCCGTGTCAGCCGTAGTGACAGCTCGTTTGTCATGGAGATAAATGATCTCTGTGATCTCATTAGGTCACACTGCATTCACAGTTGTACTCATGTAATGTCTATGCACCCTTAGTGTGTTTATTACGGTCTAATTATGGCAAACGTGCTTAGAATTTATGGGGTGACTATAGAGGTCAGTGTAGATGGCATGTAATTTAATGCCCAAAGTATGTGGGAAGCAGAACCTTCCCTTTGTACAGCCTTGTGGAACATCTCGTAAAATCTTGGACAGGGCAACAGAAAAGCCATTTAGATACTTGGTTGTGTTTAGAAGAAGGCAGTAATCTGACCAACTTGCACATCATTGGTAAGACCTTCCATCAAGATCTGGAGGCACAATCATCCAAAATGGGCTATAAAATTTAGCAAGGAAAGAGTTAAATGAAATATGAGAATCCTGGACCACGCTACTTTACAGAGACCCTCCGGTCCTGGACAAACAAAGATGGCCGCACCGCTTCTTGGATTACCTGATGCACAGGGTTTGTTAGTATACATCATTAGTCTAGGACATTACACATGGGTTGATTGACCAGTGATGCCCATGTGAGCAGCACTAGCCTGTAGGAGCAGCATGTAGTGTCTTGCGGCCCTTTTTTGTCAGACAGCTGTTGTGTGCATCTTGATCTGCTTTTACACAGGAATAAGCATCGATCACTGAATGGAGGTGGAGCCGGCTGAAGATTGTTCCGACCCGTCTGCCTCCATTTACAGTAAAAAAAAATTCAGATTTTTTGATCACCTTGTCCCAAAGAAAAAACACAATAAAAAGCAATTAAAAAGTCGTATGTATTCCAAAATGGTACCCTCGCAAACTACAGGACATCCTGCAAAATTCGAGCCCTCACACAACTATGTCGACGGAAAAATAAAAACGTTATTGAGGTTAGAAGATGGCCGTAGAAATTTAATTTTAAAAAAATCTTTGAAAAAAAATAAAAATAGTACAGCAAAAAAAAAAAAGTAATCATGTTATTTTTGTTGCAGTTTGTGTGCCGTAGTGATGTAAGATGGTGGTGGATGCGTGGGGCATAATGGGCGCATGTAAGGTGGTTGTGGGTGCGTGGGGGGGTAATGGGCGCATGTAAGGTGGTGGTGGATGCGTGGGGCGTAATGGGCGCATGTAAGGTGGTTGTGGGTGCGTGGGGGGGTAATGGGCACATGTAAGGTGGTGGTGGATGCATGGGGCCTAATGGGCGCGCATGTAAGGTGGTGGTAGCTGCATTGGGGGGTAATGAGCGCATGTAAGGTGGTGGTGATGGGTGCGTGGGGGGTAACAGGCGCATGTAAGATGGTGGTGGAAGCGTGGGCGCATGTAAGGTGGTGGTAGCTGCATTGAGGGGCATAATGGGCGCATGTAAGGTGGTGGTAGCTGCGTTGGGGGGCGTAATGGGCGCATGTAAGGTGGTGGTAGCTGCGTTGGGGGGCGTAATGAGTGCATGTAAGGTGGTAGCTGCGTGGAGGGGTTAATGGGCGCATGTAAGGTGGTGGAGGGAGGGAATGGCCGCATGTAAAATGGTGGAGGGAGGGAGGGAATGGTCGCATGTAAAATGGTGGAGGGGGGGAATAGTTAGCAATGATCATTAAAGTCAGTGACTAGATTTTGTATATCATGTAAACATTTTGGGTAGAGGTGCCCCTGTGAAAAAAATCATGTGAAAATTGACATTCAATGCCGAATATATAATATGTCGTGATAGGCCACGCCCTGGCCACACGCTAACCACACCCCCTTTTGGTAAGGGCACCGCACCATAAAAATTTTTTCCCAGGAGTGCCCCGAGGCTGAAAAGGTTGGGAACCACTGCCTTAAGGGGTTAAACTGCCAATGCATACTAATGTACAAGTGCATCAGGTACTCAGAAAAGCAGTGTGGCCATTTTTGTTTGTCTAGGCTGGAGGGTCATTTGAAGACATCACGGACTAAACCTGATCAAAAATTTGAGATTTCTCGCTGCGGAATTCACTAATGCCAGCCCAATTAGATTCTAACATCTATAGGCATCTATACACTGATTCTTGGCATCCAGCTAAGGGCTCGGTCAGACGAGCGTGTTTTATATGCTGCTACAGCAGCGTGTAAAACTATGCTTCTATAGCAACCAATAGGTTGCTGTGGAAGTGCTCACACAGACCCTTTTTAGAAGCACAGAATCTGCGCCTTGAAAAAGAACGGACTGCGAGTGCCAACTCGCCTGTCAGCACCGTGGTGCGCGCTGTCCAGGGTGCTTACTATAGGCTCCTATGGGAGCCATAGAAGCAGGCTGCCTGCACCATGGATGTGTGACCGGGTTGCTCCACGGAGCTACAGACAGCCCAGACACACGATCTTTTCCTGCATGTCAGGAGTGTGGTTTTACATCTTGCTTAGCAGCGTGTAAACCACGCTCGTCTGACCGAGCCATAATTTTGTAGAGGGGCATATTCAGTTTCAGTCTGTGAAAACGCTGCATTTCACAGACCGAAACTGTGCGTACTCACTGCGTTTTTTGCACACATTTTCATTGCGTTTTTCATACGCACAAATGAAAGCAAGAAGGCCCTTTTGATTGAACGTGTCAATATGCAGTGAATATACATGTCTCATGTATTTACACGGTTCAATTGAATTGTAATGGGCTATTTTAGTCCATAAAATGGGCCAAAATTGGACATCCAGCATTTATTTTCGAAATATGCATGAAAAACGCAGTCTGAATACACCAATGTAATCTATGGGGTTTCAGCTCTCCATATTAGGTTCATTACCTATTTTAAAGTGACCAGACGTGCCGCTTTAGGTGAGTTAGTCCTGGTTTGGGAATCTGCGTTCCAGCTTCTGCCAGGATCCCACGGGCCAGCCATTTGTCATGCTTTCAAGACATCTGGTCACCATAGTGATTATCAACCGGGGTACCGCAGCTCCCCACCGGTAATCACTACGCAGCGCCGCGGCGGATGCACACACTGACAGCAGTGTGGGCATCTGGGATCTTCCTCCCCTGACCTCTCCTCTTTAGTTCCGCCAGAGGAGAAGAGAGGAGGCTGTTGCAGACACACTTCCTCCTGCAGCAGCGGCAAGAAGATGAGTAGCAGCGGTGCTCTGATGACCAGGAAGAGGGTAAGTATATTGGTTTCATGGGGGCTCTACTACTACTGTGGGGGGTCCCTGGTAATACTGGGGTCAATATTAGGGACACTATTAATAATAGTGCCCCCTATATCAGCCCAGTAGTAATAGTATTAGCACTGAGGCCATTGTGAGGGTCACTATTACTACTGAGGGCCACTATGGGGATCACTATTACTACCAAGGGTTACTGTATAGGACACTATTACTACTGAGGGCTACTGTGGGGGTTGCTATTACTACTGAGGGACGCTATTACTACTGGGGCCACTGTGAGGATCACTATTACTACTGAGGGCTACTGTGGGGGAACATATTACTACTGTGGGGGTCATTATTACTACTGAGGGCTACAGTGCAGTTCACTATTACTACTGATCGCCACTGTGAGGCACGCTAATCCTACTGAGCGCTACTGTGGGGGTCACTATTACTACTGGTGCCACTCTGGCGGACACTATTACTACTGAGGGCCACTGTGGGGGTCACTATTACTACTGAGGGCCACTGTGGGGGTCACTATTACTACTGGGGCCACTGTGAGGGTCACTATTACTACTAAGGGCTACTGTGCGGGTCACTATTACTACTGTGGGGGACCATATTACTACTGGAGGCTACTGTGGGAGTCATTATTACCACTGAGGGTCACTATGGGGGTCACTAGTACTACTGAGGGCCACTGTGGGGGTCACTATTACTACTTGGGCCACTGTGGAGGACACTATTACTACTGAGGGCCACTGGGGGGTCACTATTACTACTGGGGCTACTGTGGGGGACACCATTACTATGTACTTTTTATAACGAGATAAAATCATGCGTCGTGATTAGCCCTGCCGCCTGAGCACACCTCTCTGTCCTGCTTTGATCGTGGGAAAATCTGGTCACCTTACCTATTTGTGCATTTAAGTACTCACTGAAATCAATGGGAATGTTCATGCGAGTTGAAACGTACACGCAACATGTTTGCACAGGAAACTGTCATTAAGAGAAAAAAAGGAAGTAGCACGGCAGCCATTTTGAAAGGTGGTACCTGCTCTGGTATAGTAGAATACCACTCAGAATACCAGCTCAGAGGAGTATAAGGATTGCCATTTTAAAGACACCTGCTGGAAGGAGGTGACCCTAGGTTTTGGGATTTTTTTAACTGGTGGAACAACGGGACTCCGCAGCAGAGAAAAGATTTCTGTGAGTGTTTTTCATTACTTTGTTTTGCCATGTAATGTCACTGAAACATCTTGGTCCGAGTCCGAGCTGGGGGATGTGCAGCGCACACATTGTATTATATGCCTAGTCTGGCACTCTGTGCCACTTTCTGTTGGAGTCGGCTTTAATGACTTCAATGCATTTGTAGAAGTTTATTATGTTCTTGAACACATGTACAATGCACATGTATACAGGTTACTTGGGACTGACATGACGCTGACTGTTATTGAAAGGCCCTTTTTGCTAGCACCGCTTGCATTATTTGTGGGTACAACCTTTTTTTAAAAAAAAAAAAAAACTAAAAAACACCACCTTTATTTAATTGTATAAACTGAGTGATGTCATTTTTATACCATATAATAAAGGATGTCAAAACCAGTTGAAGGACCGCGTGTAACCGAATCTGACGGGAGAACACATCACAGCCTCGGTGCGGCACCGCAGGGCAAAGCAAAAAGCCTTATACATTTTTAAAGATGCTTTTCTTTCTGAGAAAAGTGTTAGACCGGGCCCAGTAAGTGGCTTAAATCTGTTTAATGCAGTTTTGTGTTTAGAATATCATTTTTAAAGGCATATTTATTTATTAATCATAACAAGGCAGCGGAGAGCAGCTGCCACACAGGAACCGCTCTCACAAGTAGACCAGAGTGCCCAGGCCTACTTACAAAGCAAGCGTAAGGAGGACTGGGCCAATCAGTACTGCAGGAGCTTGGCAAACAATTTTCACAAATTGCCCGAGTATTTAGCCTCACAAAGGCAGTAAGGAATTGCGATGTTGTGTGAAGCCTGTCTCCCACCATTCTCCACTGACGAATGCCTCAAGGCCTTAAATAACTGGAGGGTACGGAAGAGATGACTGTATCGGCCCCATGCTGACCACCTCCCCAACACCAGTCCTACCACAACATGGCCTATGAAACTGGCCATGGGTTTCAGCATTCTTTGGATAGAACCCATGGTCGGTTTCATAGGCCTGTGTCTTATTATGCTCCCTACCATTGCACCACCTCAATGTCACCCCTCATTTACAAACCCTCCCCCACAGCCTGGGCCAAACTCAATGGGAAGGCCCCAATGTCAGATTAGGCTGGCACAGAATCCACTCAGTTGTTCTACAAGGACTTGTGAGTTTTCTTGCTTGTGTAAACTTCTGTTTAAAATTGTTGCACTTATTAAGTGGGTTGGATGCACGTAAAAGACAAAGTTTGACCAAACTTTATTGACTCCACATGGTAAACAGTTGGATTTATATAGCTTAGCCATTGTAAAATGGTAACTTTGGGCGCAGTAATCATACAGTGGCTCAGGTATAAGGCGCTGTCTGTTTAGACAGACCCAAACATGGTTGAAGCTGGCTATTGCATTGCTTCCAGAGAGTGTGGTTGCATTTTGCATTCTAAAGGAAAGCAATATTACACATGCAAATAACAGTATTGCACAACTGTTATATGCAGTTTTTGGGAAAGAAGGGGTATCCACAGCAGTTTGTTGTAGTACATATTAAACACATCAATTTTTCAATATATTTTTATTTGTGATGGTTTTCTGCATATTTTGAAATAATAAATCTTTATAATATTTGGAAAGAATTTCAGATAATGTGGCCAAATTATTTTGGCTCACAACCCACATCAAGGGTCCTGATTGTATTGCGAGTCCCTAACTTAAAAAGAAAAATACATTACCTAAAAAAAAAACAGCCGGGTAAAATAAAATGATGTTTGGAGAGATCAGTTCATTGGGTCCCTTGAATATAGTCCATCTGCCATGGAACTGCTGCCTGATGACTCAGAAAGTAGTCCACGAAGATTCGATTCTGAATCGGAGACTAGATGCTGCTGATCTGTGATGCATCCTGGGGTCATCCACAATTTCTGAAGGGATGGCTGCAGGTTCATTCTCTTCTGCATTCCAATTCGCATTGTTGTCCTGGCAAAATTTATGCGGAACCTCGCACGCATTAATTACCGCACGCACATTCTCTGGTTTCATCTGAAAAACTCTCCACTTGCTAGTAAGAATGCCAAAGGCACAATCCACAAAGCAAAGTGGCTTCTTAACACTGATATGTTTTCAAACAGCGGTCAGCGGGCTTTTACGTCATGTATATGAGCAGCTGAAGTTCTACTAAGAAGTAACCAATCTGTTTGTGTTAATCTGTGTTTCCCAACTCCAGTCCTTGGGGACTACAACAGGTCATGTTTTCTGTATTTCCTCAGTATTGCACAGGTGATTATATGTAAATCAGTGCCTCAGAAATTACCACAGGTGTTCTTACTATAGGATATCCTGCAAACATGACCTGTTGCGTGCCTTGAGGACCGGAGTTGGGAAATACTTCTTTAAATACAGACTAAGGATCATTTTATACAGGACCAATTTGCACCTGTAGATGAGTGCTGATCAACAGGATTGGAGCTTGTCTACCAGCCCTTTACATAGGCCAATTCAGACTCTCATATGATCATTCATCCCCATAGAGTTTCATTAATGATTAGTTTTTCTTTTTGGTGTTACATAAGACACAATCATTTGCAAACGCTTGTTTGTTGGATGATTGGAGGCACCTTCACAGTCTGATGATTCCTGGCCTTTTCCTGCCTGATCATGTAAAAGGCCCTAAAGAAGCAGTAAGTTTCCCCTAAATGATTTTTGGGATTCTGAGTTGAGGCCAAAATGCCCCTCCAAATTTAAAGGGGTTGTCCCGCGGCGAAATTGAAAAAAAAAATTTTCACTTACCCCCGCATTCTGCCCTGTTAAAAAGAAAGCATAGGTTAGTTTTTAAAAATAGCATTGCGCTTACCTGCATCAGCGTTCTGCAGCTTCTTCTTTTAAAGATGGCGCCGCTGGTCTTCTCCCACGGTGCACCGCGGGTCTTCTCCCATGGTGCACCATGGATTTTCTTCTCCTTCCTTGCGTTCCATTGCCGATTCCAGCCTCCTGATTGGCTGGAATCGGCACACGTGATGGGGCGGAGCTACGATGATGACGCGGTGACCAGCTCTCCGGCACGAGCGGCCCCATTCACCAGGCAGAAGACCGCACAGCGCAAGCGCGTCTAAAAAAGCAAGAAGACATCGAAATTAGACGGAGCCATGGAGACGGAGACGCTAGCAACGGAGTGGGTAAGTGAATAACTTCTGTATGGCTCATATTTAATGCACGATGTATATTACAAAGTGCATTAATATGGCCATACAGAAGTGTATAACCCCACTTGCTGCCGCGAGACAACCCCTTTAAGTAATTGAATCAGTAAAATGAAAGGAAACCTTTTTATTGTAATCTTCTGCAAAAAAATACAAGAAATTAAAGTATTGAAGCTTCCCGGCTACATGGTGACAGGGCCAGGTGCCCAGTACTTGACCAATTTGTCCCGCCGGCTGTCAGTGCTCAGACGTAGATGTGCTTGCTTTGCTACAGTTGTGATGTTTGGTCCTCTTACAAACCTGTAGCATCACATTTGTCATTGTTTGCCTTGTGTGCTTTGGCACCAGCTGTACTACATAGTTCTGTATATCTTGGCCTGTAATATGATGACACAATCCTACAATCTTGGACTGACCATGTTGACAGAGTGTCTGACTTGGCCGGACAAGCACCGACCTGTTCATTCATTTGCCTCTGTCACCAACATTACTTCTTGGCACCACGTGTTTCCAGGCTGATTGATGACACAGGTTCCTCTAATGTCATCTGTAATAGCTGTTATTATACTTGGCTGTCTTGTCTTATCTTTGTTGCCAATAAGAGAAAAATTAAAAGAATATAACTGACAAAAAGGTTGCCAAGACGTGAGCGGCTGCCGGTGAGAAAATGGGTTAGTAGATTGTCAGAAGTAGATCAGGTCAGGTTCTTAGTCAGACAAAATAATAATAATTTGTATTCACGCAGCTGGTTTTGCAACGCTTTGAAGAGGCATTAGCTGCGAATGAGGTATAAAGGGAGATTCATGCTTCACATCAGTGAAATGCTAATGTGTTGTTGTTAAGAGGGAGCTGAAATATGAGCCAAATAAAGAAGTGGCCTCATTTGAATGGAAAACTATTGCAAAAATGAGATTTTTGAAAGGTGTTTATAGATGTGAGAACTAGGTTCAATTGTAAACGCAGGCTGCCGTCACTTTATACAGTCCTGCGTACTGCTATTGACTTTGTATAGTACAGGTTATTGGCCAAGGCAAATGGGGGCATGTAGGAGATCCCTTCTGAGGGGACTGGATGAGGTTGGCTTTATGGGGATATATTAATGAAAATTATGACGACTGCAAAAAATGGCCAAATTCAAATCAAAATCAAGAACGAGTCCATAGAATGCGTGCGAAACTTCATCTTCCTTGTTTTGAAAATTCACTAGGATGGAGAATCTATGCCAGAGATAAAACATAGGATAGCATTGGGGTGAAGCGCGATGCTAAACATGGACAAAATCTGGAAAAGTAGGGATTTGAAAGCTGGACCACGGACAAGGCTGATCGGAGGATTGATGCGTTCGAGCTGTGGTGCTGGTGAAAGCTGCTGCATATGCCATGGACGGCGAGAGTAACAAACAGAGAAGTCCTGAATCATTTAGGACCAGATATATAACTGGAGGGCAAGATGATTGGGCTCAGGCTCACGGATTTTCTAGTTCTAAATGGTTTCTAGAAATGACTTCCAGTATGACGGCTCAGAGGTGTTGGTGGCATGAACCTGAACCAAGCTTTTAGCAAAGCTCTACCCTAAACAAGGTTCTACTAGTTTGGTTTGCTCAGCACTAGTCCTGGACACTGGTGTATAACATTGTCAGAGAACCATAACAGCCCTCTATTGCACTCTGAGTGTTATATATGGCTTTTATGGCTCTTAGACGGTGTTATACACCAGTTTTAGGGGTTTTGGTGAACTTTCGGGTCGGTTTGAACAAAGTCAGACTGAACCAAACTTTCAGCAAAGGTTTATTCCAAACTTTTGAAAAGGTCACTCATCACTATTGACTACATTTCTAAACATTTAATTTCAAATGCAGAAAAAATAATACAGCAGCATGCAGGACTAGTGTACATGACTTCCTAGCTGTACTGATCTAACTTAGTTTGATTACTCATTTTGTGGGGCCCTATAATACAAGCTAATATCCGGAAGTCTTTCTGCTGGTTGCCCCCATAACCAGCAGTTCTCCCATGGTAGAAGTTGATGTCAGGGAATCTTGTTACTGGGTGTCCCACAATCAGCTGTTATCCCATGGTGCCCACATGACCAGATATAATCCCATGAGATCAGCTAAAAACATGGAGTCTTGTTGCTGGGTGGCATCAATGACCATCTGTTTTGTCAGGACAGAACTACATGGTAAATATTTGTTTACTGAAAAACTGCAAGACACCCACAGAAATCACTATGTGCTCTTGATTAGGGCATTCTAATGGGGCATATGATATGGGTTTATCTAAGGGTGAAGTCACACGAACGTATATCGGCTCGGTTTTTACGGAACTTAGCCCCGCCCCCGTCCCACCTCTCCCCATTGCAAATAGTGCAGAGGGGCGGAGAGGAGGCAGAGAGGGGAGCGGGAGCTCAGTTCCTGCTCCTGGCTCTTCCATCCTCTCCCCCCCCCTGCACACGAGGACAACGTATATCGGCTCGGCGTAAAAACCGAGCCGATATACGTTTGTGTGACTTCACCCTAAAGAAGACAGCCCCCTTTAAAGACAATTATTCACCTATGTTTTATTACTAATTAAAGCCAATTAGGGATATTATTTTCTAATCTGTTTTTTTATTTTCTGATTATAGATATTTCTATTCTAATTTCTATACATGAGATTTGCTTTTCAGCAGCCATATGGACTAAATGAACTTGTAGTCTGGAGCTGACTCATTGACTTCTATGAGACTGCTGTGGATGCCCTCAGTCACCAGTGGAGGGGTTATTGTGCAGGGAGGTGGAGGTGGTGAGCTGTGACCATCACCTATTGTGAATAGTGGTTCCTGGATAATCTATATATAGATGTGACCTGTCAATGTAATCCTGACTATGATGATAATGAGATGGTTGCTGAAAAGGGATCTCTACAGGACGGGAAGTATCATACCATTATTAAGCTTAAAAACTATAAAATTTAAGTTTTTTGTTTTTTTTAAATAAATAGTAAGATTGAAAGCTAAAGCGACCATCCGGACCTGGACAATCAAAGATGGATGAACTGTTTCTCTGACTACCTGATGCATACTGTGCATAGTCTGTATCAGTAGTCTAAGACAAAGATCATGTAGTCTAAGACACTACATGCTGATCTGACTGGCCAGCACTGCCCATGTGGACAGCAGTGTTCAGTCAAAGCAGAGGCCAGTCAGAGCAGCATGTAGTGTGTTAGACTACTGATGCTTACTGGTGACAGTGTGCATCAGGTAGTCAGAGAAGCGGTTCGGCCATCTTTGCTTTTCCAGGACCGGAGGGTCACTTTCAAAAAAAAAAAAAATCTTAAATTTGTTTAACATAAAAACTTGTTTAAATAATTGGCTATTTTCTTTAGGAAGATGTCAAATGTATTTACTGTAAATTTAAATATCATAGAATCGTATAATGGTAAAGTTGGAAGAGACCTCTAGGGTCATCGGGTACAACCCCTTGCTCAATGCAGGATTCACTAAATTGTCCCAGACTGATATCTGTCTAGCCTCTGTTTAAAGACTTCCATTGAAGGAGAACTCACCACCTCCTGTGGTAACCTGTTCCACTCATTGATCACCCTCAATGTCTGAAAGTTTTTTTTTTAATATCTAATCTGTGTCTCCTCCCTTTCAGTTTCATTCCATTGCTTCTAGTCTTTCCTTGTGCAAATGAGAATATGGCTGATCCCTCTGCACTGTGACAGCCGTTCAGATATTTGTAGACTGCTAATAAGCCTCCTCTCAACCTTCTCTTTTGCAAGCTAAACATTCCCAGATCCTTTGACCGTTCCTCATAGTACATGGTTTGCAGACCTCTCACCATCCTGGTAGCTCTTCTCCAAACTTGCTCCAGTTTGTCTATGCCTTTTGTTTAAATTGGGGTCCCCAGAACTGGACACAGTATTCCAGATGAGGTCTGACTAAGGAACAGTAGAGAGGGATAATTACCTCACATTATCTAGATTCTATGCTTCTCTTAATACATCCCAGAATTGTTTGTCTTTTTGCTGCTGCATCACACTGTTGACTTATGTTCAGTCTGTTATTTTTTTGAAGCATTCTCAGGTCTTTTTCACATGTGCTGCTTAGCTCAATTCCTCCTATTTTTCTTGCCCAGATGTAGGACTCTGCATTTCTTCTTGTTAAATGCCATTCTGTTAGTCAATGCCCACTGTCAAGCTTGACTAGATCTTTTTGAATCCTTTCTCTTCTCTAGTATTAGCCATTCCTCCTAGCTTTGTGTGGTTGGCAAATTTGATCAGTTTCTCCTCAATTCCCTCTCCAGATCATTTATAAAAATGTTGAACAACACTAAGCCCAAGACAAAGCCTTGTGGTACCCCACTTGACGCATGCTTCCAATTGGATGTACAGCCATTTATGACCACTCTTTGAGTACCACCTATTAGTTTCCCTGGCAATTTGATGTTTGCTTATTTTTTCAATAAGGATGGTATGAGATACTTTGTCAAGTGCTTTACTAAAGTCAAGATATACTATATCATAGAGCGTGGCTTGAGCATGCTGCCATGAGGAAGCTCGTTTAGTGAGCTCTTGAACTGGGCACCGATACTCCTACAAGATAGCTTACAGCTATCAATGGGACAGGTCTGCTCTCACCTAGAGTAGATGAGGAAGAAGCCGGGGCCCCGAGGGACTGTCTCTGCCGCCGCTTAAAGCAGCATCGTGAGGTACTTTCACCCCTCCAGCCCACTACTGGCCATGGAGAACTGCATTGTGAAGAGTGCTGACAATCAGCTGATAGGACCCCTGGCCAGTATCACCTACTGGCAGCTCCTTGCTTAAGCCCAGAGGAGGCTACAGCAGGACAAAAAAACTGAGCGGCAACAGGCAAACAAGATGCCCCCTCACCTGGTTAGCAGGTCTCTGTCTGTAATATGGCACTGCAACAGTGTGCGGCCAATTCTGCCTCATGCAGGAGCGATGGGGCTGATGACTCAATGGAGTCACATCTGTGGGCAGCCTCACCCAAGTGTCTGGAGACTGTAGAGTGGGTCTCTAGCCACACCGCTGCATCTTCAACCTCTGCCTCTGCCCCTATAGCCACCATTCTAGCCCCAGATGAAGCCCAGGGCTCTGCAGACCCTGCATACAAAAGCCCTGAGGGGGGAGCTGCAGGACAGAAAGGGACCAAGGGATATATCCCCCCCCCCCCCATCTCACCGTTGCATCACCCAGCCTGAGAAGATGGTCAGACACAGGATGCATTGAGAGCCATATAATAAGTACTTCTCTTATTCAAGAGACTCAGACAGCACAGGGTCCTGGGAATCCATTGAAGGGATCGGCAGAGAAGGGATCCCATGGGTCCCCTCCCCCAGACCCACACTCTCACCCTTTAAGCTCTATTTCTCAGGAAGGATCCCTTTCCCTTTCTATGGGAACTGCTGGGCCTGTTGCAGACCTCAATGCAATCTGGAATCTCCTCTATACTTTTATCTACCAAGAAAAACATATAGTCGATGATCGAATTGCCCAGCGTGTGTCAACTATGGAAAAGGCTTCCTCGCTGCTAAATGACCATGTGGCCAGAATTGAAGTAACACTGCCTGCTCAAGATGCCTTCAACAGGGTAATCCTGCTGCAAGAAAATGACCAGGAGAATAGGAGCTGCAGGAACAATGTTAAACTCTGAGGCATCCCAGAGTTTGTCCATTCCTCTGATCTGATCTTTGAAAAGCAGTAACCCCATCTTTAACAGAATACTGTCACAACAGAATCTATGGAGATCAAATTGATAGAGTCCATAGAATCAGGCCCCCACCGCCCCGAATCTTCTACTCCATGTGACGTTTTATGCAGAATTTATTTCTTCAAAGACGAGGAGGACATTTTACAACACGTCTGGAAAACGGATCCTATAACCTTCCAGAACGCTACAGTCCAGCTGTTGCAAGATGTCCCAATGCACCTTTGGGATGAGGCAACTACTGAAACTCCCTCCTAGGTCAACTCATTGAAATAGGCGTAATATATAAGTGGGGTCACCCTTTCCACCTTATTACACGGAAAAACAGATCTACATTCTATCTACACTCCCCAACTCAGGCTGCAGCTTTGGCTCTTTTTCTGGGGCTTGAGAAACTGTAAATCTCAGATTGGCTGGTCTTTCCACTAGATGTACAACAACACCCCTTGCCACAGTAAGATAGGCAGTGTATGACTTCTAGACCCAGGCGCCTGACTCCATATAACTGGAATGGTCCTCCAAAATCCCACTGTACATCCCTTGAAGAATGAAAGGTGCTTCGCTACATATGAGGAACTTTCCCTTCACCATATTTGAGGGGTTACTGATCTTTGGTCTGCTGACCCTTTCGCCTGTCCCCCAAATGAGCGCAGAGACAGTCCTAGAAATGGACGCCACTCTGTACATACTTGGGCCTATCTTTCTCTTCCATGTGGTACCTCCACACACCCCGACTGATTTAGTCTTACCTTTAACCTTAACTGGGGAGCATGTGGTTGCCCCAGTGATGGTCTCTGGTGCCTGTTGTTCCACATCCCCATGATTCTTTTAACTTATCTCTTTTTTTCCTCCTCCCTCCCTCCTTTTTTTTTCCTCCCCCTCTACCCTAGGTTTGAGACATCAATATGGATGCCATCTCCTTTTCCACACTCGCCAAACGGGATCTCAACCCACCCGAGAAGAAATCCTCTCTCCTCTGACTCCTTTGGAGCAAAAGGGTTCTAATATCCTTTCTCCAGGAAACCCACTTATTACACCTCAGTCCCCAACGCATACTTAAGGATTGACTAGTTTTTTTTATCAGGCACGCTGATCTCCCTCAGATCTGATCTTCTACCATTGACCCCATCACATAAGCAGACCACGCGATGCTGCAAGCCTCGCTGACATCCCCTGTGACTATACCCAGGCCCTGGCACTGGCGTTTAAATGAATCTCTTTTGCATGATTTAGCCATCCGTGAAGCCATCTGTGCAGATCTAATCCACTACTTTGAGAACCCACCGGGGAACACTTCACCCCTTACATTGTGGGTAGCTCATAAATAGGTTTTTTAGGGGCTGTTTGTGAGGCATGTGCCTCAGTGTAAAAAAGAAAGATCACGTGAAATAGCGGCCTTAATTGTTAAAATTGAAACCCTAGAGAAGGCACATAAATGGTCCCATGCGACTTCCATCCACTCTACACTCATCATAGCTTGTAAATGCCTGAAAGTGCAATTAGATTTTCAGACTAAATCCCTCCTGGCCAGGGGGCGTCAACACTTCTTTGAATTCGAGAATAATTGCAGTAATATTCTGGCAAGATCTTTAAGAGAGCAAAGATGCCATAACTTTGTACCAGTAATACTATCCCAAGGAGGTGCTCTCACTAGAGGTCCTGAAAAGATTGCAACAGGGTTTGCACAGTTTTACAGAGAATTGTACAATTTGACACCCCCTCGAAAAGGGGAGCTAGTCTCCTCCTGGGCCTCCGGGTACAACAATATTTAGAAAAATCCAGCCTGCCAACAGTTTTACTGGAGGTGGTGGGTGCTCTGGACAGAGCATAAACAAGGTAGAGATCCAACTCTCTGTTCGAATTCGCCCAATTTCCCTATTCAACGTAGACCTCAAATTGTTTACGGCAGTACTGGCTATGTGTCTTTCAGGACTGTTACTCTCAGATCAATGAGGGTTTGTTTGCTCTAGAGAGGCCCGTGAGTCCAGAACATGACACACTATGCTAAAACTAACATTCCTCTCTGCCTACTAACCACTGACACTGGGAAGGCTTTTGACCGGGTGGCTTGGCCTTTACTCTTCGCAGTACTAGGACATATCGGCCTTGCTCATGTCATGAGGACGTGGATACAGTCCCTATGCTGGACTCCCACTGCCTGTACCAAGGTCAATGGCGTCTTCTCACCCTCAGTTCTCTATAGGCAGTGGTACATGTCAGGGCTGCCCGCTCCCCCCCTCCCCCTACTCTTTGCCTTATCCCTCAAGCCTCTATTAAAGATCATCAGAGCTAATCCAAACATTAAAGGTCTTCACATTGACAAGCAGGAAATCAAAATAGAGGCTTATGCAGACAACCTTTTGTTTTTCATATCTAATCCCATTACAACCCTTCCTAGTTTAATGAAAGAATTTAAGCAATTTCAGTAGATCTCCATTTTTAAAATAAATCCCCCAAAATCTGAGGCCCTAAATATATCTATATCCCAAGCTTAGCAAAGCTCCCTTTACTCCTCGTTCCAGTTCCAGTGGTCCCAAGATACCATAAAATACTTGGGGTCTAGATTCCTAGGAACCTAAGCTCTTTGGTCTAAGGGCCTATACACATGGTTTGCTATCTATAAAATAAATATTCTGCCCGCATCCTATACCCTTTTCAAACCCTTCCAATTAAAATCCCCAGAAAGTTATTTTAAAACATCTCCTCAGATCTGATCAAATACATATGGGCCAATAAACCAGGGAGTTTAACTCGCTCAATTCTCTACCTACCTAAATCTCAGGGGGAATGGGCCTACCTGACATAAAACGCTACTATCAGGCCTCGATGCTGCAGTGAGTAGTGGACTGGTGTAGGCTTGATTCCACGAAACAATGGGTCTCCATTGAGCATGCCTTTGCTTCTAGCCTCCTATATTTACTCTCATGGGTGCCTGGCAACTCCACATCCACTTTACAGTTACACCCCACAATTCGGCATACACTTTCAATATGTAGAAACCTGTTCCCTGGGAGAGATATATCACCCTCTCCCTTTCTCGTCTTCCCTATCTTGAGAAATCCACAATTCCCTGTAAGTCTCTCCATGGGATCGTTCCAGACGTAGCGGTTTGCCGGTAAACACTGTGCCATACATTTTCTTTGTGGCTCAGATTGGATGTCTAGAGTGGAGCTACAGTCTGCCCTGGACCCTGTCCCCTGGGCGTTTAGAGGGCTATACAGGTGGCAACTTCCTGAGTTCCCTTCCACCAGCAGGAGACTTCTGCAGACCACTCACAACATTTGAAAAGGCCTGCTTGAGGTCAAACTCCATTCATCACTCCCTGTCAGCAATCTATTCTCTCTTTATCTCACAGCCAAGGGACTTTAACCCCCCTACCTGATCAAATGGGAGTAGGAGCTTGGCATGTCGTTCTCCATGGCCCAGGTGGACAATAGTTCTTCGAGTTCGTGCATAGATCTTCAATCTCTAGCAGATACCAGGAAGCAGGCTTCAAAACTGCTCTCCCAGTGGTACATGTTACCCTATAGACTGTATACATTTTATCCTTCCTCATCCCTGACATGCTGGTGATGTGAAGCATAGCTGGGTATCCTCATGCATGCTTTTTGGGACTGCCCCCGGATACAAGTTTTTTTTAGAAGGCTGTTCATTCCATTGCATGTAGGATTTTGCACTTACAGATTCCTATGTCTCCAGCCCTACTGGTTCCTACTACACCACACAGATCTCCCTGCTTCCTTATATCGTAAATCTCTAATTAAACACCTGGTTAATGTGGCCTGATCATGTATCCCAGCTAGAGATGAGCGAACGTACTCGTCCGAGCTTGATACTCGTTCGAGTATTAGCGTGTTCGAGATGCTCGTTACTAGAGGCGAGCACCACGTGATGTTCGAGTTACTTTCACTTTCATCTCTGAGACGTTAGCGCGCTTTTCTGGCCAATTGAAAGACAGGGAAGGCATTACAACTTCCCCCTGCGACGTTCAAGCCCTATACCACCCCCCTGCAGTGAGTGGCTGGCGAGATCAGGTGTCACCCGAGTATATAAATCGGCCCCTCCCGCAGCTCGCCTCAGATGCATTCTGACAGAGATCAGGGACAGTGCTGCTGGTGCCGGAGCTGCTATAGGGAGAGCGTTAGGAGTTATTTTAGGCTTCAAGAACCCCAACGGTCCTTCTTAGGGCCACATCTGACCGTGTGCAGTACTGTTGAGGCTGCTTTTAGCAGTGTTGCACAATTTTTTTTGGACAGCCATTATCTGCTATTTATCCTTCTCTGCAGAAGTATCGCATCCTGGTGTATAGTGGGGATGCAGACATGGCTGTCAACTTTCTGGGCATTGAATGGTTTGTGAATGGACTCGACTTGGAGGTAAGCAGACTTAAGTGATCATGTAGGATACTGTATTAAACATTTTCTGCATCTTTCATACAAGTTTTATATCTGCTACTCAGTAATTCTTTGTGATTTGTATTCACTTCTGTATGTACAGCCAGTGGGTTCCAGGGAGCCACCCATGCTGTCGATCCACACGGAGTTGTAACTGCATGTGTCCACTTCTAAAGAACCCCAGTCTGACTGGGGCATGCAGACACCTTGACAGAATGAATAGTGTGTGGCACATAGGTTCCCCATTGCTATGCCCACGTGTGCAGCTCCTGATGGCGGTGGCACAGGATTATATTTCTCTATAGGCTGCACCCGCGGATGGAAGCATCGTTCTGTATCCCCATCAAAAACGGGGACCTTTTCGCTTCATCAATCTGTGTATAATATTCCTCCTCCTCCTCCTGCTCCTCCTCCTGAAACCTCACATAATCACGCCGAACGGGCAATTTTTCTTAGGCCCACAAGGCTCAGTCATATAATTTTTCTAAACAATTTTTATACGTTTCAATGCTCATTAAAGCGTTGAAACTTTCACCTCCACCAATTTTTATTTTAACTGGGCTGCCTCCTGGCCTAGTTACCAATTAAGCCACATTAACCAAAGCGATTAATGGGTTTCACCTGCCCTCTTGGTTGGCCATGGCAAATTTTTCTGAGGTACATTAGTACTGTTGATACAGCAATTTTTGTGGGCCCTCGCCTACAGTGTAATCAAATGAATTTTTAGCCCACCTGCATTACAGCTGACGTTACATCCGCTGTGTTGGGCAATGCAATGGGATATTTTTATGTACCGCCGGTGGGTTCCAGGGAGCCACCCATGCTGTGGGTCCACAGGGAGTTGTAAATGCATCTGTTTCCACTTCTAAAGAACCCCAGTCAGACTGGGGCATGCAGTGTGGGCCGAAGCCCACCTGCATTAAACATGACATTACTACCTCAGCTGTGATGGGCAATGCAATGGGATATTTTTATGTACCGCCGGTGGGTTCCAGGGAGCCACCCATGCTGTGGGTGCACACGGAATTCCCATTGCGGAGTTGTACCTGCCTGTGACTATATATAAAAAACCGCAGTCTGACTGGGGCATGCAGACACCTTGACAGAATGAATAGTGTGTGGCACATAGGTTCCCCATTGCTATGCCCACGTGTGCAGCTCCAGATGGAGGTGGCACAGGATTATATTTCTCATTGCTTCTGTACAGCATTGTCGGCTATCGCCCCGCCCCTTTTAAAGAGGGTCGCTGCCTAGCCGTGCCAACCCTCTGCAGTGTGTGCCTACGGTTCCTCCTCATGGCAGACGCACTTATAAATAGACATGAGGGTGGTGTGGCCAGCGTGTGGCATGAGTGCAGCTGAAGGCTGCGCAGGGACACTTTGGTGTGCGCTGTGGACACTGGGTCGTGCGGGGGGGGGGGGGGGGGGGGTTGGGCAGCATGTAACCCAGGAGAAGTGGCAGCGGAGTGTCATGCTGGCAGTGATTGTGCTTTGTTGGAGGTAGTGTGATGCTTAGCTAAGGTATGCATTGCTAATGAGGGCTTTTCAGAAGTAAAAGTTGTTGGGAGGGGGGGGCCACTCTTGCCGCTATTGTGGCTTAATAGTGGGACCTGGGAACTTGAGATGCAGCCCAACATGTAGCCCCTCGCCTGCCCTATCCGTTGCTGTGTCGTTCCCATCACTTTCTTGAATTTCCCAGATTTTCACAAATGAAAACCTTAGCGGAGCATAGGTCCCATACAAAAATGCTCGGGTCGCCCATTGACTTCAATGGGGTTCGTTACTCGAAACGAACCCTCGAGCATCGCAATAATTTCGTCCCGAGTAACGAGCACCCGAGCATTTTGGTGCTCGCTCATCTCTAATCCCAGCCCTCTGGAAGTCCCCCTCGCTGCCCTCTGGACCAACCAAGTAGAAGAAATTCAGTGAATGAAGGAACTAACTGCCTCACTGTATGATAAATATGACTCCTGGTACTAAACCTGGGCCCCCTGGGTCAACTTCCAACACCCACAAGATTATTGAGAAACGCTGGGATCCACATAGATTGTCAGTTGGGAGGAATAAGAAGGGTGATTGGATAAGAACAACAGAGACACCCTTGTGTTTTGGGTGTGATAGATGGGTGCTCAGCTAGCCCCGAACTTCCCCCCCCCCACCTCCCCTTTTTTCCCCTCTCCTCTCTACTATCTCCTCCCTCTTACACTTTTTCTTTTTGCTCTCTAAATCTAGTCCTGTTGTATGAATGCTGTCCCTATATGAAACAGTATCATATTTCTTTAGTTGTTTTAATGTTTTCTATGCCGACCAATGATATCCTCAATACTTTTGAGCACATAGGTAATTTTTGTAAATGTGCCCCGTTGCCTGAGGTCTAGAGCCACATGGTAACTTTAAGACTGCATGTTTAAACCATGGACTAAGGTGACATGCCTAGAGAAATGTGCCTTCCTTTATCTCCGGGAGTAGAGCTTACCATGACCAGCATTATTTCCAGGGTTTTCCAGGGAAATACTATTGACGACCTATCATCAGGATGTCATTAATAGTTGATCATCTGGGGTCCGTCACTCGGTACCCTGACCGAACAGCTGAGCAGGCGCGTGCTGTCAGCACCGCAAATACAAAGAGGTCGGAGTGGAAGCCTCCACACCGAGCTCTGTGTAGTGGCTGGCTGGCTTGTAACTGCATTGATTTCTATGAGAGCCGTGACTGTAGTTACAAGTGTCGGCCACTAAACAGGTGTTCGTCGCGGAGATTTCTGCTCTAAATACACAGAGGTCAAAGCGGAAGCCTCCACGCCACCCTTCTTATAGTGGCCGGCGCTTGTAACTGCAGGCATGGCTCCCATTGATTCCAATGAGAGCTGTGCCTGCAGTTACAAGTGCCGGCCAATACACCTCTGTGTATTTGCAGCACTAACAGCATGTACCCCGCTCAGCTGATCAGTCGGGGTCCTGAGCGACGGACCCAAGACGATCAACCATTGATGACCTATCCTGATGATAGGTTATCAATAGTATTTTTCTGGAAAACCCATTTATGCTGTTTTAAAATGTTGTCGATTGCACTGCCCTCCTTGAGGGACCTGTTTATGGAAAAAATGGAAAATCCTTAAATAAAGAATTTATATTTAAAAAAAAAAAAGATATACAATATCCACCGCATTTCCCTGATCAACCTAGTTGGTGATTTTGTCATAGAAGGAAATTAGATTTGTCTGGCATGACTTGTTTGTTACAAACCCATGCTGGCTCTGGTTAATTACTCCAATCTCATCCAAGTACTTGCATACATGCTGTTTAATAATTTTTTTCAAAGATCTCTCCTGGTATAGAAGTCAGGCTTACAGGCCTGTAGTTTCCTGGATCCACCTTCTTCCCTTTTTTGAAGATAGGGGCAACATTTGCCCTTTTCCAATCTTCTAGGACTTCTGTTCTCCAGGATTATGGCGAGTGGCTCAGCAATTACCTCTGCTGCTTCCTTTAGTATCCTAAAATGTAATTCATCTGGACCTTGAGACTCGAATTTATTTAAGTTAGCTATGTGTTCCCTCACCATCTCTCTGCTTATAGATAGTCTGCATTCTTTTATTCCCCCAATGGCACAGGGAAGATCAGCTGATGTTACATTAACTTTCTGAGAGAAAACAGATATCAAATAGAAATTTAAAAGTTCAGCCTTCTGAACATCATTCTTAACCAATTCACCATTTTCATCCTATAAAAATCTGTAATTAATTCTCCTTATTTACATGTTTTAATGTTTCTCTTTCCCACGCCATCACTAGGCAATGACGCGGGTACCCGCGGCCTATCCGCAATGTCACATGCAGATGGGCTGTGGGTCGGATGACTTCCATTGACTTCGATAGAAGCCCTTTGCGCAGAGTTCGCAGCAAAATAGAGCACGCTACGATTTTTCCTACCCTTGCAGAAGTCTCAATTTGTTTCCCCGAGTGTGAAGGAAAAAGCGATTTTTACATACCTGTTAATGCATGCCTTTTTCTGCAGATCCTCCGTGTGGATGCGGCCATGGATTCCGCAATGAAAATCCAGTTGTATGAAACTGGCTTTAGGGTGAATTCACACGTGCTGTAATTTTACACTACGGACAAATCTGCCCCAAAATCTGCATGTCTTATGATGGAGCAAGTAACGCCAAACTTACCACAATGGTGCACATGGCATTATAATTTGACAGAACTTGATGTACGTGTTAGAAACTTTTTATACTGCATGACTGGTATACTTTAGGTATGTAATTTGCACCTAATACAGTTCACAGCATCTCTTGGCCATGACACTTTTTCTAGACCCCTTTCAAAAGTGCTAAGGGAGGCTTACAATGTTTTTTAATGGACATGATTTAGTGCACACTATGTGCAACACCTTTTGGGCACACTTTTCAGTAGAGTTCTGGCATTCTGGCACATTAACTGCCTCATAAAGACAATTCCTGTCCATGTGCCCTTTTGGGAAGAATGTATGTTAGAGATGTGGGGTACCTCCGCAAAAGCGGTTCCAACACTGGCGGGTCAGCTCATCCATGCATTTGAATAAATAAAAGCTAAATCACTACTTAAACCAGTTTTGATACAGGGTCCACAGATGTCGTAGAGATGACATGCTTCTTTCCATTTTATCTGTTGTTTCAGTAACCCAGCACATTGTGATCAGATTTGTTATTCTGTATCTGTAAACGACATTAACTGTAACATTTGTATTTAATTCCATTACCAATGAACCATGAAGAAGGCCTGGTGTGGGGTCTTTCATTGTATCCCAGGTGTTCTCCACCTCTGTAACACATTGAATATTCCTGTAGTACATGTATGAATGATGAAAAGAAGGGGAACGTGTTACTTTCCAGCCATCTCTTATGGCAGTTTTTGCCTTCAGGCAGGAAATTTCTCTAAACGAGACAAAAATCTTGTGATATTAAAAGGAGGAGATGTCTGAGTGTTCCTTCATCTCTATTCTTAAACTCTGCTGAACTTGCACTTTCCAGCTAGGGTTAAGTGATCTTTCTTGAAAGCCTGACATTTCTATAGGACTCATGATTAAGGTTCATATCTGTGATCAAAGCTCCAATGTAGAATTGTGTTCTGTAATGTCTCTGACTGTCCCTGGGAGCAGTTATAATTGGCCATCCCGAGAATCCGTCTTACACTTATTGTATCGCACTGTTCACCATGACTTCATCTTATGACCATATCAGCCTCTGATTTCATGATGTTTGGGCTATAGAGCACAATACAAAATGCTCATTCATGAAGTGATGTACCTACCTCATGTAACGATGCCCAATGTGGAAGAATATCTAGCAGAAAACTGCTACCTTACCTAGGGTGAGCTCATGGCATATAGGCTTATACAGATGATACTGAATTTACTACGATCTGTATCTATTTATCTGCACTTATCTCCCCCTAGTGGTAGCTACTTGCTGTCCAAATTATGTAATTTATAAAGTCAGTAAAAGTTTCTTTATACTCTGGGCCAGTTTTAGAGGTTGACAACTAGGCAATATCTCCCACATTGCCAAAGTATCCATGTTCTATGTAGCCAGCCCTGCGTATACCAATATAACCAATATATTATAAAATTACCCAGCACAGAACTGTTGTAGACATTAACATCTGCAAAAAGGAGTCATCAGTGGAAGGTGGGGGCCATTCCAAATTTTGCTGAGGAACTCTGTGATTTTTGAATGGCAAATCTGCCTATTGACTCATCTCCGGGACTATACTTCTTGCTAAATCATGGGAGTTGTACGTCTTGTTGTCCTTCCGGTGACATTGATACATGCGTTTTTTTGTTGTTCACACTCTTTTCTTTTTAACATAGTCTGACATGGAAAGGAATCTTATATAACAAGTCATACCATTTCTCATCATATTCATTTGCGTGGAGAAATAAATTGCGCAGAAACAATTTCATCAGTCTCTTCGCTGTCATAAATCTAAGTGGCTTGACTGAATTGATTGTGTACGTTGTTCCATCAACCATGAATGATGACCAAAAATGATTGGAATCGGGAGTTTAATTGCTTCTGGATTAAACTGGCCGATGTCCAGTAATGTGATTGTTTTGTGCCACCTATTATTATTCCTTTACTGACAACACAAAAACATGAGATGAATCCCAACTAGCAGTTCTAAGGCCATGGATGATGTATATATTTCATGGTTTGCTTTAGCACCACAAGGGATTTCCAATGATACCAAATCATGGTATGAAAGTGGCGTCCAAGCAAAAGAAGGTACAAACATAAGCAGCTCACAGCATTCATCCCGGAAGAGTATGTTGATGCACAGACATGCACTGAGATGGATTTCAGGTGAAACATGAAGTAATAGCAAGGGTGAAGTTCCGTACCAGAAAAAAATAAGGAAGGTTAAAATTCCAATTCATTGATATTCAATAAAAATTTATAAGTGCAAACATGATGCGTCCTGCTTACGAGGATTGAACAGCCCAAAAAAAACATGTTATTAAATGGTTGCAAGAACTCAATTACTTATTGCTGTTATAAGTAAGTACCTATTTTTGGGAGGTTCAATATGCATAACCATCATGTTTGCATTTATGAATTTTTAATGCACGGATATTGAAGGGGTTATTCAACTCAAAAACCAGTAGGTCATCAATAGCTGATCGGTGAGGTCCACTACTCAGGACCCCAGTCAACCAGCTGTTTGATATTTCATGAAGTTGTGCCTGCAATACCATGCCGGGCCACTGCACAATGTATGGAGCTGTCTGCTTCCTTTTCTGTACACTGAAACAAAGGCCCCCGGTGACATATCCCTGCTGATAAGCTATTGATGACTTGTCCTAAGGATAGGTCATCAGTCTTTCAAAGCTGGACAATCCTTTTAATCTGAAGTGAAGTACATTGTGACAGGTATAAAGATTGCAGAAAGCAGTATTTGAGAATAGATGTGGAGAAAAGGGATTGTCCAGTAACCAGACAACCCCTTTAAGGTGCATACTGCTCACCTTCCAACAGCCTGTGGCTCCCCTTTCCCTGTCGCAGGTGCTCTGTAAATAAGTGTAAAACAGGAAGAGGGAGGGAAGAGGAGGGGGATGACGCTGCAGTTTCTTTCCCAGTGAGAGACTGCATGCTGTGAGAAACAAAAAGACCTACCTGCTATGTCAAGGGATCTGACATTGATTTGGAAAAGGTGAAATGTATGATCTTCCTTATGTTGGACAAATAAAAGGGGGTCATTTATTTATGTGCCTTATTTATAAAAGGTCGGTAATGTTTTCTACCCAAACTGTGGTCATGCAGGCAATGACAGATCACATCTGGCATGTACTGCAGAGGCCTTTGTTACTAAAGGACGAAAGGTTGCATACTGACATTGTAAATTGAGAGGTTTCTGTTATGATGAACTAACTTAAAGAGATTTTCCTAAGGATAGGTAATCAATCTTTGATCAACTGGGGTCTACAATTCGATACCCTGGCTAATCAGCTCTTCAGTTGCCCGCTGTTAGTGCCACAACACAGTGTACAGACCAGAAGCAGGTTGCTCTGACACCTGCAAAGTGGTCAGCGCTGGTAATTGAAAGTGCGGCTCCCATTAAAATTAATGAGAACTGTGCTTACAATTATCAGCGCTGGCCACTACACAGTGTCAGAGGATTCTGCTCCTACTCCATATATTGTGTTGTGGCGCCGACAGCAGGCACCAAAATAGATGATTCACCGGGGTCCCAATTGGCAGACCACAGCCGATCAACTATTGATGACCGATACTAAGTGACTATCTGGAGAATCCCTTTAATAATTGGGTGTACTGGCCACACATGTGCACCATGGCTCCATTCATTTCAATAGAGCTGACAGAGTTTGATGTGTACAAAGAGCTCAGCTATTTCTGTATTTCCTGTTAAAAAAAAGAATGAAACGGTGGTGCATGCACAGACAGCGTTTCATTCAGTACAGTGTTATAGCGATTGGGAGAAGCAACCCTACAGTGAAAAATAGGAAGGACACGGGTCCCCAGTTCTTAGCATGGGTGGGGGACCCACAGTTGGACTCCTACCAGTCTGTCAGATTTCACCTATCTAGTGGATGGCTGAAAACTTGAAAAAAACTTTTAGTCTCCAGAATACCCCTTTAAAATGAAACTCCAGGCACAATTTCAGGAGTCTTTTATTCTGGCCCCTAAAATGTAAGTTTCCAAGGTGCTTTATACACCATAGATCCTTAATACAACAGGAAATAACAAAATTGCTGTATTTCACAGGGTTGTTCAGAAGTTGCCAAAAGAATGCCCCTTTCTGACATCACTTCCTTCTATGCAGCTATTGGTTGAAGCTGCCCTTCCTGTTTTGTCCGCCCCCTCTACTCACACTCCGCCTTTTTCTAGATGCTATTAAAATTATTGAGAGGGGTATAAAAAGTGTCCACAATTCATAATATATTTGGCAGCCCCCATGCAGTCCATTCTCCCCCACTGCGGCTATGCACATAAGTATATGTATGTTTGATCATATTTTAAGAAACAAAGTGATTGAATTAATGTAGGTCATACTGGTTCTCCTGTTTCACTGTGATTTGCAGTCACTTCAACAATACACAGGTGCAAAGAACTTGTGATGCAAATCAAATGTGGTATATGGTTTGGAGAAGCTAAAAACTGGCATCAGATGATTGATTGACTATTCTTATTCCCACAAAGACGGCAGCTTTCAAATGGCCGGTTTCCTGTTGGCTACTACTGCAGCTGTGCAGATGTCGGCGTTAGCAAATTGGAAAGAATTGTGCAGTGAGTATTCGCTCTGTTTAGTCTGTAATACTCCCACAGGAATGCATTCAGAAAGGTGAGGCGTATCTTTGTGTGTGTTTTCAGATTTTGATGCCTTAATAAAATGTATGGGACTGTGAAAGAATAAATATAAACCATTGTCTATGGTCAGACAGGGCTGTGCAAATCACACATTCTGCACATTGGTTTTTAGACGTGTTGAATGCCACATTCTATCACATGTATTTAGCCTGGAAAAATGGGAAAAATTATGGCTGCAGCATGAAGAGAGCATTCCCCTGCAATCACCGACTCCAAATGTCTTCACAACCCTTTCACCACATTCTCTTCCCAAGATATGAGTTACTAGACATGAATGAGCTGCCTTCATGAGATGATGAGGTAACAACTTGTCCACAGATTTTTAGGGTAGCTCCTACCAAAAATGAAATACTATCAATCAAAATCACCTGTTTCATAAAGGATATATTTTATCTCAGTATCAATTCCGAAAACATGTCATTGCTTAAGGCAGTGGCGTAGATATAGGGGTTGCAATGGCTACCGGGCCCACAAGCCCCCTTACCAGACTAAGGCTGCCTAACTGCACAGTTTAATGCATCTAGTAAGTCCTCCACGCAGTGCGCCAGATACAAGCACTACACAGCTTCTCCTGCACGGTGACTGATAGTCAGAACTTCTTCCCCGATCCTGGTTCAGTCTCCTCTCCTCCAATGTTCTAAATGGAGGAAAAAATATTATAGGGGAGGAGACTGAGCCGGGATCGGGGAGGGAGTTCTGACTATCACTGTGCAGGAGAAGGACCTACGAGGCGCGTTAAACTGTGCAGTCAGACAGACAAGCAGCAGAGACAGAAATATTATGGGCATCATGTGTAATGGGGGAGAAATATAAGTGGCATCTTGGTAATTAGGGAGGACCTAAGCAGTATTTGGTATGTCAAAGCAGCTGGCAAACCATAAAGGAGCATCTTGTACAATTGGGAGGAAGGGGAGAACCATAAGGCTGGGTTCACACGGGGCGGATTCCCGCCGGAAATCTCGCGGTTTGGCCTCAGCGAAAACCGCGAGATTTCCGCTGGGAGAAGCGCCGCGGAAAAACCTGCGGCTTTTGAAGCGGCCCGGCTGCTCGCTCTTCCGCTGCGGCCAGCGCTCCCATAGAGGAGAGCGCGGCCGCAGCGGAAAGAAAAAATAAATAGACATGCTGCATATTGGAAAGCCACGGCTGCGGCCGCTGCTGCCGTGGTTCCTGCATGACTTACCGCAGCGGATTGGCCGTCCCGTGTGGACGAGATTCCTGAGAAATCTCATCCACATGGCTGGCTAATCCCGAGATTAGCGGCCGCAGCGGAATTTCCGCGGCAAATCCGCCCTGTGAGAACCCAGCCTAAGGGGCATTCTATGTGACAAGGAAGGTGGACAGAACCATGAAAGGACATCCTATGTGATGAGGGATGGGGAGGGGAGAACAAAAAGCAGTGTTTGAGGAGGGGGACTATGAGAGGCATTGTATGATGGGGAGGGGGCAGAGCCATAAGTGGTTTCAGCAGTCTGTGTAAGAGAAGGGCATGATAGGGAGCAAGTTGTGTGACAAGTGGGCAGCCTGTGAGAGTGGGCGGTATGGGGAGCAGTCTGTGTGAGATTACTTATTAGAAGTAATTGCTGGCTCTCATCATTAGAGGACAGCAGGGTGGAGGTTTATAAATGGTGTGGGGATGTGGTGTGTTGTGGGAAAGCTTGGAGCCGAAGATGTCAGTGTTACAAATTCTGCAGAGACAAGATTTGACTGGAAAAAGTTGTCATGGCAGTCTGGGCCAGGTAGAGGTGAAAACCGAAAGTAAATGATGCTAATCAGATATGACGTCACCTGTGATCACTGGAGGTAACTGCACTGTAATTGCTATCACTGAGTAGAACTGGTATTTGACCATTATAAGCTGAGTTCACAATTAGAAGTACACTAGAGCTGGGACACTGTATTTGAGCCTAACATGTTCTGAAAGTTATCTTATGTTGTCTCCAATATGTATATGCTGTATATATTTTTTCTTTTTGTGGGGAGAACAAAACATTTGTCTCAAGTCTTGTGCTGCATTGATGGATCACTTGAATTTTGAAACCCGGGCCCACAAGCCTTTAGCTATGTCCTGGCTAAAAGGGATATTCCGGTCACAGAAAGTTCTGCACTTTTTGTAATGGGAATAACACTTTCATGAATTGTGTGCAGTGGACAGGGGAAGAGTTAGCACTAAGTGGAGGACACAGAGGGGACACTATAACTAAGTGGGGCTCAATGAAAAGGCACTATCACTAAGTGGGGGGTCACAGAATGGGTACTATATCTGTGTGGTAAAATCTGCTGCAGATCCGCTGAAAATCGGCTTCTAGTGGAATACTCTTTCCATGTGTAGTGTCCACCATGAAACAGCATGTCCACATCTTTTAAACCCGTCCAGGTCATACTCTGTGGACAGTAGTGACAATCATATTCATGTCTTTCTTCCCAATTGCCAGTCTCATGGTAATCTCCATAAAGCCAGATAATAAAGTATGTATTGAACAAAATAGAGATGTTGCTTAACCCCTCAAAGTCTTTAGTCAAATTTTTGACCACTGAGTGGGCCTCCTTACTCTACTAAATATTGACTGACAGACCTGTGGTATAAATTCAAAGAAGCTCCACATATCAGCCTCTGCTCCATCAAGCTTCCATTTTTTATATCTGCCAGACTTGTGTAGTCTACTTCACTCTGATAGCCAGTGAAAAGTAACAGAAACCTGTCACAACGCTGCTGTCAAATATGTAGTCTTAGCTAGATGGATAAAGGTGGACAGATGTAAAGCCTGTGGAGTGCTGAATAAACATGATTTCACTGGGTCGAGAAAGCATGTATCTGTTGGAAAGAGCTGCAGAGGTGACACTGTCAAGAATTCACACTTCTTCTGAACATTATGAGATATGCTGTGTTCACATCAGGTTACATGAACACATTTGGTGAATAACGCAAGGAAGGCTCCTGGCACATATGCCAAACAGGGTTTAAGGCCTCCGCTGTATAGAAAAGTAGGCTCAAACCAAATCTGAACAGAGCCTTTCAATTACTGGATAGACTGCCAATTATGGTTGCAATATTGTTCAAAGGATAATATCTCCCCCCACCCAAATAATTTTGTTATCTGGAAGTCGTCTAGCTGTGCTGTCTTGAGGAGGTGTGAACCTGACAATTTTGAGAAGACCTATTGACCATCTATTGTGTATGGGGGTTTCCTGAATTTTTCCCTAACAGATATGGAGTTAGGGATAGACTGGGCATGTTGGGTTTAAGTCTATGCTTAGCCCCAGTCACTAGGATTTCCTCAAGTCCTCAATTTCTATGTACCATTCTCTCATGTATTAACTAAGAATGAGTTTGCATTAAAGTATTGGCTCCCTGTGGTCTTATTTCACAAACACTGTAGGGAGAGAAGAGGGACGGTGTGGGGTCATTAATAGAGATGAGCGAGCACCAAAATGCTCGGGTGCTCGTTACTCGAGACGAATTTTTCGCGATGCTCGAGGGTTCGTTTCGAGTAACGAACCCCATTGAAGTCAATGGGCGACTCGAGCATTTTTGTATATCGCCGATGCTCGCTAAGGTTTTCATTTGTGAAAATCGGGGCAATTCAAGAAAGTGATGGGAACGACACAGAAACGGATAGGGCAGGCGAGGGGCTACATGTTGGGCTGCATCTCAAGTTCCCAGGTCCCACTATTAAGCCACAATAGCGGCAAGAGTGGGCCCTCCCCCCTCCCAACAATTTTTACTTCTGAAAAGCCCTCATTAGCAATGCATACCTTAGCTAAGCACCACACTACCTCCAACAAAGCACAATCACTGCCTGCATGACACTCCGCTGCCACTTCTCCTGGGTTACATGCTGCCAATTCCCCCCCCCACGACCCAGTGTCCACAGCGCACACCAAACTGTCCCTGCCCAGCCTTCAGCTGCCCTCATGCCACGCCACCCTCATGTCTATTTATAAGTGCGTCTGCCACAGGAAAAGCAGGCACACACTGCAGAGGGTTGGCACGGCTAGGCAGCGACCCTCTTTAAAAGGGGCGGGGCGATAGCCCACAATGCTGTACAGAAGCAATGAGAAATCCAATCCTGTGTCACCTCCATCTGGAGCTGCACACGTGGGCATACCAATGGGGAACCTATGTGCCACACACTATTCATTCTGTCAAGGTGTCTGCACGCCCCAGTCAGACCGCGGTTTTTTATAAATAGTCACAGGCAGGTACAACTCCGCAATGGGAATTCCATGTGCACCCACAGCATGGGTGGCTCCCTGGAACCCACTGGCGGTACATAAAAATATCCCATTGCAGTGCCCATCACAGCTGAGGTAGTAATGTCATGTTTAATGCAGGTGGGCTTCGGCCCACACTGCATGCCCCAGTCAGACTGGGGTTCTTTAGAAGTGGAAACAGATGCATTTACAACTCCCTGTGGACCCACAGCATGGGTGGCTTCCTGGAACCCACCGGCGGTACATAAATATATCCCATTGCATTGCCCAACACAGCTGAGGTAGTAATGTCATGTTTAATGCAGGTGGGCTTCGGCCCACACTGCATGCCCCAGTCAGACTGGGGTTCTTTAGAAGTGGAAACAGATGCATTTACAACTCCCTGTGCACCCACAGCATGGGTGGCTCCCTGGAACCCACCGGCGGTACATAAAAATATCCCATTGCATTGCCCATCACAGCTGAGGTAGTATTGTCATGTTTAATGCAGGTGGGCTTCGGCCCACACTGCATGCCCCAGTCAGACTGGGGTTCTTTAGAAGTGGAAACAGATGCATTTACAACTCCCTGTGCACCCACAGCATGGGTGGCTCCCTGGAACCCACCGGCGGTACATAAAAATATCCCATTGCATTGCCCATCACAGCTGAGGTAGTATTGTCATGTTTAATGCAGGTGGGCTTCGGCCCACACTGCATGCCCCAGTCAGACTGGGGTTCTTTAGAAGTGGAAACAGATGCATTTACAACTCCCTGTGGACCCACAGCATGGGTGGGTGCCAGGAAGCCACCGGCGGTACATAAATATATCCCATTGCATTGCCCAACACAGCGGATGTAACGTCAGCTGTAATGCAGGTGGGCTAAAAATTCATTTGATTACACTGTAGGCGAGGGCCCACAAAAATTGCTGTATCAACAGTACTAATGTACATCAGAAAAATTGGCCATGGCCAACCAAGAGGGCAGGTGAAACCCATTAATCGCTTTGGTTAATGTGGCTTAATTGGTAACTAACTAGGCCAGGAGGCAGCCCAGTTAAAATAAAAATTGTTGGAGGTGAAAGTTTCAATGCTTTAATGAGCATTGACACGTATAAAAATTGTTTAGAAAAATTATATGACTGAGCCTTGTGGGCCTAAGAAAAATTGCCCATTCGGCGTGATTATGTGTGGTTTCAGGAGGAGGAGCAGGAGGAGGAGGAGGAGGAATATTATACACAGATTGATGAAGCGAAAAGGTCCCCGTTTTTGATGGGGATACAGAACGATGCTTCCATCCGCGGGTGCAGCCTACGTATTGTTTAGGTATCGCTGCTGTCCGCTGGTGGAGAAGAGAAGTCTGGGGAAATCCAGGCTTTGTTCATCTTGATGAGTGTTAGCCTGTCGGCACTGTCGGTTGACAGGCGGGTACGCTTATCTGTGATGATTCCCCGAGCCGCACTAAACACCCTCTCTGACAAGACGCTAGCCGCAGGACAAGCAAGCACCTCCAGGGCATACAGCGCGAGTTCAGGCCACGTGTCCAGCTTCGACACCCAGTAGTTGTAGGGGGCAGAGGCGTCACGGAGGACGGTCGTGCGATCGGCTACGTACTGCCTCACCATCCTTTTACAGTGCTCCCGCCGACTCAGCCGTGACTGGGGAGCGGTGACACAGTCTTGCTGGGGAGCCATAAAGCTGTCAAGGGCCTTAAAGAGTGTTGGCCTGCCTGTGCTGTACATGCTGCCTGATCTCCGCGCCTCCCCTGCTACCTGGCCCTCGGAACTGCGCCTTCGGCCACTAGCGCTGTCGTATGGGAATTTTACCATCAGTTTGTCCGCCAGGGTCCTGTGGTAAAGCAACACTCTCGAACTCCTTTCCTCTTCGGGTATGAGAGTGGAAAGGTTCTCCTTATACCGTGGGTCGAGCAGTGTGTACACCCAGTAATCCGTAGTGGCCAGAATGCGTGTAACGCGAGGGTCACGAGAAAGGCATCCTAACATGAAGTCAGCCATGTGTGCCAGGGTACCTGTACGCAACACATGGCTGTCCTCACTAGGAAGATCACTTTCAGGATCCTCCTCCTCCTCCTCCTCCTCAGACCATACACGCTGAAAGGATGACAGGCCAGCAGCATGTGTACCCTCACCAGTGGGCCAAGCTGTGTCTTCCCCCTCCTCCTCATCTTCCTCCTCCTCGTCCTCCTCCTCCTCACCGCGCTGAGATATAGACAGGAGGGTGCTCTGACTATCCAGCGACATACTGTCTTCCCCCGACTCTGTTTCCGAGTGCAAAGCGTCTGCCTTTATGCTTTGCAGGGAACTTCTCAAGAGGCATAAAAGAGGAATGGTGACGCTAATGATTGCAGCATCGCCGCTCACCACCTGGGTAGACTCCTCAAAGTTTCGAAGGACCTGGCAGATGTCTGCCAACCAGGCCCACTCTTCTGAAAATAATTGAGGAGGCTGACTCCCACTGCGCCGCCCATGTTGGAGTTGGTATTCCACTATAGCTCTACGCTGCTCATAGAGCCTGGCCAACATGTGGAGCGTAGAGTTCCACCGTGTGGGCACGTCGCACAGCAGTCGGTGCACTGGCAGATTAAACCGATGTTGCAGGGTGGCAGCGTCCGTGTGGGACTTGCGGAAATGTGCGCAGAGCCGGCGCACCTTTCCGAGCAGGTTTGACAAGCGTGGGTAGCTTTTCAGAAAGCGCTGAACCACCAAATTAAAGACGTGGGCCAGGCATGGCACGTGCGTGAGGCTGCCGAGCTGCAGAGCCGCCACCAGGTTACGGCCGTTGTCACACACGACCATGCCCGGTTGGAGGCTCAGCGGCGCAAGCCAGCGGTCGGTCTGCTCTGTCAGACCCTGCAGCAGTTCGTGGGCCGTGTGCCTCCTATTTCCTAAGCTGAGTAGTTTCAGCACGGCCTGCTGACGCTTGCCCACCGCTGTGCTGCCATGACGCGCGACACCGACTGCTGCCGACGTGCTGCTGCTGCTGACACATCTTGATTGCTAGACAGAGGTTGCATTGGAGGAGGAGGAGGAGGAGGAGGGTGGTTTAGTGGAGGAAGCATACACCGCCGCAGATACCACCACCGAGCTGTGGCCCGCAATTCTGGGGGTGGGTAGGACGTGAGCGGTCCCAGGCTCTGACTCTGTCCCAGCCTCCACTAAATTCACCCAATGTGCCGTCAGGGAGATATAGTGGCCCTGCCCGCCTGTGCTTGTCCACGTGTCCGTTGTTAAGTGGACCTTGCCAGTAACCGCGTTGGTGAGGGCGCGTACAATGTTGCGGGAGACGTGGTCGTGCAGGGCTGGGACGGCACATCGGGAAAAGTAGTGGCGACTGGGAACTGAGTAGCGTGGGGCCGCCGCCGCCATCATACTTTTGAAGGACTCCGTTTCCACAACCCTATACGGCAGCATCTCCAGGCTGATAAATTTGGCTATGTGCACGTTTAACGCTTGAGCGTGCGGGTGCGTGGCGGCGTACTTGCGCTTGCGCTCAAACACTTGCGCTAGCGACGGCTGGACGCTGCGCTGACAGACATTGCTGGATGGGGCCGAGGACAGCGGAGGTGAGGGTGTGGGTGCAGGCCAGGAGACGGTAGTGCCTGTGTCCTCAGAGGGGGGTTGGATCTCAGTGGCAGGTTGGGGCACAGGGGGAGAGGCAGCGGTGCAAACCGGAGGCGGTGAACGGCCTTCGTCCCACCTTGTGGGGTGCTTGGCCATCATATGTCTGCGCATGCTGGTGGTGGTGAGGCTGCTGGTGGTGGCTCCCCGGCTGATCTTGGCGCGACAAAGGTTGCACACCACTGTTCGTCAGTCGTCTGCACTCTCAGTGAAAAACTGCCAGACCTTAGAGCACCTCGGCCTCTGCAGGGTGGCATGGCGCGAGGGGGCGCTTTGGGAAACAGTTGGTGAATTATTCGGTCTGGCCCTGCCTCTACCCCTGGACACCGCACTGCCTCTTGCAACCTGCCCTGCTGCTGCCCTTGCCTCCCCCTCTGAAGACCTGTCCTCAGTAGGCGTAGCAAACCAGGTGGGGTCAGTCACCTCATTGTCCTGCTGCTCTTCCTCAGAATCCTCGGTGCGCTCCTCCCTCGGACTTAATGCCCTTACTACTACCTCACTGATAGACAACTGTGTCTCATCGTCATCGGCCTCCTCACCCACTGAAAGGTCTTGAGACAGTTGCCGGAAGTCCCCAGCCTCATCCCCCGGACCCCGGGAACTTTCGAATGGTTGGGCATCAGTCACGATAAACTCCTCTGGTGGGAGAGGAACCACTGCTGCCCAATCTGAGCAGGGGCCCGAGAACAGTTCCTGGGAGTCTGCCCGCTCCTCAGAATGTCTCATTTTCATGGAGTGAGGAGGCTGGGAGGAAGGAGGAGCAGCAGCCAGAGGATTCTGAGTTGCAGCAGTGGACGGCGCAGAACTCTGGGTGGACGATAGGTTGCTGGAAGCACTTTCTGCCATCCACGACAGGACCTGCTCACACTGCTCATTTTCTAATAAAGGTCTACCGCGTGGACCCATTAAATGTGCTATGAATGTGGGGACGCCAGAAACGTGCCTCTCTCCTAATCCCGCAGCAGTCGGCTGCGATACACCTGGATCAGGAGCTCGGCCTGTGCCCACACCCGGACTAGGGCCTCCGCGTCCTTGGCCGCGCCCACGTCCTCTAGGCCTACCCCTACCCCTCAGCATGCTGTATTACCAGGAATGCAGAAACACAACACTGTAATTAAATGTGCCGCTTATTGGCCTGTGGTTGGAGGCTGAGTTCGCTTACGGAACGCCAGGAAATAATTTGGCGCAAGCCTGCTGTAACACTTAGCTGGCTGCGTATTTATTTGGAGAAATACTACCCCCAGCAGACACGGACCTAGAACAGTGAGCAGAGTGACAGGCAGGCCAAATAGATTTTTTTCAAATATTTTTTTCAAAAGGGCCACTGCGTATATTCAATCTATAATATATGTCTTCTGGCCCTGCCTACACAATTCTGTCCCTGATGTGTGTGTCACGGAACTGCAGTGTTGCACTGTTATTAACTGCAACAGACCGGTGATTTCAGAGCCAGGAAATAATTTGGCGCAAGCCTGCTGTAACACTTAGCTGGCTGCGTATTTATTTGGAGAAATACTACCCCCAGCAGACACGGACCTAGAACAGTGAGCAGAGTGACAGGCAGGCCAAATAGAGTTTTTCCAAATATTTTTTTCAAAAGGACCACTGCGTATATTCAATCTATAATATATGTCTTCTGGCCCTGCCTACACAATTCTGTCCCTGGACTATGTGACGGAACTGCAGTGTTGCACTGTTATTAACTGCAACAGACCGGTGATTTCAGAGCCAGGAAATAATTTGGCGCAAGCCTGCTGTAACACTTAGCTGGCTGCGTATTTATTTGGAGGAATACTACCCCCAGCAGACACGGACCCAGAACACTAAGCACAGTGACAGGCAGGCCAAATAGATTTTTTTCAAATATTTTTTTCTAAAGGACCACTGCGTATATTCAATCTATAATATGTCTTCTGGCCCTGCCTACACACTTCTATCCCTGGAGTATTACTGCAGGGTGCAATGCTCTGCACGGCCGATATACCAAAAAAAAAAAAAGTGCAACACTGCTAAAAGCAGCCTCCACACTACTGCACACGGTTAGATGTGGCCCTAAGAAGGACCGTTGGGGTTCTTGAAGCCTACACTAACTCCTAACACTCTCCCTATAGCAGCTCCGGCACCAGCAGCACTGTCCCTCAGCTATCTCACAACGCATCTGAGGCGAGCCGCGGGAGGGGCAGATTTTTATACTCGGGTGACACCTGATCTCCCCAGCCACTCCCTGCAGGGGGGTGGTATAGGGCTTGAACGTCGCAGGGGGAAGTTGTAATGCCTTCCCTGTCTTTCAATTGGCCAGAAAAGCGCGCTAACGTCTCAGAGAGGAAAGTGAAAGTAACCCGAACATCGCGTGGTACTCGTTACGAGTAACGAGCATCTCGAACACGCTAATACTCGAACGAGTATCAAGCTCGGACGAGTACATTCGCTCATCTCTAGTCATTAACTATTTTTGTTGTTGCTGTTACAAATAATGGGTCTCAGCATCTGCCATGCCATACTTGCAGAAATGAAATTAGAGGTTGGAATTAATCTCCATTTTCAACCTCCTTAATACTCCAGACCGTTTGTCAAAAACTGAACCTGGGTTAAGATAAACAAACAGAAGCATTCAATATCTGACCATACCTGGGTTGATTCTTGGTGGGGTGGTTGTACTATTGAAGAGAAATTGGGCCATGTGAGTGTAGCTTTACCCAAGTTATTTGGTACATGAAGGTATCTTCAATCAATCTGTCTTCACATAAATATCAATAGGTTGTGTAGGTTTCACTTGGGAGGTCTATGCTGATCCTGCCATCAGTCCATCAAGTGTCAGAGGATTCTGACTCTACATTACAAATTAGGCCAATATGTAGAGGCAAAATAAAATAACTTATCTTTTGGACAACCTTGCTGCTCAGCTAATTGTGTACATGTAGGGACAGAGAGAGGAGCACTCCCTAGTGTTAACACAGTTCATTAAAGTGACAGTTTGAGTGCAGGTATAGCAATACACTTCGGGCTCCTGTCCACGGACGGATATTTGCTGCAGAATCCGCGGCGGGCATCTGCACCGCGGATCCACAGCAAACAGTGCACATAGCGTGCTATGGAAAATCGATTCTTCCTCCACACTTGCAGAGACCAATTACGATTTCTGCAAGTGGAGGAAAAATCACGGCATGCTCCATTTTTTCACGGATTCCACATGGACGGCTTCAATTGAAGTCGACAGAAGCTGTCCAATCTGCGGATCTTCCGCAATCACATTGCGGAAAAGTCGTGGATTCTGCGTCCTCGCTAGGCGATGACGCAGGAAAAGCAGATAGTTTAGAAAGAAATCCTGTACTGCGCATGTCCAATGGTAAGCCGTGTGGACCATCTGCATCACAGAAGAAAAAGAAACTAAAGAGGTAAGCTGCGGAGCCAGATTCTGCTGCTGGGTTCTGCAAGTGTACAGGGCGCCTAACCTGGTGATGGTGTGCTTTGGACACAACAACTATATAGGTTCAAACAGTAAAATAAATCATGGGTCAGCTGCTGTACCATCTTCGAAAGTCCTTGAAGTCAACCAAGGCGCAATTAATTGTGAGAAAGCTACTACAACCTGAACCTGCTTAGTGTTTGCTTGATATCAGGCGCAGCTGACCACTTCTTAATTATTACAATATATTCCACCAAAGGATGCCAAAAGACACCACGAGAGGACGTCATGAAAAAGTAACCTTCGTCACATCTTCATCGGGTATGTTGGTGATACTTGTAATAAAAAGCTAAATGTTGCAGAAGATTTAATTACAAACATCCCTAATTATTAAAAGACTATTTTGTTTCATAGCATCTTCTGTATGATGTCTTTTGGAATCCATTACAATCATTGCGAAGTGGTCAGCAGCCCCCGACCTGTATCAGGCAGGTTCTTGATGAATTACGGCTACCAACATTTGTGTACATGTGTGTTACATTCACTTACATTAATGTGGTGGAGACATAAAAATGACTAAGACACCAGACATGACAGTGACTGCTCAGGTTTCCTGTTTTATTGGCTAGACAAGGTCAAACCTCTGCACTGATACAACAAGGATGGGACATCACATCCAGGTCCAGCACATTTACAAAAGTTTATAACAGAGACACAGGCTGTGACGCAAACCCAATAACTGTTGGACTCTATCAACAATATAGGAAGACACACATTTCTCGAGACTGAAGTACAGAACTGGGTGCCACATACTCAGCACATTAGCCAAAACAAGTTATCAAAACATAGTCCAGCATTTGGGACACATAACTTAATACATCATGGTGTGCAGGACATTCGTGACCTCAGTCAATGTGGTACTTGGTCCATATAACTACAAAAATCTCCCAAACCATCCAAACCAGACATGTAAACCTCACCCACCATGATACTGACATAAGGCAAAGTTTTGTAGGAGTAATTCTATACCCATACTCTACAACTTGTCACAGACTGAGACTTGCAATTTTTTGTACACACATTTTTTCCCTATGACAATTGTTTCATACACACAGATAATTGTTTTTCTGTAATTTCCAATTCTTTTTCGACTTTTAAGTATTATGGTTGAACCACTAATGTATCCCACATGTGAAACTATCAGAGATTAGCCATTTGGGACATTGTTCATTGACAAAGAAGAAGACTCCACAAACATAAAATATTGTAATAACACAAAAAACAAAAATAGCTGCACAGATAGAGACTATGGCTCAGAAGGATGGCGTCTACTAATTATCTCTAAGTCTATGGCTAGCTTTACAGAACAATTGGGGCACATGTAGTGAATGATGATTGTTGTTTATAGTACATGCTGTTACACACAAAACAAGAAAAACATTCTTTACCGACTTGGTAACATGCAAAAACAGTCAAAAAGTATTTAAAGGGATTGTCTAGTTACTGAACAATCCCTTTTCAATAGGACCCCCTGTGTGAAAATAATAAACAGAAATATATTTACTCCGCTGCAGTCCCGCTGCTTGTTGTGACAGATGATGTTACAGGAAATCATGTGACCTCGGCAGCCAATGAGAACAGCAGAATGTAAGCGCCGATGCCAGGAGAACGGACGGTGACACTGTAGCTTCTCATTGGCTGCGGAAATCACCCAATTTCCTGCGGCATCATCTGTCAGAGGAATCACCAGGGCTGGATGCCGGCACCCGCAGAAGAATGAGTATACTTCTGTTTAGTTTTTTCACACAGTACCCGAACAACCCCTTAAAAGGGGATGGATGGGACTAATCTGATTAGGGAAACGTTCTCAGAATTTAAAACTAAGCCTCTTGCCTATAGGTAATTATTACAAATTTTGATTGGAGGTCCCTGGTGTTGGTACAAGGGGGAGTTCTCATAGTTTTATACTGTGATTGTTACTTTAGAAAATTATAGGGAACTGTGTCCTTAAGAGGGGGCAGGGTCAGAGAAATTAGAGTTTTTAGGTGCAAAGGCAGGAAGTGAGGCAGTCGGGAGAGGAAGTCAGTTTCTCCATGGAGCTACGCTGTGCAGTGCTTGTGTACTCAGTCCACTGGACTGGTCTTCCTTTGAGACAGAAGTAAAAGTGATATTCTGGTTCACCGGGTGAAACGGACTGTTGTGTATAAACACTATTAGTGCTATTGGCTCCTCTGGTCCTGCTCCTACCAACGTAATTCAGATAACCAAGTGCAGCAACTTTGGGTTTGATTTTGATTAAGAACTGTTCTGCTTGGTTACAATAAACTATTTACCGGTTTGCATCATGGCTTCATGATCTGGCTATCGAACATTTCCCCGAACCCTTTGGTGCACCCCTTGCAGCAGAGACCTCTCCATAACTAGGCCCCCATTGCACTCGGTGTAGCACAAGCCTAGTCCTGGGCTGTACTCGGTAGTGTTATGTATCATGGGGCAAAGACCCATGCCGGCCAGTAGAGATAAGCCCGAGCAGTTGATCCAACCCGCTTCAGTGAGCATGAGATTGTGGCACTACCTGTCACCAACTCCTCCACATGGATAAGTGTCAGATTTGTGAAGACAATATAGAGACATATCCATCATTTAACCCCTTTTATGACAGCCGTAAATCATGGAGTATCACCAGACAACTGATACTGGAGAGTTTTGTGCAGCGGCAAGTACTTGATTTCTCAGATGTTTTCACCAGCTCTTCCTAAGGCTATGGTTCTGCACATTGACCTGTGTCGCACAACCCAAAAAAAGTATGCGATTTATCTGCATCGTGCAAGTATTTCGGAGCTGAGATTTTGCTGCTAAAACATCCACAAAATCATGCGATTTACATCATTGTCTATGGTAGAAAGGTTTCATGTGACTTGTGACGTGCAGCTAAAATCCAATGCGATTCATTGTGATCACATGCTGCGATGCAACAACATAAACAATCTTAACCCTTTCCAATCCACTGTCTGACCTCTGAAGACATTATAATTTAGGACTGTACAGCTCTGATGTTGAAAGACGTCCATTGGGGTTCTCTTACTGTATATTGCCAGCCTCTCTGCTGTCGGAGCCTATCCAATGTGTCACCTCATGCAGTACTGGCTTTAGCCAGCACATAGTGCTGTTGTATAACAGCAGAAAAAGAGTAAGTCCCCTAGGAAAATGAGGATAGAGATGAGCGAGTGTACTCCCTAAGAGCAAATACTCGAGTGAGTATTGCCTTTTGCGAGTACGTGCCCGCTCGTCTTAAAAGATGCGGGTGCCGGCGGGGGTGAGCGGTGAGAGTGAGCAGGGGTAGTGTGGGGGGGAGAGAGAGATCTCCCCCCCCCCCCCCCGCGCTCTCCTTTTGAGAGAGAGTGGGCAGGTACTCGCAAAAGGCAATACTCGCTCGAGTATTTGCCCTTAGCGAGTACGCTCGCACATCTCTAGTTAAGGCTATGATTACATGGTGATTGCAAACACAGATCACGTGGCCAAAGACCGCAGTGTAGCCCTGAGATCACCTAATCTAATAGAAGTCAACTTGAGTCACGTTGCGACTTGCAAATTGACACAACCTGCAAATGGCGCAAAAATCAAATTTTGCTGGATTGTTTTCAACCTCCAGGTCGCAGATGTGATAATGCAACCCATATTGACTTCTATTAGATTGCAGGACCACAAGACTTGTATCAAAGCAAAAAGTCTCCGCGTAGCCCTAGCCTATTGCAACTCATCATTCTTATCCTTATGTCGATGCGTAGCCCTAACCTAAATCTATGAATAATCTTGCCAGGATTATTGCAGGCAGTCATATTATTGCAACAGGTGTGGACAGCAGCTCAAATCTTCAAGTATAGGTATGATACACAATAGACAGAATGAGTTCAGAAAATGTTACACAGATACTAGTGACATCAGTAGCCATTGTAACGTACAATGTTAGGGCGGCTTCAGACGACCGTATATCGGCCGGGTATTCATGCCGGCCGCTATATACGGCGTCCCTCTCTGCAGGGGGAGGAGGCTGGAAGAGCCGGGAGCAGTGCTCTGAGCTCCCTCCCCCTCTCTGCCTCCTCTCCACCCCTCTGCACTATTTGCAATGAGAAGAGGTGGGATGGGGCGGGGCTAAATTCTGGGGAAATAGCTCCGCCCCCATCCCGCCTCCCCTCATTGCAAATAGTTCGGAGGGGCGGAGAGGGGGTGGAGAGAGGGCGGGAGCTCAGAGCACTGCTCCTGGCTCTTCCAGCCTCCTCCCCCTGCAGAGAGGGACGCTGTATATCGGCCGGCGTGAATACGCGGCCGATATACGGTCGTCTGAATAAGCCCTTATAGTAATAAAAAAAGTGTTGTTCATTGTTTACATTCAAATACCCTTGGACAACATACTTTATGTATAACAATGACATTTTTTGGGTGGTCGTGATGTTGTTTTATCCTGCACCACTACTGCAAAATGTGAGTGGCTCTATTAATACAGTTAATTTGACATTTAATTTCAGTATTCGTTGCCATATTTGCCCAATGTACTTTGATCTCAGTTTTTGCTCTTTAGCTTAATCCATGGAGTTTATTGTGCTCGGAATATAAATGACAGATTTTAAGCTTGTTCTGAGATGAGAGGAATAGCAGCAAGTGACCAGTATAGCAGAGATTATTCCAAGCAATCATTTGTGTTCATTGCAATTTTATAAACCATTGGTTTAATATTGTGTTGTATAACATACTGCGTTAACATTAACTGAAACCACACACACAATTGCATAGCCAATCCCACAATAATAAAGAGGTTTTTAACTTGGTTCATAAGTATTGCTTACATCTATAATGCGTAAGAGGTGAGTCTGTGCTGCCAAAGATAATGGTGTCAATGGTATTATTGTTGCTGCATCCATATGTAGGCTCTGGCTTAAAGGCTATGAAAACCTTTGCGCATAATAAATGAATACACACATATCTTAATAAGTCCCTGCAGAAAAAATGATGCACTTATCTGTTTTTGCATTAAGTTTTCCTTATCATGCATTTAGAAAGTCTCATACCGTGTTTGCAGGTTTTTCTACATTCATGTTTCTGGCTGGGGGCATTCCCAGCAGTAATCAACTGGTCTCTTTTATGAATGTGCACAAGTTCCGCTCCCCCTGCCCTCTCCTCTTTCATAAGGTATGTAGCATAATTATGCCCATTCAATACTACACAGCTATCTCCTATCTTCTCTATGAGAAGCTGCTGGTCCTATTGCCTCTCACAGCTGATAAGGACAGAAAATTTACCTAGAGTGAATGACAGCCCTCTGTAATAGTAGCTTTCTTTCTCTGTCCTCTTGATTTTCTCCACCATCCCGCAGTACTGTCATACAGCCCTCTGTAATCGCACAGTGGAATAGTTGTGAATGCACGTTCACAACATGGAAGCAGACTACGGAAGGGGCTATTAGTTTACTCTGACTGACAGAATTTGCTAAAATGTCAGTTCTCCAAACTGCAGTGCCTTGGAAAACAATATAAGCATAGAGATCAAACAATCAGAAACTTTTAATGAAGACTAGTTACAAAACGTCTTCATTTCCAAAAACACATTGATTAAAAGACAAAAAAAAAGCCAATGGTGTACATAGCTTTGAAGCCACAGCGTTATCTAAAAATAAGGAGCAGATTTGGGGATTTAATTACTAACAAACTACAAAAGACGGGTGCACAATCCGTACAGCGCTGAAAAGAGGAAGGTTCAAAGTTTATGATGCACCAGTAAGTCCCATTTTCTGCTGCACCGCAGCGCTGGGTGTCTTGTTTATAGTTAAATGGTCCCTGAGGGACCCGTGCTTTCCTGTTTGCATATGCAACCAAGTTCAACAAATCTTCTGTGTCACTTGTAAATTTGCTTGTGACAAGGCGGCTGATTTTGGAATCGATGCCGGAATTCAGTTGAACGATGGATTCTCACACGGCAAACTCAAGCACACAAAACGAATTCTCCTGGGGTGTGACCATTGTCCTATACACTGTGAACAACCAGTAACAGTGCTGCAGAAAATGGGACTTACTGGTGTGTCATAAACTTTGAGCCTTCCTCCTTCAGTGAGGCGTAGATTGTGTTTCTGTCTTTTGTAGTTTGTTTTGTAATTAAATCCCCAAATCTGCTCCTTTTTGAATTACCCTGTATATAAGGGCTGTGTAGTTGGACTTCACCGTTGCTGAAATTATGGGGTAGTAGCTTAAACTTTTCTGGGGACTCTTACTCTGACTGGCAAAAGTATGGAGGATAGAAATGGCTATAATTATGTTGGGGTACTGTATATGGATGGCAAATAAATATGTATTTGTGTGTGCACAAATTCTCTTGTGTGTCTGTAACCCACAATCCTGTTTGTACCCGTCTGGCATTTGCACTGATCAGGACTTGAATTTCCTGTTTATCTTCAGTTCTTTACATACCGCGTTTCCCAGAAAATAGGTCCTTCCCCGATAGTAAGACCTATCGGGTTTTGGGGGAGGCTTAAAATATTCAGTGATGTCATTCACTGAATGGCTGTGATTGGCTCATTGAACACCAGCTGTGATTGGCTGCCGGCACTTAATTAGCCAATCACAGCGCTTGCTTTGCTGGAGGCAGGGTATTCAAAGCCCCATCACCAGCAGAAGCTCCACTCTGAGACAAGGAGGACGCAGCTTACTGCAGCGCAGCGGCCGAAGACCATTGGGATGCTGCGGACCAGGTGAGTATAAGCCCCCCTTCCCGAAAATAAGACACTGTGCCCTTTTGGGGGCAAAAAATAATATAAGACAGTGTCTGATTTTTGGGGAAACACGGTAGAAATGATTGTTATATTTTGTCATTCTGATTTAAGTCTTTAAAAATAATTAAATGTTGTAGGTATCTTAAAAGCTATTACAATCAGCTACAGATATAGCAGAGCAGAGCTTGTCAGATGTCATGTTCGTAATTAAACAATTGGCTGAAAATCCAATATTTCCACAAAGGAGTTTCATTGATGTGGCGCTCATTGTGATAAAATGCCATATGGCCACTTTGTCCAATTGTTGTAGCCCGCAGTAAACTTACCAGCTTAGATCATAAAGCCAGGTAACATTATGGCACCCTGGACACTCTATCACTGAGGCCTACTGCTAACATAGGTCAATGGAACCTTGGCGAGCAGCGGTGCTGGAAGAGTGGAGAAAGTTATGATAGGTAGATCGCAAGTAATTGTTCCAATTTTTTTTACATTTTTTGTAGTAGCTGCTAAGTGGAAGAAATGCCCAATTCTCACACAACTCCAAAGTTGAGCAACACAGCTACCAAAGTGTTAAATAAAGTCAGGCTCCTATATCAATAATCCAATTTTTCCTTAATGAAATATTGCTAAAATAATTCAAACGATTCGTTTAAAGTATATGATGTTGATAATTGATATGTAAAAGGTGCAAATGGCCTTCTATAGGTTTTCAGTGTGCTGGAAGTGATTAGATATAATGACGAGCACTCAGAGGAATTCATCTGGCGCTGCGTTTTGTCAGTCAGTCCAAGTCTTAATCAAAGGACTCATATCTGTTGCCCTGAGGCTTTTTAGCTTTGCTTCCTAAGCCAAACAATGCTGAAGATACAAGGCAAGTGGGTTATGGAGCAAGATTAACACTTGCCATCTTCTAATTCTGTTAATGTCCTCTAGACTCTGCAGACCATATATTTATATCCAACTTAGATTTAGCATGCACGAAGCACCAAAGACTGTAACAAAGGCGCAGCAAAAAGTGGCGAGGATTACGGCTGGCTGAGGATTTATCATTTACAATATAATGCAATTTACAGAGAATTAGTGAGGGCACCAAGCACCCCCAGAGTATGGGAACGATAGCATTTACTGCTTTCCACTATCCTCTTTCCACAGGTTCTTCTGACAGATCAGGAACAAGGCCTTCAGCTGCTTACAGAAAATCCAGGGCAAACAATAGACTGGCACCCGGCAGTATCTCTGTGGTTCATATTCGATGAGGATAAACCCTAAGAAGGGGAGAAGGCATTTACAGTGCACAATCCTCAGAATAAGGGGGCACTGAGTTATGTAAAATATTAGATTGGCCACATAAGGAACCCTTCACTGTGGCAAACACCTAACTTGCTGATGGACTCCATAGAAAGGAAGGGGTCAAGAATGGAATGGGACTAGAATCATTCTAGAGCCCCTAAGTTCTTCAGAGAATCTGGATACAGTTCAGTTTCCTTGAGGCATGGATGACAGCTGCTTCATGGTGTCCATTGTTTTACCAGGAGAAATAGTGCAGTATTTATATTTTTAATGGAATCTGTATTGAAGCCCCTGACGCAGGGGTGAACCAAGCCTTAAAGGAATTGTTTTATGACATAATACAGTGGGAGGGACTGTATAGGCAAGAACCGAGAAACTCTTTAAGGGTACCTTTCCAAAAGCACACAACAAGTACGGAATAGTGTGTACTTGCTGCATGTCGCCAATTCCCATATACTATCTTGGCATGTATGCGCTAATAATAAGCGCCAAGATAGTGCATGCCACAATTTGTTTGCATCAGTAGTACGCACGCAAAAAAAAATTGCAAGTGTGAGTGGTCTATTACAGATCAATGGGCTATTGGCATCATGTATTGCGCACGGGAAAATTGCACATGCAATGACAATTACGCCCATATGACCCTTTATGAAATCGCTGCGGGCATTGTGCAAAGAATACTCGCAGCAATTCTGCTGGAAATATATGGCAGCCAAATGTCCTCTATATAGCTTGTACTGAAAATGCTGCCAAATATCCGCAGAAATGGAAATTCCGCAGCATTTCCAGTTCGTGTAAAGGCGGCTTTAGAGTCATTTATTTCTATGGCTGTCAAGTAATACTGCATTTTCTTTACAGTGGCAAATGGCTTTCCCTGGAAAATTCAACTGCTTGCTGAAGGTGCCGAAACCTGGCTGATCAGCAGATCACTGTAGAGGCTGCTACTATATCAAGAACACCTTTAACACGGTTGTCTCATCTCAAGGATCCCTGTCTATAAGATTATAGACCCTATGTAGAGTGACATCATGTACAGTGGCTGTGAAGTTATAGCTGATTTGGTGATGACCAAAACAATTTAAGGTAGGCATCTGTGTATAGTCGGAATGGGTGTTGTCTCTCCTTAAGGAGAGCACCCAGAAGGGGTGTGGAGACACCTAGGAGGTGGGTGAGGAGACTTACAAGGCCATGCATACTCCTCAGGGTAATATATGCAAATAAGGAAAATAGAGCAATACCTCTGCAGCGCCAACTTCAAATTAATGTACGACTCTTTATATAGGTCTTTATAACAATGATAGGGAATAGGACACCAAGCCAGAAAACCATACAAAGACTGCGGTTTTGAGGTGTTTGTCCCTCATCAGTGTGCTGTAGGTTTCTGGTTTAGCTGGTGGGAGGCCTGTGACGTGGGTCGGAAGGAGTGTCGTCTCTCCTTAAGGAGAGCACCCAGAAGGTGTGTGAAGGTCAGTGGGTCGGGAAGGGGGGGGGGGGGGGTATCGTCTGTGTATCTATTTCTGTTCCAGTGTAATTCATTGTCCTGATGGGATGGCACTTTTTTTACAAGTTAGGGAACAGTATTAGAGATGCAAGTGTACAGGTCCTGTCTCCAATATTGTATAGGCTTATACTTGCAATGTTTGAAATGCTTGTGAGCTCTACAGGTTCATATGGCCGGATATCTACAGAATTTAGCAGGTGTGTGTGGGTTTTTACTTGCTGAGCACCATATGTGCAGCTGGGTTTGTATCTGCTTTATCTGCTAAAGATAAGAAAATGTAACAGGCAGCACTGGTAACTAAGAATAAGAAATCTGAGATTTCAAGTTCTCAGTGAAACTATGGTTTAATATTAAAGGGAACCTGTCATCACATTTGAGCTCAATAACCTATGTTATGGGGCTCAAAGGTGAGGGAATGGGAGTCTGGGGAGCCGCATTTCATACTCATTGGGTTCCCCGTTGCTGTAGTGTGTCCCTAGGAAATCAGTGTGTGGTGCGGTGCTAAAAAAAAAAAAAAAAAAGAATCCCTCAAATTTGCAAATTCAGGAGTAAATAAATTAAACTTAAGAATGTCAATCATGCTATATTGACCTTGGCTACCTTGATTCTTCTGCTAAGTGGCGCTGCCTCCAACAAGGTTATTTAAAGCGCATACAGCGCATGCATCAATTCAACAACTTATTTTACAAAATCCTGCTCCTAGTATTACACACAAGGACAAGGATCTAACATAACAGCTACTGATGGCCGATGAGTAACACAAACCTACTGACAGGTGCCCTTTAAAGAGAATCTATCAGGTTCCCTTTAAAGCTTTTGTATCCAGCTAGAAAGATGGAAAGGGACAGAAACCATGTGCAACGGCAACCCAAGAAGTCTCAATTTCACACATTGGATGCAATGGTTCCATCCCAGTTCTGTTCAGGTTGCTGTCCCTATTCAGTTTTCTGCATAGAAGATGGAAATCCAAAATGTAAAAATGCTGTCTGAGAAGAGCCCGAGGAATTGAAATCAAATCAGGATTATAGTAGGGCAACATACAACAAATAACTAAAGGCAAATAAAAGGAAAACCTTGCATTCATATTTGACGATTATGTGATGTCTAGTCCGTTAGGGAAGAGGTAGAAAGAAGAAGAAAAGCAGATGGCGGGGCTAGTAAAGCAAAGCAGTGAGAAAAATTGGAAGAGAGGTTTGATAGAGATTGTGATAAAGGGAAGGAGAAAAATAAGAGCGTGGTTTTCTGGATGTTAGCATGTTTCACAGGAAATATAATGTCTTTGTGTAGTACGTCTGAGTAATGTAAGTGTGGCTGGCCTCAAACAATCCCTCCCTAATCTCTAATTTCAAACAACCCTTTATTTTCAATCTTGGTTCAGTTATATAGCTATATAGATCTTCGCTCATCTTACTTTAGCCTTTTGATGAATCTATGTAAGGATTCGGAACCTTTTGAATTTCTGATTTGTCCACTATATCCCGTTTCATAGATTTTTACTACTAGTCCTTTTCTCTTGGCATACCTGCTCTTTCGCCTTACAACAGTCATCAGTTGTCCATAGAATAAAGGTCAATAGCTGTAAACAGTGCTTTGTGAATAACATTTTAGACTTGTGAGGTTATTCAAGTGTTGGCCACGAATGAGTAACCCCTATAGTATTCAGGGTCAAGATATGGGACAATTACCAACATTCCTTCAGAGCTGCCATTATGAAAAGGACTTCCGTAACACTTGAAGATGATTTCAACATTTGCAAAAATGTAATTTCTCTGCAGTGTTATAGTCTTTTGAAATACTCCTACCATAAAGAGAAGTATGGACCATGACCCCTAGCACCATTGTAGTGCCCCTTATTCATGTGATATAGCCTTTCAGGGGCAGACATATCCTTTTACTAGGGCTTCATAAGTAGATAGTTACTGGACAGTTTCAGGAATACAAGTATCAAATATACATTCAATTGTTAGCATTTTACCACAAAACTGTATTGCACATGAACCGTGTAGTACCTACTCCACACACTGGTAGCAGGTAATCACATAAAACACATACACTGTAGCACCACAATTTGCAACAATTATACCACACTCTCCTCAGATTCTACAGACGTCTCTAAGAGCGTATTTTTATTCTACACTCACATCTTAGAAATCAAACACAATACCCTTGAGTAATGGCACACCCTACACAGCACCATTAAACATGTTACATACGTGTTGTATGTACATTATAACGTACCAAACACACACATTGTTTATAAAGGTTATACAGTGAGTTTACGTGCAAAGAACTCACAGAAAACAATCATATTGACACGGCGCCAAATAATCCTGCAATGTTTTCATAGCCATCATTCTTCAGCCTCCTAATTCTCCCTTCAATCATCAATTCTAGTGCCCCTTCATATATTATAACCCCTCAGTCCACCTAGATACAGTATAATGTGCAAATATAGATGTTCCCATATCGCGATAGAAATTGGAATTTTATTTAGGTCAAAGTTTTAATTTCTCTTCCGAATGCCTACTGCACATATGAAAATTCTTCCACAGAAAATCAATCCTGTTTTATTACTAGTACTTTAGCCTGAGATTGTGTGGATATTCCTAAATCAACTTTCATTCGCAACACTTTTATTTCCAGTTGAGTTGTCTATTTATCAAACTCATTGACTCTGCAGGAGATTGAGACCAGAACTCGAAATTATAATTGCCTTGTTGTTTAGTCCAACATTACCCTGATTCCCTGGCAGTTCCTTACAAAGGAAGACCCCATTTTGGAAGCCCTGGATATGGTCTTTTTTTTTTTTTTGTTCATTTTGTGTCACGTCAATAGCCCAAGAAACAGAAAACAAGGAAGCTTCACTGTATTTGAGAGTAATCTCTTCGCCAACTGCTCCTGGCAGTGGAATAACATTTCTGGATCTGGCAGTTGTATTCCAATGATGTAGTTCTTATTTATTGTTTCACACAGTCAGAACAATCCAGAACAGTAATAATAGTTGTCCAAACTGTCCAGAAAATAACAGTGCTCTCTGAAATTGTGTGGTTGTGAAAAAGGCAGAACAAATTACATTTTGTTTTACTCCTAGAGGTTCAATTGACATAATTGACCTAGAGTGAGATGGGCACCTGGGAAGACAACATAGTGAAGAGCAATGATATGTTGCCAAAGGCTAATATAGTTGTGGTTGGTTATCTCGGTTGTGCAATTTATTTTTGAGATGTGTGAAGAGTTAAAAAGCCGTATAGAAATTGACCAAAAGATCCTGGGAAGACAAAACTCAAAGAAGGGTAAACAGTTTTTAAAAACCAGGTATGTGGCAGTAGGCTTCCAGTGATGCAAGTAAGATGTACACCAACCACAACCCAACAAAAAAAAGGGAAGTCAGGATTTTGGGAAATCGTGGACCCCCAAGTTCACCTCCTACTGGTGGCCGTCTGCGGTAAAGGAGAACACAAAGGCAGACAATAGACAGCCCGGTGAATAGGGTAACAGAAAATGCCAGGCTACCAGGGGCCACATGGAAAGTTTTTCCCTTTCCAGCCCAAAATATAGAAGCAATGCTCCATGCAACACCTAAGCCCAAGAATACATTGACTGCATTGCTACCTGTCACATTACCAATAGAAGCATCAGCATGAGGGTCTTGGACTGCTGCCACTTTACTTGCAAATGTGTCTAAAGGGAACAATAAAAGATAGATTTAAGTGAATACACAATCCAGTTCTAGTATACAGTTTACATGCAAAACATTTTGACTAGTGTCTTTTGAATTCCTTGGATTTAAAACTAGATACCTCTACATAAGGAAGTATGAGATTAAATATTATTGGGGAATTTTTAATCAATATATTTATTGTAATATACAACTAAAATTCCCCAAAAGTTTGGAAACTGTGTAAAATTTAAATAAATGTTAAGAAAAAGAGAATTCATATGATTTGGAAATCTCATACAACCATATTTTTTCAACATAGAACACATATCAGAAGTTGAAAGTGAGACATGTTCCATTTCATTTTAAGAAATCAAATCATTTAAAAATTGATGGCAGCAACACATCTCACAAAAGTTGGGACATGGTTAACAAATGGCTGGAAAAATAAGTGGTACTATTGAAAAATAACTAGAGGGTCAGTTTTCTACTAGTCACATGGCTATGTCTAAAAAAAGCATGTTAGAGAGGCAGAGTCTCTCAAAAGCAAAGATGGCCAGAAGTTCACCAGTCTGTGAAAAACTGCATCTAAAAAGTGTGTAACAATTGCAGGAAGATGTTCCTCAACATAAAATTGCAAAGACTTTGAATGTCACACAATCTACAGTACATATCATCAAAAGATTCAAAGTATCTGTAGAAATTCCTGTGTACAAGGGACAATGCTAATAGTCCATACTGGACGCTCAAGATCTACTGGCCCTCAGGTGGCACTGCATTAAAAACAAGCATGAAGCCAAAGAAGAAGCCATATATCAACCCAATCCAGAAACGTCAGCGTCCTCTATGTGACAGCTCATTTAAAATGGACTGAGGCAAAATGGGAAACTATTCTGTGGTCAGATGACTCAAAACTTGAAATTCTTTTTGGAAACCACGGACACCGTGTCCTGAGGACTCAAGAGGAGAGGGACCATCCGGCTTGTTATCAGTGCACAGTTCAAAAGCCCACATCTCTGATGGTATGGGGTAGCATTAATGCTATGGCATGGGCAGCTTACACATCTTGAAAGGTGCTATCAATGCTGAGCAGTATGTAGAGGTGTTAGAACAACATATGCTTCCATCCTGACAATGCATCTTCAGGGAAGGCCTTGTATCAAGACAATGCTAAACCACATACTACATTCATCACCAATAGAAAACATTTGGTACATTGTGAAACGAAAAATTTGGCAGAGAAGACCCAGGACTGCTGAGCAGCTAGAATCCCACATCAGACCAGAACAGGACAACATTCCTCTCCCAAAACTCCAGCAATTGGATTGCTCACTTCCCAGATGTTTACAGACTGCTGTAAAAAGAAGAGGGGATGCTACACAATGGTAGACATGGTCGTGTCCCAACGTTTTTGAGATGCGTTGCTGCTACCAATTTCTAAATGAGTTAATTTTTAAAAATGAAATGACCTATTGTGAATAAAATATGATTATGTGAGATTTACACATCATTGCATAGTTTTTTCTTAACAGTTATTTACATTTTACACAGTGTCACAACTTTTTGGGAATTGGGGTTGTAATAAATGCAATACAACTATTAATAACGACATGGGTCTATATTTAAAATTACTATCATTGACCATTCTATGTTAAGGCCAAGGGAATTGCAATAGGGAGAGTACAGATAGCAGTCATACTCAGCCTATGGTGCCTGAGATAGCCTGGCAAGCCCTCAGTCACATACAATAAGGGTGCTTGTACACAGGAGGACTGTCAGGCACTTAAGTGCCCAACAGCCATCCCAACAACTATTGCTTCTATGCTTTCACAAAGCAGTGATAGTCACTCAGTGAATGGAGGCAGCGCGTCGGAGATCTCTTCCAGCCACCCAACTCCATTCACTAAAGGCCCATTTACACTGGACGATTATCGCTAGAAAATCGTCGATTGTTTTAGCGATAATCAGTGTGTGTAAATGTGCGCCCATCGTCTGCTTTTCGGCTGATCGTTAAATTTAGTCCAACATAAAAATCATTGCTCACTTTTATCAGTAGTTCTCCACGGGGAGTGCTGATAGCATTGTTTCCCCCTGGAGAACAAAGGATCTGAGTGCAGATAATAGCCTTGGGCTATTAGCTGCCTTCAGTGAAGGCTTAATTTGTATACCTAATTGGTATTTAAGTAGCTGAGTAGCTACTTAATAGTTTATGCAAAATGATCACTCAAACTGTCATTTGAGCAATCATCAGCCCGTACAAATCAGCCTTATGAACAGGCAGTCATTCGATGATGAACAACTTCCTGTTTACACTGAGTAAGAAGACACCTAATAGTCGCTTTGTTTCATTGTGCTGAAATGAAGTAACTAGCAACTAATGAGCAATTTATTGCTCAATACCCTGTCAGGCCCGACTATTGGTCAAAGTTGCTTGTTACAGATTTTGCAATGGGGTCCAGGAGCTTCTTGTAAGGCCTTTGGGGGGGCTTATATACTTTCAAGGAATATTTTACAAAGCCTTCAAGTTTGCAAATAAAAAATAACCGTTATGGTTCTATTCAGAACCAGAAATAGGTCTACAAATGAAACAGTAAAAGTTATAACCAGCTACAACTGAATGGGAAATTGGCTGTACTCAGCTATAGTAATGCCACCTGTAAACTGTCAGCCTAAAATATGATGATCTATAAGCCAAAAACAGGAGTTGAACCCACACAAAAAAGCATAATGGAAACATTTTGTGCCTTCTCTGTTTTTTAAACACACTCCTTATTTTGGCTTACAGATACTGACCATAATGCTGGCTTCTGAAAATTACCTTATACTAGCTTACTACATTCATATTATGACCATGTCTGCCTATACCCAATGAGATCACCTCCCTCCCCAAAACAAAGAAACATTACAACCTACTTTACAGAGCAGTCCATACCTGGTACAGATGTACCCAAGGCAACAAAGACCACAGCAGTGACGGAGTCTTTGAGGCCAACTGTGCAGCCAAAGTGTGCAGCCAGGTCACCAGTGACAGCAGTGAGGATTCCAATGATGCAGATGGAGACCAGAAAGCAGGCCCAACCACCCCAGTATTCAGTGGGGGGCACAAAGGCAAAGAGCACCTTCCAGAAGACGGTCAGGAAATGCATGATGTAGTCACAGCAACTGGGTAGCCCTTCCTCACTGCTCTCCTCATCATCATCATCTCCTGCCCAGGATGGGACATGCAGAAAGGGATTGGGGGGTTTGGAAGAAGAAGGCAGCGCCAAAGCAAGGAACAGAGGCAAAATGAGCAAAAATAAAGATTCATGGACAAATTGGAGAAAGAAAGGGGTAGTGATAGAATGATAATAGGAGGAATATCAGGTAGAAGATTAGATATAGAAGAGAAAATATGGGATAGGGTAGCATGCCAACAGAAAGGGTACGTTGCAAGGTGGGAAGAGGGGGAAGCAGTGTTAGTGGTGTGGAGAAATGTGCAAAAGCATATGTGCATGTAAATTATGTGTGCAAAGACTATTGAGCATATTAGGGTTAGTGTGTAATATATAACTAAGTGTGCAACAGTGCAAAGCCTTCGTATGTGCTGGCATAAGCATGAGACTAAATGTAAAACCTTACTGTGTTCTGGTGAAGCTGTGGACAACGCCATTGAAAATGACTGTGAGGAGAGTGATCATGTGCAGAATGTGCCAATCTCACCTGCGCTGACAGTGACAGCACTCACAAACTGCTCCCTCCAACTGCTGCTGCCAACCACTAATGCCAAGTTTGCTTTTTTAATCAGCTTGTCCACCGTGTTCTATATAAAAATGAAAGCGGGACAAGTTGACTTCATAAGGCAAAGGTTGTAGTACGAAGATGTTAACACCATAGGAGAACAAATCATAAAGAAAAGGGTAGGCTGAGGAAATCGAGTCAGTTTGTAAAACACGGGAAGAAAGGATAAACATGAGATTTGGTTGACAGCATTGGAAAACCTAAGACAAGGCACAGAACAGAGGCGTATTCATGAAACAGAGTTATGAATAATGAATAAAACGAGACGCACAAATGTGTTTTTTTCCCCGAGAATATTTGTTTCTTAAACGCTGACTTTTTCTACGATTTTGCTACAATATTTCCAAAAAATGACTTGTCAAACTACTAACCACCAGTTACATTGTTTAAAAGGCCACGACACGTTGCAGAAAGTATCAGAGGACCCTCAGACAGGTCTCGGTTCTGACACAATACAAGTAAAACTGATTTATTCCTACATGAATTGACATACAGCTGTCAGAATGCCATGAAAAGACAGAAGAACTCTTCAGGTTTTCTAATGCACCGAACAGATGTTCTATGTGAGCGCCGATGAGGACACTAGATGACCTAAAACACCACATCTCCACTGCAGAGGAATTGTTAACAGAGAATATGCAGGGACGTGACTGGACTACCGACTTGACATCTGCTGTGTCCCCACATCAAGCATCTGTAAGGTGCATTAAAAACTGAAGAGTTCTTCTATCTTTTCATATCATTCTGGCTGAGAATGTCAATTCATGTAGCAAAAAATCAGCTTTACTTTTGCACCATTCTTTCTGAATTGGTCTATAATAACCCCCAAGCAGAAGACAATCCCATTTGACTTTGGAGACTCACTCATAACTTATTAGACTTGAACGCGCAAATGTTCAGAGGTGATTGGAAACTCCATTGTCATGTACAAATATGGAGCCGTGTGTGGCCTGGTTGATATTAGGTTGCCGGCTGTTGTCCGCATCTAACACCATATATCTAATGTCACAGTTCATCTTATCTTTTATGTTTTTTTCTGTTCTCATCCACCTCACCTTGAACTCATATGATTCTTCTATTATGATTTCCGTCTTGCGATGCTCCCCCAGACTGGGGCTTCCGGCAATTTCCTCACCACTTTTGGTACACACCACCCATTTTTGACCAGTCTCACCTATATAGATAGAAAGCATCACAAGTTAAACTTAAAGGGGGCAGAGACTGTCATCACTCCCTATTCCTACTGGGACAGGCTATCTAAATTCCCAGAGAAAACCCACATATAGCATACAACCTCAACATAGATGTGATATTTGGACGGACTGAAGCAGAACTCCAGTGCTGCAAGGCAATGACAGCAGTGCTAATCATTGTTGCCCAGGTCATTGTATGGCTTATAATACCATAGCACCCAATATTTTTGATATTTTTACTCTGTTAGAGCTCATGAACATAGCGATGAAGTGTGTAGGTGAACATTGTCCACAGAGTCCCTACAACTCCCTACTAGTAATGGTTCTATAGGAGAATAGCTCTGTAATATGGTGTGTAAAGGAAAATGGAACCATTTTAATTCATACAAAATTCTTAAAAAGAAACCTCTGTATGACATCAGAGGTATCTTCCCAGTTGTCTTCATTTCCATCCTTCTTTTACCTCCTCTGTGCATTTCTGGTTCTCCGAGTTCAATGAAGAAGTTCTTGTTTTTTTCATATTCTTCATCATCAATGATCTGTATCTCAATATACCTCCTGGAAAAAGATATGTGCTCATTGTACTGAACATATAGGCCATACATAATATACACTTACTTCATGCATTAGGACTAGTTCGCTAAGGCAAACTACTTGAGCGAGTAGTGCCTTATGTGAGTACCTGCCCGTTCGTCTCAAAAGATTTAGGTGCCGGCGGGGGGAGAGCGGTTAGTTGCGGGAGTTAGCAGGGTGGAGTGGGGGGGGGGGGGAGAGAGATCTCCCAACCTGTTCCGCCCGGCTCTCCCCCACTGCTCCCCGCCCCCCACTGGCACCCGAATCTTTTGAAACGAGCGGGTAGGTACTCGCAAAAGGCAATACTCGCTCGAGTATTTGCCCTTTGCGAGTAAGCTCGCTCATCTCTAATTAGGACCTCAGCATATAAAATTTTTACTTCCGACCCATGTTTCTCAACTCCAGTCCTTCAAGAGCCACCCTGGAAAAAGCACATTTTTCCATACCTGCCCTCCTCATATGATTATCTGTCATACTTTAGAGGTCTACTCTGTGTATTGCAGCAACTTCCATGCAGTGCTTCCACCCGTCTGATGCTTATCAGCCACCATCTTGATGGTGATATTTTTTTGGCTTCATTTTCACATTAATTCCATGATGCATCAGCACAGCATTAGCTAGAGGCTACACCATTTCTACCTGCAGGGGGGGGGGTGGCAATTTAATCATTATCTTCAATATTCACCTAAATAAGCTACAGTAAATAAGCTATACATAAGTATATAGTCAAGAAGACAAGCTGTAATCTTTTCTATTATAACTGTATGACAGCTGTGTGATCATCAACAGTAACTGTGACAGGCGTGTCTGCGTCCCTCTATAAGCAATTTCTGTGGTAGGGTCTATGTAATAGAATCACACAAATGGAGAAATTGACTAGAAACTGAACACATAACCCCAAGTAAATCTGAGCTGGTCAGAACTGAGATCACATGACCATCTGAGGAAAAGGAGGCCAAGAGTTTTAGATAGAAAGAAATAATTAACCAAGGAAACACTATCTCACATATACATACTGGGGTGTATACTAGGGGAATAGCTATGTAATGAATGAAGTTTAATTTCCCACAATAGATCATGATTTGAGGATATCCTATAGAGAGAACACCTCTGGCAATGTCTGAGGCACTGACAGTAATTACATTACCTGTGCAATGCTGAGGAAATCCTGAAATCATGATCTACAGGGGGTGCTTGAGAACAGGGGTTAAAAAACATTGGTTAAGGCCGCCTGCAGACGAGCGGGTCAGATCCAGCAGCGAGAATTCTCGCCGCGGGACCCGACCCGAGCGCCTGCAGAGACGAGCGCGTACTCACCCGCGCCCGGCGGCCCCGGCTCTTTCATGTGCCGGCTGCCGGGCAGCCGGCGCATGCGCAGACCGGAGCCGGCAGCCGGGTGAGTGACGCGTCTGTGCGAGGCTCTGCGAGCCCCGCACAAAAATAGGACATGCCGCGGTTTGTTTGCCGCGCGACATTTCGCGCGGCCAAACCGCGTCCGTCTGCATAGGAGTGCGTATTGTAATACACTCCTATGCAGGCTTTGAGCGGCGGAAATCCCGCGGGAAATCCCGCCACTGGATTTCCGCCCGTGTGCAGGCGGCCTTAGGCTTTAGGGTATAGTCCCATGATCTAGTAAATCGCATGTGGGAACATAAAATAACACATACATATCCCTAATGTAAACAACAAAAAATGATAAAATATATAGGTCAATGTCTAATATAATTTAGCTAGTGTTCTGTCATGGGTAAAACTATCTTACTGGAATCATGAGGATAGATGGAGAATTAACAAGTCCCCGCTGCAACAATATGATAAATATAATATTCTAGTATAATTGAGAACACTTTATTGCTGCCAAGCAGCCGTGTGTAACTAAGGCAATGGAACTAGATTATTGCTTGAAGACAGCAAAAAAGAAAACTGCCATAATTGGTGTTCTGGAGTATCCAATGCAAAATTCTGCAGATTTTTACAAACTGCACCACTGTATACAGCTACAAATTATATACTCTGTATATATACATACACATTGAATGGCCACTTTATTAGAGACTCCTGCCCTTTGAGCTTGTGTGTAAATTAGACACGTGGCCTTGGAATGCAGCATAAAATTTAATCTTCCAAAGAGAGCATTCACTGGAGGAGCTACTGAGGCTGAGAGCAATTAGAAGCAAACACAACTGTGAGTGTGTGAGCGTGGTTTCATTCAATGTGTAGTTTATTTAAATGTGTGACTTAAGATTCGGGGACTTTAGAAGGTGGTCACATATCACTTGTATACATTAATTGATTTTTATCTGTACCATCCCCATTTAGAATGTGCTCCATGATTGACAATGCAGTGCCATGTACATCTTGCGCCATGTATGCAGTCCTTGAACAGCTGTTCGAGGGTGCATACCGCTGTATGAGATGTGGCCTACTGCACATTTGGAAGCCCCGATCCTAAATGAGCAGCTTGCAACACTGAGATCCATTAATAACATAGAAAGGAGTTTGCTGCTCAATGAAAAGATACATGCTGGGGCAGATGTGGGGATAGGTGGAGGCATGGGAGTGCCGGATGATCAGGCAGCTAGCTGGGTGACAGTTAAAAGGAGGGGTAGAGGGAAGAGATCCAGGGAGGCTAGTCCTGAACTGGCACACCCCAACAAGTTTGCAAAGTTGGCAGATGAGGGGGATGCCATTACAGAATTAGCACTGTTGTAGCATGGCATGTCCTCTGATTGTCAGAGGGATGTCTGCTCCAGTAACAATGAGAATAGGAGCACAAGGCAGGCTAGACAGGTCCTGGTAGTGGGGGACTCAATTATTAGGGGGACAGACAGGGCAAACATAAGTGAACATGCATGGCGGAATTCTAAGTGTGCTGTTTCTTAAGTGTGGGACTTGGGATTATTGACTTTGGATTCAGGGACTTTGGAAGAGTCACATGTATTTAGTTACTGCTTATATATTTGAATTTTTGCATAGATTTCATTTATCTAATCTAGCTATATTATCCCCATTTAGAATGCGCTCCATGATTGACAATGCTGTCCAGTGTACATTTTGTGCCATGTATGCAATCTTTGAACAGCTGTCCGAGGATGCATACTGCTGTACGAGATGTGAGCGTGGTGCACGTTTAGAAGCCCAGATCCTGGATCTAAATGCACAGCTTGCAATACTAAGATCCATTGGCAACATAGAGAGGAGTTTGCTGCTTTTTGAGCAGGCACTTGCTGGGGTAGATGGGGGAGTGGATGGTAGTATGCGAGTGCAGGATGATCAGGCAGCTAGCTGGGTGACAGAAGGAGGGATAGAGGGAAGGGATCCAGGGAGGCTAGTCTTGAACTGGCACACCATAACATGTTTGCAAAGTTGGCAGATGAGGGGGAGGCCATTACAGGATTAACACTGCTGCAGCAAGACATGCCGTCTGACCGCCAGGGGGGTGTCTTCTCCAGTAAGAAGGGGAATAGGAGCGGAGGGCAAACTACACAGGTCCTGGTAGTGGGACACTCAATTATTAAGGGGACAGACAGCGGGCGGTTAATTTGCAGAGTTAAGGTGCTTTTACATGGAATGATTATCGTTCGGATTCCCATGATCCAGGGAGAATCTGAATGATAATCGTTCAGTGTAAATGCATGCAGTTACTGAACGACAAACGAGAATGGAGGCAGGCAGGCAGGAACGATCCCCGCCTGCCTCCATTCACTCAGCGATGCTTGTTCCTTTGTAAAAGCACAGGAATGATTATGGCTGGGACGCCCTGTCGGGCATCCGTTGTCCGACAGGCAAAGGGGGCAATAAACTGCAAAAAGAAAGCATTTAAACTACTAAAAGAAGAAGGCAGCGAAGAAGTACTACAAACCTATAGGAAAAGAAATAAATGATGTAAAAATCAAATAAAAACAGCAAACGTGGAGACAGAGAGACTCATTGCAAAAGAGAGTATAACTAACCCTAAACTGTTCTTCAATTATTTAAATAATGAAAAGATTAATACTAAAATGTTAGCACTTTAATAAATAGTGTAGGAAAATTGTACAAGGTGATGAGGAGAAAAAAAATCTATTAAATAGTTTTTTTTCCCTGTGTATACACCGAGGCAAAAGAAAAGTCAGATGAGATGCACCAGTTTAACCCAGAAAGAAGTGCAGACCTACCTTAAAAAGATTAAAATAGACAAATCATTGTGTCCTGATGGCATACACACCCGGGTGCTAAGGTAATTGACACCCTTGTTTCTTATGTTTAAGGACTCTATAGTGACAGGGTCTGTTCAACTGGATTGGCGCATTGTGGTGCCAGTATTTAAAAAGGAGTGAACCTGGAAACTACAGGCCAGTAAGTCTAACTTCTATTGTGGGTAAAATGTTTGAAGGATTTTTAAGCGATGCTATCATGGACTGTCTAAAGAATCGCAGGGGCAGAATTTGTCTCAATAATCAAATCGAAACCCTTCACAGTATAAGACAACTAAAATATAACTTTTATTTAAGAATATTTATAAAATAATTAGGGCTAAGACAAACCAGACATACATAGAGACAGAGAACAGAGATGGTCAGCGTGGGTAGATAAAAAGGTAGTAGTACCCAAACTAAACTTGTAGATACTTGAGACTAGGTGGTCGCTAATATGATGCGAGATGATCTTAGATTGTGACAGTAACAATCATTGATACGTAAGCTACACATACATGTGGAGTATAGATTACTTAAGATAGTATCACAGGATAAATTCATTCAGTAGTCAACAGAGCTCAAGCTCCAAAATTAGAGGTATGTGGTTTATGTGGCTAGGTGCGATACCAAGCAACAATTCATAAGCCACTCACCACATAGGTAAAATTACCCTCAAAGAGCGTGGTGTTGACAATAATTCGAATGACAGCAGAGGCTGACTAAATTCAAAAGTCAGCAGCGCTGGACTTCAGTATTGAAGATGTAAAAAGAAATATCCAAGGATCTCATATATTTAAGAAGCGACCCACACCAATATCTAGATGATAAGAGTAACGCCAAAAGTAGATGAAGATCTCAAATTTTAGGTATTTTTTAGAAACTCAAGGACCCGTCTAACTGGGGAGGTAATGGTGTCTCCTCAGTTTTCTGGGGGTATCATAGCCTCATAACCACTTGAGAAGGAGAGTAGTCCTCTCAGATGGATTAATTGACGCTCTAGCCTCATAACCACTTGAGAAGGAGAGTAGTCCTCTCAGATGGATTAATTGACGCTCAACGCGTTTCCCTACCAGGTTAGATAGTAGTTCATCAGGAGCGGTTAAATGAGTTTTTAGTCAATTAGAGTTGACAGTATCATCAAAGATATTTTGCCATACTGATATCTTTTGGCAAAAAGAGAGAATATAGTCTCAAAAAGTGCCACAGTGGTAATCTGAGACACAACAGAGTTAGGTAGCCTCTGTCAGCTATCGTTGGTGTGATAGTATAAAAGAGCTCACAGGTAGAATGTAGAACACAGGTTCAGAAAGGATAATATAACCTTAGTATATATTGTCCATGGACTAGTGAGAGATAGTAGATGACAGAATGAATGAAAATTGGCATCAGGGATATCAATTGAGATGATAATTGATTCCCAAGCTCTATGTAGAGGTAGAGTAGTTTTCAGATCAAGACCTATCACTGCCTAGATAAATTAAGTGACAGTCATCCTCTAAAGGGAATAAATCCCAGCCATTATTAGAGCAACTAGATCCCATTCATTCAAAGTTAGTCAAACATGAACAGCATAATAGCGGGAGCAGAACGATATCTTTGCTACCCAGCTAGGAGAGCTAACTATCACACAACAGAGTTAGGTAGCCTCTGTCAGCTATCGTTGGTGTGATAGTATAAAAGAGCTCTCAGGTAGAATGTGGAACACAGGTTCAGAAAGGATAATATAACCTTAGTGTATATTGTCCATGGACTAGTGAGAGATAGTAGATGACAGACTATCACACCAACGATAGCTGACAGAGGCTACCTAACTCTGTTGTGTCTCAGATTACCACTGTGGCACTTTTTGAGACTATATTCTCTCTTTTTGCCAAAAGATATCAGTATGGCAAAATATCTTTGATGATACTGTCAACTCTAATTGACTAAAAACTCATTTAACCGCTCCTGATGAACTACTATCTACCCTGGTAGGGAAACGCGTTGAGCGTCAATTAATCCATCTGAGAGGACTACTCTCCTTCTCAAGTGGTTATGAGGCTAGAGCGTCAATTAATCCATCTGAGAGGACTACTCTCCTTCTCAAGTGGTTATGAGGCTATGATACCCCCAGAAAACTGAGGAGACACCATTACCTCCCCAGTTAGACGGGTCCTTGAGTTTCTAAAAAATACCTAAAATTTGAGATCTTCATCTACTTTTGGCGTTACTCTTATCATCTAGATATTGTTGTGGGTCGCTTCTTAAATATATGAGATCCTTGGATATTTCTTTTTACATCTTCAATACTGAAGTCCAGCGCTGCTGACTTTTGAATTTAGTCAGCCTCTGCTGTCATTCGAATTATTGTCAACACCACGCTCTTTGAGGGTAATTTTACCTATGTGGTGAGTGGCTTATGAATTGTTGCTTGGTATCGCACCTAGCCACATAAACCACATACCTCTAATTTTGGAGCTTGAGCTCTGTTGACTACTGAATGAATTTATCCTGTGACACTATCTTAAGTAATCTATACTCCACATGTATGTGTAGCTTACGTATCAATGATTGTTACTGTCACAATCTAAGATCATCTCGCATCATATTAGCGACCACCTAGTCTCAAGTATCTACAAGTTTAGTTTGGGTACTACTACCTTTTTATCTACCCACGCTGACCATCTCTGTTCTCTGTCTCTATGTATGTCTGGTTTGTCTTAGCCCTAATTGTTTTATAAATATTCTTAAATAAAAGTTATATTTTAGTTGTCTTATACTGTGAAGGGTATCATGGACTGTCTCAATGAAAATAGCTGTATAACTCAATATCAGCATGGTTTTGAGAGAGATTGCTCCTGTCAAACCAAGCTGATCAGCCTCTACGGGGAGATAAGTTCTAGACTGGATGGAGGAGAGTCACTGGATCTTGTATTTCTTGAATATTCCAAAGCAATTGATAATGTGCAGCATAAATGTTTGGCAAATAAACTGACAATGTTTGGTCTAGGTGAAAATGTGTATAAGTGGGTAAGTAACTGGCTCAGTGATAGAAATGAAAGCGTGGTTATTCATGGTACATACTCTGATTGCATCATCGTTACTAGTGGGGTCCACAGGGGGCAGTACTGGACCTTATTCTTTTCCATACATTTATTAATCACCTTATAGAAGGATTGTACAGTAAAAGATCAATATTTGCAGATGATAAAAAACTAGTAATTAACACGAAAGGACAGAATACGGTTGCAAATGGATCTGGATAAGTTGGAAGCCTTTCTTGAGTGTAACGATATTACATGTTATAATCGCTAATTACTTCAGAAGGGTTGGTGATCCGGAGATTATTCCGATTACCAGATTCAAGTCGGGAAATAATTTTTTTCCCCTAAAATGAGGAAAATTGGCTTCTACCTCATTGAGATTTTTTGCCTTCCTCTGGATCAACATTGCAGGGTAGTAGGCTGAACTGGATGGACATGTGTCTTTTATTCAGCCTAACATACTATGTTACTAATTATCTAGTGAGCAAGTTGTCTGTAGATTAGTTTCATTGTGAATGCACATTAGGACAAGGAAAGCGAGTGATCGGAGCAACTTTAAATGAGTAATAGTTGTCAGTGCTTGTATAGTTTCAGGCAAGTATTTCAAAAACTGCCAATCTCGTGGGTTTTCTCACACAACAGTGTTGAGAGAATACCAAGAATAGTGTGATCGAGGAAAAACATCCAGTGAAAGGGAATACCGTACTGTGAATGTTAGCGACTCGTTGAGGAAAGAGATCAGGGGGGATATCAGGACTTGCTTTGATGAACAAGTAGTACACAGTCAAGCAAACTGCAGCTGAATACAATTCTTATACTCCAACTAACATGTCCGAACACAGAACTATTTTTTTTCTTAGCAAGAATGGGCTATAACAGCAGATATATATATTATATTATATTCCCACCCCTACTTCCTTCAGTACTCTCCATAGTTGATATCAGAGTATTCAAGAGGTGCGGTATCTAAAGGCACATTTAGACACAACGATTATCGCTCAAAATTCACATAAAAGCCATCTTTTGAGCAATCATCGTTGTGTGTAAATGTTGCACATCTTTCACTTCTCTGCCGAACGATGAATTTCAGTTCGGCATGAAATCCATCCTTTGGCAGAACAGCTGATAAGAAGGACCGCACGCTGTGTTCTGCCCGGGGAGCGCTGATAACATTGTCTCAGCTGTCAGCCCCATGGCAGTACAAAGGGAATTTATTCAGAGAACAGCGGGGGGTCTGTTCTCTGAATACAGCTCCAGGCAGCTCACAGGATACTAATTGGTACTAATAGGCATTAGTGTCAAGTAGTAGTTTATGCAAAATGATCGCTCAAAAGCCATCTTTTGGGCGATCATCTTTGTATGTAAATGCACCTTTACTCTTACTACACATTACTTATAGCACTGGACTGCACTTAAAGGGAATCCGTCACCATGTTTTTGCAGCCCTCAATGAGAGCAGCATAAGGTAGAAATACTAGAAAACCCAACTTTTTTTTACTGTAAATTAGGGGTTATGTGATATGTAGCATAGTAAACCAAATGAAATTACCTACAGAAAATACATTATTCGTAGAATTGTATCTTATTGTCATTCTTTTGTTTCAGCACAACAGAGAGTCACCAATGTTAATGAGGATCTGTTAGCTCTCTTAACATATTCGTTTTCGTAAATCTTAGTATTCGCTACAAAGTAATTCTCAAGCATCTTTTCTTAGAACTCTACATTGTGCCGTCCCTATGTTAGTTATCCTGGAAATATAGGAATAAATTGACAACTAGATGTTTCCATTCCTCTTGCTACTAGAGTGTTTCTAGACAATATGACAGCATTTACAGTGACTTGACGGTGTCAGATTATAATGGAACATTCCCCATTGACAAGGTGAATGTCAACATAAAGTTGTCAATTTATTCAAAGAGTTACAGGAGGAGGAGTAGAGGAATGCCATCATACAATGTTCTTAAAGGAGATGCTTGAAATTGATATTTCATGGGGAATGCAAAAATATACTTCAAGGAAGTGCTGATAAGTGTTTGGCTTTTCCTATTTTACCTACTTTTAGAATAACATTTCTTTTTCACATCAAAGTTTATAGTTTTTTTATATATATATATATATTTGACCTAAATTTCATAGTTGTAGCCTGATTTTTTTAAATATTTTGCAGATTTGATATGAACATGGTCTGCAAATGGTGAGCCAAGCGTTCAAAAAGATTCTTGCCTCAATGCCACTCCTCACAGCTACTCACCTCTCTGCAGCCCCTGACGGGCTTGGTGCCGATACTGGGTAGACAGCCCAGTGGAGGGCAGGTGGCCGCTGCCGCCTCTGATTAGCCACACCAGAAATAAACTCTGATGGGACAAAAGTATCATTACTGTAAAAGTAAGTGAGATAGGAAATGCCAAAGATGTATGAGCCCCCTTATCAGACTCTTTGTATGCTGCCTCATTATTTTTCTACTATGTATGTTGATAAACTCCCCCCATGTCTTCTTTCTCCCCCCATGGACTATTCTTTTGCTGTGTTGGCTAATATGTTATAACCATACAACGCACCATTTTGTATTCTTTATGAGTAACTTCAAGGTCTGTGAAAATCTCATTATTTCTGTCAAATGATGCTTGAACATCATATTGCAGTGTATATATTTTGTTCTCTTTAGTTTATTTTAAAATGACTGCCTGCTTTATGACATCCGAGTTCTTATAGGCTTTGGTTATGCGTTGCTGATGTGTAGCTACGTCTAATGGCCAAAACGTAGATTTAATACAACTTTGAGTTTTCCTACTTTGAAAAATATCACAAGAACTGCATACTGCTGCATACAAAAGATCGCGAATGGGGAGTATGGAGGGTACCAAGTTTTAAAAAAACTAAGGTTTTCTGTTTTTTTCCCAGAAACAGCGCCACATCTGTCTATACGCTGTGTTTGGTATTACAGTTCAGCTTAAAGGGGTTTTGTCATAAAAAAAAAAAATGGCCACCCATTGGGCTTGGCGAAAAATAAAAAATAGCTCAGCTCTCCTCAGCCCCTTGAGACACAGCTGACTGTCACTGACAAGCCCAGTGCCACTTACGGGTAGATGACCCGACGGTAGGCAAGTGACCGCTGCGGCCAATCAGTAGCCACAGCGCAACCATCACTAAAAACTGGCTTTATAGCACCCAGGATTTGAGCGCTGATGCCAGGAGTTAGGACGGTGGTGTTAGACAGCTTTCATAAATCTGCTTCATGGTGTTCTTCCTGCAACAGCAAATACTTATTATGTGAAGTGGATCAATTAAGGAAATGCAAAAGACCTTCGCCGACAAGTACCCAAGTACAAAATCCCCTGCTAACATTGCATTCAGAGTCTAGTTTAGAAATGGCACCGAACAGGTCTGTTGGAAACATGAAGGCTAATGTCAGTCTGGTCATCCAAAGTTGTCTATGACAGCAACAATTAACCCTTCAAAATCAGCTCTGCGACTGTCTCAGCATGTTGGTAAATGACATGACGGTGAGTGCTGAAATCTCGGAACCCGAGACCGTACCAAACAGCGTGTGCAGGAACTGAAAGAGCTTGACAAAGTTAACATGTAAATTACTGTATGCGGTTGCTGACTATGATCGCTAGAGGACTTTTGGACCTATTGCTGTACTTTATGAAGGACGAAGAGTGGTTTCATGTATCAGTTCACATGAATTTACAGAATACGAGGTAGTGGTCTACTAAAATACCCCATCAGACTCAAGAAACACTACTGCACGACCAGAAAATCGGCGTTTCGTGCTCAGGGTCAGGACCACGAATAGTGGGCCCCATTTTCTTCAAATCAACTGTGAATACTGCAGTTTATCTGGACATGTTTGGACAGTTTTAATAATAATAATAATAATAAACTTTATTTGTATAGCGCCAACATATTCTGCAGCGCTTACATAGACAGGGGGAATACAGAAAGACAAAAGTACAAACATTACAGAACCACGGTTACAAAGTAATCAATTGATGGAAACAATAGGGGTGAGGGTCCTGCTCCAACTAGCTTACATACTACAAGTAATGGGGTGATACAGAAGGTAAAGGGGCTGGAGATGTGCACTGTATGGCGAGGTGGAGAGTGAGGGGTGATATACACATAGACAATGGTCAGACATTTAGCCGTGTGACGGCAGAAACAGTATGACTGCAGGAGCGGTTTATGATGGCTAGCAGGGATTGCAGTCAGTAGGTCAGGGAGCATGTTATCAGGCGGAGTACAGAGGGGTTTGTTTAGGGAATGCGGTATGCCTCCCTGAAGAGGTGCGTTTTTCGAGCACGCCTGAAGTTCTGCGAGTCCTGGATTGCTCGGGTAGCCTTTGGTAGTGCGTTCCAGAGAGAAGTTCTGGAGAAGTCTTGGAGGCGGGAATGAGAAGTTCGAATTAAAGGGGTGCTCAATCTGGTTTTGTTAGCAGAGCGGAGAGCCCGGGCTGGTTGATGGATTGAGATGAGGGAGGCGATATAGGGGGGCGCTGCACTGTGGAGGGCTTTGTGGATGAAGGTGGTGAGTTTAAATTGAATTCTGTATTTAACGGGCAGCCAGTGCAGTGACCGGCACAGGGCAGAGGCGTCCGAGTAGCGGCTGGACAGGAAGATGAGCCTGGCTGCCGCATTCAGGATGGATTGGAGAGGGGAGAGTCTGGTGCAGGGAAGGCCGATCAGCAACGAGTTGCAATAATCGAGCCGGGAGTGGATGTAAAAACAGTAAGCGTTTTTAGCGTGTCCACGGTGAGAAAAGAGCGGATTCTTGCGATGTTCTTGAGGTGCAGCTGACATGTTCGGGCGAGAGATTGGATGTAGGGGGTAAAAGAGAGATCAGAATCAAATATGACTCCAAGGCAGCGGGTATGTTGTCTAGGAGTTATGGTGGCGCCACACACTGAGATGGAGATGTCAGGATAAGGTCGGTTAGTGGAGGGTGGAAATACCAGCAGGTCAGTTTTAGAGAGGTTTAGTTTTAGGTAGAGAGAGAACATGGTGTTAGAGACAGCGGACAGACAGTTAGTGATGTTTTGGAGTAAAGGTGCAGAGATGTCACGGGAAGAGGTGTATAGCTGGTGTCATCAGCATACAGGTGGTATTGGAGGCCAAATCTCCTGATGGTTTGTCCAATAGGGGCTGTGTAGATAGAGAAAAGAAGGGGGCCGAGGACAGAGCCCTGGGGGACCCCAACAGCAAGGGGAAGAGGAGGGGAGGTAGAGCCAGCAAAGGAGACACTGAAAGAGTGGTCAGATAGGTAGGAAGAGAACCAGGAGAGGGCAGTGTCCTTTAGGCCGATGGAGCGAAGCATACTGAGGAGGAGTTTGTGGTCAACAGTGTCAAATGAGGTCGAGGAGGATCAGTAGGGAGTAATCGCCCCTCGATTTGGCTGTCAGTAGGTCATTGGATACCCTTGTAAGGGCAGTTTCTGTCGAGTGTTGAGGTCGAAAGCCAGACTGTAGGGGGTCTAGGAGAGAGTGCTCTGATAGGTAGCTTACAAGGCGGGAGTAAACCAGGTGTTCTAGTAGTTTGGAGATGAAGGGGAGGTTTGAGATGGGTCGGTAGTTGGCAGCATCAGTTGCGTCCAGATTCTTTACTCTCTGCATGGATGAAGAAAACCTCTGCCACAGCTGTGACAGCTGTATCTGTGACAGCTGTGGCAGGGGATTCTTTACTCCCCGTGGGGAGTCCTCTCGGCACTGATCACTGTGACAGTGCTGTCACAGTGTTCAGTGACAAGGGGACTCCCTGTTGGGAATATTTACACGGCAGCGGCCCTTCCCTGAAAATCACTGCGGGGGTTGCTGGCAGCCCATTGCTTGCAATGGGGCCATCGGAGGCAGCCGCAGCCCCATTGAAGGCAATGGGCACGGACCTGCATTGACGCATGTTTGTGCACGTATGTGGGTGCACACTTTTGTGCACACCTGTGTCCAGCACACACACACACTCGTGTGAAGCCACCCTTAGATATATGCGCACATACTCGGGATAAAGTTGAGAATTTGAGACGTTTTATTTAGTAAAACCAGCTAAAAACTGTTATGTGTTTCGAAGCAATAAAATGCTTCTTTCTCAGTTGTGCTGGAAGCACAATGTGCATGATATTTTAAAAACAAAATTTGAGTATAGTATAGGTATACATAGCTAAAAGACAAGAGAAATAGAGATAAGAGAATAATAAAAATCCATAGCGTGAGAAAATGAAGATGTATAAAATATGTACACGTTTGTATTTCCTATGTGTTGTGCAGAAGTCATCAATTAATATAAATCATATGATCAAATAAATTAAATTAAATTAAATTGCAAATGATGGCGGCATGGCAAAACACAATAATATAGTAGAGTATAGGATGCTTTGTGCAGCGTATACAAAAAGGGCGGTGGAACAATATCAAATGCTAATGTAGTACATATAAAAAGGCGTAATAATAAGTGCAGTTGTATCAATGGTGTTTGTGAGGAGCAAACAATTATGGATATGAGTATGGATAAGCATGGATAACATTCGTACAATGCATTATGCAAAATGAGAAAACTACTTAAAGGAAATAAGTAATGGAAGTAATAATGAGCTGACAGTGATGATAATAGCAGCATGAATCAAACTCTTACTTAGGCGGTGCAGAATATGTTGGCGCTATACAAATAAAGATTATTATTATTATTATTACTTGTTCCAACAACCTGGTTAAAAAGAAGCTTTTCCAAAAAAACTTGGAATAAGCTGAATGCTGACGGTGGCTAGCATGGTAACTTATATTTTATAGAAATGGAAAGCGGGACCATTACTGAACCTTTGTTCCCAGGAAAAGAAAGCCTATCCCCATCCTTGTCAAACAATATGGGAGGGAAGGGGTTACCAAAAGCCGGGCAAGGATATAGCTATAGAGGCAGATCTAGATGCAGAACTTAGTCCCCTGTGCTTGATGTCGCCTGCACACGACGGGGTTTGAATTGCGGAATCCGCGATCATCTCCCGCATGGACAATCCGCAGCATTCCGCACCAATTCAAAAAAATAGAGCATTCGCTTGTCCTCTCACACAACTGCGATTTCATGCTCATGAAAAAAAATCGCAGCATGTTCTATTTTTAAGTGAATTCCGTGCAGGCGGCTTCCATTGACATTGTGGAAAGGTCGCGGATTCCGTGTCATTGCTAGGCATTGACGCGGCAAAGGCAGGAGTTTAAAAAAAAAATCTGTACTGTGCATGTCTGACGGTGAGCCGTGGGGACCATCCGCAGTACAGAAGAAGAGACAAAATGACAGGTACATGGGGATGCTGGCTGGACAAAGGGTCGGATTCCGCTGCAGGCTCCTGCATGCGGAACACGACCCGTTCGTGTGCAGCCGGCCCAAAGGTCCTTCTGTCACAAAACAAAACATGGTTATTGTAAATAGCACTTGGCACTATAAGTAGGACGCCATGTTACAGTTTTGCATTGGAGCCCAGGAACGTAAGATTACACTGCTGTGAGCACCAGACACTTGGTTGTAGGCTGCTTCTCAAATTTCCATGATAGCAGAAGTATCTAGTAACTCCATAATGTACTATTACGTCATGGAAAGGAACCAAGCAGTTCCCACGATTTGACACAATAGAACGTCACGGTGATTATGCAGGAACGGGCGCTGTGCCCACTCAATCACCGCAGAACTGCAGCTGCAACTGACACCCGAGGTCTTTATGCCATTTCTGGAATCTGAGATATGTTGACATAAAAATATTAAAGTTACGGCTTTTAAAATGTGGAGAAAAAAAATCTGAAAAATTGCTCCGTCATCAAGTACCAAACTAGACCATGTCCTTAAAGAGTTAAGTAAAGTTTTTGTGTTAAACTTTTTTTTTTATTTTCATGAATGGATGTGAGTCAGACCTGCCCCTGATTGGCTCAGCGCTGAGAGGCAGCAGTCACTCACCCATTCATGAATTCATGAATGGGTGTGTGAGTGTTTTCAGCCTCTGATTGGTCAGGGCTGTGACCAATCAGAGGCAGATCATTCAGCAGGCGGGGATTTTAAAGCCCCGCCGGCTGAATAGTGCCAAGAAGCAGTTCAGGAGAACTGACAGCGGCCGCGGCTGGACTCCGGCTGCAGCGGAAAGGTGAATATACAATTTTTTTTAATTTTAACACATTTTAGAATGAATTGCAGGGAAGGGTTTATATATTTAAGCCCTTCCCGACAATTCACCCCGCGCACGCCGGCAGCCCATTGCTTTCAATGGAGCGGCTGTATTGCCGCTCCATTGAATTCAATGGGCAAACATCGTTCTTCTCTGCCACAGCTGTTACAGCTGTGGCAGAGAAGAATGATTTGTCTTCTATATGTTCTCAATGGGGTCGGCGGCCGCCGGCCCCATTGAGCGCATATAGAGAAGAGAACAGGAATCGCAGATCGCAGATAGGTGCGATCTGCGATTTTTTGTTCTATAATTTATCGGACGAGCGCATAAAAAGCGCTCATGTGTCCGATACCATTGCAAAGCAATGGTTTTATAAAATCGCCGGACGCATGCGCATGCGCAAATCGCGCGAAAAATCGTTCGTCTGACTAAGGCCTCACAGGCAGGATTACAATGAAAGGTAACACTTATCTATACCATATGTGTCACTATATGGTTTTCATTAGTAAAAATGTAAGTTATACACTCCATTTAATTATTATTGAATAACTGAATACTTAAAATGTGTCACTGCTGGGTAAAATCTTGCGAGCCTTTCACACAGAATTTTACATATTCTGCACTTAGCAGTAAATTCCACACCAAAATCTGCACGGCTCTGTGTGTATTTTGATGTGGAATGAAAATGGCTTACTTCTGCCAGCAATTCTGCATCAAAATCCACAATGAGCCACTGCAGCCAAAAGGACACATCGACACAAGATGCCATCAGTGACATCCTGTCAACAGGCCGGGGCTTCTACATTAGAAGCCTTTGTGACCTGTTTATAGGACGTTACCAGGCCAGAAGACCTAGTGACATTATCGGAGTGAGTCAGATGCCATGGTGCCAGAAGGACGCTTCGGCGCCACAGTGAGTATATTGATAAAGTTTTGGGCAGGGCAGCTTAAATTTTTTTTTTTAAATTAGGTCGGTCAACCCCTCTAAGTTAAATACTATCACAGTTCAAGAAAATAATTATTTTTCAATATGCTTTCTGGGTTAATTCCTCATGGTCTTCAAAGTCTGTACAAAGAATAACCTTTATTTGCTGAAACTGAAAAACTCCTTTAATGCATTCTTCACACACACGCACACACAGACACACACACCGTACCTTAGGGTACTTGTACCACAGGTTGAGAACCTAGGTTCTACAGTAAAGTCATGCTACAAACAACATTTTACCTCCCACTAAACTAAGGGCCCTTTTAGCTGAACGATACATTCAGACTCTCGCTGGATTCACGGGAATCTGAGCGATAATCGTTCAATGCAAACACTGGCAGCGACTGAACGCCGAGCGGTAATTCATTCATCATTCAGTTTCTGCAGGCATAAAAATTGGCCTGTGTAAATAGGCAGTAGTTCATCTATGAGTGACTGCCTGTTTACTGTGAATGGAGGCAGGCAGGCGGAGCGATCTCTGGCATTCTCCACCTCAATTCACTGAACGATCCTTGCTCCCGTATGCAAGCACAGGAGCAATAATCACTGGGACAAAGTGCCTGACAGTCATGTACCATAATGTTTATTGCTCGTATGCCCTGCTGGAGTCATGTTCCTCTTGCAATTCTATGAAGAGCATGCTGGGAACCTCATTGTCCATCATAATGGGGACATTTACCACTGTTGTAACAGTTGTGCAATAACTGCAACATTTTCCACTGATGAGAAAGAAATGTGCAACAGAAACCACATGAAATTCCCATAATCTGTCATCTGATGCATGACGTTAATATGTAGTCATGGATAGAGTGAACCACAGGCCTTCAGCCAAGCTTTTACAATTCATCAACTCCAATTACTAGGGCAATCCTCCCGTTAATTTTGGTGCCACACTATGCTATAGCAGTGTTCCCCAACTCCAGTCCTCGGGGACCACCAACAGGTCATGTTTTCAGGATTTCCTCAGTATTGCACAGGTGATGTAATTATCATCAGTCCTCAGACATTGCCACAGGTGTTCTCACCATAGGATATCCTGAAAACATGACCTGTTGGTGGTCCCTGAGGACTGGACTTGGGGAACACTGCTATAGGAATGGGAGCCCTGTACTTAGTCACTGGCCAAAGATTGACCAGAGGCTGCATGGTTTGCCACTGACTATAATGGTCCAACCATGCTGCTCTTAGACAGAAAGCCAAGCCCAGGAAATACTGGCATGGCACTTTGTTCTAGTAAAGTCCTTGTGTTTGAATCCCTGCCAATCAGACATTGATGGCATATCCTAGTCATTCAATATGCCGTCGATGTCTGTCCTGAGATAAGACCTCTAATACATAATCACTTATTGCAGTCCATATTTGTACTTGGTTTAATTTAATAGGCTGAGTCCTATAGGTGACAGGCAGAAAAACCCTATTTTTATTCTTTAATTATATGCTACTCATTCTTTAGACGTCGACCCACTCTGTAATTTAATGAAGGTGCCCCAGAAAGTTATAAATTGCAAGAAAGCATCTGATTTCATTGTTAAAGAGACATGATGGCATGAGTCAGTTCCAGAATTAAATAGAGCAAGTAGTGAAAATGTGCCAAATTTAGATCTTATTGACGTTGTTGTAAAGCCGAAGTATATTATAATGCCATTGTGTGTCTAAAACCTCAGATTTATAGAAACATAGATGCATTGTGTGGAACAGTACAGAAATCAAGTTTATTAAATACAGCATTGCATTTAGACAAGTGGCTTGTAGCTAAAAGCAGATAAAAAGCATATTGTTCGCCTGCTAAATACAGCATAATATAAAGTGTTTTTTCCCACTACAAGCTGCACAGTATGGTAATTTCATTGTGTTTTACACTTAAATGAACAATTCCGCCCTATGTGTCAAACCATTTCCTTAGTTCAACGTCAGACTAATCCTTCGCTGGTCCTCCTATGTGTCAAACAACTTCTCGAATTCTCATGGATTTCAGTCCAGTTCTTCCACAGCTGTAGCTGCCAGATCATTCCTTCTCTAGATCTTATATAAGTCACAGGATTCCTTCACCAATCTCTCCATGTGTTAGACCACTCCAAACGCCAATAAAATTCTCCGTGGTGAAGGGAGAATAGTTGAAGTCTTAAATTTCTCCAGGTTTTTGAGCCCCTTTTGGGCTCTATCTAATATTCCTATTGTATTGTGCATTCTGTATGTCAATTGAACTATTGTTCAAGTTCTCTCCATTCATTTGTTGTCCCTACATTGGTGATCTACATACGTTATATTGTTCCTGCTGGTTACATTGAATTAGTTATCTTTTGCCTACCTGAATATAGTATTTATTGTCTTTGTACCTTATCACAGTTTGCTTCTTCACTACTATACATTGAACACCTCAGTATGACCACCAGAGTTGTCATTTTCCACAGAGTTAATTCTTTGCATCTCTTCTCAGAACAGATAAAGAAGCAAAGATCACCGCCTGCTCAGCTGTGACAAATTTTAGATTTATGTGAATACATAAGTACTCACCTGGTGCACGGTAAGACCCTCTGCCTGGAAGGTCTACCGGCACCCTTTATCCACGTTCGCCTGTAACAGTTCTTGGGGTCCTCGATCCGGTCTCCGGAGAGCGGTCAATGGGGTAACAGCCTTAAACGGGCTGTTTACAAATATAACTTATAGCAGCAGTGTGTGTTTTATTTTAAACCAGCATAAAAAGACGCATTTTGGGGCAACACCCCTTCCTCAGGCAGCTCTGCCTCTCTGCCTGGCACACCATGCACATACCAACAGCCAACACAAGGTGTATCCCCAGCTATAACTGAGGAAGGGGCGTTTGCCCCCGAAACGTGACTTTTTATGCTGGTTTAAAATAAAATGGAGAAGCTGAGCTTACTTCCTGTATTGTACTGAACTTTGTATTTCGGTCAGCTGCGCCTACAGTCACCATATTTTTTTCTTCACTAAGATTATACAGGTATAAGAGGCCACAATGCTGTGTACTGGGGCTACAGAAATAGATTGGAGAGATGCATCAAAAACGGAGACAAAATCGCCATGTGTGCCAAAATTTGTACCAATTTTGGCCCAGTGGGACAGAGCATGCTCACTGGACTCTGTATGATTAGGGGATGTTCTGATATAAAAAGAGACTTTTTTTTACTGTGTAGTGAGCTGCGGGAGCGCCGGACTTAAGAATGAGAATCTGCTGGCTGTGCTGCACCAAAACTGGAAAAACAGTTTGGAGAACTGTTGCCTGAGAGAAGCCTGAAGGGAGAGAGAAGGACTTTAACAGCCCTGGACAGACAGAGGACCGATTAGCACTGACAAGGAGCCAGAGTAAGGAGCTGAAAATACTGCTCCCAACCCTGGACAAAGCTGCAGGATCACCTGGGTTGGTAGCAGCTGCAACACCCGCTCAACAAACTGTAAGTGAGGCCATCCTCAGAACAGACTTTAGGTGTGCAAACCAACAGAAAGAAAGTAGCTAGCAGGCCTGCTGCAGCAATGGTACTGTGTTAGGGATATTGCACTTGGAGAGAAAACTTTCCACTGCTTGAACTCTTTATTTTAGGACTGAGTAAAATGATAAGGGAAACTGTACAAGTGTTTCATAGTTTGTCAAGCCGCATTGTTCGTAGGCACATTTTATTGCTATTGCTCAGAAAGGTATTGCTACATTATCACTGATAGTACATTGTATTTGGAAATTCTCAGGTAAAAGTTCAACTGCTTACTCATTGCTATTCTATTGTTCACTATTATTGCTGTGCTCTTAAAAGACCACTACAGTGATTTTCTTTCTTTGTTCATGATGTAGCTTTTACCCCAGTATATATAAGTGAACTGGTGTTACCTTGGTTAGTTATTCCTTTTTGTCTGAACCTCACAGTCTCTTTTTTTTTCCCTCAGATGGTCATGTGATCTCAATTCTGACCAGCCCAGATCTACTTGGGGGTTATGGATTCATTTTCTAGTCCATTTCTCAATTTGTGTCTTGCTGTTTACATGGATTTACCACTGAAACTCTGTCAAGGGGAAGCAGAATCTCTTGTCATACTTACTGATAATGATCACACAGCTCTTGTAACACAGTTATAATAAAGGAGATCACAGCTCATCCTCCTGACTGTATACATGTGGTCTGTAGCTTATTTAGGTGAATATACAAAGTCATGATAATTAAATTGTCCCCCTGGCTGGTAAAAAATGGCATAGCCTGCTCTGCTGATGCATCATGGGATTAATTGAAAGTGAAAGTAAAAAATCTCACTCTCAAGATGGTGCCTGACAAGCATTACACAGGCTTAGAAGTGGCTACAATACAGAGGAGACCTTTACGGTGTGACAGGCAATCAGGTGTGGTGGGCAGAAATGGAAAAATGTGTTTTCGCTGGAGTAACCCTTTAAATAAATATTGTACACTTTGGTTACCCCACATGCTGCATCAAATTCTAAACCTTGTGTCACTACACTTCCACGCACCACACACAAAAGAATGGCACTACATGCATAATAATGCCCAAAGTATGTGGACACTAGATCATAACATTAATATGAGCTTGTTGGACATGGGTGTGAATATGCAGTTGTGTCCCCTACTGTGGCTATACAAGCTTTCACTATTCTGGAAAGGCTTTCTACAATATTTTGGAGTGTGACTGTGGGAATTTATGTCCATTCAATGAAAATGGTATTTGTGAGATCAGGCTTTGATGTTGGATGGGGAGGTTTGGCAAATAGTCAGAGTTCCAATTCATCCTTGAGGTGTTTGATCGGGTTGGGGTCGGGACTCTATGCAGCTGTTCTAATACCCCTAATCATGGAAACCCATTTCATGAAGCTTCCGACTCCCAGTCCTTGTGCTCACTTCACTTTTAGATGCAGTTTGAGACTCTGTTGCAGTGATGCAACAGAGAATAGACCATTTTATGCACATTGGGGGAAATTTATCATGCTGAACCTGGCTTAAAAAAAGTTTCCATTTCTGGTGCAAGGCTTGATTGCACAAAAAAGTTGAGACATCTTCAATTTATGCCAATATTTTAAAAAGTGGGTGTAGTTTTTTTGGAGTTACCCTGGACTGATAGTGTGAAGTATAATTTTCTCCAGAAACTAATGTGAATTATATCAGAAATCTACACCAGCTCATGAGTAGTGTAGTTTTCTGTGTAGATGCACGGACAAACCAAGATGTGCCTGTTTGAAGAGGCGTGCGTTATATATTAGGTGCATCGTGGCGTTTTTACTATAGAAGGGGCACTCAAGGAGGACATTACTACTACATAAAAAGGCACCCGAATGGCTGATTATTATTATATAAGGGGCACTTAAGAGGGCATTATTATTATTATATAAGGGGCACTTAAGAGGGCATTATTATTATTATATAAGGGGCACTTAAGAGGGCATTATTATTATATAAGGGAGCACTCAAAGGAGTCATTATTACTTTATAAGGGAGCATTATTACCTTAAAATAAGGTACACAGGGGGTATTAGTAATCTCATAAATATAGTTAGGACACTATTATTTCTGAAGTACAGTATTTGGGAGCACCGTGCCATACAGCTGGTACAGTAATAGTGGCAGATAAGGCAATAACATGCACAACATTAGGAGTAGCAGCAGGATGCAGAGTTCCTGTAGATTGGTAAAGGTATTTGGGGCATTGGAAAAATAAGGAGTCATAGATATCTGTGTTGCAAACTTTGAAGAAACAAGGTGTAGCTGGAAGAAGCCATAATGGTACCCGTCACTGGGTAGAAAAAAATGGAAAAAGTGAATTACCATACTCCAATCAGAATAAAGGTCACCTTTGATCACTGGATATAACGGTACTGCCATCACTTATACAATCTGCAGGACACCTGTGTAGAAGTGGTATCTCCCACTATATGGTCACTGTATGGTGGTAATATTCTTTGTATAGTGGTGTTTATATATTTACAGTATACAGACACTATGTAGAGGTCAGGGTGTACTGGCATTATTTGGTCCTTGCATAGTGGTGTTGGTAATATTGGTCTTTCTATAGTGGTTTTTACCTAATAACAGTATGGTAATATTAGTCAGTTACTATGAATTAGTAGTGGTAGTGGTGTGACGGTATTACTTGGACATTGTATAGTGGTACCATTGGTCTTTATATAGTGGATTTTGTTCGGTAACAGTATGTAGATAATATCTAATTGCTGTATGATGGTAATATTTGCTTCTGGTAAAGCAGCAACGATATTGCTTGATAACTACATATGTATCTCATTTTTGCGGGGCTGAGTAATATATGTCTTGGTGTTGATACCCCTGATTATTGAAGACCCTTGAAAACACCCCTGCTGTATAGTAGTATTAAAAGAAATAATGTACCCACTGTTATAAATGAAAATTGGGCATGTTTATGGGGTAGAGTAAGGGGACATTTCATTTATGGCCAGCGGGTATGTCCATGCAGCGCACTAAAGCCCCACACCTCAGCGCGGACGCAAGATGGTGTCCTAATAAAACTGCAACACTCTCACAGCATTCACAGAGACCAATTACACCTCTCCAGGTAAAGATGGAAGGACACCTGTCCCTTACTAATCAGGGAAAGTGGGGAACCCCTGCCTAAAAGTGGGGTGACTGTCCCGATAAGGACAGCCCCCCTGACTTCATCTGGACCTGGCTATCCCTGATTAGGAACCTGGAGATATGCACAAAACACACAGGACATGACACTGTTCACACACAGAACACGACAGTCACACCTCATGTCTGGCCACCTGTACAGACATACAGAACACGGCACTGTTCACACCAACACACAGGGTTATGCAAAACACATAGAACAGGAACTCCACCCAGAACTCACATGCATAAATGTAGCAAACTATAGCTAGTTCATAGTCCTCACATCAAGGGGAAAGAAAGTCAGCCGCCGTGCTGACATACAGGGAAGAGTGTCAGGCATCACCCATCTGATACACACATAAGACATCAGACATCTGGAAGCCGTACCTGTATAGGGACCTGTAAAGGGATAGGGAGAAACCTGCGGTCACCGCACCACACACTACTTGATGCATGCACCCCAGAACACAAGGAGAGGAGGGATAACAGATGTCCAGACAGTCCTCAGGGAAGGTGAGAGGAACTACAGATAAGCATGCATAACACCAGCACTGAGTGGGATTAATACAGAGTGCAAAGACAAGATAAAATGACCAGCATTCTCTTACAAGAGAAGCTGGTATTTATGTGCAGCAGACCAGAGGGATTGGCTGGTTGAGAATACCACACCCAGCCAGCTCAATTAACCCATTGCTGAGAAGGTTTACTCATGGAATCCCATAGAACTACAGATCTCAGAAGTATAACCTAACACCAGCTTAAGCGATGCAGGGGGACAACCAGTTCGGTCATCAACATAGGGATTGTCATATCCCTGTGACTCTACATAACAATGCAAAGTTAAATGTTAATCAGGCAGCAACTCTTACTGTTACCAACTAACTTACTAAGTTATCCTGGACTCTGTGTTTCAGTATTTGAGTAATATAATGTCCATCTCACTAGTAATGTAGTAGTCTGGCAAATAATAATTCTGTATGCGTGCAGCTTTAATCTTGCTGTCAAAACAATGAAAACCATATTGGAACCCCAATGGACACCATTAGAAGTCAATGTGGCCTGTCAGTAGCTGTTCAGATCTGTTGTACATATAAGCCATGATGTCTAGGTGCCTAAAGAGCCTAAAATAAGAACAAGTCTTGCTCCATGACCAATAACACTTCAGTGCATGATCTTACATAACATCGTTCCAATTGTTAATATGTGGAAATATAACAATCGTGACGATATTACATAAAAGGATATCAGTCCAGAAGAAGACAAAACTCTCTACATGCAAATGAGCATTTGCACTGTAAATTATGTAGGAGTGACCTCAGTAAGACCACAAATGTGTAACTTTATTTCCTTTATTTATCCTATGCCTTTTTTTGTTTGTGTCACCAACTCTCCATCCCTCATCCAATCTTACCTCAAATCCCCCCTCCTTTCTTCTTGTGCACAGCTCCTGAATACTGAGCACCATCTCCAGGCAAACAATCTACGTGAGGTGCCTCTTAACAGCCTCCCCCCCCCCCACCTCTTACAAGCTCGCTGACCAAGAGACAGTGACAATTTCAATCTCTCCTTTCTTTAGTGCCTACCCTTGTGCAGTTTCTTCTCTTTTATCTTTCGTTACTTCTTTTTGCTTTCTCTCATTATACCAAATTATATTTACATGCTCTCTCTCACACTCCTTTTTCTTTTTATTTCTTGTTTAGCCACTTTATTTCAGTTTCCTTTTGGGTCCTCTCCACAGCTCTTATTTTCTCCTTTTTCCATCTACTTTTTACGACCAAAAGACATTACAAAATTCTTTCCAAATGTATCATTTGTCAACTCAGAGACATGCAAGATCTTTTGACATGGGACGAACAAATGGATAAGATGCGTGACATCCAGGCTGTTTTTATTTGTCCCTTCCACTGCAGTAATTTGAATGACAAATGATGACAATGTACTTTTTTTTTCTCAATACTTCTTTATATGACAGCTGATGAAAAACTCATGTATTCAAACATAAATAAATAAATGGAGCGTGACACTGGGTTCTTGCTTTTCCTTTTGTATACCGAGTATTAAGCAGTCTTGAACCATTTTTAATTTCGGATTACTCTAACACAGAGTTTTGCTTACTGGTTAGCACTTCTGCCTTTCACCACTAAGGGGTCAATTTATATTTAACCTATGCAACCGTTTTCTCTGTTCTTTGATCCACTAGTGTAGTGGCCCAGAGTTAGTGGGGCCCCTCCATAATGTTCTATGTCAGTCTCGTGTCATTGTATCGTCAGTATCTTGTCTGTGGTATGCACTTGGTTTATGTGTATTGCTTGGCTGCAGGACTGAATGGATTAATGTCTGGTATGTGGTGTCCTGTCTGTAAAATGTAACGGTTTGTGCGTCATTTGTGACTATGTTTTACATATATATATATGTGTGTGTGTGTGTGTGTTTGCAAGGACAGCAGGGAGATGGAAAAAAACAGAGAGAGAGCAGAGCAGAAGTATGAGAGTTGAGGACAGCGAGTGAGCCACACAGACACTCGTTGGTCAGTGTGCAAAGAATGGAGGAGGCCGAGCGATGGCCCGAAGTTCACTCTGGGCCCGTGAACACCCAGGAGCCGCAGTACCACTGTTGAGTGCTGGGAGAATGGAGCCGCTTCATAGCGGGAAGAGGACAATGTGAGTGAGGGTTGACCGGTAGAGAGAGTAGCCGGGAGCGGGATCGCACAGATAACTTTGACTGTGGAGTATCCGAATACCTGAGTATCCTCCCTGTTGCACCACTCTGACGTGTTGTAGTTGTACCAGAACTGTTTATTTGATTTGATCTTTGAAAAGTTACAGTAAACAGACAGAACCAACCGATCGGTTTTGTTCAGAAAGAACTCTTCTGTGTGCACTACATTCTTTATTCAAGAGATCCGCATTGGAAGAAGGAACTGTGGAGTCATGTGGGACAACTGAACTTAAGGTAACCCCCGGTTACTATCCCCCAGCAGTAACATGGTTGGGTCCTGAGCTACCCCCAGGGGAGGAGATGGTAGGGCTCCTTGACAAGACCTTTCTCTACCCTGCTGTCTCCTCGGCTGTGGGCCCACTCCTTGGACGCTGCACTAGATCCTATATTTTCTTCTTTAAACACATAAAGTTAGGTCAATGGACCTCCTACTAAATTGCTCCCAAACTATACGTCCAGTTTCTGCTGCTTTGTCCTTCAGGGCTTAGTCACACGGACGCATCGGCGCCCATGTTCCTGCACTAAAAGACGGCTGCACTGCAGATTCGGACGAATCTCCGCAGTGCCGGAAGAAAGAACATGTGACCGGCTCCATTGCTGGTCATGTATTCTTTCTTCCAGCGCTGCGGAGAGACGTCCGTCCGGAAGTGCGGCCGTCTTCTTCGTGCAGGAACACGGGCGCCGATGCGTCCGTGTGACTAAGCCCTCATGCTGGGGGGATGAAGGACAATGGAGTAGAAACTAGACTTTACTTAAGAAAATAAGTTATTAAGCTGTTTAATAACATAGATGATAATCAGTTCTTTCTATATGCATCTCTCTCTCTCTCTATATATGACACATAGATGAATATATATAACAACACATATGAATGTATATCCTTTATATAAATCTGAACAGACTAATGATTGCCAATAAGCTTTCAAAGTGTTTGTGTATTATATATATATACATATATATCTATATATACATATATATATATATATATATATATATATGTGTGTGTGTGTGTGTGTGTATGTGTATATATATATTTTAATAATTTTATTTTTTTAACCAGTTGACCGATATGCTTCAGGATAACATATGGATTACTTCAGTCTTTATAAATCTGCGCCTACGTATTTTTTAAACAGAAGAAGGGAGAAGTCATACAATTCTACTTTTTCCAGTAAGTGCTTAAATTATGCTTTACTTGAAATGTACAGATATTCCTTCCCACCAGAAATGCTTAATGTAGGAGTCCATTTTAAGCATGCGTCCCTTATCTACTTCAAGGGGTGGCAATTTATGGAAGAACCGCCTCTGTCTGGGATCAGTGGGCCCCTGGCGCAGCCCACTGATCTGCTGTCAGAATTTAAAATTAATTGTATCTGCTTCTTTAAGACGCAGATTCAAAGAATGTTGCAACACCAATTCCGAAAGCCATGCTTGCCCCTATGCATCTTCTTAGTGACACAGTCAGTGCAATGATATCACCATGTTGCCAGTTGTTGGATAGATGAGGCCCTGTCAATAGACGGAAGGAGACATGAGACCGTGGGGGAGGTGAGTAACTATTATTTTACTGTGATGACAATATGATTAATACTGAAGGGGACATTATGGCTATTTATTACTATAGGGGACATTATCACTATTCATTACTACAGGGGAAATTATGGCTATGCATTTCTATGGGGGACATTATGGCTATTTATTACTATAGAGGGACAGTATGGCTATTACTGCAGGGAACATTATGGCTATTTATTACTACAGTGGGGCAGTATGGCTATTTATGAGTGAAGGGGACATTATGTCTACTTATTACTACAGGGGACATTATGGCTATAAATTACTACAGAGGGGCAGTATAGCTCCTTATTTCCTACAGGAGATAGTATGGCTATTTATTACCATGGAGAAACAGTATGGCTCCTTATTTCCTACAGGGGGACAATGTGGAGCATTGTTTATTACAGAGGAACAGTGTGGCTTGTTGTTCATTACTTGTTATTCATTATTAGTTTTCAGCATATTATTGAGAATACTAACGTCCTGTGCTGTGACCAGTAAGTAAAAACATGGCATGGGGAGAAACTGGGGTTACTACTAGAGATGGGCGAGCATACTTGGTAAGGGCAATTACTGGAGCGAGCATTGCCCTTAGCGAGTACCTGCCTGCTCGGGAGAAAAGATTCGGCTGCTGGCGCGGGGGAGCGGTGAGTTGCGGGAGTGAGCAGGAAGGAGTGGGGGGGGGGAGAGACCTCCCCTCCGTTCCCCCTCGCTCTCCCCCACCGCTCCCCGCCGGCACCCAAATCTTTTCTTCCGAGCGGGCAGGTTCTCGCTAAGGGCAATGCTCGCTCCAGTAATTGCCCTTAGCAATTTTATGCTCGCTCATCTCTAATTACTAATAAAAAAATACAATTTCATAAAGAAGTCGAATTTTCCACATCTACTAACAATAATTTGGGGGTTTTGTAGAGCCCAGAAAACACCTATAAGGTATAAAATTTGTACCCTACAATAACAAAAATGTAGAGGCCAAACCATTGCAAAGCTGCCAAAATGTAAGAGCTCTTAACATCCCAATTCTCACTTCTGGTCACCCAGTAGCACTTTTCCTTGCGATACACATATCACGAGGGGTGCCACAATGTGAGAAGCGGTTATCTAAGCCAGAAGACCCACAAAATTGCCCATTATCACTCCAGCTAGGTGAGCCTATTTATAGCATGTACCTTGCCCTTGTGCCTCTCAACCTGAGAATCTACTGTGAAGCAAAGACTTCTATTACACACTGAGCGCTCTCCTCCTAATTCCCTGTGAACCTCTTTGAAGTTTTCTCTCCTGTTAGAGATTTAAAGCCATCTGAGCTTCTTGGATTCTTTGCCCTTATAGCCTCTCATTCGGTTTTTTAAGCTCTGTTCTCATTATTGCCACACTTTAATACTTCAACCACAGTTCTTACACCTAAAGAGGGTGCACATTATGAAAATTGATTCTCTGCACGATAGTCAATTGTAGAAGTACATTAAGCTCACTATGCAGCAGTGGAGCATACAATGCGGGGGAAAAAAGTCACTCATCTCTCAAATCCAAGCCTGAGGAAGAATTCCTGATTTGGGAAATCACATACAGTGTGTGTGTGTGACGGCGCACCGAAGCACAGGCGGTGTTGGTAGGGTGTCATGTGATGTGTTCTGAAGACCATTAACCCTTTCCAATCCAATTTGTACCCTGGTTTTCCTATGGGGCTTTCTCTTTTTCTGCCTTTATACAACAGCGCTATACGCTGGCTAAAGCCAGTACTGCATGAGGTGACATGTTGGATAGGCTCCGACAGCAGAGAGGCTGGCAATATACAGTAAGAGAATCCCAACAGACGTCTTCCAACATCGGAGCTGTACAGCCTTAAATCATAATGTCTTCAGAGGTCAGACAATGGATTAGAAAGGGTTAATTCTATTTTATTGCTAGAGCCACAATACGTAGGACCGCTAACTAGACCTCAAACTTCAGTGTAAGCAAAGATATAAATGGATTAATGACAAGTTATACTGAATATTTTCCCAGAAAGCTATGCATCAATCCGCTCAGCTCCTCCTGCTCTATAACGTGTGGTCTGCAGGATGCTCAAACTGACAGTTTCCATTAAATGTGAATATGTTAAGGCAAAACAAATTTACATCCAGTTAATAAGCCACTACTAAATCATCATCCCAACTCTTAACCCCATAAGGACCAGGGTGTTTCAGTGCAAAAGGATCAGACACGTTTTAGAAATCTCACCCCTGTGGTGGTTTTTCTGTCCTTTTTTTTTTCTTCAGCTACCGAAATTATTTTTGAAGTTTTTTTTTTCCATGACATATATGGCTATTTTTTCTATCTTTTTTTCAATGTTTTTTCCCCCCCTGTTTTTTTAGCTTTATTAGGGGTAAATAGCTAAACAAAGTTGTATTTATTTTTCATAGCTGTTTATTTTTAAAATTAAGAGAATAGAACTAAAAAACTGGCAGTGGAGAAGGCGCAACACTCCAGGTTAAAGCAAATAGGAAGTGACCAAAGGTTTGGGAAAGTTCTCCTTTTATTCAATAAAGTACGTGATCAGCTTATGAAAACGCGTTTCGGGGATAACCCATTCGTCAGTTCTGCTGGTGTTTAAAATATACAAGCAATTGGTGGGTCCCAAAAGGGTTAATGATTAGATCTGTTTGCCTGTGGAGTAAGGGTCAGCCAGGGCAGGAGCAGGAGAACTTCTCCAATTTTGGGACCCACCAATTGCTTGTATGTTTTAAACACCAGCTGAACTGACGAAGGGGTTATCCCCGAAATGCGTTTTCATAAGCTGATCACGTACTTTATTGACCAAAAGGAGAAGTTTCCCAAACCTTTGGTCACTTCCTATTTGCTTTAACCTGGAGTGTTGCGCCTTCTCCATTGCCAGTTTTTTAGTTCTATCCTCTTACTCTATCACACCCCCCCAGGTGGTGCGTCATGTGGTCAGGCAGCACCTCCACTATTGGAGTTACCACTTCACTCTCTTCACTCCTTTTATAGTATCATTGTTCACAACAAACACAACTGTACGGGTTTTGCTCCACTTCTCTTTTTATTCCTCGTCCACATATTTTTAAAATTTTTGCATTTATGCTAAAATAAAGTGTAGAAGTGGTTTACCCATTTTGTTTTGGATGTTTTGATATATAATTTATATAATCTCGGATTACAGGGCACATAGGATGACAGTTTAGGTTGGTGTTGGTGGTGGGTCATTTAAACTTATTTTTCTAACTACTTTTTTAACATCTATGTCCACATGACAACATATAAGACATCTGGGGATAATTCACATAATTTTTTTTTTAATTCCACATTTTTCCATTGTAGTTGGGGCATCCATAGGAGTCCCAGTTACAGGGAAAACATCCCCCTGTAGTGACATTAGTCACTAAGAGAGCTGATCAGGATCTTCTAAGACCCATCAGATCTGCCGTGGCAGAGGTTACCTGGCGGTCACATGATTGTTGGGTTGAGTAGTGGAAGGAAGCCATCGACTTTCTCTATTCACTACATAGCGCTCATTGAGTGCTATGTAGCCCGTAAGAGAGAAGACAGAAATGGTTAAAAAACACTTCTGCCTTCTCCTTCCAGGACACAGCTAAGGACCGACCTGCTTCTGCTACATTGCAGAAGCAGGAGCTTTAATCTCTCGCCATATTTTTATTAATGTACAGGATTAAACCCCAGGACCAAGCATGTAAATTTACAGCACTTGTTCCTTAATGGGTCATTTATTTAAGAAGAAATCATCTGAATGCAGTAATAAATGACTGAAATATAAATATTTTTGTATCCGGAAAGTCAAACTGCTATAGGTGCATGAAAAAGTAAAACACACTCATCCCCTCCATGACCACTACATTAACAAATGCTAGTCAATGGATGGATTTAAGGGGACTTGAAGTCAATGAAAACCTCCTGCTATACCCTAAAGGTATATTAATTATTAATTCTGTAAGGAAGTGACATTATGATGTGTTTAGTATCTCTGCGCTTTGTAATCACTGTGAGACGAGTCTTTAGTTCTGACTGAATCATTATTTGGGTTCTTTTACACAGGCTAGGCATTTTTACGTTTTCTCATTGGCAAAATCGCATGAAAGTCCTTTTTTTTCGCCAGGGTAAGTAGCGTTATCTCGTTGGTGCGGGTTCTATCACACGACTGTAAAAAGGTTTTCAGTGAAAAAATACGTTGCCCCCCGGTAAACCCTCGCTCGGCTTAAATCCTCTGAATTGACTTCTATTGCCTATATAGAGGCACCTGTAAGCTTTTTGCAGCGTTAACCACTGCAAAAATGCCCCCCCCCCCCCCCTTTCCCTGCTCCCGTAGGAGTCTATGGGACTCACCGGCGTATATTGGCCAAAATATAGTTCCAGAACTATCTTTATGCCCAATGTATATGCGTCGGTGCGTATTTTGGATGCATATGTTCCATTTGTCATGGTTCCATGTTTTTACACGCCGTATATTCGCTCGTATGAACGGATGCATTGGAAATCAATGCTTTACATCGGTAGTGTATATATGGCCGGGCATGAAAACACGGCGTATATGCGCCCGCATGAAAGAGCCCTTAGGCTAGGTGCACACTACCTGTGTGTGTGAGTTGTGCCAGCCGAATCAGACAGCCCACAGGAACAAGTCCGTATGCTGTGCGATTTACACAGAGCAGCACACTTACATGCATTGGCAGTGTCCTATTTCTCGTATGTGAAATGAACAGGATTAGGACATGCCGTGAGTTTTTCATGCAAACCATCACTCCATGTGAAAGAACGTCAGTACGCAAGGAAAAAATCCACAGCAAGTTTGCACCAAAATCCACGGCAAATAGTGGGGATTTTGGTACAGATTTTTAACCGCTGCGGAATATCCACAGCAAATTTGCCACTCACTCTTGGGGAAAGAAGTTGCAAACTGTGGCACAGGTCTGTTTTGAGCAAAAACATGTGAGTTTTCAAATTTACTATAAATTAAGCCAGGAAGCAGTGTAAATTACAGCTACAAACTGGCATAGATTTGACTGTCTGGCACACAGAGGTCAGGCTTGAGCCTCTTAATAAATTAGGTGCATCTTACTCAAGTGCAAATAAGATTGGGACTGGTGTTAGAAACCTCAATCTTGATAATCTTTGGTGCGCAAAGCCTCCATAGACTCCTATGGAAGACTATGCGAGCCGGCCGGCAAAGGGAAAAGACATTCCCCAGCAGCATGGCTGGAGGGGTTCCTCTGCTGGGGAGATGAAGGGAAGCCCCGGGGAGTCCCCTCATCTCTCTCTCTCTCCAGCAGCGCATATTTTCAGTCTCTCTCATTCGACGTGGAAAGATCGCAACTGAAGCTCGGGACTTCAGGGGTGAAAAATTGCCAAACAACTGCGTGAAATCCATGTCCATGTGAATGAGCCCTAAGGACGCTATCACATCTGAACTGGAACCTCCATTTTGCACATATGGCACAAGATTCTGAGAGAAAAAGCGCTGCATGCAGGACTTTTTTGTCCAGTAAAATGCCAGAGAGCTGAGCCGAAACCAAACAGACCCCCTTATAGTCAATGGGGTCCGTTTAGTAGTGTTCGGTTCATAAGACGGATCTGTTCAGCTAGGGGATTCCCCTGAATGGAGAAGGAAAACGGAACCCCCGACGAAGATGTGAAAACTCTTTCCTCACAGTGTTGATTATCTGTATGATGTCACATCACTAAGTTTATTAGCGGGTATTTATCATAAGGGGAATTTTTGACACCACTTTTTTGGCAGCTTTTCTTCTTTTCTCCAGGTTAAAGATGCAAGATGCATTAAAGATTGATAAGTTTGTTGCATCTTGAAATATGTCTAACAAGGTGGGTCACTTTGTATGCTAATCAGCTACTGGAGGTTGTGACAGATTACGCAACTATTTAAAAAGCCACATGTCATAAATGTCTGTAAAAACGCCACTTCACTCAAATCACTCCCTCCTTTCTAGACACTTTTGAAAAGTGGAGTAAAAGACGTAACACCTGCTCTTTTGGGCACAAATCAATAGTAAACTGATCTGTACCAAAAAAGGGTCAACGTTCACCAAAATTCTGCACAGTATCAGAAAAAAACAACGTGACCCATTATCCTTGTGGCAGAATATTAGGTGTACATTATCCATGTTCAGTGACATAACTGGAGGAGATTTATGAAGCCTTTTTGGCTTAAAAATGAGAACCTTGCATGTGCAAAAATTTTGACAGGTAAGCAGTGTTACGTCACTTTCCCAAAAAGACGTGTGACTTGGTGGGAGGGGGCATGGCCGCTCTTGGCCAACACATTTATGCATAATTTACACCAGAAATGGGTCCTGGCTGGTGTAAAGTTCTGTGTAGGCGCACAGAGTGGTCAAGATGCACCTAATATATGAACAGGCATGCACCTCTTCGCATAGTGCACTGACGAGGAGAATATTAAGATCAGTGTGTAAAACACCAGTCTTAATAAATTTCCTCCACTGTGTATATTTTTGAAAGCATACATACATGTGGTACTGAAGTTACAGACATTGCTGTAATGGTCGTGGTTGCAGGGGAGTGACCCTGACTAGATCTGCACCACTTTCAACTAGATCCTTGTCCTCAGGACACAAATGCGGTTGAAAAGAGAGTTCCCTGCCTGCCATTTACTCTGGTAAGACACAGGCTGCTTTAGGTCTCCAGAAGTTCAGAACACACAAAAGAAGCCAAGCAGCATGATGACATCACTGCATCGCCTATGGTGGGCTAGAGATAGCAGGCAGGTGTGGGAATAGGGTTGTTGAGTTAAATTTTCTTTCTTGGTACAAAAAGGGCCAGTATTACTACATATGAGAAGCAAAAACGATATATTATTATGTATGTAGGGTGCAAAGAGGATATTGTGTATGGGGACACACAGGAGACATTATTACGTACTAGCTGATATACCCGGCTTCGCCCGAGTTAATTTGGTACTGGTGTTTATCTGGTGTTCACACGGAAAATCTTATGAAGTCGTGCTTACTTTAGAGATACCGGAAAAACATATGTTCACCATTTTGCATAATTCTCTGCGTTACCCAGGAAACACCACGTGGAGGTAACCATGTGACGTTTACTTTATATAAAATGACATCAGGAAGTGAGAGAATTAGATTACGTACATAAAATTTGGACACTAATTCTTTTGCGCATAGAATTGAATAATCAAGTTGAGACCCATTAACTTCTCCTATTTATGACATAATCAATGCTTGTGCCAAATTTCCCGTTTCTATGACACCGGAAAGTGAAAAAATTACATTCCGCACGTAAAATTTGGACGCTAATTCTTTTGCGCTAGAATTGAATAATCGAGTTGGGACCTATGAACTTTTCCTATTTATGACATAATCAATGCTCGTGCCAAATTTCACGTTTCTATGACACCGGAAAGTGAGAAAATTAGATTCCGTACGTAAAATTTTGGACACTAATTATTTTGCGCTAGAATTGAATAATCGAGTTGGGACCCAATTACCTTTCCTATTTTGGAGATAATCTATGCGTGTGCCAAATTTCATGTTTCTACGACATCGGGAAGTTGGAGAACTTTTGGCGAGTCAGTCAGTCAGTGAGTGAGTCAGTGAGTCAGTGAGGGCTTTCGTCTTTATATATATAGATGGAGGTACAAAAAGGAATCTATTAATGTATAGATAGTGCAAAGGAGACATTATTATGTGTGGGGTATATAAAGGAGATATTATATATGGAGGGGTACAAATGGAACATTATATATGGAGTGTGCATTATAATGTATGGGGGCAAAAAAGGGACATTACTACATATGGTGGTTGCAAAGGCAATGTTATAATGTAGAATTGGTGCAAAAGGGACACTTATATATGGGAAGTACAAAGGAGAAATGGGGATAGATTTACTATTGAATATTTGCCAGCTTTCTGGCAGACATTAGACCAGAAAACTGTTTAAGGCCCCCCCGTCCACGGGCAAGGCGAATATCGCTACTGTCAGTTCTTTGCGGTGAGCCTGTCTGACAGATAGGCTCGCTGTGGATAAATCGCAGCCTGCTGCGATTTGAGTCCCATGAGCGGGGAATCGCTATGATTCTCCGCTCATGGACAGGGGGCTGCGCTTTCCATAGCAACACTATGGAAAGCGTTGACTGCATTACTGGTCGGATTATTGCCACGAGTAACGCAATGCACAATCGCCCATGGACAGGAGCCCTTACTGTACAAAGTCTGCACCTCATTTATGATGATTTATACACTTTCAGACACTTTTTGTAGCATACAAGCAAGAGGTATGGCTTTATAAAAAGGGTGAAAGGAAGTGTGTCTTAAATGTATCAATGTGCCAAAAATTTCACCAAAATACACTTTAGTTTGCCTGTCTGCTCTCTAACACCATATTGTTTCTCAGTCTGAAACCTGCACCATCTCCAGAATCTGTACTTTTCTCACAGCAGAAACATCTAAAACTCTTATTATTGCCCTGATCTGTTCTCAGCTTCATTACTGCAACTCGCTACTAATCAGTCTTCCTCTCACTAAACTCTCCCCTCTCCAATCTATCCTGAATGCAGCAGTCAGGCTCATCTTTTCGTCCAATTGCTATACTAATGCCTCCAAGACTTTTCCTGAACTGCTCTGTTCCCTGGAATGTGCTACCCCAGAAAATCAGGTTAATCCCCAAGACCCAAAATTTTAAGCGAACTTTAACCCCTTCATGACATGGCCTATTTTGCACTTAAGGACGCAACATGGAGGTAACCATGTGACGTTTACTTTATATAAAATGACATCAGGAAGTGAGAAAATTAGATTACATACATAAAATTTGGACACTAATTCTTTTGCGCATAGAATTGAATAATCAAGTTGAGACCCATTAACTTTTCCTATTTATGACATAATCAATGCTCGTGCCAAATTTCCCGTTTCTATGACACCGGAAAGTGAAAAAATTACATTCCGCGCGTAAAATTTGGACGCTAATTCTTTTGCGCTAGAATTGAATAATCGAGTTGGGACCTATGAACTTTTCCTATTTATGACATAATCAATGCTCGTGCCAAATGTCACATTTCTATGACACCGGAAAGTGAGAAAATTAGATTCCGTACGTAAAATTTTGGACACTAATTCTTTTGCGCATAGAATTGAATAATCAAGTTGGGACACATTAACTTTTCCTATTTATGACATAATCAATGCCCGTGCCAAATTTCATGTTTCTATTACATTGGGAAGTGAGAGATTTAGATTATGTACGTAAAATTTGGACGCTAATTCTTTTGCACATAGAATTGAATAATGGAGTTGGGACCCATTAGCATTTCCTATTTATGACATAATCAATGCTCGTGCCAAATTTCCTGTTTCTATGACATCGGGAAGTGAGAAAATTAGATTCCGTACGTAAAATTTGGACGCTAATTCTTTTGCGCATAGAATTGAATAATGGAGTTGGGACCCATTAGCGTTTCCTATTTATGACATAATCAATGCTCCTGCCAAATTTCCCGTTTCTATGACACCGGAAAGTGAAAAAATTACATTCCGCACGTAAAATTTCGACGCCAATTCTTTTGCACTTAGAATTGAATAATCGAGTTTGGACCCATTAGCTTTTCCTATTTATGACATAATCAATGCTCGTGCCAAATTTCCTGTTTCTATGACACCGGAAAGTGAAGAAATTACATTCCGTACGTAAAATTTGGACGCTAATTCTTTTGCGCATAGAATTGAATAATGGAGTTGGGACCCATTAGCTTTTCCTATTTATGACATAATCAATGCTCATGCCAAATCTCCCGTTTCTATGACACCGGAAAGCGAAAAAATTACATTCCGCACGTAAAATTTGGACGCTAATTCTTTTGCGCGTAGAATTGAATAATCGAGTTGGGACCCATTAGCTTTTCCTATTTATGACATAATCAATGCTCGTGCCAAATTTCACGTTTCTATGACACCGGAAAGTGAGATAATTAGATTCCGTACGTAAAATTTGGACGCTAATTCTTTTGCACATAGAATTGAATAATGGAGTTGGGACCCACTAACTTTTTCTATTTATGACATAATCAATGCTCCTCCTAAATTTCGAGTTTCTATAACACCGGGAAGTGAGAGAATTAGATTCCGTACGTAAAATTTGGACGCTAATTTTTTTGCGCATAGAATTGAATAATCGTGTTGGGACCCATTAACTTTTCCCATTTATGACATAATCAATGCCCGTACCAAATTTCCCGTTTCTATGACATTGGAAAGTGACAGATTTAGATTACGTACGTAAAATTTCGACGCCAATTCTTTTGCGCTAGAATTGAATAATCGAGTTGGGACCCAATTACTTTTCCTATTTTGGAGATAATCTATGCGTGTGCCAAATTTCATGTTTCTACGACATCGGGAAGTTGGAGAACTTTTGGCGAGTCAGTCAGTCAGTGAGTGAGTCAGTGAGTCAGTGAGGGCTTTCGTCTTTATATATATATAGATGGAGGTACAAAAAGGAATCTATTAATATATAGATAGTGCAAAGGAGACATTATTATGTGTGGGGTATATAAAGGAGATATTATATATGAAGGGGTACAAATGGAACATTATATATGGAATGTGCATTATAATGTATGGGGGCAAAAAAGGGACATTACTACATATGGTGGTTGCAAAGGCAATGTTATAATGTAGAATTGGTGCAAAAGGGACACTTATGTATGGGAAGTACAAAGGAGAAATTGGGATAGATTTACTATTGAACATTTGCCAGCTTTCTGGCAGACATTAGACCGGAAAACTGTTTAAGGCCCCCCCGTCCACGGGCAAGGCGGAATATCGCTACTGTCAGTTCTTTGCGGTGAGCCTGTCTGACAGATAGGCTCGCCGCAGATAAATCGCAGCCTGCCGCGATTTGAGTCCCACGAGCAGGGAAGCGCTATGATTCTCCGCTCGTGGACAGGGGACTGCGCTTTCCATAGCAACACTATGGAAAGCGTGCACTGCATTACTGGTCGGATTATTGCCGCGAGTAACGCAATGCACAATCACCCATGGACAGGAGCCCTTACTGTACAAAGTCTGCACCTCATTTATGATGATTTATACACTTTCAGACACTTTTTGTAGCATACGAGCAAGAGGAATGGCTTTATAAAAAAGGGTGAAAGGAAGTGTGTCTTAAATGTATCAATGTGCCAAAAATTTCACCAAAATACACTTTAGTTTGCCTGTCTGCTCTCTAACACCATATTGTTTCTCAGTCTGAAACCTGCACCATCTCCAGAATCTGTACTTTTCTCACAGCAGAAAACTCTTATTATTGCCCTGATCTGTTCTCAGCTTCATTACTGCAACTCGCTACTAATCAGTCTTCCTCTCACTAAACTCTCCCCTCTCCAATCTATCCTGAATGCAGCAGTCAGGCTCATCTTTTCGTCCAATTGCTATACTAATGCCTCCAAGACTTTTCCTGAACTGCTCTGTTCCCTGGAATGTGCTACCCCAGAAAATCAGGTTAATCCCCAAGACCCAAAATTTTAAGCGTACTTTAACCCCTTCATGACATGGCCTATTTTGGACTTAAGGACGCAACAGTTTTTGGTGGATTTTCTTCTCCGTTTATCAAAAGCTATAACTTTTTTATTTTTCCGTCGACGCGGTCATATAGGGGCTTGTTTTTTGCGTAGCGAACTGTAGTTTTTATCGGCGTCATTTTTGGGTACATTAACTATATTGTAAAACTTAAAATTTTTTTTTAATGATAGCAGGGAGAGAAAAAGCATCAATTCTGCCATAGATTTTTTTTTTTTTTTACAGCGTTAATCATGCAGCATAAATAAGACAATCCATTTTTTCTGCGGACCGGTACGGTTACAACCATACCAAAATTCCTACATTTTTTGTAGTTTTTTCCACTTTTCTGCAATAAAAACCCTTTTTTTGGAAATCCTTTTTTTTTTTTCCAAATTGCTGCATTCAAAGTCCTGTAACTTTTTTATTTTTTGATGTACGGCGCTCTGTGAGGGCCTATTTTTGCGAGATGAGCTGTAGTTTTTACTGGTACCATTTCGGGTTACATACGGCTTTTTAGCGTTTTTTTGCGTTTTTTTCCGTGCACAGTCAAAAGGCGTGTGCATCTTATTGTACGCGTCGTTATGGATGCGACAATACCAAGTATGTGGGGTTTTATTTTTTTTTACCTTTTTTTATGCTAATCTGAGAAAAAGCATAAAAAAATGGTTTTTTTACTCTTTTTTTACATTTTTTTAATTCATTTTTTTAATTTTTGTTTTTTTTACACTGTTTGTGTCCCCCTGGGGGACTTTAACCACTGCCCTGATGATCGCTGTAATAAGGCATGGCAGAGCTACTGCTCTGCCATGCCTTATCGCTTATACAGCGATCTCAGGCACTGGTAATACAGGACGCCAGTGTCTGGCGTCCTGTTACCATGGCGACAGGCCGGGCCCTCGCGATAACATCGCGAGAGGCGGCCCGAGACACAGAGGGAGCACGCTCCCTCTGTGAACTCTTTCCCTGCCGCGATCTACTTAGATCGCGGCAGGGAAGGGATTAACAGCGGGACGCCGGCTGTGTCTGACAACCGGCTCCCGCTGCGGGATAGCGCGGGATCATATGTGATCCCGCGCTATCTCCAGGACGTAAGTTTACGTCCTGTTGTGGGAAGTACCCTGCTGCCAGGACGTAAACTTACGTTCTACAGCGGGAATGGGTTAAAAATGCATCTATTTAGCAAGGCATTTCACACCCCCTAATCTAAAGGCCTATTTAGACACAATGATTATCGCTCAAAACTCACTCAAAAGCCGTCTTTTGAGTGATAATCGTTGTGTCTAACTGCACTGATATCGTGCAGCTTTCGTTAAGCCATCACTCCTCGTTGTCTTTCAGCATGCTGAAAGAAAACGATGAGCCTTATCAGGGCTTCACAGTGGGATACAGCTGATACTATTGTTTCAGCTGTATCCGGCTCCCTGATGACAGGCCAGCGGTCCAGCTCTGGTCGCCATACCCCACTCAGAGCGCTCGGCTGTATAACAGCCGAACGCTCTGAGCAGAGAACAGCTGGATGCAGAAGACAAGCAGGGACACCCCGCTTGTCTTCTGCATCCTCCGCTCGGAGCGCTCGGCTGTATAACAGCCGGGTGCTCCGAGCGGGCAACAGCTGGATGCAGAAGACAAGCGACCCCGCTTGTCTTCTGCATCCTCCGCTCGGAGAACACAGTGATCGCTCAATGTTTGAGCGATCATCTTGCGCTGTACATGACACAACGATTATCGCTCAAAAGACATCTTTTGAGCGATAATTGTTGTGTCTAAATGGGCCTTAAGTCTAAGGCCTCATGTCCACGGGCAAAAGAAGAATTAAAATCCGCAGCTGATTTTAACTCTTCTCCTGCCCACGGATCCGCATCCCATAGGGATGCATTGACCACCCACGGGTAGATAAATACCCGCGGATGGTCAATAAAAGTGATTTTAAAGAAAAATGGAGCATGAAAAAATCTAGACCATGCCCCATTTTCGTGCGGGTCTCCCACGGGGACGGCTCCCGCAGGCTTCTATTGAAGCCTATGGAAGCCGTCCGGATCCGCGGGAGACCAAAATCGGAATTTACTCAGCTGCTCCGGATCTTCCCTTCGCCGCGGCTTCATCTTCTCTCCGTCGTGGCCGGATCTTTTTTCTTCGGGAAGGCGCATGCACGTGGCACGCAACCGACGTGCCCTGCGCATCCGCCGGGCCGAAGAAAGAAGATCCGGCCGCGACGGAGAGAAGATGAAGCCGCGGCGAAGGGAAGATCCGGAGCGGGCGAGAGGTGAGTTAATTCTTATTTTTATGCCTCATGTCCGCGGGGCAGGAGGGACCCGCTACGGATTCTCCATGTAGAATCCGTAGCGGGCCTGATTTTCACCGTGGACATGAGGCCTTACTCATCTATCCTGTTTCTACACTCTACATCCAACCCTTATCTTAGTACCCTTGTTACCCCATACTTATGAATGCACTTATGTACATATGACGCTAGAGCATGACTTATAGTACCCTATTTATATGAGACGGCTGGACTATTGTACATGAATAGCACTTGCCCCTCATGTGTCACCCCATGTGACAGATTGTGAACTCTTGCAGACAGGGCCCTCACTCTACTGTACAATTTGATTAATTTTATATTATATATAACTAACTTTGCCTCTTTATGCACCTTCTGATTAGTAAAGCGCTGCAGAGTATGTTGGCACTATATAAATAAGGTATTATCATCTATCTATCTATATATATAATATATATATATAAAGACGAAAGCCCTCACTGACTGACTGACTGACTAACTGACTCACTCACTCACTCACTCACTGACTCACTGACTGACTCACTGACTGACTCGCCACTAATTCTCCAACTTCCCGATGTCATAGAAACATGAAATTTGGCAAAGCATTGATTATGTCATAAATAGGAAAAGTTAATGGGCTCCAACTCGATTATTCAATTCTAAGCGCGAAAGAATTAGCGTCCAAATTTTACGTACGGAATCTAATTCTCTCACTTCCCGATGTCATTTTATATAAACGAAACGTTGCATGGTTACCTCCACGTGGTGTTTCTTGCGTAACGCAAAGAACCATGCAAAATGGTGAACATATTTTTTTCCTCGGTATCTCTAAAGTAACCACGACTTCATAAGATTTTCCGTGTGAACACCAGATAAACACCAGTACCAAATTAACTCGGGCGAAGCCAGGTATATCAGCTAGTATATTATACAGACGACCTCCTCCTCATGCAGTAAGATATTACACAGATGACCTCTTTCTCCTCATATACTAATATATTAAATCAGTACACACACAAACACACACACACACACACATATATATATATATATATATATATATATATATATATAAATATATATATATATATATATATAAAGACGAAAGCCCTCACTGACTCACTCGCCACTAATTCTCTCACTTTTCGATGTCGTGGAAACATGAAATTTTGCACAAGCATAGATTATGTCCAAAATAGGAAAAGTAAAGGGGCCCCAACTCGATTATTCAATTCTAGCGCAAAAGAATTGGCATCCAAATTTTATGTACAGAATCTAATTCTCTCACTTCCCGATGTCATAGAAACATAAAATTTGGTACGAGCATGAACTATTTCATAAATAGGAAAACCTAATGGGTGCCAACTCGATTATTCAATTCTAGCGCAAAAGAATTAGCATCAAAATTTTACGTATGTAATCTAATTCACTTCCCGGTGTCATAGAAACTTGAAATTTGGCACGAGCATTGATTATGTCATAAATAGGAAAAGTTAATGGGTCCTAACTCAATTATTCAATTCTAGCGCAAAACAATTAGCGTCCACTTTTTATGTACGGAATCTAATTCTCTCACTTCCCGGTGTCATAGAAATTAGAAATTTGGCACGAGCATTGAATATGTCATAAATAGAAAAACCTAATGGGTCCCAAATCGATTATTAAATTCTAAGCACAAAAGAATTAGCGTCCAAATTTTACGTACGTAATCTAATTCTCTCACTTCCCGATGTCATAGAGATTTGAAATTTGGCACGGGCATTGATTATGTCATAAATAGGAAAAGTTAGTGGGTCCCAACTCGATTATTCAATTCTAGTGCAAAAGAATTAGCGTCCAATTTTTATGTACGGAATCTAATTCTCTCACTTCACGGTGTCATAGAAACTTGAAATTTGGCACGAGCATTGAATATGTCATAAATAGGAAAAGTTAATGGGCCCCAACTCGATTATTCAATTCTAAGCGCAAAAGAATTAGCGCCCAAAATTTACGCACTTAATCTAATTCTCACTTCCTGATGTCATTTTATATAAAGGAAACGTTGCATGGTTACCTCCACGTAGTGTTTCCCAGGTAACGCAAAGAACCATGCAAAATGTTGAACATATTTTTTTCCTGGTATCTCTACAGTAACCACGACTTCATAAGATTTTCCGTGTGAACACCAGATAAACACCAGTACCGAATTAACTCGGGTGAAACCGGGTATATCAGCTAGTATATATATATATATATATATATGTATATATATATACACACACACACACATTTAAATTCTTTTCATATTTTAAAATAAAATACACGGGCAACGCCGGGTAATCAGCTAGTGTAACATATATGAGATACATAGATTAGATTTGTGTTGAGCTGTATGATCCAAAACTGTATATTGTTTCATCATTTAAAATTGGATTTGAACTGTCCAAATGAATGCAAACTCTTCCAGTCACTCTGCTGCACGTTTGAGGCATTGCCCAATTCAAACAACACTGTTACACAAGTATTGTAGTCCAAGCAGAGCTATCCTTGCTGTTGTAGTATGCTATGTTATAAATAAATGATATGTAATAATAGCGAAGACTGTAAAAAAGGTTTCATCCAAATTAAAAACCCAATGAAGTAATTTAAAGGGGCTGTCCACTACAATCTGTTCCAGATGTGCTTTTTGAAGTAAACAATTAGGCATCTCTGAGATATGACTTAGAGGAAATGGGGAAGAGAAAATAAAGCACTTATGTATCACCGCTTCATTTAATTAAATCATTTAATCCCTTTAATTATATGATGATAGATTAACACTGAACAGAACGGCTCGATTCCAGGAATAGGGTTGTGGAGTGAGCATGCTCAGCATTAACTTACATTTGTGAAGCTCAATTAACCATTTTATAGTATAAATCCCTTTACTCATTTACAGCAGACTGCTAAGTGTGTGTTCATAGTTGACATTTATGATAATGCTATCCTATTGCCTTCCTCCCTTCCCTCTATCAGATTGTTGTGTCTCATGTTCCAGCAGCCCTTTATAAGCCGGGTTGCCTGAAGCATAGCTCTGGGTTCATGAATGCCCTCATTGCACATTCTGTTTGGGAGATCTCATTAACTGCATTGGTTTTAGCATTGTATTCATGTATGAAGGCTACAAATCCATTTTTTAAGTATACGATTAGCATTATCTCACGTGGTACAATAGCCTCAATATGGCAGGTTGACTCAGTATCTCCATTACCTAAATTTGATCAAACCTGTATGCACAACAGCTGCAAATTGGCCTGCATCTGTTCAATCGCTTAAAGCTCCCAGTTGTGCCCCTTTTCTAATGTAACCAATTCTTACAAGTTCACAATTCATTATACTTATTCCGATGAACGTTTATTATATAGTGGCTATTTCTTATGTGCTTATGAGCATTGAGTATCCATGTGTTAACGTGCTGAACTGCCCCGGGCATACATTTAAGCCACAATTAGAATAGAATCAAAGCATCGGCCACGGCCAGCCGCTTGGTAACTCTTTCAAAAATAGTTAAATATTTTTTCTGAATTCTAGAGCAATGAAATAATCATATGTAAAATAACAAACAGTTAAATGAACATACGTCACATGCAAAAGGCTTCCTTTGTGGACTATATAGCCACAGTAAGGGTGCTTTCACACCTGCGCTGCGGGGTTCTGCTTTCCTGCTACGTTCGATAAGCAGGAGAGGGGAAGCCCTGCGACCAAACAGTTCCTCACAGAGACGGAACCGAATAGTACCAGACAAACCCCCACTGATTATAATGGGGTGGTCCCCCTTTCCGCCCAGCTGGCCAGTTTTCGAGTGGAAGAAAAATTACTGCATGCAGCACTTTTTCTTCCGGTATTTTCAGTCGGATCTGCGGCCCGAGGTTCTGAGGCAGATGTGAGACCACCCTAAAGACTGATTTAGGCCTTAGTCAGACGGGCGTTTTTTCGCGCGATTTGCGGATCGCATGACGGATGCGCATCCGCAAATCGCGTGACCGGTGCGCGCAAGTCGCCCGCAAATCGCCCGAAAATCTGCTCCTAGCCGCGTTTCATTAGAAACGGGCCGGAGCTGTCCAGCGCATTGCATTCAATGGAGACGGCAATAGAGCCGCCTCCATTTAAAGCAATGCGCTGCGGGCGAGCCCGGGATGAATTGTCGGTAAGGGCTTAAACATATAAGCCCTTCCCTGCAATGCATCCTAAAATGTGTTAAAATAAAAAGAATTTGTATACTCACCTTCTCCCGGCAGCCGGAGCTCCGTGCGGCCGTCCTGCAGTGGGTTTGAAGGGGGTGTGAGTCAGACCTGCCCCCTGATTGGCTCAGCGCTGAGCCAATCAGAGGCATGCCTCACTCACACCCATTCATGAATTCATGAATGGATGTGAGTCAGACCTGCCCCTGATTGGCTCAGCGCTGAGAGGCAGCAGTCACTCACCCATTCATGAATTCATGAATGGGTGTGTGAGTGAAACCGGCCTCTGATTGGTCAGGGCTGTGACCAATCAGAGGCAGATCATTCAGCAGGCGGGGATTTTAAAGCCCCGCCGGCTGAATAGTGCCAAGAAGCAGTTCAGGAGAACTGACAGCGGCCGCGGCTGGACTCCGGCTGCAGCGGAAAGGTGAGTATACAATTTTTTTTTATTTTAACACATTTTAGGATGAATTGCAGGGAAGGGCTTATATATTTAACCCCTTCCCGACAATTCACCCCGCGCACGCCGGCAGCCCATTGCTTTCAATGGAGCGGCTGTATTGCCACTCCATTGAATTCAATGGGCAAACATCGTTCTTCTCTGCCACAGCTGTTACAGCTGTGGCAGAGGAGAATGATTTGTCTACTATATGTTCTCAATGGGGTCGGCGCTGCTGCCGCCGGCCCCATTGAGCGCATATACAGAAGAGAACAGGAATCGCAGATCGCAGATAGGTGCGATCTGCGATTTTTTTATTCTATAATTTATCGGACGAGCGCATAAAAAGCGCTCATGTGTCCGATACCATTGCAAAGCAATGGTTTTATAAAATCGCCGGACGCATGCGCATGCACAAATCGCGGCTAAAAACGCCCGTCTGACTAAGGCCTTAGACACAATAAGAATCTTTTGAGCAATTCTCATTCTGTCTAAATGCACTGACATTGTGCAGTTTTTGTGCACGAGTCATTGATCGCTGAATTCTAGCTTGTTAGAATTGAGCGATCAGCTGTTATCAGCCAGCTATACTGATAAGATTCTCTGTGCCTGTATCCTGCTCTGAATTCACAGCGGGGTACGAGCTGTTTGCTCATGCAGAACAGCTGTAGTGCTCGGCGAGGGGTAGCGGCAGTGTCCCGCTGCGCCTGCATAGCTGTATAGTAGCTAATTAGCTACTATAAAGTATGCAAAGATGATCACTCAAAACTGTCACTCAAACTGTTGTTTGAGCGATCATGTGTCAGTGTAAATGGGGTATTAGTCATATGTGAAGCTTAACTTTAATTAAAAAAATAGCATACAATATGATAAGAGAACAATGGCAGAAAGTAGTGGACATTACTGGCACGGGGAAACCATAAGTGTACATTTACATTAACTGGTAGTGTGCAACAAGCTATTCTACCACACTGGGGAAAATTGTGTAATAACATTTAGTTTTGCTGCAGCTCTTTCTGCAGGATTTTCACCTAAAATCTCTATATTAGTAAATGAGAAGGTTGAGCAGTAACCAAAGGTTGGTAGTAATGATTCTTGTACCTACACAATTATTGTCATTTTTTTCATTTTTGCATAAGTGCAGCCATGTTACCCTTTATTAACTAGTAGTAAAACTAATAAAGGGAACCTATCAGCAGATTCACGATGTCATAACCACAGGCAGCATGACAACTCAACAGCCTCCCCTATTACAAAGAACTGAATTTCAGGGGAAACAAAACTTTCAAAAGAGTGGGGAATAGGGGGGAAGGGTCCACTGGTAGGTTCCCCTCCAGCTTTTCAGAGAATCTACTGACATGTTTCCTTTAATTTTATAGTGAATAAGCATACAGACAAAATAGGATTTGCAAAAAATAATCATCAGTTTCTAAGAAACTAATCCAATATCGCTAAGGATATGACTGCACTTCCTGTTGCCAGTTTTCTTAAAATTGCCCACACAGCAAAGCAAAATGATGCCTGATCTTTGTGAGTAAAAGAAACAAGATGAAACATTGACTGCTGCTTTGACCTCTGATTAATTACTACATGGTCAATCCTCTTTACACCAGCGTTCCATGGCAGCAATGCATTAAAGGGATTCTGTCACCAGGATTGTGAAGCTTGGTTCGGAGCTGAGCTCCAAGTTATGAGGCTTCTATCCCCACACATCATGCAGACTGGCAGCTCTCCCCTCTGTTGTGTATACATACAAAGCTGTCACACTGCGGGCGGGAGAAGCCACTGCCTCCATGACTTAGAGTCAAGCTCCATGAATTTGGTAACAGAATCCCTTTAATGCTCATAGTTTCCCTATGGGAAAATAAAGTATCGCCCCAACTGCATGAATTCTATCATGGTTACAATTCTTGTGGCTGCAACTTGCTTGCAACTTCTTTAGTTAATTATTCTGAAACGGTTCAATTACGCCATTGTTTTTTCCCCCCAAACACTCCAAATTACACAATGACTACAGTTTAGGATGGGCTCACAAGAGCGTGTGGTCACAGTGTGTTACCTGTGCGGCTTTTGCGCACGTAATACGCGGTACCAATCTCCCATAGGCTGGCATATTGCAGATCACCCAAAATGTGCAAACTACGTGCACAAAAAAAATCACAGCATGCACTATCCTCATGTGTATTGTGTGCGAATACACGCCAAAATAGTGCATGGAGATTGGCGGCACACAGCAAATATGTAATGTGAGCACAACCTTATGGACAGTAACATTTTATGGGATATTTAATATGTATTTGTTATGTTTTATTTAATATTTTTAAATAAATGTGTTGTTTTCTTGTACTTTTGCACTTTTTTTTACTCTTTTGTCTAACAAAGGGACTTTTGCCTTTTATTTTTTAATAATAATGCATTGGGGTAACTATTACAGATGAGCGAGCATACTCGTCCGAGCTTGATGCTCGTTCGAGTATTAGGGTGCTCGAGATGCTCGTTACTCGAGACGAGCACCACGCGGTACTCGTCTTGATTAAACGAGCACTTACCATTGAATTCAATGGAGCCGGCAATACAGCCGGCTCCATTGAAAGCAATGGGCTGCCGGCGAGCGCCGGATGAATTTTCGGGAAGGGCTTAAAAATATAAGCCCTTCCCTGAAATTCATCCAGAAATGTGTAAAAAGTAAAAAAAAAATATACTCACCTTGTCCCGGCAGACAGAGTTCAGCCGCAGCCAGCCGGCAGTTCTCCTGAACTGCTGTGAGTAGTATTCAGCAGCCAGGGATTTAAAATCCCCGCCTGCTGAATGAGCTACCTCTGATTGGTCACAGCCTCATCAATCAGAGGCAGCACTCACTGACCCATTCATGAATTCATGAATGGGTGAGTGAGTGCTGCCTCTGATTGGCTCAGCGCAGGGACCAATCAGGGGCAGCTCTCAGCTGTCATTCAGGTGAGTATACTTTTTTTTTAATTTTTACACATTTTAGGATGATTTTTAGGTAAGGGCTTATATTTTTAAGCCCTTCCCGAAAATTCATTCCGCGCTCGCCGGCAGCCCATTGCTTTCAATGGAGCCAGCTGTATTGCCGGCTCCATTGAATTCAATGGGCTAACATCGTTCTGCTCTGCCACAGCTGTTACAGCTGTGGCAGAGGAGAACAATCTTTATGCTGACAGTGCGGGAGGGGGGGGGGCTCACTCTTGCCACTATTGTGGCTTAATAGTGAGACCTCGGAGCCCGAAATTCAGCCCTGCATGTTGCTCCTCGCCTGCCCTATCCATTTCTGTGTTTTTTACATGACTTTAGTGATTTGCTAAGATTTTCACAAATGAAAACCTTAGCGGAGCACCAGTCATATACAAAAATGCTCGAGTCGCCCATTGACTTCAATGGGGTTCGTTACTCGAAACGAACTCTCGAGCATCACTGAAAGTTCGACTCGAGTAACGAGCACTCGAGCATTTTGGTGCTCGCTCATCTCTAGTAACTATGTATTTCAGTGCATTACTTCAGGTACGCCCTTACAGGGATTAGCTCAATGCAGCCTTGTGGGAAGGAGGCTTTTTCAGCTCAGGGCTGTACTTCAAGACGTTTGACACCCTTCCCTAGTTGATGCTGCAGTCACGATTGATTGCACGACTAAAGTTAAATGACCAGGACTGGAGCACTCTCCTATCCCAAATCTTTTAGATGTTTGCGCAGGGCCAAATTCCCCCCACAGGTGATCACAATGTTGTAAATGTAGACTGCTGGGCATTAAGGCTCAGACTCTAGTGCTGTACATTTATGATGGGAAGCATGAAGTGATTAAGGTTATATGCTGATACTACTGAATGGATCTATTATTCTTTATGCCTGTAAAAGCATTTTCATCCACAGTTAAACCACAGACAGTTTGCTGGAATATATAACATAGAATATAGAACTTATTTATATTTTATGAGAACTACGAGGAATGGGCTTAAGTGTTTGCATTCATTGCCAGGAGCAGACAGTGCGATTTGAAATAACTGCCCTTCTTTGCTAATTGCACTTTACTATATTTAGGAAATGCAGACTTTCAGTGCTGACTTGTATTTATAAAATTATAACATTGCAATACTCACGTGGTCTCATCATTCTGGAACTCCACTTTTCCAGCAACTTCTAGGTAATCTTCTCCAGCCTTAGCAGTACCCTCGCTGGTCCTATAAGGTATTACAACTTTTCCCCTTGCACCTGACCCTCTCACTACTTTTGCTCTCATGGTACCTACACTTTCACTCACTCTCATGCTGCCTGACTCAAAGCTAAATATACCTGCGTGATCATCGTCAAATATAGTCACTGTGGCTCTCCTCCCTGTCCCTAGTCTTACACGGCTAGGTCCATCTCTCACACCTCGTGCCCTGCGTGGGTTGCTTAGTTGCACATAAAAGTGTTCATCTTCCTCAAAAACATCATCATCAATGATGCCGAGCCTAAGCTCCTTCTTGGTTTCCCCAGGTTGGAAAATAATCGTTCCTTCTGCCAGCTCATAGTCTGACCCAGCATTAGCCGTTCCGTCCTCCGTCCTATAGTCTACCTGGACTGCCCCTTCCCCATCTGCTCTCTTACACAATACCCACACACTAACTGTTCCACAATTTTCAAAGCATTGGTAGTGCGTGTGTTCAAATTCCATTTCTGTAAAGGGTTCCTCTTCCTCTCTACCTCCCCCCTCTTCTCTGTTCCCATCATCTGTCAAAGCCCTTCTTGCCTGATCTGCTGCATGTTTCTTTAGTACATTCCCAGCACCAATCATCATCCTAGTGGCCTGGATCCTATAAAATGCTCTGCTTTTTTGCTGTTGCACAAGGGCCTGGTAATTCGCTAACTCCATCAGTTGTTCCATGTCTTTTCCAGGATAACGTTGACGCATGTCTTTAAATACTCTGGCCATATCTCTTCGTTCTTCTTCATCTTCCTCTTCTTCATCTGCACCTCCTTCACCACCAGCCATCCTCATTTCCCCTACATCCTCTTGTCCACCCGCATCTTCTGCACCCACTAAAACACCTCGGCTTTTGCCAGCTCTATACTTTGCTCGACCTTTCCTTTGTCCTGTGTAACGGTAAAATAACAAGCGTCTGTCTGCCAGCCAGGCTTGTAGAACACACACTGGGAAAAAGAAGAAAGTCAGTAGTGCTTCCCACACCTCCACTTCTCCAGGAGAGGACCACGACAAAATCAGGAAAAGCCAAACATAAGCAAAGACACTCCAAAATGCAGTCACTGCAAAGACACGTGGGTGCCGGATGCGGCGACTCTCACCATCGGGAACCACCACAACGCAAATGCCAATGATCACAAACATGTTAAAAGCAGCTGAGCCAACGATAGTGCTGGGGCCCATGTCACCTGCTTCAAATCCTCTCCCGACTACTTCAATGATGGAAAGCAATATCTCTGGAGCTGATGAGCCCAGAGCCATCAGTGTAAGGTTTGAAACTGTTTCATTCCAGAGGCGCACACTTGTCACTGTCACCTCTCCATTTGGCCTCCGAAATGTGATCCGACGCTCTTGTGAAGTGATGACCTCAATGGATGCCATAAAGCGGTCAGCTATAATGGACATTCCCAAGAACATGTAGACAAGTGCCACAAAGTAGACAATGGCCCTTGCTGCACGATCTCCGGTGGATGGAGGATGTGGTAACCATGCAGGCAGTAGGACACCATCTGTGCATTCTTCAGTCTGACTTGGTCCACAAGTAGAAGCATTTGGAGCAGGAGTAGAAGCACCAAGTAGTGAAGGGGAAAGCAGCAGGCAAAGAAAAAATAAATACATGGTGGAGAATGAAGGGAAGAAAGGGTCAAGGGAAAGTCGGATCACCTAAAAGAAACAAAAAAAAAATATTGTTAATAGCAAGAGACATACATACTAGGTAAAGATCTATCTATCTATCTCATATCTATCTATCTATCTATCTATCTATCTATCTATCTATCTATCTCATATCTATCTATCTATCTATCTATCTATCTATCTATCTATCTATCTATCTCATATCTATCTATCTATCTATCTATCCGTCTGTCTCTGCCTAAAAGACTTTGATTGCTCCTGTTGTGTATCCTTTTAACTAAGGCTGGGTTCAGACTGCTTTTCAGTTTACTCTCAGCCTTTCCTAACTGGGGTCCATTTTAATAGCCAAAAATAATATTCAGATGGAATCATTGACTTAAATTAGTCAAACGGAGACAAAATGTACAAATTTTGATCTCCATTTGACCTGTTTTCTGTTTGTTTCTTTTTCGGAGAATACAATACTATAGACTGAAACATAGTCTAAACCCATAGCTCAATAAATTTAGCTGCAGTCCAATGGAAAACCCCACATAACATGTTGTGATATTACCAAGAGTCAAGCTAAAAGACAAGAAAAACTGTACAAAAACGCTCTAAAATAAGAAAACCTTTATAAAGCCGTAGGTTTCCAAATTATCAGTTTGGCAAATCGTAGAATTAAAGGTGTTGTATGGGATTAGAAAAATATGGACTTACAGAAAAAGCACCACATGTGTCCGTCTCCCATGTCTGGTATTACAACTCAGTTACATTTGAGTAAACAGAGGTGAACTGTGACACAAGACATAGCTTATCGACAATAAAGGCGCTGTTACTGAGAGATAGCAAGCAGCCAAGTTTTATCATCTCAATCAGCAAATTAAAACAAGTCCAAGAAATGCTTCAAATGCGTGAAATGATTACATTGTATTTGATTTCAATGTTATAATAGTCAAAACAATTATTGTTGATGTTTTTTGGAATTTCATAGTTGATAAGGTGGAAAAAGGCACAGGACCATCAAGTTCAACCTTTCATCCCACAGTGTTGTTCCAGAGGAATTGCCTAATATTAAAGTGAAAAATTCCTTCCTGACCTAAAAATTGCTATGAAAATAAATCCCAAAACCGACGACCTGCAGCTCTTGAAGCAAATTTTCACATCTATAGCTAGCTTTAAATATCATGTGTCAGTTGGGTATCCATAACTATAAGCAGGGTTTTCAGGGCATTTACTACTGATGACCTATCCTCAGAATAGGGCATGAGTAGTTGATCAGCGGGGTTCCCCTGCTCAGGATCTCTACTGATCAGCTGATCCTCTGGCCTACTGTCAGTGCAGCGGGATGGAATCATCATTGATGTCAGTTTGCCGCAGGGCCGCTAGAGAACATCGGGATGCCCACCCCTGAAAATAAGACAAAAATTAATATAAGACAGTGTCTTATTTTCGGGGAAACATGGAGGAAAGGTTTTACTCTAGTTGAAAGCAATGGGAGAGATGCCTTTTATTACACTTCTGGCTTCAACCCCCATGCGAAGGCCGAAGTGTAAAAGAAGGTATCACTTCCATTGATTTCAATGGGAGTAAAGCCTTTCCAGTACATTCTGGCTCTGACCCCGATGACGATGTCTAGCGCCTCTTCCCTAACAGTGGGCCAGAGGATTAGCTGATCGTCGAAGATCCCGAGCAACAGTGCCCTATCAATCTACTATTGACAAACTAGTCTGAGGACAGGTCATCAATAGTAAATGCCTGGAAAACCCCTTTCACAGATATGTTGAGCTCAACTTTTCCTTTCCCTCTCTATTAAATTGACTTTGGCACATGTTTCGAGCTGGCAGAATAAAAAACAGAGAAAGCAGTACACTATTAATTGTCACTGACATTTTATACTGCGTGTAATCCCTGAAGAAGGGCAGGATAAATATTGCACTTTTTGCATTTACTGTGTGGGGTACATACGCAGAATGCATATGTAAGTCTATGTATGGACAGTTTGCTCTTGGAAAGACCAGCGCTGCTGTCTAGGTTACAATAATGACAGATGGAGGAAATCCTACATCTCAGAGCAGCAATATATCTGACATCTTATTTCTAAATGACATAGCGGTGGAATCCCCTAGCAGCAATTACTGTGTGTACATGTGGAATGGGATAGGTGATTTTACGGCTGCAGATTGTATTTGGATTGTACTAAGGCTTCCACAGTCTAAAACCTAGAATACATGTCAAGGGATGATCCAACATCATGCATCTTCATTCTTTTCACTGTAAATGTTATTCTGTGCTTTTTAACACAAAGTTTAAGCAAGACCAAATCTTGGCGCTTTACAGGAAAATACTGATAGCATTAATATGTTATGGATCACAGCACATTGGCAGAGATCCACAAAAACCAAGGCAGGCAAATGGGATCCATAGCATATCCTATTACCCTAACATAACCTAGTGTATTCTTGGCTGTCACTTTTATATACATGGTTAACCTAATATGCAGTTGTTGACACAAGCAGAATCTTTACAAGCGTTCTACACGTCTGGTCCACAAGGCCAACCAATTTAATTTTCTCTCTCACATCAACTCAGTATGATTCCACATACATTAAACGTAAAGCCCACATAGGTCATTAGTTCCCAACAAATCTAAATAAAGCACTTCATTAACCTCTATTTTGTTAATGTTCTCTAAATGAATTTCGGGAAAATTCAGATCATTGCGCACGGTGCCTAAGAGAGTTTGGCGCCATTTTCTTCCCTATGAAATTAACATGGAGACTATTAGTTCTGTAAGCAATACTAACAGTTGGCTTTTTCAGTTTTGTAAGTTGGCCTGCAGGGGCAGCTGGTGCCCAGGAAGATTTCATGCTACCTACTGTATGTAAATCAGGCGTGAAGGTACCCCAGACATACAAGAGTTCTGGCTCTACTTGACCTGTATAGCTGTTTAGTCAATCACATTGCTAAGGTGTGCCGCGGGGCTATGCTGGTTTGACATGCTATTTGCATTGTAAAGTATTGATCGTATTCCTGTGTTTATTATGTTAGGACTTGTAGCAGAGAATAGACACGAGTGTGGCTGTAGCCACATGGAGTGATCGGGGATCCTGCTGCTGCTATAATAAGGGTTTGACACCATGAGTAGTTAGCATGTGTCACAGAAAGTAAAGCTACAGGTCCTATAGAGAGGAGTTGGGTCATAGAGGTGGTGGAGAACTGGGTAGTAGAGATACTTCAACTGCCACAAACTGTTCCTTTGAAAGTGCAACCACCAAGCTTGGGCCTCTTCGGAGTAAAGTTCCTGTTTTGCACCAGCCTCTGTGTGTGTCAATGTAACTTGCCGTGCCAATCCATTGGTGGGGTAAAGGTGACTAACGCCTTTAGCTTTACAACTCCTATATATTACAGCATGAAAAGCAAGCAACTTAAGATATAAAGGGGTTGTCCAGTTTACAACATGTATGGCCTATGTACAGGATAGATAGGTCATCAATAGTAGATTAGCAAGGATCTACGGGTAGGGATCCCTGCCGATCAGCTGTTTGCTGGGCCAGTGTGTTCATACACTAAGCTGATTTCTGCAGAAAGTAGACAGCTCCATTCCTACTGCAGTGACCAACTTTGGTATTACAGATGAAGCTATCATTGAAGTGAATGGGAACTTTGTCTGTAATACCAAAATTAGCATTGCAGTGGAAATAGAGCTGCCTACTTCCTGCAGAAATCAGCTCAGTGTATGAACGCACTGGCCCAGCAAACAGCTGATTGACAGGGAGGCCTGGCGGAAGACCCCTGACGATCTACCATTGATGGCTTATCCTAAATATAGGCCATAAGTACTTTACAACTGGACAACCCCTTTAACTCTAAAAAGCTACGGAATCCATATCAACTAGAGCCTGGGACTTCTGCAAGTCTAATTTGCATAGGTAGCAGTAGTGATTCCTGGGCATTGCTTGCTTCTAATTGACCCAATTAGAAAACAGAAAAAGGTAGTCATTAGTATGCTCTAAACTAGAGAACATGCAGAAAATGGTAACAGACCTTCTTTAAAGAGGACTATGTTGAACGAGAGGTTAAGTTGTGAACTGATCACTAAACACTGCTCCTTGCTAACAAAAAGTGCTTTTCAATGTGTCCTTCCTCTCTGTTAGACCCCTCATCAAGTAGCAGAGCTGAATAACATACCGTAATTCTCTGCAGCCCTGACTCCTTACAAAGAGGAAGGCCATTGTTTCTAAGCAGCTGGGGGTGGTGGGTTATACATTTTCCTAATTTTTTCTTGCCACCTGAGATGACCCAATCTATATGAAGCCCATCGTAGTGACCAGTCATTGCAAGTTTTGAAATTTCATCACTTTACTAAGTTTTGCTGGATAACAAAGTCTATGTCAGTGGCACTCCTCCTATAGCAAGCCATGATCAATCATGCAAAGTCACTAAACAGTCAAGAATCCAAAAGTACAAAATAGCACTTTCAAAAAGAACATGTGACAGCATAAAGCCGGGCTCACACGGGCGTATGTTTACCGCATATTACGCGGGCTCTGTTCACGCATGTGATACACAGTAACTCGCAGGCAATCAATTATATTTCCTTATGCACTTCAGATAACAGCGCGTCGGAATTGCGTAATACGTGAACACAAAAAAGAGTGCAGCATGTTATATCTTTCTGCGTATATATGCAAGATAGGGCCCATTGTTTTCTATGGGCGTGTATATACACGCGCCCAGATGCAATCACGTTGCAAAGCGATGGCGCGGGAAATATAGACAAAGAAAAAACATGTGTGCTGCGGATGACAGATTGCGGGAGATACACTGTCGTGCACAGTACACTTTCACCACCATATGCGGCGTAGGGTCACGGCCGGTTCCACAGCTGTTTAAAGACTGTAAAACAATGCGGGGCCCCTGCAGCGTTTTACGCTTACAGCCGTGTGAGCCTAAAGGTGCAAAAGTTGGATCCGCTCCTTCATCAGCACCAGGTGATGGAGCAATAAATCCAACTTCTGCTATTTTTGCATTTTTATGCTGTTAAATGTTTTTTTCTAAATCTATTTAGTTTTGCGCTTCCATAGAGCATCATGTTCTTAGAATGATTCACATTTAGTATGCTGACATAATCCCTTTGCACGGGGGACCTGGCTGGTCTCTTCACATAAGGATTGTGTAATATATTCTGTAGACACACTGGGGTATTGTGCTGAAATGTTCACACAGTTTCCTAGATTTGGGCGCCATACAGAATTCAGGCTTTTAACGGCTGCTTGTTTTGTCAACTGGAATTAAACTGCTTCACTATGAGAGCAGTTATCTGGAACTCTATAATTTATTAGCTTTCATTACACTTGGTGGAAATTAATAAATTAACGACTAGGCGTATTAATTCATGTATCCTCAAAGTTTATTCTTTTTTTTATATTTTAAACATTAGGTTTTTATTTTTCAAATGTACATGAGAGAAGAAAAATCATTCAAAACAGATAACAAAGTAAGTATAAAGCTCAATCTATCGGACAGTCATAGTAAAAAAGGTCAACATTACGCATAAAGGTGAGAAGACATAAAACCCATCTTGCTAGACAACCATACCTCCCATTTTTAAGTTAATTCTTAACCCCCATAAAGTTTGCTTATCAGGTGGGATTATAGTTCAGTTTTGAATAGGAGAGAAGAGAACCAGCTCACCTGTCGCATCCAGATCCATGGGACAAAGCACAGGCCACGTTAGACCAAATGTGCATCATAAAATACTAGAAGGAGGAAGGTCCAGCTTATCCAATAATTAAAAGTACTTTAAGACTTGAGGCTTTATTATAAGTAATTAGAATTCCATTTTAATAGCAAACTACAATACAGGCACTTTGATGACACGTTACTGACACCGCCTGCTATCCTTAGTCATAGCAAAGAGTTTAACGAACTTCCAGTCACATTATAATAAAACATGCACCAATCCCGAGTCAAAATCACCAATTACCAGTTATGTGAAACATAAGGGAAAGAAACAAGCCAATCCCAGAACTCTCATACTGAAAAGTGATAAAAATTATGGAAAGAAAAAAAAGGTGGAAATTAATAAATAAACTATTAGACGTGTTAATCTATCTACGAAGTTTATTTTTAACCCCTATAAAATTTGTATATCAGGTGATATTATAAGTTCACTTAAAGATAACCTACTCTAATAATAATAATCTTCATTTATATAACCCCAGGGGTGAGGGTCCTGCTCCGACGAGCTTACATACTACACATAATGGGGTGATACAGAAGGTAAAGGGGTGGAGATGTGCCACGGTGTGGAGAGTGTGGGATGCTATACACATAGACAATGGTCAGGCCGTATGGTGGCGGAATCGGTGTGACTGCAGGGGGCGGTTGATTGCGACTAGCAGGGATTGCAGTCGGTAAGACAGCGGGCATGTTATCAGGTGGAGTACAGAGGGGTTTGGTTTAGGGGATGTGGTAGGCCTCCCTGAAGAGGTGCGTTTTTAGTGCACACCTGAAATTTTGATCACACAAGAAATATAGAACATTTTCAAACTTTCTGCGTATTTACGAACCAAAGGTCCCTATAGAAGTCAATTTGCAAGGGGGGGGGGGGGGGCAAACACTGTGGGTGTCCTTGCAGCGCTTTACCAGTGTTTTGATGCCGGCAGAGACCATGTATGGGTAGTGAGTGTAGTCATGCGCAGTCTTTTTTTTGTAAATTTCCCACTCTGTTTAACAGTCGGGTTGCATATGAATTGCTGCCCATACACAATGTATTGCATATGGACAGTGTTTGCATACACTGCCATACAAAAGCATAGGGCTCACGCTGTGTGGTACGCTGGGAAATAAAGCATGCTGCAATCTATTTTTCACGCATATCTACACAGTCATTTGCATGAATTAATGAAAGTCCATTGACTTTCATTGACTCCATTCACCGTGTATCATGCGGCCGTGCATCTTAATATGCAATGAGAAAAAACCTCCATGGACATGAGCCCTAAATGCCCATTTAGACGGGACGAATGTCAGGCAAATGATGCCCGATACTTGTCTCTGCACATACTGTCTTTCCTGCTGCTGCACAGGAGCGAGAATCGCTGTCTCACAGCAGGGCGGCTGGAGGAGATTTCTCTCCTCGCGCTCCCCCACCCTTCCCCATTGACTTAACATAGCGGTTGTTCATTACTGAACGGTTGCTATTTGCACTAAGTGCTCATTATCCAGCTCATCGCCCATCGTTTATGCAGCATAAACGATGGACGATGAGCTGATCGCTCAATGTAAATAGCAGCCGTTCAGTCTTGAACGGCCGCTATGTTAAGTCAATGGGGAAGGGTGAGGGAGCGTGAGGAGAGAAATCTCCTGCAGCCGCCCCACCCCCTGCTGGCTGCTCTGTGAGCGAGCCAGCGATACTAGCTCCTGTGCAACAGCACTGGAGCGAGTGTATGCGGGGACGTGTGTCGGGCATCCTTTGCCCGACATTCGTCCCGTCTAAATGGGCCTTGATTCCACTGGAAAAAGAACACATCTGGAACTAATTAGCCATCTAAATGGGTGTGTTGGTTTGCCCCGCGCAAATGAACATGACTTGTGGGGGCAAAAAGTACAGTAAAATATGCCAGTGCACATGCAAAAAAGCATTATTCATTGCACAAAAAGGCAGCGCTCAGGCGTGCGCAAATATGCTTATGCTCATGTGAAGCCGACCTTAGGCCTCATTCACACAAGTGTTTTTACGCAGCTATTTAGCCACAATCAAACATTTTCAAACGATTTTCGGTTGCATGAAAAAAAATCACACCATCAAAACAGCGAACTTTTTATGGCAGCCAGTTTTTCGCGATGCGTCAAAAGGTAGTTCTTGACCTATCTTTTGACAAAAACGCTGGAAGCTCCCATAGACTCCTGTGGGCGCTGGAAAAAAAAGGAGGGGGAGGGAGTTTTCCTGCATCCAAGGCTCGGAAAAGACGACAGGTGCCTGTATTTAAATATTGGAAGTCATTCCGAGGAATTCTGCTGACCGACGGAATTCCGTGCTGCAGCGTATTTTTCACATGATAGTCCGTGTAATTGGACGGGAAAATTCTAATTTTCGGCTGTGATGTGGCCAGTGTGAAGACGTATTTCCCGCGTGAATTAGGCCTTACCTGGGATGATTATAGTCCAAATTATAGCTAGAATCAGTCATCCCATGTACAAGCAGCCACCAACAGGGCACTGAGTGGCAAATCGTTTACTTGTCAAAGTCGCTTGGTTTTTAGCAGAACCAAACACCAACTGACTGTTGGCCCGTATAAACAGGAATCACACAATCTTTGAGTGACTGCCTGTTTTTAGTGAAAGACGGGAGGGCTGGAACAATCTCTGTCCCGCTCCACCTCCATTCATAGAACGACTGTGTAAAGCATAAGCCCGATAGTCGGTGGGACAGCTGTTGGGACAATTATGTTGTTAACAGTTGTCCAGTGTAAAAGTACAAAACTCAATGACTCCATTAATAGGATCCTCAACACTTCAGAATTCTCCTTTAATTTTCCCTGCGCCTTGCTGTATCACGCGAATGCTTATATAGCTATAAGCTGGGGAAGCCCTGTCTACTTAATAAAGTGCTATTTCTCCTTGGCCACCCTCCTGGCACTGTCAACATATAATATAGGCTCCATTAATGAGCGCTGCCATTGGTTGCAGCAAACAAGTTAACGGAACGTCACAGGCTGACTGCAGCCTGTAAACAACAACACAACGGATACCGGAGCCGGTAGCGGGGAACGAGAGGGGAACAGGGAAAAGGTGATGGTTATTATACAGCACAGGGCACTAATTAAAGGCCACTTTACATTACTCAGACAACTCCTTTAAGAGCACCACTTAAACACCCGTGAATGAGACAGATGATGTGGCCCATAAGTTCAGATATTTTTGGCAGATGACCATATAGGTCAGTAATGCAGCACGCCATAATTTGATGTGCATACAGCTGTGAAACGACAACATTACATCCTGCAACCGAAGGTGATTTTTTTTTTTTTTTTTATATATGACGACATTGTTTTAACAGTTGCTATGCTTTGTGCTCCGCGACTTCATGTGACTTCTGCTAAAAACAGCCAGCAAGAGCGATTAGGCTGTATGTGACATGGGTAGCTGAGATAACATTCAGTCCTGTGGAGAAGGTTTTCACAAGAGTCCTTCTTCTACTCTTCCCAGATGCTGCATGATTTAAAAAGCTGCTTTTTCCTTTTGCTGCATTCCTGTCACTTCACAGCAGTTCGCTGTTCATTTGTATGGAGACAGATTTTGTGTACTTGCATCTAAAATGCTAGAATAAAAACAGACTTGCACTGAATGTATCCATCTCTAATGAGATAAAAGCTGGCAATGAAGCTGCAAGGTGCTCGCCAATGCCAGATTCCTGCACAGTTAATATACCGGGCACGGGAAATGTCCATCTAATGTAACCTCTGACCACTGTTGGGCACAGTTGGGTAGAGGCGCTCACAAGGCAACCATAATTTAGCTTTATTCCTCCTAAAAGCCCCCATTTTTGTCCGTTGGCCATAGAGATTAGGTAAGTGTCAGCCAAAACAGACAATTTCAATGTTTTATTTTTTTCAATTGTCGCTCATTACAACCGAGTCCTTGTCCGAGGTGAAGGAAAGTCTAGCTGTTACTTTGCTACATTCTATTAGGGTGCTTACACTCTTGCATCGCTGATCAGCAGCAGCTTTCACCCTTACAATTTAATTCAAATCAAAGGGGTGAAATCTGCTGCAGATCTGCACCAAAATCCTCCACAAAATCAGCGACGTATGAACACACCTTTAGGGACTTTTCACAAGGCGGAATATTTCTGCAAGACGCACCTTAATCTGCTACTATGGATTTCTGCTCCATACCCGGCATGTATGCATGCAGATATTGGAGCAGAGTTTTCTGCGTCTTTAGTTGCATCTTGCAGAAGCAATATTCTGCACGTGTGAAAGGTCCCTAAGTGGCTAACTGCGGATTTATGTGCAGAATTGCAGGCTAATTTAAGCCATTTTCATTCCGTTTCAGAATCTGCATGGAATCATGTGGATTTTGGAGCAGAACTCACAGCGAGTTGCAAAATGCGGAAAATTTCACCCGTATGAAAGGGCCCTTATAGTATGTTCACATGTAAAGGATTTGGTGTAGCTTTCCACAGTGGAAAAATCTGCAGTAGCAAATCCGCACCAAGTGGTGTGGGTTCGCTGCAGATTTCACCCCCTAAGGCCTCATGTCCACTAGCTAAATGGAATTGCGGATTCCGCAGTGGATTTTGCCCATAGGGAATCATTGGCCATCTGCGGTCGATTAAATTGATTTTTGCACCCGCGGATGGCATTTTAAAAGAATTGCGTTTTTCACGCGTGGGAGAAAAAACGCGGCATGCTCCATTCTGCTGTGGATTCCGCGCGGATCGGCAACATGGCTATCACATTGATAGCCATGTGTGCGGATATCCGTATGCAAAAAAAATACCATTTAAAGCAAATCCGCGCGGAATCCGCCGCAGAAATCCATGGCAGTTTCTGCGCAGATTGTATTTTTCAAGTGGACATGAGGCCTAAGGGCCCTTTCATACGAACGTATATCGGTCGCCGTTTTCACGGCTGGCAGATATATGCTACAATCTGATGCATTGGATTCCAATGCATCAAATCACATGGCCATATTCCCATGGCGTAAAAGCGCCTGGCTCGGGTGAATATAGCGCCAGGCCGAAAAGATAGTCCTGGAACTATGTCTCCGGTCGGAATACGTTGGCCGCTGCATGGGCTCCTATGGGAGCCAATGACAGCGGCCGAAGAAGGAAGGTGAGAGGGAGTTTAGCAGCGTGACTGATAAACTCCCTCCCTCTTTTCTCCCCCTGTATCCTCCCCTCTGGCTGTTTGCAATGGGAGGGGGCGGGACGGGGGCTCTCCACCCCCTCCCATTGCTGGCTGCGGGCAAGGGGCGGGTGCTTGGCTCTGCCCCTGTCTCGCCCACTCCCATTGCAAACAGCCCAAGTGAAGGAAAGAGGAAGTGAGACGGCAAGGGGGAGGCAAGGGCATTGCGGCCTCAGCGTATTTGCGCCGGGGCCCGTGCTGTCTGAATGGGCGCACAAACTTTTTTTACGTGTGCAGTCGGGCGCACGTAAAAACGCCTGCGACCATGTACAAGAGATCCCAGGGCGTGATTTCAGTGGTTTCATTTTTATTAGCACTATTCTCGCCTTTTAATAGTACAGGCAAGAAAAGATAGGACTTGCCCTATCTTTCCCGTACGTAGTTAATACTCCCTGCGGGAAAGATAGGGCAGGACCTATCTCTCGCTGTTTTATTCACTCACACCCTATGGCAAGTTGTGCACAATAGCTCATGGAAAAAACATGCACCAATGCTCTCAGCTATTGAAATGGCCAATTAGTTTAATGAGTTGATGTTCTGTTTAATGGCTTCTATTTTCTGCATATTGTGCGCACAAATTTTTAGTCTGCAAATATGTCCGTGTGCATCCGACCTAATACACAGAGGCCAATCTGAGTGCCTATTCATATTTGAAGGCCATGTGAACATGGCAACAATGTATTCATCATCTGCAAATTATATATCAATGCAACAGAGACATAGTGAATGAAAATATATGCTAGGAGGAAAAATTATCCATGACATAGCACTAAACCAAGCTAAAGAAACAATCCTTAACGAGGCCCTACAAGCTAGTCCCAACATATTGAGGTAGTTTCCATCCAATTGCTATAACATATGATTGAAGCAGCCTTCATCACATTTTCAGTGCAATGAGGGAGTCCCAGTGCTACAAATGTACAATTCCTGGTGGGGACATATGAATGGCATCCTAACTCCAGTCTTCTACCGCTGCCAGATGCCCCTTTTCATACCTATCCACAGGGTCCACTGTTGGCAAATCTAATGTAATATATTAAGGGGCTGCACAGAATACAAATCCCTAATATGTACCTAGTAATAGAAACGGTCACTTTACAAGCATGAGAGATCCAATAATAAAAGCCTGGGGATTTCATAATCCCCCCAGATTTACTGTCAGCCTGTGACTGCTGCTTCCTAGGCAAGAGTGCATTCAGCTGATGAATTTGCAAGCGACCACTGATGAATTTGAATTCCTTGCAGCCCTAAAGGCTTATTATCGAAAGGCTTGCGGAAAGAGCAACTCCAATAACAGAAGTATGTAAGGTAATTACCGGTCATGCAATTCCCTAAAAAAATAGCATAGACACTGAAGAATCTTTGGCATGACGCTAAAGGAAATCTCTCCTCCCGTGTCACTTTGGATAAGAAAAAAGTAAGTATGTCATGTTCCAGTCATTCATTAAGCCCATTTTCATGCCTCCTACTAATGTACTGAGTACAAGCATCTCTGACACTGTTATACCAAAAGAACCCAAATCTGTTTAGGAATCCTTCATGCCGGAGAGCCCTGCTTCTGATACTCATTGAAAGCTACTCATCTGTGACACCGACATAATGATTGACACCTGTCACTGTACCTGATGTTCTGAAATAATTCTCTCTGTGCTCTGCAAAACTGAGATATCTGGATTCCTCCGACTGAGGTTTTCTCCTCCACAATGACAATTTATGCTCTAAATCTCTCCCCAAATTTCCATCTCTTAACTTCAGGTTTTCACACCATAATTCACTTAAGGCCTTTTCTGGTCATATTCTTCCTTTGAATACTAATAAATCTTGTAATCCTCTGATTCCGCTGTGCCCCATTTCCCGCAGAATCTCATTCTCTCAGCTATAAGTTATTTCCTTCCTTCCCTTCTTTCCTCCTTTCCATTCTCCTTAGTTGCTGATTTTCCCTATGTGTCTGAGCCTATTCTGCCTATTCTCTTTCGCTGGGTCTCCTACTCCCCGGTAATGTCCCTCTTTTTTCTGACCCACTCTCGTAACCCGGCTAGTTGTTTCCTCCACTCGTGTGCATCTCCCTCCTTCAACCCATTTCCATTTAACCTTTCATCGGTAATAGTCAATTGCCCTCTCTCACCTTTTTTCTTTCCATCTTGAGCCCTGTATGAGCACCTGCTTTTCTTCCACACGCGCTTCCTCTGTAATTCCCATAATACTGGGGGCTTATTGATTCACTTTCCCCTCTCCACTCGTTCTACTGCAGCCCTCCTCCCTACCCTACCACTGTTCCCTCTCCCCCCCAAATTTGCAAAAGAGTCGTCACCTTGTGAATCCACCGTTGTGCATCTCCCTTTCAGCTGCACGGCAAGCTGGCGTGTGTGAGAACACGCATGTGTGAAAACATAAGTCTGCTGGCATGTGAACAGGCATAAGTGTGCGCGTCTGTGTCAATGCTCTATCACAAAAAAATCTCTATGTCCCTGTATACTGCAGCTATAAGCATATACACACTGCACTGTGATGAGAGCGAGAGAGGGAGGGGGAGAATGTGTGAGATAGAGGAGTGTAGAGAGGCAATGAAAGAGACAGAATATATATGTGTGTGAAAGGGGGGGGGGGTGAGAAAGAAGACTGGATATACGAGAAAAAGAGGCGAGCGTGGGAAAAAGGAGTAACACTGTATGGATATTGCCATCTTATATCTACATCTCTTATCTGAGAGCCATGTACAACATAATGCACATACAGACACTTCGCTACATATGTCATTTTATATGCATATTGTGCAGTATTTCACGTGTATGGCTATGAAGTATAGTATATACACACTAGAGGGATATGCTGCACATAACTAATACTGCACATATGCATAGTAGTAATACATCCTCTATTGTACATGCAGCAAATGTCCATAAGCACAAAACAAAATTCAAATCCAGCTTACAAATGAGAACATTTTCCAATGATAGAGACTGTAAAAAGCGTGACGGGATTTATATCCGACATTAATCCTGCGCTGCCAAAGCATCACTTAACCTCTCACCTGCCAGAGCATGACTTAACCTCTCATTTCCCTCCAGCATGATTTCATCTTACATCTGACCCATTGTTGTCATCATTAAGTAAGCTGCCTTATTAGTCGACGTCTATACAGCATCAGTGTACAAAGAAGCTTTTTACAACCGGGATTATAAAATACACTCATGGAATCCCAACTATGTGCAATTATTTTTCCAAATTTTCTAAACAGTGAGATGGCTTAAGGTCGTCAGAGCTTACAGTCTTAGAGGGATACGCTAAACGTAAGCAAAAAGCGAGATGTGAACAGCCTTTTGGAGACTTGGTTTGGCTAGATTTCATCTATTCCTGCTAATCAAAATGTCATTCTTATGCAGCAAACTATAGCTACTCTTGTGATAGGACATTAAATAGGCTGTCCAGAATTTAAAAACACGTCTTTTTTCCCCAGAAAATAGCGCTAGACCATGGCTTGTGTCAGTTATGGCAGCTCAGCCCCATTAAAGTGAATAAGACTGAGCTGCGATAACACTCAGAGCTTATGGCCAGTGCGTGATAAAAAGGTAATGAGGTGGCACTCTTCCAGGGGCAATTAGAGAAACCCAACAGTGGATCTGCCCGTTGACCTGGATGGCCATATGAACAGGTAATCAATGGAGATACCGGGTGCGGTAAGTAGAGAAATATGTAAAGTACTGTCATCTCAAGGTCACGGTCATCCAAACTGGACAGCAATGGAGAATCATGTGGGCAAAAGCATGAGACCTGGCATGACTTTATTGGTCGTAGTCAAAACTCCATAGGTTGAAAAGTTTAATCCCCTTTATTATTACTAATATCCAGCCATTAATGCAGTTTGAGGTCTATTGCCTCTTTCCCCGAGAATTTGAGCTGAACACAGTGCTTCCTGCCAAGAGAGCTTGGTGTCAGAGGAAAAACATTGGCCATTAAAGGGGTTGTCCCGCGGCAGCAAGTGGGTCTATACACTTCTGTATGGCCATATTAATGCACTTTGTAATGTACATTGTGCATTAATTATGAGCCATACAGAAGTTATAAGAAGTTTTTCACTTACCTGCTCCGTTGCTAGCGTCCTCGTTTCCATGGAGCCCGTCTAATTTTCAGCGTCTAATGGCCAAATTAGCCGCGCTTGCGGTCTTCTTCTTTTCTCAATAGGGCCGCTCGTGCAGGATGCCGGCTCCGTGTAGCTCCGCCCCGTCACGTGCCGATTCCAGCCAATCAGGAGGCTGGAATCGGCAATGGACCGCACAGAAGCCCTGCGGTCCACCGAGGGAGAAGATCCCGGCGGCCATCTTCAGCCGGTAAGTAAGAAGTCACCGGAGCGCGGGGATTCAGGTAAGCGCTGTGCGGTGTTCTTTTTTAACCCCTGCATCGGGGGTTGTCTCGCGCCGAACGGGGGGGGGGGGGTTGAAAAAAAAAACCCGTTTCGGCGCGGGACACCCCCCTTAAGCTCTTGCAATAGCTACCATCGTATTACTAATATAGAGGATTAAACTTCTCAAACAGTTTTGAATCTGACCAGTAAAGCTGCAGCAAACCCCATACTTTTGCTGTGCACTTGTTCACACACAGACTGCGGACGGGTGTGAGGGTGCGGGCAGACGAGCGCATAAACGGCGCGTTTTTGCGACCAAACGTATATACGTGACCATCTGAGGCAATGGTTTCGAATGTATTCGTTCACATGGGTGATTTTACGGCGTGTAAAAACGGCAACCCGAAAAAAAAACGGAACATATGCGACCGAAATACGCGCCAACGCATATTCGATGGCCGAAAAGATAGTTTGCAAAGTAGGAACAAATGAAAATACGCTTTCTAGCTCTGGTCGTGATCGGTGAAAAACGTTCTCTCGGGCGATTACACGTTGCGCTCGTGCGAACGTAAATACGCCTACGCTCGTCTGCCCGCACCCTGAGGTTGCTTTCGGCAGATAGAAGCCAATTATTTTCCAGCCTTTGTAATCACAACAGCCCATCAACAGCTCCATTCATTATAGTTCATCCCTGTAATGTACTCTCCATAATCATCTCCTTCGCAGCCCCCAATACTTTCCTCTCCACAGATTCCCCCACATCCGCTCCGCAGCTCCCCATACTGTTACCCTCCACAGTACCTCCATACTGTTATCCTCCCCCTGTACTGTCCTCTCCACAGCCCCCTGTACAGTTATCCTCCACAGCCTCCTCTTTGTACTGTGTTCTCCATTGATCCCGATATATTGAAAAATCGAACAGTAGGGGGTAAAATCACATGTTAAAAATGCTCAGCTCTCTGCTCACCCACTGCTCACTAGCCACCACACCTGTCCTCTGATACGGTGATTATTTTGGCTGTAGTTATCATATGCCTGTTTACTCATGTGACCACTGCAGCCAATGACAGGCCCTGAAATGGAACGCTGTCAGCGATGTCCCATATACAGGCTTGGTACTCTCCATTTGTAGCCCATATTACCTTTATAAAGAACATCACGAGGCCAGAAAACCTGGTAAAGTTATGGGTCACATTATGTGGCGCCAGAGTGCCAAAACAGTGCTCTGCCACCATGGTAAGTAATAAATGATTGTTTAGAGGGGTATAAACGTGTAAAAAAACATCTTCAGGGTATGTTCACATGTAGCAGAATTGGTGTTGAATTTCTGCAGCTGAAACTTTGCGTCAATTTCGACAATAGAATTCATGCCTTCAATTGAAAGGATGAAATCTGCAGCAGATCCACATCAAAAACCATATCAAAATCTAATCAAATGGTGCAGAACTGTAATAAAACACACAGCACAATATATTCTTTGGATTCTGGTGCGGGTCCACACCAAAATCTGCAATGTGTGAACGTACCCTTAAATAAAACGAAAAAAAGGTTTGGTACGGTGTTAGCCAGTGGAGCAAAGTGTGATTGTTCTCAGTGAGAGAAACCAAGTAATCTTGTAGATATGATACCTTTTGATGGCTAACAAAAATACATGATGTTACAGCGAGCTTTAAGATCGTCTATCGATCCTTTCTCAGGCTAAAATGGAATTGCAGCTCAATTGTATCCTGAGGAAGGATTGATAGACGATCTAAAAGCTTGCTGTAACAACCATTGAAAGGTATCATATCTACAAGATTACTTGGTTTCTCTCACTGAGAACAATCACACTGTTCCCTTAAATAGATTAACTAATAAGCTAGATTAACTAGAAGGGAGTTATATACTGTGAGAGCAGTAAGACTATGGAACTCTCTGCCTGAGGCCGGTCTCACGCGACAGAATTTCAATTTCGGAATCCGCGATTGTCACCCGCACAGACAATCTGTGGTATTCCACACTCTTTGAAAAAATAGAAAATTCTCATTTCCGCTCAGATGAGCACATACCAATTGTGATTTCCGCGTACGGATTTAAAATTGCCACATGTTCTATTTTTGGGCGGAATCCACACGGAAGGCTACCATTGAAGTCAATGGGAGATGTCCGACCCACAGCCCATTGGCAATTGATATTGCGGATAGGCCATGGTTACCTGCGTTATTGCATAGTGACGACACAGGAAAAAATATTTTTTAAAAATCAAATCTGTACTATGGCGACGGCGAGCATACAGAAAGCAAAGATACAAGGGGTCACTGGCCAGGGTCAGAGACTGATTCCTCTGCGGGCCCCCGCATGTCAATCCGACTCGTTCGTGTAAGACCAGCCTAAGAATGTGGTGATGGCAAACAGTATTGAGACTTAACCAAAAAAAATGAGCCAGGAAGCTGTAAATTGCAGGATGTACTTATCTAAATTCAATTATGCAAAAATCAACTACCTAGGACTTAAACTTTTTTTTTCTGGTCCACAGTGAACATGGCAGCATCTCCAAAGACGTTCAGTGTGGAAGAGCATAGGACCATAATCAAGTTCCTGTTTCTCCAAGGGAAAGGTTGAAAGCAGATCCATGATGAAATGTCACAAACTTTGGGTGACAGTGGCCCTTCATATGCAACATTTAACTGTTGGGTTGTAAATTTCCGTCTCCTTATCTGCAAATGTGAAAGTCATCCATGACGTGATCATAGAGGACCGCCTAATATCAGCCAAAAGTATTGCTATATATCTGGGGATATCACGTGAGAGAGCTGGTGCCATTATCCACGATGACTTGGGAATGAGAAAGCTTACAGCCAAGTGGATCCTGACACTTTTGACAACCGAACAGAAGAGGACACGTGTGGAGACATCGGTGGCTGTTTTGGAGCATTTTGCAAGAAATGAGTCAGATTTTCTGGACAAACTGGTAACTGGTGATGAGACTTGGATCTACTGTTCTGATCCAGAGACGAAGGAACAGTCTAAGGAATGGAGGCACAGTGGTTCCCTCAGGCCTAAGACGTTCTGTGTGCAAAGGTCAGCGCAGAAGCAAATGGCAACCATTTTTTGGGGATAAGAAGGGAGTTCTGCTCGTGGGCTACCTCCCAAAGGGTTCAACCATCAATGCAACATATTACTGTTCGTTATTGACAAAGCTGAGGCAAAATATTAACGAAAAATGTTGAGGAAAGCTCTCCAAAGGTGTCATCCTGTTGCCTAATAATGCCCATCACACACGGCCGGTGCCAGTATTGCTAAAATGACCTCCTTAAGCTTTCAACTGATACTCCATCCACCCTATTCTCCCGACCTGGCTCCGTCTGACTACCATCTGTTCTCCGATCTCAAAAAACACCTAAAGGGATGACGGTTTGGGGGTGTTTTGGAGGCAACTGAGAAACAGATCGCCATATTGCCACAGGAATGATGGGGGACTACATTAGTAAGAAGCAGAAACTCTTCCTGTGAAATAAAAAATAAATAACAAATATGACATCATTACTTGGGAGGAGGCAGCTTCACTGCTTTACACTTCTCAGTACTTACGGAACGCAGTGCATGCACCCTACGGGGGGGTCTCTTATGGATAAAGCAAATACAACAAGTAAATCCCATCATTCATGTCCATTTTTTTCCCTTTAAAATGTAGAAAATGGAATATTGTTTATATGAATAGGTTGCACTACATGGAACCATGTAACCAAGGGAGTTTCTAATAAGTCCAGAAAAAAATAGCATTATGTGTTCACAAATATGGAGCTCCTAATAAGTTCCAATTTAACTGCCACATTTCCGCTGTTTCATAGTGTGAGACACGTTGATCCATTTGTCTTCATATACAAATTGCAGCAGTTTATGTCCCCCTCTCCATAGCAGAACTTTTGCGGCATCTCTAAAACAAACTAATATATTGTAGCAGAGCGGCGTGCAGTCGTAGATATATATTCATGTGGTACAGGAGATGGATAAATATGACAAATAATGTGGGGCCTCCGGGCCAGGATACCTACAGAGCACTTGTAATGTGCAGAGAGAAAGCTTGGTAATTTATAGTTTGTGGGCGGGAAATCCTTCCATTTCTGCATCAGCTTCCATGTCACTTGTTTAAAACAAGCTGTAATAAAACATACTGTGATGTTTCTTAGTAACAAGGATTCTACTTTAAACCTGTTGCCTGACTGCGGAAAGAACTATCAAATCATGGAACTGTGCATATGAAGAAATTGTTTCATTTCTCATCTTGCAGAACATCACAAATATTAAAAAGGCCATTTTAGAGCAATCCTGATGCACTTGCTAAACTTGACAAAGTATTTAATTGCAGGCATTGGGCTATGTATAGTAGTAATGACTTGGCTTGTCACATTTTTTATGCTGAAGACTTTTAAACATGAGAATTGGTAAAATCCTGGGTGGTGCCTACTCTAGCCACTGGAACGAACAATTGGACATCAGGGTTTAGAACTGCCAGGGGTAGACTATGTCGGGATGTTGGGCGACATGTGCCGCCAGTTCTCTGGAGACCACCAGGTGGAGCAAGTCTGTTGGGTATTAAGGGCCGCCAGATTCCTTTTATTAGAGCAACTTGCAGGGCTATTACTGACACCGTAGGGCAGCGCTGCACGCAACCTACAGCTCCTCACCTTCTGTTTCCTGTCTGGCACTTCAGAGTGCACCGAAGAAAAGGAGACAGGAAGGGATGGATCTGTAGGTTGCATGCAGTGCTGACCTACGGTGTCAGTGATAGCACTGCATGCTGCACTAATAGAAGCAACACCCCATCGGCCTTAAACATCTAACACACTCGCTGGGTGGCCCTGCAGTGTCATAGAGTTGCAAGTTGTGGTTATTTGGGGGGGCAGCTGCTGTGGGGATAGAACGGTACTTTATAGGTTGTGTGAACAGTGGACAGAATTAGTGATGGAGCCACTGAAAAAGCTCAATTACTTTGTGGGGGAACACAGAGGGTGCACAATTACTTGGTGATGGGCCAAAGCTACAGAGGGGAGCACAGAGGTGAAATAATTGGTGAAGACATTGTCATGGCAGGCTGGGCCCACACGCAGAAGAAAAGTGAAAACGGATGACTGTAATCATTGGAGATAATGGCACAGAGCTGCTAAGTGACTGTATTATATATGGTGACGGCATTATTCAGAGGTATACCAGAGCTGAGCCATTGTATGTGAGCCCACCAAATTATAAACATTTATAGATATGTTAAAATATTCAGAATATAATATTTATGGGTGGTGGGGACAAAACACACATCTTGGGGTTTGCGCTTCTGCTATTTTAATCTTCTTTGAGTGACTGTGTGGGTGCATTGTCGGGTAACTATACCTTACTAAGGATCAGGGGCACTTTTATTCAGGGTGGTACATTATGGGGCATACTTTTATATAAGAGCAAAGTTTAGGACCATTTGTTATTCAGGCTCACAGCTTGGGGTATACTTTTATTCCCATTTTGTTTAATCTCCATCTGTCTGATCATTAGTGTAGTCAACCCTATAGCCAGAGTGATGAGTTGCAACAACTCCCAGTATACCCTTACCAATATTGGGCCACTCTCACACGTAACGCTTTTTACAGCATTTACCACGGCGTTTCAAACGCTGAATTAAAAGCTGTAAAATGTATTCAATGGGGCTTCGCAGATTAGTGTGTGAATGCAGCGTTTATAAAGCCATGATTTTCGATCACTGTCTGCTCTATTTTCATGCGTTTTAGTGCTTTTTGATGTACTTCATCACCCATTGTAGTTATGGGGTGTGTTAAAAAGGCAGCCAAACACTTTTGAACGCGTTTAAAAATGCAGTTTGAAAATGCATTAAAGCGTGTTTGAAACGCGGCGTTTTAATAGACGCTCGTGTGAGAGCAGCCTACAGGTTATACTTCAAGTTGTAGTTTCACATGTTATAATCTTATTTGCCAGCAGTTAACCTGATTTTGCAATTGCTCTCTGTACTGTGTTCGGTTCTGGTGCTGTATTGATGTTGTCAGCTTGGTTCTGTGGCCTTATTTATGTACTGGGGTTATTTGTGGTGCTATATTTATTGTGGGCTGTGCTGGGTGCTTGCCCCTTCAGGTTAAAATTTTCCAGCCAACCCCTGGGAACAGCATGGATTGTAATTCCTTACTGGACTAAAAGTCATCTAAAGGGGTTGTACTACCATTAAATATCACATTCATTAAAGGCCCCCTGCACACAGGCGGTAATTCCACAGCGGGATTTCCCACAGAATTTCTGCCCGTGCCCACCTGCATAGGATTGCATTAGATAATGCAGACAGCTGCCAATATTTAGCATGCTAGGCAGATGGCCGTGATTTGTCCGTGTGAAAACACATGTGGAAATCAAATCGCGGCATGTTCTATTTCTGTGCGGGTCTCGCAGAGGCCCGCACACAAGTGTTAGTGGTGACGGGCCGGCTCCTCTCTGCACATACACCGGCTGGGCGGCAGCCGGCACACAGCGCAGAGAGGAGACGCTGGGAGCGGGTAAGCCGCAGGGCTGTGCAGGGGCACGGGACCGCATCCCGCTGCAAGAATTCTCGCAGCGGGATCCGACCTGCCCGTCTGCTGGCGGCCAAATACTCATATATCATAAACAATGACGAATATTTTGCATTTACACACTGGTAAAAAATAACCACCTAGTGATAAGTTATGACATTTACTTACATGTTGCCACCTGGTGTTCATAGCGCATTACAATGTGCACATCCACCTAATGAACTGGTGGACCCTCATAGTCGCTCTCCCCACAGCCAGTTCCCTGCATAATGATCCTCTGTGAGATGCATAGCAGCCATGAGCTTTCTGTCTAGCTTATCGGGGAAGGAGCAGAACCTCTGCAATAGCCTGGCATTATACCTGAAAAGTCGTCTTCTGCAGAGAGAGTAAGACAGGACTATATTGCCAGCTGCTACAGAAGAAAGGAGACTCATCATGGCCCCAACAGCAAAGATTTACAGCAGCACCAAAGGGGGCACATGTAAGCAGAAAAATGATGAAAAAACATATTTTTATGCTAAGAAAGAACACTATTTTACTTTCAAAACAGCTATTAACAGCCTTCAGGACTTTGATATGAAAAGTTGGTCACAACAAATATTAATTTGATTTAGATTTCTCTTTTATTAATTTAGCATTTTGTTAACTGACAAAAAAAAAACTATTAACATTCCTATTTATGGAAGCATTCTTACTTTGCAACACTTTTGCCTAGAGCAGTGATTCCCAACCGGGGTGCCGCGGCACCTTGGTGTGCCACAGCTCTCTAGCTGGAAATCACGTCGGTAGTGGCGTATCTAGACGCCACCGGAAGGTAGGGGTGTGACAGATAGAGGGACGGCCATGTCACACCCCTAGGTGGTGATTGGCTCTTTGTCACTGTGCTGTAACATCCTGCCAGTCTTGCCCCCGCTGGACACTCATTGGTGCTGCAGTCCCCCCTGCCGGCATGCTAAATACTGGCCTTCCCCCTGCGGCCGCTGATAGCACTCTCACCTTCTATGTCGGCTCCCAAGTCGTCTCTCTTTGTACCTGGGTCTGCTGCTGCCGTCGCTGCTGCTGGCAGGACTCTGACATGGGATTTAGCCTTCCATGTCCCCCTACATCCGGTGCAGCCGGCCCCTGCTTACAGCACGGTGACGCACCATGTGGTCTACCATATGCACTCCAGTCCCCCCTGCCGCCGCGGTCATCACTCTTCCCCTCGCCCTGGGGTCGCTATTACTACCAGGGCTGCAATAGGGGTCGCTATTACTACCGGGGCCGCAATAGGGGTCGCTATTACTACAGGGGCCGCAATAGAGGTCGCTATTACTACCGGGGCCGCTATTACTACCGGGGCCGCAATAGGGGTCGCTATTACTACCGGAGCCGCAATAGGGGTCACTATTACTACCGGGGGCTCAATAGGGGTCGCTATTACTACCGGAGCCGCAATAGGGGTCGCTATTACTACCGGGGGCTCAATTGGGGTCGCTATTACTACCGGGGCCGCAATAGGGGTCGCAATTACTAGCGGGGCCGCAGTAGAGGTCGCTATTACTACCGGGGCCGCAATAGGGGTCGCTTTTACTACCGGAGCCACCTATACAGGGGATCGCTTTTACTACTGGGGCCACCGTTACAGGGGGTCACTTTTACCATCGGGGCCACCGATACAGGGGGCCGCTTTTACTACCGGGGCCACCGTTACTGGGGGTCGCTTTTACTACCGGGGCCACTGATACAGGGGGTCGCTTTTCTGCCAGGGCCACCGATACAGGGGGTCGCTTTTACTACCGAGGCCACCGATACAGGGGGTTGCTTTTACTACCGGGGCCACCGATACAGGGGGTCGCTTTTACTACTGGGGCCACCGATACAGGGGGTCGCTTTTACTACCGGGGCCACCGATACAGGGTGCCGCTTTTACTACCGGGGCCACCGATGCAGGGGGTCGCTTTTACTATCGGGGCCACCGATACAGGGGGTCGCTTTTACTATCGGGGCCACAGATACAGAGGGTCGCTTTTACTACCGGGGCCACAGATACAGGGAATCACTTTTACTATCGGGGACAGCGATACAGGGGGTCACTATTACTAGTGGGGCCATCGATATACGAGATTGCTATTACCACTGGGGCCAGCAATATAGGGGGTCGCTATTACTACTGGGGCCACCAGCATGGGGGGGGGGCACTATTACTACACGGTGCGGATTAGGGCCCAATTAGACACAACGATAATCGTTCAAAAGATGTCGCTCAAGCGACGTTTGAGTGATCATCGTTGCATCATTTACAGCGCAAGATGATCACTTAAGATGAGTGATCACCTTGTGCTGCCAGCGGAGGATGCAGAAGACAAGCAGGGTGTCATACAGCCGAGCGCTCCCAGCGGAAGATGCAGAATACAAGCGAGTAGTCCCCGTTTGTCTTCTGCATACAGCTGTTCCTCGCTCCGAGCGCCCGGCTGTTATACAGCGCAACGCCCGGAGTGGAGGATGCAGAAGGCAAGCGGGGTGTCCCCGCTTGTCTTCTGAATCCAGATGTTTTCTGCACGGAGTGCCCAGGTGTAATACAGCTGGACCGCTCTATTCTTCATACCCAGCCTGTCATCAAGGAGCGGGATACAGCTGAAACAATAGTATCAGCTGTATCCAGCTGTGAATCCCTGATTAGGCTCATCCTCGTCTTTTAGCATGCTGAAAGATGAGGATGAGCGACGGCATAACGAAAACTGCACGATGTCAGTGCAATTACACACAACAATTATCGCTCAAAAGACGGCTTTTAAGCGAATTTTGAGCGATAATCGTTGCGTCTAAATGGGCCTTAAGTTGTGGAATTTATAGTAGCTGTAGCAGCAAAGTGGATGAGATTTTGAAAATTATCCAAACAGTGGAAACAATCTGCACAAAACCCGTGTGGACACTGACATGAGGTGCAGGATTTAATTCCACAACATGGTAATTTTAAATATAATGTATATCAATAGCCCACCCAGTGCTCTTCACTGTGGGATTTTTAAACAGCCCTGTCCTTTTTATAATGATGGAGGTAAAAACCATATGTTGTAATAAGCCACACCCTAGCCATGCCCCATCACAACATAGCCACACCCCTAGCCGAATCTTTGCTCCCGAGCGGGCAGGTACTCGCTAAGGGCAATGCTCGATCGAGTAATTGCCCTTAGCGAGTATACTCGCTCATCTCTATTAAAAACATTTCTGAGCTAATCGAACTTTGCTTTCCTAAAGTTATGTATTTTAGCAAATGCCCGATAAAAAACTCCCCTTTGAAAGACAAGTGGAAATGTATTCTATTATTATTTCCCAGGTGTCCCTCAGCATGAACCCCTTTTATTCTGTCAGGTCTGTTGGTTAATATTAAGTCCAAAATGGCCGTCCCTCCAGTTGGGTCCGGTACAAGTTGGGTAAGGTAATTATTTTTAGTGACACAAAGTTGTTCCCTTTATGAGATCCGCAGGGTTCGGCTTCCCAGTTTGTATCCGGATAGTTAAGTTCCCCCATAATAATTACCTCATTGTGATTTGCTGCCTCATCCACTTGCTTCCATAATAGATTAGAACATACATCGCTTTCAAAGCGCAGCGTGTGACGCTTGTGTGAGCAGCCCCACTGAAATGATTGGGAGCGTTATACAGTGTTTAGCGCAGCGCTGAAAAGGCAGCGCTAAACGCTGTACAAAACGCCCATGTGAGGGAGACATTAGGGTGGTTTCACGCCTGCGTTGGGGATTCCAATATCCTGTTCTATTCGGGGAGCAGGAAAGGGGAATCACCGCAGCTGAATGGTTCTGACCTGGACAGCGCCGGGCAGTCTCACTGACTATAATGGGGTTTGCCCACTTTCTGCCCCGCCTTTGGACGGAATAGAAAGCACTTCATGCGGCACATATTGCTCCGGTGTTCTCAGCGGGATCGGCTACAGAGCCTCCGGACGGACGTTCTGACGCAGCTGTGAAAGCAGTTTAATTCACACGAGCAATCATTCCATATTTCGGCGTTCCCTCAGAACGCAATGCCCATTGTTTTCAGGGGGACCGTGAAAGACATCGGATGCCATGAGATGAGCATGCCACTGCCATTTTTTCCCATTGAAGACAATGGGAAGCGGTTGCTATCTTATCGTGCACAGCCACATGCTGAAAATCGCATGTCGCAAGCGTGATATCAGGCCGAGGTTTCTTGGCCCAATATCACGCTTGCCCGCGTGAATGTTGCCTGAGTCTATTTTCACACTGGCAATCGTGATTTTGCTGCAAGAAAATAGAGGCAAAATCGCATCTTTGTTCCCGCCATTTTTGAGCGTCAGCTGCGCTTTTTTTTAAGAATAACCATCGCATCAGTGCCGACCGCGTTATAATCGCGCAAGAATTATACGACACGACAGTCAATAGGACTTTCTAATGTTAAAAGTGTATCGCAACGCAAGTTTGCTGTGTTGTGAAAAAAAGCAGGCTCCATAGGGAAACATGGCAGATAAAAAAAAATCGCACATCGCAGAAAGACAGAGCATGCCGCGATTTTTTGTTCTCTCAACATGGCATCAGTGAAAACCTCGCAGATGGGAAGTAAACCATTGTAAGTCATTGGTTCCATAGTCTGCTTTTTTAAGGATGCTGACATCAGGCAAAAGTTGCGCGATTTTCTCACCCGTGTGAAACCCCCCAAAAGCTGCGATGAATATGCCTCAGGGCGCCTTCACACTCGGGAAAAAAGTGTGCGATGTGAGAGAAAGTGAAAACGCGGAATTATGCAAACGATTTTTTTTCCCATCTCCTGTTTCCCTACGGGGCCTCCTTTTTATTGCAGCGCAACGCGCGAACGCACAATCTTCACGTGATGCATTTTTAACATTAGAAACCCCTAGTGACTTTCGTGTGATTTTATCGCATGAGAAAACCGCCGGCGTCAGCCATGCAATAATATTCTCAGGATAAAGCGTCGCTGACGCTCAAAAATAAGAGAGCCGATCAGCCGTGCGATGGAGCCCTCAGCGCTACTTCTACATCCGGGCTCCAGTCACAGCCGCCAGCACTGGTCTCCCACTAAGGAACGCTTCCCTACTGCAACCTTTAACAGACCTCATTATATAATCCCATATCCTTCCTGGGGGCCACTGTAATGTCACAGGTTTGGGCCCTAATGGGGGTCCCTGTAATATCTGTCAGCTATTCACCTCACCATCAGCTGCACAAACTCTCTGTGTGATTTACTACATGACATTTTTCTTTCTCATTTGCAAATCTGTGAAGGACCAACCGAGTATAAAGCTGCAGCAGCTCTGTCACAGAAGACATTCTGAGGCACCTCAAGTGACTTCCCGCAAAAACAGCAGGAGACCACAAAGGGTTAAAGCAGCAGCGCAGCGAAGAGGCGGGAACAGCCGGGACGTCCAGCACTAGGAGGCGGGGCTTATACGTGCAGGTCACATGACTGTGCCTCGGTGTGCGGCTGGGATGGAGCGGGGAGGTGAGAGCAGGGAGTGTGCACCGGCCGCGTGTACCGTCAGCTCCCCGGTATTCTCTGTGTGTGTGCGGACAGCGCCGCCTCTGTTATATACGGGCAGTAGCAGCTTCTAGTGTTACCTGCTAGGCTGTGTTCCCACATGGCAGTCCTGAGCTCTTGTACAGCTGTGTGTTAATTACTGCTAAAAAAAAAAAACACTTTTTTTTTTTTACGATAACAGTGTTGCAATGCGGTCTGAAGTTGACTTATGCTGTGAATGTGGCAATATATATATATATGGCGCAGATATTGCTCCATGCTATATATATATATATATATATATATATATATATATATATATATATATATATATATATAGCGCAGATATCGGCCCATGCAATATATATAGCTCAGATATCGGCCCATGCAATATATATAGCGCAGATATCGGCCCATGCAATATATATATAAGGCGCAGATATCGCCCTGTGCTATATATATATATATATATAGTGCAGATATCAGCCCATGCTATATATAAGTATAAGGCGCAGATATTGGCCCATGCTATATATATATATATATATATATATATATATATATATATATATATATAAGGCGCAGATATAGCCCCATACAATATATATATATGGCGCAGATATCGCCCCATGCTATACAAATATATATATATATGGCGCAGATATCGTCCCATGCAATGTGTATATATATATATATATGACAGCTGAGTGGACCTCTTTATAATCGATGGGGTGCGTCCGGCGCTATTCAGTTCCATCTAGAGACAAAACCTTTCAGCCCCGGGGATTTCCCCTTTCCTGTTCCCCCAAATGGAGCGGAAAAGTGGATCCCCAGGCAGGTGTGAAAGCAGCCTTAAAGGGGTTGTCCCGCGCCGAAACGGGTTTTTTTTTTCTTCAATAGGCCCCCCGTTCGGCGCGAGACAAACCCAATGCATGTGTTAAAAAAACAAAACGTTTAGTACTTACCCGAATCCCCGCGCTGCGACGACTTCTTCCTTACCGTAGCAAGATGGCCGCCGGGATCTTCACCCACGATGCACCGCGGGTCTTCTCCCATGGTGCACCGTGGGCTCTGTGCGGTCCATTGCCGATTCCAGCCTCCTGATTGGCTGGAATCGGCACACGTGACGGGGCGGAGCTACGAGGAGCAGCTCTCCGGCACGAGCGGCCCCATTCACCAGTGAGAAGACCGGACTGCGCAAGCGCGTCTAATCGGGCGATTAGATGCTGAAATTAGACGGCACCATGGAGACGAGGACGCTAGCAACGGAACAGGTAAGTGAATAACTTCTGTATGGCTCATATTTAATGCACGATGTATATTACAAAGTGCATTAATATGGCCATACAGAAGTGTATACCCCCACTTGCTTTCACGGGACAACCCCTTTAATTAATATTTATCAGTGAAATTGGAAACCAGTGATATGACGGCATGCTGCACCATGTCATCCAGGGTTTTGTGGCGGAGGCCCCAGACCCTCCAACGTAGATGTGAAGGTAGCTTAAGCCTTTAGGTATACAACACCTTTAACCCCTTTAGAGGCACGCCCGGAAAATCTCGGGGCTTGCTGCACTGACCATGCAGTTACCTGGAAGATTTCCGTGGACAGCTCTAGTGCTGAAATGCTGGCCAGGAGACATAGCCACTGTACATGTTTGCCACTTCGAATTTCCTCAGGAAAATCTCGGGGCTTGCTGCGCTGACATGGTAATAATAAACCTGCCACTGAAGGGTTAATGGTGCATGGTTGAGTTGCAGTCCAGGTTATTTGCTACTTTCTAGGCCTCATACATGAGACATTACATTATGTAGAAGATCTTCTGCCATGTGACTTCTCCTTCTATTCTCTGCAGCTCCACAGCAAACGGTGACCCTTAATAATGGGGTGACCATGCCCCTCCTCGGCCTGGGCACATTTCGTTTGAGAGGACTAGAGGATCTCATCCAGGCTGTAGACGCTGCGTTGGACTGTGGGTACCGCTCGTTTGACACCGCCGCAGTCTACCGTAACGAGTGTGATCTTGGCCAGGCTCTACGCCAACTGTTGCCTAAATATGGCCTTAGTCGCTCTGATATTTTCATTACAAGCAAATTATCGCCTGCAGATTTGGGCCCCGGGGCCCGGGATGCCTGTGTGAAGAGCTTGGCGGAACTAGGAGTTGATTACTTGGATCTCTACCTTATTCACTGGCCGGGGAAGCAGGGCTGGCGAAGTGATGATGTCCGTAACCGAGCAGTTAGAGAAGAAAGCTGGAGAGCCTTGGAGGACCTGTATCAGGCTGGTAGTATTAAGGCGTTGGGCGTATCTAACTATACCGAGGCTCACCTGGCACAGCTGATGGGGTCGTGCAGTGTGCCACCTGCTGTGCTACAGGTGGAATGCCATCCACGGCTCCCACAAACCGCTCTTCTCGGTTGGTGTAGGCAGAACGGTGTTCACCTGCAAGCTTACTCCTCTCTGGGCTGCGGGCATCTTCTGGGAAATGTGGAAGTATGCAAAGTCGCAAACCTACATGGGCACACTCCTGCCCAGGTGTTACTGAAGTGGGCACTACAGCAAGGGGTTGGAGTTATTCCGAAAGCTTCTGTCCCAGCGAGAATAAAGGAAAATGTTAACGTTTGGGATTTTGAGCTGAGTAATGAAGAAGCTGAAATGCTAAAAGGTGATGGCACCGAGAAACGATACTGCTGGGATCCTACCGAAGTGGCTTAACGTCCTCCGGACGGCAGCGTCCGTTTACTTCTCTATACTCATTTACATGACTGCTTTGTCTGAACTGGTTGAAGAAGTCCGGCTACAACTACATATCATTGTAGTAACTGCAATAGGTTGTTTGTCAAATCCTATCAAACTTTTCAGGAGAGACAAAAAATATTCCCATTTTTGCCCCCATTATCTTGATTCGTTCTATAGAAAAAAAAAAGTTTCTCATTGGTTTGTTGACATACAACATATTGCAGTTGGTGTAGTTCACTAGATTGGCCACCAGGCTGCAATAAACGAAAATTTGATTTTTGTTTTTGACATACGACTTATTGCAGTTACCACAACGATATACTACACATCAAGCAGATTTTTCATCGTGTTGCAAGTCTCGGACCCTGATACGAGCACGAGAGACAGATTTAACCAAAAAGTGCGTTTTTTCTAAAAAAAAATTGTCAAAATCTGCGAAATTAGATGCATTAATGTATTTCATTTAAAGGGGTATTTTGGGGCTTTTACGATTGATGACCCCTACTCAGGATAGGTCATTGTTGGTCAGGCTGAAGAGTAATGAATGGCTCCACTCCCATTGGGAGCGCTGCCTCCTACTACACTTCCAGCTCCGACTGCAAAGAAGAAAAAGAGCGGTGAACTATACATTTGCAGTGTGCCTATTTTATGCTTTTGGATTTATGCTGAGATTACCCTAAATATATTCCATAAAATAACTGACTTATTACAGACCAAATCCTGCATGTTTTATTAGGGTCTGAAGGAGTGCTGCAAACTTCTAAAATATGTGAGTGTGGTTTTAAAAATCCCATCCATGTGTAGCGATAAAACTCCATGCGGCATACAGAAGAGGCTCCTTGTTTTCAATTCCACAACATGTCAATTCTGCTCCACATTTGTGAATTGTCACCACGGATTGCAATACATAAGATGAAGTAAATGTCAAAGCCCAAATGTAACACAGAGAAAGTCGCAGTGTGCGCTCTGCCATAGGCCGAATGCACACGGGTGGATGTTTGCTGTAGAATCCACAGCGGATATTTGCCAGCAGCTTCGGCAGCAATGTCCGTCCATAGCATGCAATGTAAAAGTGATTCTTCCACACACACAAGCGAAAACCACTTGCGATTCCCGCTTACGGAGAAAAAAATCGCAGCATGCTCCGTTTTGGTGCATTTTCTGCACAGACAGACGGCTTCCGTGGAAGTCAATGGAAGCCATGCAACCCGCAGCCTTTCCGGAATGTGAATTCCGGAAAGGTCGCTGGACCTGCTTAATCGCCTAGCAACGGCTGGCCTATCCGAAGTACAGAGAATGAAGAAAAATGCAGGTACTCAGGGATTACCAGCGGCGGTCGGATTCCGTGCAGGATTCCCCACGGGGTATCCGTGCGTGCCGTGTGCATGAGGCCTTAGGGAAGGTCCAGATGTGGTGGATTCTACATTACAAATTTGCAGGATTTTACATCATCCACATGTAGCAGAAAAAAATCTGCACAGATATGTATCTCTGCAGTATTCTCACTCTTGTGCTGAAAACCCAATTAGTTTTACCGCGGGTTTGACCCTTTGCAATGCAGTCGGGTGAAATCTACATTGCAGATTTGCAGTAGAAGTTATCAGCCGTGTCTAGACCTACCCCAATGTGTCTGGATATAACCCGTCTAGACAGCTGCTGATAATAGCTGTTGGACTTCTTGTAAGTACATCTTCGGTGTCACACCAAAGAACCCTCTAGAAAGCTAGAAGCCGGTGTTATAATTACATGCAAGAACAGACTTGCAGCACCAGTAATAATAATCTGCAGTACATTACAAATCAAAAGGAACATGTACTGACAGAATCCGGGATTACATGCAATGTTAAATGGCCACTCCTGCTAAAACACCTTTTTCCACGCCTGTCCCTCTCACCTGATTGCCTGTCACACTGGAAGTCTTTATGTATTCCAGTCACTTCTCTGCAGTGCAGCCCCTGTGTGATGCTTATCAGACAGATCTTGATGGTGAGACGTTTTACTTTCAATCAATTCCACGATTCATCAACCCAGCAATAGTAAAAGGGGTTCTGTCAGGAAAAAAAATCATACTTGCCTGTGCCTTACGGGGCCAGTCACAGGGAACCTGCTGGTCTTCTCCAATCTCTCCGGCAGCCGTCCGATCGCAGGGCAGAAGCTAGCAAAGTTTTAGCTTCCGACCACTGCTGGACGGCAAGTCCTGCAGCCCGGGTCAGTGGTCGATGCGTCACAAATGACACGTTGCACACTAACCTCCTTCCAGGCGCGCTTGCGCACTCGCTGTTGACTCTTCGTGGATGGCAGAGGTTAGACGCAGCCAGGTCAGCGGGCGCGTGCAGGAGCCGCTGGAAAATGACCCCTCACGCGGCACCTAAACAACGGAGGGACCAAGTACAATGGGATTAGGTGGGTTTGCTTTGTTTGTTTTTTTACTTTTCTCTTTCCACAGGTTAGACTAAAGGGATGCAGGCGAGTATATATTTTTTTTTTATTTTGCTGACAGAACCCCTTTAAGGCGCTACTATTTTTTTTTCCTCTGCAAGGGGAACTTTAATTACCTTCTATATTGGCTAAATAAGCTACAGACTATAAATATCCAGTCAGGAGGATGAGCTGTGATCTCCTCTATTATAACTGTCTGACAGGTGCGGTGTGATCATCATCAGTAACAGGATTGTCTGTATCCATCTCCAAGTAAATTTGAGCTGCAATGGTCCAACCCTCTTTTAATTAAAGTGGTATATGTAAAACTGCATGAGCCAGTCAGCAGCTGGTATCTATACATTAGGGTGCATGGGGCACAGTGGGATGGAAAGGGGTCAATACTAATGGTTTCGGTTGCTTAGTAGACAGCAGAAACACAACAAGAGGTTCGGTTTTGAAAGATTCAGTTTCAGATAGAATAGACATGATGTTAGAGATGGCGAACAATCACCGGTACGGCACATTAGTAAATGACTCTGTAACATATGCGGTAAACAACCTGGAATGGATGGAATATATTTTTTTTTTAAGTAGAAAAAGAAATCTGGTGACTACAGAGTAACATATAATACATGGGCCAAGAAGCCAATGTTAAAAAAAGAAACAATGGAAGAACACGCGCTCTCTGGAGAAGCGAAAATCTTGGCTTTTCATTTTAAAAGTCTGTTTTCACTCCCACTAGTAAATTATAATACACATATGCGTCCGCACATTGTCAGCGTCTTGGTCGGCTTGTCAGTTTCTGAAAGGATGAACAAGCCGCAGCTGTCTCTGGTGCCTCTGCCCATTTCTCCGCTCTATCCCACGGTTCCAGCCCTCTGCTCAGGGGCCACTAGTCAGACACTTACTGCTCAGCATATGTTTAGCACTTGGATGACGGCTGCAGAGCATCGCTCTATTTACTGGAGAGCTTTCTATCAAACCTCTTGGATGCAGGGTTTTCAGTATGGTAAAGCTGCAGCCAAGTGTTAGGATAGGGTTTAACTAGATTAGGTTTGGTTGACATTGTCTGTCTGGTTTATGCAGCGGGAAAATCTCCGGATGTATATGGCAGATGCGTTGCCCAGACTTATGCAACGCTTTGGCATATGCTGCCCATTGACTCTAAGGACAGTGTTTTGGCATACGTATGCGCAACTCTACAGCCCAGCGACTTATCATTGCTGCCTTGCAGCATTGGAATCTTGAATCTGACCAGTGACAACATCTGCGTGGAGTTGATATGTTCTCCTTGTGTTTCCCCTCGCCCTTCAAAAACATGTAATTGGCTTCCTATAAAAATAGGCCTAGTGTATATGTGTCTGAGATAGGAAAATTTGATTCTGAGCCCCATTGAGGAGAAAGAATGATGTGAATGTTGACAATTGTTATACAGGCTTCTCAGCCAGCAACCTACTACACACTGATGAGGGGCAAAACCCCCGAAACAGTTGGTACATGGTTATCCTTTCCTTCTGGGGAATACTGTGACTTTGGCTGGGTTTACACAGCCATAATTTACAGCGTGCTGCCATCGAGAGGCATACAACAAGTATGCAGTGACATACAACAGAGAGGTGCTTCCAATATGAAAACCGTATGGGGCCTTTACAATCGTATTAACGATCACTCGCCCCATACAGTTTTCATCCGCGCCGCCTGTGATAAATTTAGCATGTCTTCATACTGCGTGGTCTAAGGTTACCTTCACATGGGTGAGAAACCCGGCCCGATATCGCACAGGTCAACGTGTTTTACTCATGAATGCGAGGTGTTCATGCAAAAATGCCTCGCATCACTTCTGTGAAGACCCGATCCTCTGGCGCTTGTTTCACACGTTTGCGGATTCGGCAAGCGTTTCCCAAAACCTGACATTGTACTTGCCTGCACATCACACGGCATGCAATGTGTTTGATTGTCCCATTGAAAACAAATGGGTGTTGCGTTCCACGGGACCCGAAAAAACAGGATATGCGGCTTTTTTTTTTTTTTTTTTTTTTTAATCTCGCTGCATCGCTGTGAGTGGAAAAAAAAAAATCACTCCATTCAAAAGGATGGAGTTCATATTTACGTGAGTTTTGTGTGTCTCACAATGCACAAAACTCGCACAAGATTTACGCTCGTGTGAATGTAGCCTGAAGGTCCTTTCGGACGGGTAGATTTTCTACATGAACGAACGCCGCTCACCCATAGTCAGTAAGCACTTGTTCAGAGGGCCTTTAATACAAGTGAAATGATACATGTAGCCCTTCTAACCATGTTGTGACATTGTAGACCACCCGTTGTTGGCCTAGCTCCCAACAAACATTTAGCACAAGCTGTTACATGTGAGCCATGCCCCTTATCATTTTGACAAAGCATTCTTTTTGTTCACAAATGTCTAAAATGTGATGTGAAATTATGTTGTAGAAATGCATCCTACTTTTGTTGCATTTTATGACTAGTTCTAGGTACAATCAGATTAGTAAATCTTTTCTGTGATGTGCCCACTAGGTGGCGATGTTGAGTAAGTGGTATAATCAGAGCTTCATGCGCCTAATTAGAATTAACAATGCTATTCCCTCATAATAGATTCCGATTTGCAGATTAGGAAAGAAAACCTTCTTCGTGTTTTACAGAACATTTCTAGCAAGATATAGCGTTGTCAGGCCCTGGTTGTCATTAAGCATTTCCTCTGCTATTTCAAGCAGCTTATTACACTAATTTACTATGCAGCGTTTTCAGCTCATAAATCAGAATTGTGCAGATTTTGTTTTTTTCATAATATAAGTGAACCAGCCAATATGACAGTCAAAAACTAATTCATATGCAAGGGTTTAGCTGCGGATCTGCCCTGAATATCTAGATGCTGAATAGAACAAATCTTGCAAATCCTTGCGATATAACAGTAATCTATACGCTCCCAATTAGGGATACAGCAGATTTTACTGCACTCTTATGGCACATATTGTAAAGGTTAAATATCCTTAGATGGAAAATTTAAGGAGAGGTATTGCTTCTAGATCAGGAATTGACAGGACGGATCTGTCATAAGCTGTGGTCACTAGGCAGGACATGGTAATAGCTTGGGCACACTGGTGGGGCATAGAATTGGCCAATGGCTTTAGTTATGTGATAAATAAATGTGCCTTTATTTTTAAGAAGATGCAGACAAATCAATAGAATTTAAATGCACGAAGTCAGCAGCTGGTGCAATGGATAGATGGAAAGCGCTCTTAATGAAATAGCAGGTTATTGATATATAAATTAGCACAGAATAATTCCAATTAGTTTGGTGGAAATCTACATCCCGCCAGTGAGTCAGACCCTGGCCCTAGAAGAACACTGACGCTGCTGCTGCCCCTGCCGTCACAGCATAAATTAATACAACAAAAGCAAAGCTTATGTTTGGAGTTACTTTAACACCAATATTAGAAAGTTGCTTTCACACTATCTTATTGATCTCCATTATTTGAGCGGCTTCCCCTTTACAAACTGGAATAGTGCAGAGAAGAAACAAGTCGTTCCAGTAAACATACACTGATTAAGCCATAATCTTAACCTTTTCCAATCCACTTTGTATCCTGGTTTTCCTAGGGGGCTTACTCTTTTTCTGCTGTTATACAATGGCGCAATATGCTGGCTAAAGCCAGTACTGCATGATGTGACACGTTGAATAGGCTCTGATAGCAGAGAGGCTGCAAATATGCAGTAAGAGAACCCCGACGGATGTCCTCCAACATCAGAGCTGTACAGCTTTAAATCATGTCTTCAGAGGTCAGACAGTAGATTGGAAAGGGTTAAGACTACTGCCAGGGGGTGTGAATAAAGCCTGGTTTAGACACAACGATTATCGCTCAAAAAAATCTTTTGAGCGATAATCGTTGTGTTCTTTACAGCCCATGGTGATCACTCACATGTTAAGCGATCGCCTTGCTCTCTGAGCGGAGGATGCAGAAGACAAGTGGGGCCACTTGTCTTCTGCATCCAGCTGTTCTGTGCACAGAGTGCCTGGCTGTCATACAGCTGAGCGCTCCGAGCAGGGGATGCAGAAGCGGGGCCGCTAGTCTTCTGCATCCAGCTGTTCTGTGCACAGAGCGCCTGGCTGTCATACAGCTGAGCGCTCCGAGCAGGGGATGCAGAAGCGGGGCCGCTTGTCTTCTGCATCAGGCTGTTCTCTGCTTGGAGTGCTCGGCTGTTACACAGCAGAGCGCTCCGTGTGGAGTATGAAGAACACAGCTAGACTGCTGTGTTCTTCATACTCCGCCTGTCATCAGGGAGTGGGATACAGCTGAAACAATAGTATCAGCTGTATCCCACTGTGAATACCTGATAACTGATCTTTCAGCATGCTGAAAGATAAGCAACGGCTTAACTAAAACTGCACGATGCCAGTGCAGTTAGACACAACGATTATCGCTCAAAAGATGGCTTTGAGCGAAAATCATTGTCTAAAAGGGCCTTAACATTGATTATCTCATGACAGTGGCATCTGTCGTGGGTTGGGATGTATTAGGCAGCAAATGAACAGTCAATTTTTGAAGGTGATTTCTTGGAAGCAGGAAAAATAGGCAAACATGAGGATCTGAACGACTTTGACAAACGGCCAAATTGTAATGGTTAGAAGACGGAATCACTACCGTATATACCGGCATATAAGACGACTTTTGAACCCCGAAAAATCTGCTCTGAAGTCGGGGGTCGTCTTATGCGCCGGTAATACAAAAAAAAAAGTGTAAAAAAAAAAATCATTACTCACCTCCCCCGGCGTTCTGTCGCGCTCCGGCAGGATGTCGCTCGCTCCTCGTCCCCGGCGCAGCATTGCTTTCTGAATGCGGGGCTTGAAATCCCAGCCTCCAGAAAGCTAATACACACGCCGGCAGCCAGTTACAGCCATTCAATGACATCATTGAATGGCTATGATTGGCTGAAGGCGCACGTGTGTTAGCAATCACACCCATTCAATGATGTCATTGAATAGTGTGATTGGCTGAAGCCACGTGTGTTTTAGCCAATCACAGCCATTCAATGATGTCATTGAATGGCTGTAACTGGCCGACGGCGTGTGTATTAGCTTTCTGGAGGCGGGGATTTCAAGCCCCGCATTCAGAAAGCAATGCTGCACCGGGGACGAGGAGCGAGCGACATCCTGCCGGAGCGCGACGAACGCCGGGGGAGGTGAGTAATGATTTTTTTTTTCTCCACTGTATTACCGGCGTATAAGGTGAAAGTTGGGGGGTCGTCTTATACGCCCCGTCGCCTTATACGCCGGTATATACGGTACATCTCCAAAATGGTGTTCCTGATAGGCAGTGGTTAGTACCGACTAAGGAAGAAAAACCAACTTCATGGACATAGGAAGTAAAAGCTAGACTGTCCGGTCCCACAGGAGAACGATTGTAGTGCAAACTGCTAAAACAATTGCTGGCGCTGATATGGTGTAGTGTCACACAGTGCATTGTAGATTGCTACCATGGGGCTGCATAGCCACATCCCAATGAGTGCCTATACTGACGCCTGACCATCAACCCATGGTGCCTACAATAGACATGCGAGCATCAGAACTGGATCATAGAGCAATGGAAGAAGGAGGTCTGGTGAATCACATTTTCTTCTACATCTTGTGGATATTCACCGAGTGTGTATCGCTTATGTGGTGATGAGACGGTATCAGTATGCACGATAGGAAGGTGGCAAGCTGCCGGAGGCAATGTGATGCCCTGAGCAATGTTCTGCTTGTAATCCTAAGGTCTCAGTGTGCATGTGGGGGTTACTTTAAATACATAATTAAATAGGTCTTTTTGTATTGAAATAATGTACCAGTATTATTGTACCTTGACGCCACCAGGAAGGCCTGATGGGGACGCCCCCTGTAGCTGATTGGCTTCCGTGGACCTTCCCCACTGCTGCTCCCGGTGTGCGTTCCTGCCAGGGCACTGTCTTTCCGCAGTATTGCTTCACTGCTGTCCCGGGTCCCGGCCCTCAAGGAAGCTCCCCGCTGCAGCTGTGACTGTGCATGGGCTCCCTCGGGCTGCGGCGTCCTCCTGCATTCTGCTGTTTGGGCAGCCATCTGCCATCCCTGCTTCTGATGCCGCTGAGCGCTGACATACAGACACGGGGGGTGGGCCTTGTTGTCCGTCGGCGGGAAAGGCGCCTAATGCTGCAGTCCTGAGCGGGGAAAGACTCGGGGAAAGTAGCGCTTTGGGATGTGGGTACGTGCGGCTGCAGCGGGCCCCGCTGTCTGCATGCCAAGGAATAGAGGGGCAAGGTCCTCCGAAGATATTTGTGCGGGGGCTTTACAGGGTTCAATGGCTGCCTGGAGGAGCGAGGTCCTCGGAACTTCTTCGCATCGGGGGCTTCCAGCCTCCAGGGCAAATTACATAAGACACCTGATAAACACCTGGCAAGCAAGCTCCTAGCAGCCTCCATACAGGCTGCTAGGACCTTCCATAATTCCGCCAATCGGGAGCTAGGGATGTAACAGGGGCATTTCAAACCCCTAGCTTCCGGTGGCGTCAAGGTACAATAATATCTAATGTACCTTACCATGCTGCAAAAATTGTACAAGGATGGTTTTAGGAACATGACAAGGAGTTAACATGGCATTCAGGTTCCCCAGATGTCAATCCTTTTGAGCATTTGTGTGACATTGGGAAAAATCAACAAGTCTGTTTCACGGAGGCCCAACCCAACCTCGCAACTTACTGGACCTAATGGATCTGCTAATGTTAGAAGTCACCATTTAAGAGTTTGTGGAATCCACGGTATTGTTTTCTTGGCAGTCTGTCTTTGTGGGTGGTTTGCCATTGCCTTTCCCAGTCATCTTTTACCCCTCCACCAAGCTGGGTACTTATTTTACCGACTTTGGAAGGATGGAAGTCAACCTTGAGCCGGCTACCTGAACCACTCGCGGATTGAACCTGCAACCTTCATTTCATGGGCAAGAGCTTAGGCCTGTATCTCTGCTGCCTTAACACACTGCTCCACATGAGGCTCTAGAGCAGCATTTCCCAACTCTGGTCCTCAAAGCACCCCAATAGGTCATGTTTTCAGGATTTCCTCAGTACTGCACAGGTGATGTAATTATTGTCAGTGCCTCAGACATTGCCACAAGTGTTCTTACCATAGGATATCCTGAAAACATGACCTGTTGGGGTGCCTTGAGGACCGGAGTTGGGAAACACTGCTCTAGAGACATGTACTCCAAGCCAACTCCAGGGCTATGGGCCTAAATTCACAGCAGCATAGCCCTACTGTTCTAATACTGATGGGATAGGTACATTAGGCTTTCTTAACACATAACACTCCCACCCTAAACAGACACAAAAATACATGCATTTTTTCCACTATCTGTAGTCTTTATTTGGCTTTTTAAATTTCTCCTGTGCCCAAAACTATATAAAATAAATAGTCATCATGGCACCAGATCGCCGCAGCTGGCAGGTGTCATCCCATAAACCTGTGACTTAGGATTCTAACCATGGCAAGGTTACGGTAGTAGTCCGTGACGTCTCTGCCTGGGCTGCAGTCTTCATGTGGGTGAACCACCCGTGTAAACACTATAGCACATGTCAACAGAAGACCGAAGGACCAGAGAGCATCACAGCAGCAGAGTACTGTTTTTTTTTTTTTTGTATTTTACCTCCCCCACTGCCATCAATTACCCTCTGATAACCCCCTTTAATATTAAAGACCTTGTATTTCACATATTCTTCCTTGAATCACATGACTTTATTAAAAAATATTTACATTAATAAACAAAACACCAAATCAATTGGGGTCTATAGACCCTTTTTAGACACAACAAGAACATCACTTTCCCGTTTGCCCGAGTGAACGAGTCGGTGAGGTGATCACCAGCTCATCCTCGCTCGGGCCGCCTGTTTAGACTACATGATTATAGCTGAGAATCATGCAGTGGTCGTTCACTTCTCCTTCAGTGTTTAACCCTTTCCAATCCACTGTGTTGTCTGAAGACATTCTGATTGAAGGCTGTACAGCTCTGATGACGGAAGAGGTCCGGCAGGGTATTCTTACTGTATATTACTGGATGCTCTGTTGTCAGGGGCCTTTCCAGCATGTCCCATACCGCAGTACTGGCTCTAGCCAGCAGACGGCGCCATTGTATAATGGCAGAAAGAGAAAACGCCCCTAGAAAACCCTAAATTGGATTGCAAAGGGTTAATAGTCCAATGTGAAGCACTGAACAATCAGTGTTTATACTGCACGATAAGGGCACAAGTTGGTGATCTTTTTTATGCCGGCTGAAACTGACCAATGAACAAAAAACGCACGATTCTCATTCAGTCATTGGCTTGTGCTTAAACTGACCGATAACACTGCAACACAATTTTTGTCACAGATAAGCAGACAGGTGCCTCATAGTAACTTTAGTGCGCTGAATTCAAATATATCATCAGTTTTTTTCTGCCACGTAAGGTTCTCCAATTATTAACTATACAATGAATCCAGTCGGCTCGCCATTAACCTTGCTTAATAAAAAGAATAACAAAAGTGATTGCACAACTATTTCACAATCACTGTTACACATCGTGTGCTGACCGAGCTCTATAAGGGTAGGTTTATGTAATATATAGGGTATGTGTCCACGTGGCGTAAACACTGTGGATCATCCACCAGTAAGTTGTAATTAATGAACTCTGTTTTTAGAGGTCATTGGTTAGACTAAATAAAAGAATCAAAATCATAAAACAAAAATACATGTTTAGTATCGCCGCGTCCGTAAACGTCCGATCCATCACAGTAATCCATTATTTACCCCGCACAGTGAACATCGCCCGAAAAAAAAATTAAGACAGAAATGTGCTTTTTTTCCCCCAAGAAAAAAAACAATAAAAAGTGATCAAAAAGTCGTGTAATTTGTAAAACGTTTGGTACTAACGCAAACTACAGGACATTCCGCAAGAAATGAGCCCTCACACAACTGTTATTACGCACAGAAGATGGCGGCAGAAATTAATTAAAAAAATAAAAGGTCTTTGAATAAAATTACATAAGTTTGGTATTGCAGTAATCGTACTGACCCATAGAATAAAGCCATCATGTCATTTTTGTTGCAGTTTGTGGGCTGTAGAAACAAGATGCACCGAAAGATGGCGGAATTTCAGTTGTTTTTTTTCATTTTACGCCACTTAGAAGTTTTTAAACGTTTTTTTTAGCACATTATATGGTATGTATGATAAATAGCACCATTAAAAAATACAATTCGTCCCACAAAAAACAAACCCTCATAAAGCTATGTCGATGGATAAATAAAGGAGTTACGATTTTTTAAAACAAAAAATGCTTAGTCACTAAGGGGTTAAATAACTTGAAAATGAGAAGCGCTGCTACCATGTTTCCCTGATAATAAGCCCTACCTTGGTTTTCAGTGGAGGCTTGAACTGTAAGCCCTCCCCCGACAATAAGCCCTAGCTAACCTGCATTAAAAAAAAAAAAAAAATCAATACTCACCTGGACCGCGGTGTCCTGATTTCTTTGCAATGGTCTCTAGCAAGCTGCGGTGTCCTCTGCGCTAACATCTCTCTGCCAGAGACCATCGCAAAGCATTGGGATGCCGCGGACCAGGTGAGTACAAGTCTCCCACCCCTATGCCCCAAAAATAAGACACTGTGCTTCTTTTGGGGCAAAGATTTATATAAGACAGTGTCTTATTTTCAGGGAAACAGTATTATTCAGTTTTACCAGTGTAATCGGCAGGATTTAATTTTGCAGAATCATCAATTACTCTGTTACAATTTTTTTAAATTTGTTGCACACTGTAATCGTTGTGTTTAAATTCAGCATTAGGGCAGCTTCACGCGACCGTATGCGCAAACCGTTCCTCTCAGAACCTAGTGTTTGCGCGTGAACGAGATTGTTGAGGTTGATTTGCGCACATGTATGTGCATAGTACTGTACTTTGTGCACACAGGGCCAGTTCACACACCAAACCACTACCATAGAATAAAATGCTATTTAGCCCAATGAGGTTCAGATGTGGGTTTTTTTTATGGTTTTGCACAGTGTTTCACGCATTCCCTTGGGTATTTGCACACCTCCCACAGACCAGAAAGGGAACAGGTCCTTTTTTTTTGCACTTGCAAAACAAGCTAATGCGAATGAACCCATTAAAATCAATGGGTTCTATTCTGTGTTTTGCGCAGGTATATTTTACGCATGCAAATACGGTTGTGTGAAGAGGCTCTTAGGGAAAAACCCACCACCACTGGAGCATGTTTATAGTAAAAACAAAGCAAGAGCGCCAAAAACGGCAATGTTTGTAGAGCGCTTCTCTATTGATTTCCAGCTATTATCGGAGAAACAAGGAAAACATATCTGGTAAAAATGCTGCAAAAGAAAAAAGTTTTTTGATGAAAAATGCAATGAATGAATGAAACCATCCTTGAAGAGTTAAATGATAAAATTCTGGCGGCGGCACTTCTGATTTACTGTTTTTATTATTGAATTTAACTTAAAACAGTATGCCAAAAGCTGACAGTATGTATCAGATAGGGAGTTATGAACCACACAACAAACAGTGATTTTCATGGTGCTTTTCCTTTTTTTTAAAAAAAAAAACCAAAACACCTTCCTTCAGTCAGGTCTAATCTAGATATGATATACAGGGTCTTTTGCGAGATTTGGACTGCCCTCAAAGTCTCTTATTGTGGCCAAGTTGTCGTCCGGCTGCAGCAGCAGACCTGTTAACGGAAACTGGTATATTACAGTCGTCTTCTCTGTCCCCGACTGCAGCCCAGCAGAATGAGGTATTGTGTCCTATAGGATGTGGCAGCCGTGGAGTTCTAGAAGCCCCAGGAAAAGCCGACAACAGGTTCCCTTTAATGAAGTATAAAAACTACAATCTACCATAGCATGTAAGGCCAGAAAAAGACACGTCCATCCAGATCAGCCCATTAACCCCCTAAACAAACTGGATTTTATCATGAGTGGAACAGCACAACGAGCCACGACGCCAGCTGGGAAGACCAGTGTGCCCGTGGCAGGAAACAACCACATCCCCCCTTGTGTTAAAAGATGCCTAATGATTTCAGAGGTCAGCAGAAGAAAGAAATATTAGGCGGTCACATTTTGTTCTGTGCTCTCCTTATAAAAAAAGATTTGTTCTTAAAAAACATTAAAAAAAGTAAACATATATAGTGGCACATTGGATAATTCAGAGTATACTCTCATGTGGGATGCCCACGTCTTCATGCAGTAGTTCAGTCCGTCTTCTACAAATTGCTGAGTAGCTGCTGCTGTCCCCTGATGTAGTGAAGAAGAGCGCAGGCCCCTTTGTTGCAGCTGCAAGAAGAGAGAATATATATGAAGAGCCAATAAATGCCATAGCACTGTGTAGAGATTGTTACCAATTAGGCCCACAAGCTAGTTTCCCCATTGGAGACGTACGCATGCATCTTAGGGACCAGGGTCAGGAACGCTATCTTTTCTCCTTCGGGAGAGCACCTAGAAGGTGAGTAAAAAGACATAAGGTCTTTCTTTCATGCTCCTCTGGGTAATATGCAAATAGCGGAGATGGAATAATACCTCTGCAGCGCCACCTATTGGGAGACAGCTTTCCTGTAAGTCAATGTTAGACTATACAAGCCTTGTAACAATGACTGGGAACTGAAAGCAAAGCCAGAATCCATACGCAAAACGATATAAAATAAATATAGTCATCACGGCCCCGGACCACAGCATCTAGCAGGTGACATAGGCTTCTAAACATGGCAGGGTTACAGGCTAGGGACCAGTCACATGGACGTATTTTCTGTACATATTTTTTACAGCTGTGATACAGATGGCATACAACACCATTATTTTGCATTGGCGTATTCAGAATTTTTGTTACACACCTGAAAAACACAAGCGCAGCTGGTCCTATTTTTGAACTTAAATAACCAATTAAAGTCAATGAAATCTCATAAAGTTACAGCAAATATGCAATTCATGCGTTTTCAGTGTTGTTTTATAACATGTTGCCAGGATTCAGTGAGAAAAGAAAATTACACAATTTGGCCCATTTTGTTTTTTTGCACAAAACGCAACGAATACAGATGCAATATGGACATTTAAAAAAACTCGCACACGCATCATGCATATGCCCACAGTGTATTTTTCACGGACCAAAATTGTATATGGCCATGTGAATAGGCTCTAAGGTTTGCTTGCTATCGCACTAGGGTTGTCAGCAGCCTATGAGCAAGTCTCTCCTATTGGCAACAGTGTTAAAAAAAAACCACTTTTTGTTTTTAAATTAACAGACTTTGTAGGGTCAGAAACGCTATCTTTTCTGCTTAGGGAGAGCAACTATATACTATAAACTAAGTGAAGAGACTCAAATAGCCATGCATGCTCCTCTGGGTAGGACAGCAGTCCAATATGTTTTCCTATACAGTTAGAAAGGAAGGCCAATACATTCCAGGAAGGACATCTGGCAGGTGAATGGGTGCCTGTGGCAATGTTCAGCATATGCACCAGGATAGCTACAGGCATATTCTGAACATTTTCACATAGACTGATGTGAACAGAACCTAAGAGCCAATCTTGTAGGGAGCCAGTTAACTTATTGGTATGCAAACGGAGAATATACGAACAGTATGGGGCTCGGTGATTTCACATCTACCCAGTCAGCATGGACCATGCTGCTGGAACGCGCTGGTTGCATGCTGTGCGTGCACACTCCTGTAGCAGTCCACATGCACAGCGTGCAGCCAGTGGTCCTGCTGCACGGTCCACACTGACTTTCGAGGGTAATAGCAACTTTTATCCTGATGGGTAAATTAGCAACATTTTGATCAGTCCTGGTAGTCACCATAAGCTGTAGTTTATGAAATGAACGATCCCACTAAACATAAAAACTAGACTTTGGTACTCACCGTAAATTCTTTCGTATTGGGGTACACAGTTGTAGACCATGGGATATAGCTACTCGTCACTAAGATGTGGCCCTAAGCAGAGAAGTGTTAGCCCCCCGCCTACCCGCTATATCTCTCATGCCGGCACTGAGCCAACCAGTATTGTAGTAAACAGTAGGAACAGCCAGTAGGTGGTACACATAAAAAACAATGTATGTGCAAAGGAAAGCGATAACAGAAAGAGGAGATGCCACTTTGGAAAGTGCTTTTTTGTCTTGCCTCTTTCCTTCAAATTCTCCTGAAATGATACTGACGCTCATACAGTCTAAGAATAAATTCATTCATGATAGTACCATGTACAGCGACAAAGGAGCACCTTGAACGAAGAAGGTCAACAAAAAAAGAATACTCAAATTGGGTGGTTGCTGTGTACACCAATAGGCAAGAAAGAGACTTTACAGTGAGTACCAAAGTGTAGTTTTACTCATACGTGCCATTGAGGTACATAGCTCTAGACAATGGGACGTCCTAAAGCAGTTCCCATCTAGTGTGGGAGTTCGAGGACACATATGGTTTGCTGATGGCAATCTGCAGAACTGCGGCCTAGAGTGGTGTCTGCTAATGTATTGACCCAATAAAATTTGGAAAAAGTGTGCAAATTGGACCAAGTGACAGTCTTACACACCTGGGTGGCATAGCCCATGATGCCCCCACCACCCAAGCCAAATGCATCATGACCCGGAAGGGGGGCAGTTTTTCTCCCGCACGGTAGGCTTTGGAGAAAGCTGAACGAATCCAGTGGGAGAAAGCTATCTTGAAGGCGGGAAGTCCGCATCTCAAACCCTCAGGGATGACAAAAAGAGAATCGGAATGCCTGAAGGAAGCCTTGCGTGAGAGACAGATCTTAAAAGCCCACACCAGGTTCACCCTGTGGAAGGCCCATAACCTCAGATGATTGGTGTCAGGGCAAAAAGAGGGAAGGGTGATTTCCTCATTAAGGTGGAAGGCGGATACCACCTGAGGAAGAAATGACGGAACAGGTCGTAATACTACCCTATCATGATGGAGGACAGTAAACGGCGATTTAGCCAAGCCAGCTAACTCAGACACCATGTGAATGGAACCATTGGTCACAAAGAAAGCAACTTTTCATGTCAAGAGACGCACAGGAACCTCCTTCAGTGGTTCAAATAAGTGAGATTGTATTGCTGTCAGCAGCACGTTTAGGTCCCACAGTGGAACTGAGGAACAATAGGGAGGAATGGCATGAGCAACACCTTGCAAGAAGGTGTGGACTGCCGATCACACCTGCTCACATGACACTAAAAAAGTACCAAGAGGGCCAACACCTGGGAATCTTGTGTACACGTTATTGACTAGATAAACACTGGTTTTCTTAGTTGTTATATCTCACTCAATTTTATGAGAATTTGTATTGCATTATGTTTGCACAAAATGTTTGTGACCGTGTATGATTGAACCAGTGACTTTTGGTGTTTGTTATAATAACAATAAAATATTTTTGAACCTAAGGCCTCATGTCCACGGGCAAAATAAGAATTAAAATCCGCAGCGGATTTTAACTCTTCTCCTGCCCACGGATCCGCACCCCATAGGGATGCAGATAAATACCCGCGGATGGTCAATAAAAGTGATTTTAAAAAAAATGGAGCATGAAAAAATCTGGACCATGCTCCATTTTCGTGCGGGTCTCCCGCAGGGACGGCTCCCGCGGGCTTCTATTGAAGCCTATGGAAGCCGTCCGGATCCGCGGGAGACAAAAATCGGATTTTACTCACCCGCTCCGTTTCTTCTCTTCGCCGCGGCGCCATCTTCTCTCCGTCGCGGCCGGATCTTTTTTCTTCGTGCCGGCGCATGCGCGGGGCACGTCACCGACGTCATCCTGCGCATCCGCCGAGCCGAAGAAAGAAGATCCGGCCGCGACGCAGAGAAGATGACGCCGCGGCGAAGAGAAGAAACGGAGCGGGTGGGAGGTAAGTTTATTCTTATTTATTCTTATTTTCAGCGCTCATGTCCGCAGGGCAGGAGGGACCCGCTACGGATTCTCCATGGAGAATCCGGAGCGGGCCTGATTTTCCCCGTGGACATGAGGCCTAAAAGGAAAAGAGGCCAAATCTCGACTCCAGACCGCTTTGCAAAAAGGAAAGCAAACAAGGCAGGGAGAAACACATAGGGTGAAACTTTCGCTGCTCACACCAGATGAAGAAGTTCCTCCATACTTGATAATAGACCTTGGAAGAGGAAGGCTTCCTCGTCTTTATCGCAGTCTGGATTGCCGACTCACCAAAGTAGTCCTTCTGCTGAGGTAGTCTGCCACCAGTTGCCTACTCCGGGAATGTGGACTGCCGAGAGGCAACAGATTCTCCTCGGCCCAGGACAGAATTTTTGCCACTTCAGCCATGGCTCTCACACTGCAGGTTCTGCCCTGGTATTTTATATATTTGACTGCGATCGTGTTGTTGGTCTGGACCCATACCGGAAGACCTCTCAACTGATGGGCCAAGTGCCGAAGAAGGAGGAAGATGGCTCGACGTTCCAGTATATTTATGGGCAACCTGGACTCCCGGTGGATATAGACGCCCTGCATCCCAAAACTCCAAAGAGTTTCCCCCTAGCCGGTCAAGCTGGGATCTGTAGTAAGCAGCTACCACTGGAAGGTACTCAGGGGGTTACCTTGGAGGACTTGAGGAGAATCTAGCCATCTGTGGAGGGATAGCTGTGTTTGAGAAGGTACTGAGATCCTCCATTCCAGAGATCCCACAAACTGCCCCACCATGAGAGGATCGCCCATTGAAGGGATCTGGCATGGAACTGCCCATATTGGATCGCCTTGAAGGCTGAAACCATGAGACCCAGCACTTTGCATGCCATGGTGAATGGATACACAGTCTGGCGTCCGTAGAGAGGGTATCTGCTCCCGGAGAGGATACAACTTCACTGGTGGCAAAAAGACTCTGGCATTCGCTGTATGAAATAAAAGACCCGGAAAAATGATGCGCTGGGCTGAGATGAGAGACAATTTGGGAAAATTGAGGACACAGACCAGCATTTCACCAATTCCTCAGAAAATGGATACAAAAGATCCAACCCTTTAGGCTTAACAAATAGTTTATCTGGCTTACTCCATTAGCTGGAGATCACATCCTTAAAAATCCTCATGCAAATGGAAAAATTTAGGGGTACGTCTGAGTCGCTGGAAGGACACGGTTGCCGCAGAAATAGCTGGTCAGTGACCTGTAAGTTAATACGGCTTTCAACCATTGAGGACAGCTTAGAAGCTGTCTCGTCATCAATATCGGATGCAGAAGCCAAGTCAGAAGGCTCTCCCTATTATTGACTAAGGTGTCGAGAATAAAAAGCAAACTCCGCCTAGATGCCAGATGATTGAAACCGGTTGAAGGATACAGGTGAACCAGAGGAATATCTGGACCCCGATGGCCTGGCCCACTTCCGAGGCCTACCACGAGGAATATTTTGCGACACAGAAACCTCTCTCCCAGACTCCACTCTGCTAGGAGGCAACAACACCCGATCCAGCCTCTCCAGAATATCAGAGAAAGCTACAGCTAAATTAGAGACCACCAATGATAGAGACTAAGCCCATTCTGACTCGGCGGTCTGCAAGGGTGGCGCGGGAAGGATGCTAGCAGTTGGATCTACGGCCACCTGCCGCAACGGAGTACATTTAGCAATAGGGCTCCAGCTGCCCACACGGGAACTTAAAGGGGTTGTCCCGCGCCGAAACGGGTTTTTTGTTTTTTTTAACCCCCCCCCCCCCCCCCGTTCGGCGCGAGACAACCCCGATGCAGGGGTTAAAAAAACAAACCGCTCAGCGCTTACCTGAATCCCGGCGGTCCGGCGTCTTCATACTTACCAGCTGAAGATGGCCGCCGGGGTCTGCTCCCTCCGTGGACCGCAGCTCTTCTGTGCGGTCCATTGCCGATTCCAGCCTCCTGATTGGCTGGAATCGGCATGTGACGGGGCGGAGCTACACGGAGCCAGCATTCTGCACGAGCGGCTCCATTGAAGAGAGCAGAAGACCCGGACTGCGCAAGCGCGGCTAATTTGGCCATCGGAGGGCGAAAATTAGTCGGCTCCATGGGAACGAGGACGCCAGCAACGGAGCAGGTAAGTGAAAAACTTTTTATAACTTCTGTATGGCTCATAATTAATGCACAATGTACATTACAAAGTGCATTAATATGGCCATACAGAAGTGTATAGACCCACTTGCTGCCGCGGGACAACCCCTTTAATCATGCACCAACAGCATGCACAATGAGTGGCTCTGGATGACCCCTGTCTCTGCTCCTCAGCTTTGCAGTTGGACATAGCATCCCAAAAAAATAACTGTCAGCAAGTTACAGGTATAGATATAAAGCAAGTAGGGGATCCAAGCGCATGCAGAGCTTATCCATGGACTAGAGCTGTAGCAGCAGCGCTGTCATCTCAGGGAAACGTCTGGCGCGGAACTACATGTCCCAGAACACCAATGCAGCTTGCTGTATAATGCTAGAGATGCGGGGAGGAGGGGCGGCCCCAATCAGCACTAATATTCAGATAGCATGCCCCGCGCTGTGATTGGTTGAGGTGGGCCTGATGCACCGTGCTTCAGCCCCACCGATGGACAACACCTAAGCTCTCAACAGCTGGGAAACCTGGGAGGAGACAGTAGAGCACGGAGCTTCCAAGCTCCCAGGAAGGGCACAATCAAGGCAAGCTCACAATCCCCACATGCAGCACACAAATAGTGCTAGAAACATCCACCAGGAACCCCTTACCAACCGTATGGGGAAGGAAAAAGCAGTTTGGGGCTAGAGCAGTGTATCCCCTGCAGCCACCATCGTACACTATAGCTGGCGAGTTATGTGCCTGTTAGGTTTCAGATACACGGCCACCCTTTCTTCAGAACTCAAACTGGTTAGCTCAGTGCCGACAGGAGGGATATAGCGGGTAGGCGGGGCTAACACTTCTCTGCTTAGTGCCGCCTCCTAGTGACGAGTAGCTATATCCATGGTCTAGAGCTGTGTACCCCAATGGGACGGACGAGTCAAGTATTTTTAACCACTCCTTGCTTTATCTGGCAATCTGAATGCGCATAATTGTAATCTGGTTTGCCAAAAGTAAAGTTTTAGGTTTGCATGTGTCAGCCAGTTAGACAACTCATATCTGGTTTCTGTCTACACACGCAGTTCCTTAAGGTGATAACTCATCAAATGTGACTGAACTACTGATTCAGCATGAGCTGGTCGACATCCGAGTATTTCCTTGATGACATTAGCTACCTCAGTGTTTCTGTACATTCCTATGCCAAATATCCCCTATCTGCTGGTGTGACCTGGTACTTCAGAGGTATACCAGCATAACATAGGTCCATGGGAGCTGGCATCGTTAGACTGACACAGGATCCTGTATTACAAGTCATCTTCATTATGGGTAAGCTTTCGATTTGTTTCTGTAACCCTTTTGTGACATACATATGACTATTTACGTCCTAATTGCACATACCCCTTGCACTGGAACAGAAATAGTCATCTGCAGAACATGCTGTGTATGGAGCATGCTCGGAGCTGAATACACGGTATACATGGTGGGGATCTGCTGTCTCTCACACCTGCTGGCAACAGCCACGATCAGAGAGAACTCTGACCGCAGGTGTTAGCCCTTTTAAATCACGCTGTCAGTTCTGCAGCAGCATTTAAAATGTCCTGAACAGCCCCTCTGCCATAAGATCATATCAATCTGGGTGTCACGGCAGCCTGGGCTGTTCTGAAGGGCCCTGGGCTGCCATGATCATTTGGCAGGTCTTTACCTTATTGCCAGGTTGTTAAAACACAGTATAATGCAATACCATAATATTGCATTATACTGTATAAGCAATCAAACAATCTTAAGTTCAAGTCCCCTATGGGAACTAATAAAAAGTAAAATAAGTTTTTTTTTGTTTTTTTTTTAACTAATCCAAAAGTAAAAAATATTTAAAAAGTTTAAAAAAAACAACCTTACATCTATAAAAGGTCCAATTTATTAAAATATCACTTTATTAATTCCACATGATTAACTCAGTCAGAAAGAACAATTATGTTATGGTAGAATTGCTCTTTTTTGGTCCCTCAATTTTTAAGAAAAAAGTCATATACTCCCCAAATTGTATCAATACAAACTGCAGGTCACCCCACAAAAAAACAAGCTCTCACAAAGCCCTATCAACGGAAGATGAAAGATGCGATTTTCATGGTTTGCTGTGGTAGCCCAGGGCCTAGTAAAGCGCTTAATAGGCAAATGTTAAAAATACAATACTGAAGTATTACAGTATATTGCAAAAGAAATCAAATAACCACAAGTTCAAGGTCCCTAAAGGGGCTAAAAAGAAAAAAGTCAAAAATAAATTTTTCACACAAGGCAATCCTAAGCAATGAAAAAAATAAAGATAACTGGTATCGTCACATCCAAAAATGCCTGAAATACTGCATTATTAATCCCACATGGTGAACAGTCAAAAAAAGAATTCCCACAATGCTAGAGTTGTGGTGTTTTTGTCACCTGTCTTCCAATAAAAAAAAATGATCAAAATTCTTGCATGTGTCTAGTAGTATGATATATTATAATTAGGGAATACAAATATAAAATTACTGCTCATCCAGCAAAAAAAAGCCCTCGGACAGCCCCACTGGCTCAAAATATCGAAACAAAAAAATTATTTTTTAAATAAAAGGGTTTTTAAAAAAAACAGTAAAACTTTTATAAACATAGTATTGTCATAACTGAACCAACCTGTAGCTTACATGTCACATAGTCATCCACAGGGCTCTTTCACGTGAGCTTATGCAAACAAGGCTGTGAGTCTCCCGCGGCGTTGTACACATCGCAACCCAAACCCTCTGCCAGCAGAGATCACATATGAGCTGTGATTGGCACTGTGTACGGGAATGTGATATGCTGAGAAATAGAGTATGCTGCAATTTATTTCTCCTGCGTATGATACGCAGTGTCCATTCGCAAGTGTGAATGGAAGAACGAAAGTCCATTGACTTTCATTGCCTTCATTCACCGTGTGGTACGCAGCGAAATACAGGTGACAATACGCCCATGTGAGTGAGCCCTTACTGTGACTTGAACATCCCCTGAAGTGGTGCATTTGCATTTTTTTACCATTAAAAAGGTTTACGTTTTCCAACACATTATATGGTACAATAAACTGTACCATTAAAATACAACTTGTCTTTAACCCCTTAACGCTCCAGAATGTACACTTGCGTCATGGAGGTTCAGGGTTTGTATGGAGGGTGATTGAGGGTCGATCTCACTCCATACAATGCGAGTGCCAGCTGTCTTACAGCTGATACCCGCCTGCAATAGCATCGATCAGTAACACCGCTGCTCAAAGCGGTTAACCCTTTAAATGCTGACATCAATTCTGACAGCAGCATTTAAATGCACCAAACTCCACCCCTCCCCCTGTGCAGTTGCCATGGCAGCCAGGGGCCTTCTGAAAGCCTACAGGGCTTCCATTACAATTTGCCTGCCAAGCCATTACTGATAAATTGCCTGTTGGATTGTGAAATAATGTACTACTATGATACTACAACATATTGCAGGAGCAATCACACCATCGCAAGTTCATATCCCCTATGGGGACTAAAAGAAAAAAAATGGAAAAATCAGTTTAAAAAAGTTTTATTATTCCAAAAATCAACAGTAATAAAAGCCAAAAAAATCCTTTTGCTATATTTATAATAAAGTATCTAAATTTAAAAAAAACTAAATGCAGATTTTATATTTCTGTGTCCGTAAAAGTCTGATCTATCAAAGTAACGCATTATATACCCCGCATGGTGAACATAATCAAGAAAAAAAATGCCAGAACTGTGCTTTTTTTTGGTAATCCAGTCCCTAAAAACGAACCCTTGCACAACTATGTCAACAGAAAAATAAAAAAGTTATGGAGATCAAAAGATGGTGGCAGAAATTTTTTTTTATCAGAGATATTTTTTTAAAAGTACAGCAAAAAAAAAAAAAACTATTAAAAAAACCCCAAACTATAAAATTAGGTATCATATCGTACTGAACCACGGAATAAAGTTATCGTGTCATTTTTGCTGCAGTGTGTACTCTGTTGAAACAAGCCCCCCACAAAGATGGTGGAATTTAGTTTTCCCTTCACTTAGAATTTTTGTAAGCGTTTTTCAGTCCATTTTATTGGTACACTACATAGCACCATTGAAAAATACAACTCGACCTGCAAACAAGCCCTCACACAGCTATGTTGATGCATAAATAAGAATTATGATTTTTTTAAAAGCAGGGAGGAAAAAAAAACAAAAAAAAAAGGCTGCGCCCTTAATGGGTTAAAAAAAAACCAAATGCTCATATGGCTAGATCAACAGAGAAATATAAAAGAGCTATGGTTTTTGAAAGAGGATGAAGAACAAAAAACTCTGAAAAATGTCTGGTAGTATGACACAGCTGCACAACTAGAAGGAGTGTAATCCTGGGCACTAGATTGAAAATTAGAACTGAGTGGTGCAGGTAGTTGGCAGCAGCCTGGATATTGCCCCAGAATGCTTTTCACCTCCCATTCTCTCAACTTAAACCAAAGTTCTAGCTAGAAGTCCGTGAATACCTGCAGGTAAAGGAAGCCCAAGGAGAGAGATTCTAATAAAGGTAGTACTCTAAACTGTGCTATGAATGTACACAGTGTGCTGTAATACTCAACCCACCAATCCCAACTGACCACCCGAAGCAGCATTACCTTACTCCGCTCCTCCATAGTTTAATTCTTCTCACACTCTGACTCGCTCTTGTCTTTGCTTTTCCATCGCAAAAAACTAAGAAACATTTCCCGTAAACTCTTGTTTCCGGTCATCTGAGCAGCTGCACTTGCGCTTTTCGGACGAGGAAGACCCTGGGGATAGTGTATAACAATAGACGACTTAGTAACCAGATTGTAATACATAAGTCACAGTAACATTCTGACATCGTATTAAGGATATACAGTATTAGTATATATCTTCACAGCTCTTCTAACCCCATTAAAGGAGACCCGTCATTTTATATAACACAATTGCGGAGCCTCGTTTGTTTTGTATTGTGCCTCTTATTCCTCCTACATAAACTGACAACTGGGTGTTACCATTCAATGGTCAATGGGGTTTGTCCCTACACAGCCTGACAGTGATGACTTTTCAGGTGTAGGGACACACCGTATCATCAATAGGTCCCATTTAATTCACACATTCCCAGGAGAAATAGAGGAACAGAACAGAATTCTAAGAAAGCATGCTCCAGAATTGCTTTGCATTTAGTAAAACCAGCATGTCAGGAGGGCGGACAGTTTTTCTTCAAAGGGAAGCAGTCGTGTATTTTATGCTATCCTCACTAAGAGCAACTCAGGCATGCTGACTCCAGCGGCCTGCCACTTATAGGGTGATGTGCAATGGTTTCAAGTAGGCACAGCTTGTTCCTGCAGCTCCCAGCAAGCGATGGGTGCAGGTTACTCACAAGGACCTAGCAGCGCTGCCCATCAAGCCTGGTTGACAGTTTTCTAAGCATGCAGTATAAGCTAGAAGACTCTCAATCAGGATAGATGAGCCGAGCTACTAACCTGGACTCCTCACTTGCTGGGAGCTGCCGAAACAGAGAAACAAGCTGTATGTACTTAACCCCTTAAAGGGGTTGTCTCGCGGCAGCAAGTGGGGTTATACACTTCTGTATGGCCATATTAATGCACTTTGTAATGTACATCGTGCATTAAATATGAGCCATACAGAAGTTATTCACTTACTTGCTCCGTTGCTAGCGTCCCCGTCTCCATGGCTCCGTCTAATTTCGCTGGCTTCTTGCTTTTTTAGACGCACTTGCGCTGTGCGGTCTTCTGCCTGGTGAATGGGGCCGCTCATGCCGGAGAGCTGGTCACTGCGTCGTTATCGTAGCTCCGCCCCGTCACGTGTGCCGATTCCAGCCAATCAGGAGGCTGGAATCGGCAATGGAACGCACAGAGCCCATGGTGCACCATGGGAGAAGACCCGCGGTGCACCATGGGAGAAAACCGCAGTGCATCCCTGGGAAAGGACTGGCGGCCATCTTAGGGAGAAGATTTTTATAACTCCATATTTCGTCGGATCGGTGAGTAGCAAGCGGTTTAAAAACCACTTTAATTTGCTATTTTATGCCAGGGGGGTGACAGGGGGAATGGGGTAATGTAAAATTTTGATGTTTGCCGCGAGACAACCCCTTTAAGGACCAGACACTTTTTAGGGATTTTACCCATGTGGTGGTCTTACTGTCCTATTCTTTTTTTCTTCCGCTACCAAAATTATTTTTGCTGCGTTTTTTTCCCCATGACATATAGGAGCAATTTTTCATACTCTTTTTCGCTGTCTATTTTTTCCGTTTTTTTTTTGTTTTTTTTATTAGGGGTAAAAAGCTATATAAAAAAAGGATTTTTTTTTAAATTTATAGTTCTTTATTTTTAAAATTAGTTCATTATGCTAAAATTATTTTATTTTTTTTACAGTTTCCTGCACAGAATAAAAACTACATAAATTTAATTGTACAGGTTGCTACAAACGTAGCAATACTAAACATGTAGTTGTTTTGCAATTTTTTTACACAGCTTTGACAGGACTAGGAGCCACTGTTAGGCCTCTGGTTGCCAAAAGAAACCCATTGGCCTTCCACGATTGCATTGTGGAGTGCTAATGACATGACAGGGAGTTTCTGCCCTCTGTTAGCAACTTGCATGCTGTAGTCAGCACTGACCATGGCATCTAAGCAGTGAACAGCCGGGATCAGAGTTCTCTCTGATCCTGGCCATTGCAGCTGGACTCTAACTGTCACAGCTGCCTCCCACTGTGGATGGCATGGGCTTAGCATGTGAGCCATCAATATACAATAAATATACACCATTTTGCATTAAAGCCCTCTAACCCATGACGTAAATATACATTATAGGGTAGAAAGGAGTTAAATTGTAGGAAACAGTCTGGTAACAGATTCCCAATAAAGTTGTTGAAAATGATGCTATAAAGCACGGTGTTGATGTTTATAGACAGCATGCAAGTGAACTGGCTGGGATGCAATAACTGCAGAGCTCCAGGACAGCAGTAGCACTTACAGGGGGAAATTCGGAAGCCAGGTACATCAATAGAGTGCCACAGTTTCCAAATCATGAGTGTACCAAGGTTTTCACCCCCACCATTCACCAAATGATGACATTTGTTTGGGATATGCCTTCCTTTGCTATGGCTGTAAAACCTCTTTGACCCTTTCCAATCCACTGTCTGACCTGTGAAGACATTATGATTTAAGGCTGTACAGCTTCGATGTTGGAAGACATCCATCAGGGTTCTCTTACTGTATACTGCCAGCCTCTCTGCTATCAGAGTCTATCCAACGTGTCACCTCATGCAGTACTGGCTTTAGCCAGCAGATAGCGCCGTTGTATAACAGCAGAAAAAGAGTAAACCCCCTAGGAAAACCAGGATACAAATTGGACTGGAAAGGTTTAAACTTTATAATACAATAGCACATAACCAGCACCGACTTAGACTGCAAACAAAGAGACAGACCTCAGGCCGGGGTGCTTCAAAAAAGAGAATGTAAGAAAGCTTTCATATCAAGCAGTGATTACCGTGAAGCTTTTGTCAAATTCATCACTCATTCTTCTCAGCTCTCGTCCGTATCGAGCAGCAACCATTAAGGAGGATGGAGCAGAGCGGGAACGTGACCGGAACTGGTTCAGCTCACCCACATGATCTGTCTCCTGGACCTCGGAAGCAGATTCTGTACGATTGCGAGGTTCTTTGCCTGTTAAAAAAAAAAATATATATATATATATAGTGGAGCATGTAATAAATTAAAGTAGTGGGATTCTACCTCATTGGGTTTTTTTTGCCTTCTTCTGGATAAACACTGTGGGGTAATACACTGAACTGGATGAACATGTGTTACTATATACATCAAGCAGAACACTGTAAACCAAACAGAAGCCATCTAGTGGTCTGTACCTCATCCCAGCATATTCTGCAGGGGGCACAAGGTGACATTTTGCTTTGAAGTGTAGCAATAATCAGACCTGCGCCTGTCAATAATGGAAAAAAATCAGAAGAAAAGTAACACTTGTTTTTCTTATTGCAAATGCAGTTTAAAGGCCATATTCACATGTGGAAGCTCTGTAGCACAAATTCTATGACTGCCGCATTCAACTGAATGAGCTTTGCAGAGAATCATGCGCTCGCTATAGAAAAAACTCATTTCTAATGGATGAAATTAAATTTTTAGCTACAGTAATTTCTGCAAATAAGGGAGATGGAATAATACCTCCACAGCGCCACCTATTGGAAGGCAGCATTCCTTCAAGTCAATGTTAGACTCTTTATACAAGCCTTGTAACAATGACTAGGAATTACAAGCAAAGCCAGACTCCATGTACATACAGCTATTTCGGGGGTTTTGCCCTTCATCAGTGTACAGTAGGAGTCTGGCTTTGCTAGAGGGAGGCTTGGGACAAGGGTCAGAAACACTTCTTAGGGAGAGCACATGTTCACTCAGTGGAATCCAATGCAGATTTTTCTGCACGGAATCTTCCTTTAAAACCATTGTAGAAATCCAAATATTTCTGCAGTGGATCTGCACATGGTTTCAGCCCTGTTGATGCGCAAAATCTGCGTGTGAAATTTTTAAACGCACTTTTTAAAGCAGAATCGCCTTGAAAATTCCGGATTTTCCCACTGACAAGACAAGACTAAATTTGTGTGCTGACACACAACAGATCTATGCGGCTCAGCTGTGGATTTCTGTTGCAGTTTTAGAGGCAGGGTCTGCCTTATTGGATTGTGCCATATGGACATACCCTAAGGCCACCTGCAGACGGGCGGAAATCCCGTGGCGGGATTTCCCGCGGGATTTCCGCCACTGAAAGTCTGCATAGGAGTGCATTACAATACGCACTCCTATGCAGACGGCCGCACGAAATCTCGCGCGGCAAACAAACCGCAGCATGTCCTATTTTTGTGCGGGGCTCGCACTCACCTGGCCGCCGGCTCCAGTCTGCGCATGCGGCGGCTGCGCCGCAGCCTGCACATGAAAGAGCCGGGGCCGCCAGGCGCGGGTGAGTACGCGCTCGTCACTGCAGGCTCTCGGGTCGGGTCCCGCGTCGAGAATTCTCGCCGCCGGATCCGACCCGCTCGTCTGCAGGCGGCCTAAAGCTGAGGCTGAAGCATGCCTCTGGTTACATCACATAGACATGCACGCAAACGAAACCGCATCACCTTTACCTCGTCTCAGGTTGGGGGAACTCTGATGTTCGTTTGCTCCTCTGTAGGGTGGAAGATCTGCGGGGAGAGCTGCACCTTGTCCACTTGGTGGGAACTCCTCTATGGAAAACATAGAGGAAGGAGGAGAGGCCGCCATCTGCATCACGGGAAAAGACAACAAACTATAGGGTCAGGTATAATATGTGAATTATTAATCCTAGAGAGATGAACCCTAAACTATTATGTATTCCCTACAAACCTCGCCATGCACTATTCATCCCCAATAATCATCATACGTTATTAATGTGTCATCACATAACACCCATAACCCCGTAAGAGATGCGGACAAGTTTGGTACTTAATGACACGGTCTAGTTTACTTTTTTTCTCCTTTTTTTGGGTGCGGTGTCATCTTTGCATTTAAAAATTCATAATTTTTTTAGGCGGCAGGGTGAAAAAATGAAACATCTGTATAATACAGCTGACACTGGAAGTGATGGCGAGGCACAGCTCCTGAGTCACCACTGCGCCATAGTAGTATGGTGGCTCACGGCATACTATTATGCTGCAAGGAGGGAAGGGGTTAAAAGCTTTTGACAGCGGTTATTAAGAGACTTTATTCTGATGCATACACCTTTTTTTTTATGGGCGGCACTGGAGCTTGGCATCTGTCTCCCGTGCCAGGGAAAGCGGGTGCCCGGCTGTCGGATGACAGCTGAATTCAAATTCTAAGGGTGAAATCTGCACCAAAATCTGCAGCAAATCAGCGATGTGTGAACGCACCCTAGAGGGGTCCATACACCTGCATCAGCTCTCAGCCCAACCCCCCCATACACATGGATGCCTGCAAGTATTGTCAATGTGAAGGGGGACAAGTGGCTGCCAGAGACCCCAGAAAAGAAGAATCAGGCATTAAAACCCAATATCCCCAATCCTCCTTTACCCAAGTATATGTAATGAAGGGGAATCCAGAGGCCGCCATTGATAAGTCGGTCAGTCCCACAGACATCGGCTCTTCTCTCACCGCTACTGGGGGCCGCCATGACTTGGCATGCGAGCAGTACAATATCTAAGTTGGAAGTCTATGGGGTCACCTGTGCCCTGGTACCCGTCTGCAGGTCTCCGCAGATACCCATGACATAGAGCCAACAAGACCCCTCCGTCACTGTCCTCTGAGCCTAACAAAAATACGGGATGTGAACAGCGTCGGATGGACGCCATTACGGGATCATTTACTCGGGGGGAAGGGGCGCAGATTTGTTCTGTGAGATACGCACCGTTATTGCTGTCTGTGCCCGTTGCAGGCGTCCTGATTTGCGCACGTGTTTTTTTAGATCCGTATCTGCTGCATTTTTCATGTGTGCAAAAAAAAAACACAAGAAAGCCCAACTGATGGCGCTTTTTTCTGCCCGTCTCCGGGCAACATCCGTAAGACAGCGCAGTGAATACGCAGGCGTTCCGTATCCACCCTGATGTCACGCTCTACTATGGACTTTAATGGCTGATTTCAGCAGGCTGATACGAAGGAATATCGGACAGACTGCGTTGGGGGTTGTTATGCTTGCACAAAGCGCCAATCTGACTACACCAACGTTATGCAGTGCGGGCTGTAGGGCATTCATGGCAAACATGGACACACAGTCAGAAGATACGCCTGTGTGAAGGGGGCCCTAGGCTTTATGGCAGGTGGGAGGAGTATAAGATGGGGGTCATTCACTACCACCAGTCAGCAGTAGCTGAGCAGCCTCGTCTATATAAGTCCAGTAATGGCCGGCGCACACAGCAGCCTCACCTCTCCCGCGGCGGGCTGCAGCTCCCCGATAGCCCCCCGGTTGTCTCCCCGCGTCCACTGCTCGCTCCTCCCCACCTCCATGTTTACTTCTCTCCTTCCTTCCGGGTCCCCTAACTCCGCCCCGCCTCTGTTTCCCGGGTAATGGGTTCCTGACCTAACCAATCCCCGCAGTGCGCGGCGTCACACCCCGCCCATTCCTGCTGTGGCTATAGACCACGTGATGTGTATGCGGCCGGTAACCATGACAACAGGGTAGCTGCTGGAACGCAGACAGTTAAAGCAGGTCATGTGACCAGCCGGGAGGGGGCATGCAGCAGTGTGCCAGAGGAGGGAGAGGGCTGCGGGGAGGGGGCAGCGGTGTGCCAGACGAGGGAGAGGCAGGGTTGGATAGGCAATGGCTGCATCTCATAGTCAGGACACCTGAGGTCTTCTCTGTAGTAGAGGGTTTGGAAGCACAAGGTGAGGGCTTGTACAAGGATAGGGGATAACCTGCTGATCGATGGGGGTCTCACTGCTGAGCTTAACCCCTTAGTGATGAGCCTGTTGTTGACATGGCCGTATGAGGGGGTGTTTTTTTGTGATAAGTTGTATTTCCTAGTGGCGGCGCTGTGGGATCCTGAGGATAGCCCACCAATTTATAAAACCTGGATGTCACCCTAACAAAAAAAATCCCATTCCCACATCCTAACATACATGTGATTTCTGAGAACAGAGCTAGCTCCAATACCGGCGGTTTATCCCTGTGACCAGTGCTGACCGCAGTTAGAGAAGGAAGGGACTCCCTCACTCATCTCACCGACCCAATACACTCATGGTGTGCCGATGGTTCTTAGGGAAGCCAGAGGCCAAATAATTGCCTCTTGGCCTGTCATTCACAAAAGTCTACTAGTCTTTGTCAGTGACTTATATAATAGGCTTATAAGTCAGTGAAAAAAATGAGTTCCACATAATACACTGAACTACATAACTAATGCAGTGTATAATGTTAGCAACTGACCTATCACATCTTCAAGTCCCCTTATGGGACTAAGTTTGTAAAATAGAAAATTGCTGTTTTTGTTCATTTTGTATTCCAAAAAAAACAATAAAAAGTCACCAAAAAAGTCTTGGTACCCAAAAATGGGGCCAATCAAAACGTCAGGTTACTCCACAAAACACAGGTCCTTCACACCGCTTTAGGCCTCATGCCCACAGGCCGTGACGGACTCCGCCAGCGTAATATCGCAGCAGAGTCCGCCACGGCACCCCCTCAAAACCCCCATATTTACCACTCTAGATCCTCCGTCCGCTTCCCTCATGGAGGGCCAGCGTGCATACGCAGTACAGCACATGACGCGCCAGCAGTGTCAGATGACGCGGTGGGCGGGCTGCGTATTCACATTTTTTCCACATAGATGATCCGCAGTACAAATCCAAGATCTCCCGCAAGCGATAAAAAAGTCAATTTAAGGATGACTTGCAGTGCATCTGCTGTGGAAATCCACATGAAAAATCGACGTTTGCCGTGGACATGAGGCCTAGGGAGCATTATCCAGGAGCCCCCCACACCTATCTAACAAATAATCTACCAATAATGCACTAGTGTAAGGGCTAATGCCCATGGCCGGGTCTCCACGGCGTTGCACCGCAGCTATAAGGGATTTATTGAACCTAATAGCTCAATGTTCACGCTGTGGAATTCCGCAGCATGAAATAAACCGTGGCATGTTTTAAATGCCGCGGGAATACTTTTGACTGGCTTCCATTGTAGTCAATGGAAGCCAGCTGCCGCGCTATACTTCTGCTGTGGTACAGTGGAAGTATCGTGTGAATACGCGGCCCCGCCAGCTGTGTCATCTGACACGGCCGGCGAGTCATGTGTTGTACTGCGCATGCGCGCCGGCCCTCCATGCGGGATGCGTACAGCGGATCCGGAGTGGTAAGTATGGGGGTTTTGGGGGGCGCTGTGACGGACTCCGCTGCAATATTCCACTGGCAGAGTCGGTCACGGCCGTGGGCATGAGCCCTGATGGATTACTGTTATATAAATATTGTTCATGTTTATCAATCCAGGAGGCAGCATCCCTAGAATTATCAAAGAAAAAAGTCTCCCCCCACATCACAACTCTCAGCTATGCTTGATACAAAATTGCATAAGGCAGCAGCAAACCCCGCAACCTTCTCTTAATGTCTTGCAAATGCATCTGTTTTCTTTTTTTTTGTCTATCCACTAAGGCCTCATGTCCACTGGGTAAATGGAATTGCGGATTCCGCAGTGGATTTTGCGCATAGGGAATCATTGGCCATCCGCGGGTCCATTAAATTGATTTTTGCACCCGCGGATGGCATTTTAAAAGAATTGCGTTTTTTACGCGCGGGAGAAAAAACGCAGCATGCTCCATTTTGCCGCGGATCGGCCACATTGCTATCACATTGATAGCAATGTGTGCGGATATCTACATGCAAAAAAATACCATTTAAAGCAAATCCGCGCGGAATCTGCGTGGATTGTATTTTTCTAGTGGACATGAGGCCTAAATAATCTGGAAACACAGTCGGGACCCTAACTAGGCTATTGCATAGTGCCTTGCACCAGCGGTGTGGCTGAATCCTTGGAGTGCTGCTGTGATTCTTTTTTCTTCTTGTGGAAACACAGCTATACGGTGACCATCCATAATTAACTCTTTTAGTTCTCTTGCTTTCTTTAAAATTATGTCCAGATCTTTATAATGCAGGAGTTTTATCAAAGCAATTCTCGGTGTGGCACCAGGTAAAGATGATTTAGTAGTGTCAGGGACTGGGTCTGTGCAGGGGGCAGTCCCTGATCCTACCCGCAACCCCTGTCCCTACCCACTTGCCCCCCTGGGCTTAGCCCCAGGGCAACAACTGGGCGACGGTCCCTACACTTATTAGGGAAGTGGGGCACGGGGACCGATACAGAAAAACACTGGAAATAAACGAACGCAGAGGGAAGTCAGACAGTCCAAGTCGGCAACTGGAGGGTACACGGTACAAAGGAGTCAAGTATAGCAAGGTCAGGTCCGAAGTCTGAGGGTCAAAAGCCAGGAGCGTAATCCAATAATGCGGGTGTAGCCTGGAGACAAACATACACTGGCAGAGACTGACACACACAACAACAACAACTGTATAAATTGTATGGCAACAAATGCAAGAAGTCTGATCGGTAAAGTGGGTGAGCTTGAAGCGAGAATGTCTGATGAAAATTACAATATAGTAGAAATAACGGAAACATGGCTCTATGATAAGTGCGATTGGGTGGTGAATTTACAGGGTTACAATCTCTTCAGAAGAGACCATGGAAACCAGAAAGGGGGAGGGGTATGTCTGTATGTTAAATCCTATATAATTCCAAAGCTACAAGAAGATATGTGTGCAGGAGATTAACATGTGGAATCTCTGTGGGTAGAAATACAGGGGAAAAAAACAAAACAAAAACCTGGTAGGGGTTTTCCATAAGCCACCAAAAGTAACAGAAGAAACTGAAATCTTATTTTAAGCCAAATAGAAGAGGTGTCAAACCACAATGAAATAATTATTATGGGGGACTTTAATTATCCAGATATAATATGAGAAGACAAAACCTGCAAATCTCACAAGGGTGATAAATTCTTGAGAACAATTAAAGATAACTATCTTACCCAACTAGTGCAGGAGCCAAGTAGTGGGAGGGCCACTCTGGTCTTATTATTAATTAACAAACCAGACAGAATAATGGGGGTGCAGGTTGAGGGACACTGGGGTAATAGTGACCACAATATAATTAATTTCCAGCTGTCATTTAACAAGAAGCCTCATCAGGAAGCGACAAAATAACTTAACTTTAGTAAAGCAAAATCTGATCAACTCAGAACTGTTATCGGTAAAATTAATTGGGATAATGGCCTCATAAATAATAGTACAGATAGCAAATGGGAGAAGTTTAAAAACATCCTAATTACCTCATGTGAACAGTACATGCCCGTTAAAAATAAAAGAACCACAAGTAGAAGGAAACCAATGTGGCTCGATAAGACTGTAAGGGGGGCAATAAACAGAAAAAAAGAAGGTGTTTAAACTGCTAAAACAAGAAGGCAGCGAAGAAGCGCTAAAATCATACAGGGAAGAAAACAAATCATGTAAAGAAAAGATTAAAATTGCTAAGGAGGAGGCAGAGAGACTGATTGCCAAAGAGAGCAAAAATAACCCTAAACTATTCTTCAATTATATAAACAGTAAAAGGATTTGCACTGAAAGCAGTGGCCCTCTAACAAATAATGTAGGAGAAACCACAGAAGACAATAGGGGGAAGGCAAATCTATTTAATAGTTTTTTCTCAAGTGTATTCATGAATGAAAATGAAATGCCACACGAGATGCATAGAAATAAAATAAGCCCCCCACTAAATATTGCATGCCTAACACAGGAGGAATTGCAAAACCGATTAAAGAGGATCAAATTCGATAAATCACCGGGCCCGGATGAAATACATCCAAGGGTTCTAAGGGAACTAAGTGATGTGATAGCTAGACCACTGTTTCTTATATTTATGAACACTATTAAGACCAGAGTTGTACCACTGGATTGGCACATTGCCAATGTGGTTTCAATATACAAAAAGGGGTCTAAATAAGTGCCTGGTAACTACAGGCCGGTAAGTCTCACTTCAATAATTGGAAAAATATTTGAGGGGTTTCTGAGGGATGCCATCCTAGAATACCTCAAGGAAAACTGTATAACTTCTATGATGAAGTAAGTTCTAGGCTGGACATGGGAGAGTCTATTGATCTTGTATACCTGGACTTTTCTAAAGCATTTGACACTGCGCCGAATAAAAGGCTGATATATAAAATGAGATAGCTCAGTCTGGGTGAAAATGTGTGTATCTGGGTAAAGAACTGGCTCAGAAATAGAAAGCAGAGGGTGGTAATAAGTGGATCATACTCTGATTGGGCCACCATTGCTAGTGGGGAGCCACAGGGTTCAGTACTAGGCCCCATTCTGTTCAATATATTTATTAATGAGCTGATAGAGGGGCTGCACCGTAAAATATCAATATTTGCAGGTGATACAAAATTATATAAGACAACACAACAGAGGACAATATGCAGCTACAAACGGACCTAGATAAATTGGGGGCTTGGGTAGAAAAATGGCAAATGAAGTTCAATATTTATAAATGTAAGGTTATGCACATGGGCAGGAGAAACAGATGTCACCAATATATACTAAATGGGGTATTGCTAGGGAAAAGTGATATGGAAAAAGACCTGGGGGTACTAGTGGACTGAAGATTTAACTGGAGCAAGCAATGCCAGTCAGCTGCTGCAAAAGCTAATAAAGTCTTGGGGTGCATTAAAAGTGGCATAGCGGCGAGGGATGAGACCATTATTCTTCCACTATACGAGGCACTTGTCAGGCCCCACATGGAATACTGCGTACAGTTATGGACACCGGTGCTCAGGAAAAATGTTGCAGCGCTTGAGGGGGTACAAAGAAGGGCGACTTAATTAATAAACAGAATGAGAGGACTAAAATACCCAGAGAGGCTATCCAAATTGGGATTATTTACCTTGGAAAAAAGACAGCTAAGCGGTGACCAAATAACTATGTATAAATATATGAGGGGACAATACATGGACCTCTCCCATGATCTGTTTATACCCAGGACTGCAATGGTAACAAGAGGGCATCCGCTACGTTTAGAAGAAAGCATTTTCCATCACCAACATAGAAGGGGGTTCTTTACTGTAAAAGCAGTGAGACTGTGGAACTCTTTGCATGAGGATGTGGTAAAATCCATAGAGGTGTTTAAGAGGGGACTAGATGCCTTTCTAGAACGATATGATATACAAGGGGGTTGTTCAAACAGGCTGAACTAGATGGACATTGTCTTCATTCAGCATAACCTACTATATAACTATGGTATGTGTAAATTTACCCTTGTCTCCTGCAGGATTGGTCATCAATAGCTCAATATTGGAGAACCCCCTTTAACAATCCATAATTAAGACCAGCATGTACGACATCCATGTAATATGCAGCAAAATTGCATTCCCCCAACTAAATAATTTCCCCTCCCCACCTGCTCTCTACATTTGTCAAACAATTTTTTTCTTTTTTCTTCTTCCATTTTTATGTACTGTATGTCTGGAAAATCAATAAAAACTACAAAATGTATTCATAATGACATTACGGTGCATAATTGGCACCAGTACTTTAGAATATCCTTAAACCGAGAGGCTGATACGGTAGTATTACTAATGATTTACATATGATACAAGCTTGATTCTTCCTCCGTGTATATTATTCCAGTCTTCATAATGAAGACACAAGACAGCTTGAAGAATGCGGCACAAAATTAACCCTGCAATGCTACTCCTTCCCGGACAGACGTTAATACGTTTGACATGAAAACAATAAAAAATATTAAGATAACTTCATTTTACAAAAATAGTTGTACAACAATTGCCAATTACATCATCATACATGTAAGAGCTCAACACAGTTTGGTTGTATTAAAAGAAATTAAATGACTAGCGCTCCGGTGGCACCAGCTTGGTAATTTGATTGGGCGAATCTTCACCCAGGGTAGTAGTCCAGGGTTAAATATCACTTGTGACCATTAGTTCTGGCAGGGTTGCTAGGCAGCTCCTATCTCTGTTCTTCTTTAAGGCTACCATATTGTCTTTTGTTGTGTAGCATCTCCACTTATGCAGCTTCTTATCTTGGAATGAAGACGAGATGATCATCAGACGTCCAGGATTTACATAAATTATGCTTTTAGCTACTTCTTGTCCCTTTGATGAAGACAGATCACCCAGCCCCAAGGACTTTTAGTGGTAATATGTGATAATGAGAGTGTCAGCAGCATTTCACATCCTGATGGTTTCATTGCAGTAGTGGAGCATACTGAACAGATGTCAGCCCAGAAAAATATGATTAATATATTAATATATTGTTAGAGTAAGAAGGCGGAAAGGTTTTTTGTTGAAATATACTCAGGCATCAATCATGATTGGATCTTGTGTACAGTTCAGTAACTAGCATTTGGCTTTTTGTGTAAATCATTGCCATTTAGAACAACATTTTTTGGTGATTTCTACATAGTCATTACAATATTGCAGTCTGTCATACAAGTGATGACATCATAGGCTATATGATGTCATTATTTGTATGACAAAACAAAAATCTTATTATATATTATAAACTGCATTGTGCCAAGTTGAGGGGTATCGAAATTGTAGTCACAACTATAATTGGCAGAGTACTGGAGGTCACCCGTTTCATTATCCTTTAGCAGGAAACAAATATTTGCGGTCTGTATACATAACCATGTAGTGGACCAGATTATTTCCTCTGGCGCAATGCTGGAAATGAACGGAAACTTGCTGAAAAAGACACCTGTTGGCCTGTTTCAGCAGTTTTCATTAATGGCCCAGATAGGTTCTGTCCAGCTCCCATCTAACAGTGCCATTTTCAGGATTTTAAACAGACACAATGACTGGACCCCTGGACGGAGCCAATAACAAACAAAATTATGCAAAGTAAGGCTGCTGTCACACTTGCGTTAGGGCTCAGTTCAGGGTTTCCATCTCTCTGCTTACACACTAAATGGGAAACCACTGGGCAAAAGTGACATGAAAAAGGACTTGGGGATTTTAGTTAACTGAAAACTAAACTGGAGCAACCAGTGTCAGGCAGCTGCTGCCGAGGCAAATACGATCATGGGGGTGCATCAAAAGAGGTCTAGGGGCACATGACGAGAACATTGTTCTTTCTCTTCACAAGTCACTGGTCAGACCACACATGGAATATTGTGGACAGTTTTGGGCATCGGTACTCACAAAAAGGATAAATCAGCGCTTGAGTGGGTACAAAGATGGGCAACTAAATTGATAAATGGAATGAGTGGACTACAATACAGAGAGGTTTTCAAAACTGAGGATATTTAGTTTAGAAAAAAGACGGCTAAGGGATGACCAGAGGTGTAACTAGAAGCTCTTCAGCCCTGATGCAAAATCTGTAACAGAGCCCCCTACCTTCCATGTACTACTTATAACACTGGTGATGGAGGGGCCTTTGGGCCCCCTAAGGATCCAGGGCCTTGTAGCAACTTTTACCCCTGGACCCCCTATAACTACTCTCTTGGGGGTGACCTAATAACTATGTATAACTATATCAGGGGACAATACAGAGATCTCTCCCACCATCAATTTATACCAAGGACTGTGACTGTAACAAGGGGACTCCCTCTACATCTAGAGGAGAGAAGGTTTCATTACCCACATAGAAGAGAGTTCTTTACTGTAAGAGCAGTGAGACTATGGAGCTCTCTGCCCGAGGACGTGGTGATGGCAAACTCATTAAATTAATTCAAGAATGGGCCTGGATGATTTTGAGTGTAACAATCTTACATGTTATCATTGATTACTTGAGAAGGGTTATTGATCCAGGGATTTGGAGTCGGGAAGGAATTCTTTACTCCTAAAATGAGGAAAATAAGCTCATGAGGTTTTTTTTGCCTTCCTCTAAGACTAAGTTGGATGGAAATATGTATTTTTTCAGCCCTACGCACTATGTTAACTGTATAGAGGAAAACACGCTGAACAGAATTGCTATATTCACTGGTGACATTTTAATTTCAGAGTGAAATTCTCTTCAAAGTTACAATTCATTCTACATTGTATGTCTCATACTGATTAAGCTGGTCTTATGTGATGCCTCAAGGGTCTTCAGTTTTGTATGTGTGTCTTACATTGTACCTCTGTAATGTTTTGCATGCATTTCCATATTGCTGCCAACAGTTTGTCTTGTTTGATGTGGTCTTGTGTAATTACTTCTGTTGTCAGTTGTGGTAGCTGCCATTGCCACTTGGCCAGGATTGCAGCTGCGGATTCCAAGGCGGTATGAATCATAATAAAACTTCAATCAGATTCATAATGTGCAGTTCAGATAGCTCTCCAAGTTATTCTCTTCTCATTTACTTGCTTACTTAGTACACATTGCACTATACATCATGATGTGGTTCACAACGTGTAATAAGCAGATCACAATACAACCTGGCCAACAAATAGAAATATATATGTAGATTTTTAAATAAACAAAGTTTTTGAATAAGTGAGGCCGCCTGCACACAAATGGATTTGAATTGCGGAGTCCGCGATCGGCACCCAATGTAGTATTCGCCCATTGGAAGGCATTATCTTCCGCAGATTCAAGCAGATGTGCAGACGTAAATTGCGATTTATTTTTTTTTGAGCAGAAAAAAAATTGCAGCATGCTCTATTTTAGCGCGGATTCCATGCGGACGGACTCCACTCATCTCTATGGGAGCATTCCAATCTCAGTTCATCCGCAAGTACATTGCGGATGGGTGCAGATTTGTAAGCGGATGGTTCACAGGTCGCTAGGAGACCACATAAAATGAATAAAAGGAAGCAGGAATGTGGGGAAAAGATGGTGCAGGGTAGATTTTTTAAGAGAACACACCATTGCCCATTGCAGTAGCCGGGTATTCCATATGGGCAGGTTCATTGGTCTCCCAAGCCAAGAGAGCAGTCTGCCATTCTGAAGGCGGTTCTAAGCTCCCACCACCACAAAAGCGCAATAGCATGTCGCCTTGGCATTAACCTTCTGTATAGAAGGGCTTTCCAGGGGGTTGGGCAACTTTCTGATGTAATCATCTGCTTGCGATATTCTTTCTGCACTGCTCATCCTTGCGAAAAAATCATTGCATCCGCGATCTCTGCAAACAGCTGCAATTCTGTTCTGCGATGAATCACAGGGCTTCCATAGCAGAAATCTGCATGTGGAATCCGACCTGTTTATGTGCAGGTGGCCTGAAGAGTCATGATATGATAGATAGTACAATAAGAAACATTACATTTCAGTACAGCAAGGTATGGCATAGTATGCATCCAATTAGACCACACATGCCAAACTTAGCGCCCGCGGGCTGAATATGGCCCACCATCTCATTTTATTTGGCATGCCAACCATGCAGAATCCTAACAGACATTCCACTCAACCAGCCTGAAGCTCTGGCCCAGCAGTGGTCGTGCAGTGTCTGTGGCCACTGACCTCTCTCCTCGGTGTCTGCAAGTGCTGTCCTGTGAAGACCTACGGTGCCGAGGAGAGAGGTCAGTGGTCACAGGCTCTGCACTGCTGCCGTTGGACCGTATATGCAGGCTGGGTGAATGGAATGCCAGTAGGAATGCTGCCCGGGCAGAGGCCAATAGGGGAGAGTCACTATTACTACTGGGACTACTATTGAGGTCACTGTTACTACTGGAACCACTATAGGGGGGACTATTATTACTGGGATTATATGGGGGACGCTAGCACTACAGGGGCCACTGTTATTACTGTGGTCACTACAGGGGACCCTATTACTACTGGGTCCACTATTAAGGGTCTCATTACCGGGGTCATTATGAGTGTTGCTTTTACTACTGTGGCCACTAAGACTATACAGTCTTACAATTACAATTGGCCCTTTGAAGGCAACCATAAGGCTGATGTGAGCGTCAGTGAAAATGAGTTTGACATCCCTGAATTAGACCTATCAGCACAGCATATAAAACAGTACTTAAAAACAAAAACATAACCAAAAGCTAATAAAAAAGTACAGGAGTTGTGCGTGTTCATTCCGACGTCTCACATATGGGTAAATCACTTCCACAATCATTAAACAAAGCTAGGTTGGAGGACTGAAGCGGCAGCACTTGTGAATATAGCTTCTTTTTTATAGCATTTACTACTTTTTGAGAAAATAACAAAATATAAGACAAATCCTTTAACCCCTGGAGGACACACACATTTTTGGATTTTCCAGTTTTCATTTCTCCTTTCCACTTTCAAAAAATCATAACTTTATTTTTCCATCAACATAGCAGTCTAAGGTGCTTTTTTTGCAGCACAAGTTATATTTTTTAATGGCACTAGATTGTACCATATAATTTACAAAAAAAACCTTATAAAAACTCAGAGGATTGAAAGAAAAAAAAAATAAACACAATTACTTCACTTTTTGGAAGATCTTACCGTATACACAGTGCAGAAAGATTACATGATAACTCTATTCTGTGGGTCCTTATGATGTGAAGGTATATGTATATATTGCCATATGTTTTTTATGCTTTTATACCTGTTCTATTCAATGCTAAAATGCAAAAAAACTTAATATGTAGCCTTAAAAATCATATCAGATATGCCAAGGCTTTGCAAGGCCGAGAAAGATGTGTCCAGAAATTCAGAGATTATACAGATCCGGATACAAAGGCCGCGTGCTTGGCTGTTTTCCCAGTATCTAGATAAAAACTGTTTAACTACGTATATGACTAATACTGCCTCAGGTGGAACTGCGGACATCACATATATGGTTATGTGGTGGATTTGAGCCAATAACACACACTTCTAATAAACGTCATAAGGGGTATAAAGCCCCATGTAATCTGTAATAAAGGGCGCAGTGTGAGGAACTATACCAGACCTCCGTGTGTGGTGTTTTTTCTTTACCGCCGGCAACGGGGCATTGGGGTGAGCCTGATTGGTGCTGTACACAGAATTTCCCTGACAATGATGAGACCAAATATACTGTAAATAGTTTTTTTATACTTCTTTTAAAATTAAAATATCTTTTAAAAGATAATAATTTTCTGTCGCCATCTTCTGATCACCATAACTTTTTTATTTTTATGGAAATGCACTTGTGTGAGAGCTTGTTTATTTTCAAGATGATCTGTTGTGTCTATTGCTACCATTTTGGGGGTATATATGACTTTTGGATTGCTTTTGATTACATTTTTTCTAGGAGACAGGGTGAACAAAACACGCAATGCCAGTGTTATGAATTTTTTTCTGATGACGTTCAACGTGCAGTATAATACTTTATAATTAGTTTTACAGACACAGAAATATAAAGTGTCTAATTTTTTTTATTATAAATATGGGAAAGGGGGTGTTAGAAGCTTTTATATTCAAAATGTTTTTATTGAAGCCTTAGGATATGTACATTGAGCATGCATTAAGAAATAATAAAATAAATTTTACATATTGTCTCATCGTCTCTCTTCTGTACATCAATCACCACCCCAGGGACCCGTCTAGGTGAAGTTGGAAATTATGACTTTCAAGAAAGTTTGTTATATATCGTGTAAGATCCTGTGGCTGTAGCGACACCCGGCCAGGGTACAGGATAAATAATAAACGAACGGGAGAAAGAACAAAATTTCAACGTAGAGCAGGAGAGTAGAAGGATAAGATAAAGGGAAGAGAGTATGCCCTGCGAATGTTATCCACGATTTGAAATAAATCATCTATGGAATAGAAATATATAAATGAGGGGTGCGCCAAGTTATCGTAAGATTGAGGAAAAGGATTTTCAGAGCAGTGCATAAATAAACATCTTTGCACTCACCTGGTGCCTAGCAGGGAAAATCTATCAGATAGACCCTGCCGGCACCGATGTCCAGGACGGCTTTGAATGGAATCTTTAACTCCCTGATCCGTGGAGCGACGGAGAGCTGCAGTGTCCAGCAAGCAAAGCACCTTGCAAGGTGCTTGAGAAATTACTTGAAATGGGGAAAAGACAGCTGACTGCGCTCGTGGGGTTAATGATTTTTATTATTATAACAGAGCGACGCGTTTCGGCGGACATATACCGCCTTTATCAAGCTCAATATACTATTCAACAAAAAAGACATTTATAGACAAACAGTTACTCACAACAGCCGGCTTTAATTACCGGGATTAATTAGCTATGCAAGGAGCAGGGCTGCTCCTCCCGAAAGGGCGTGATAGCAGCACTACAGACTACGAGTGACATCTATACATTTGGGTGGAACATGAAACACTTAGTTTGTCATGTTTTTTTACTTCTAACTTTATTAACCGCCGGTTAATGTCATGTAACACGGCTTAACTCACTCACTCAATCGCACAAAATCGGCTTGGCGTTCAAAAAAAATCTATGGAATAGAACCATTCAGCAGCCACCTAGGGAGGGAGGATGAGTCACAAAAGTCTATCCATACAGACCAAGTGAAGTAAAAGCCTATAAGTTCTATATCAAGGTCAGAGCATCTGAGTTCCTCCATCTATTTCAGGAAATCCATAGCCTCTATCCAGGATAACTTTGGAACTGCAATATTTTGCTTCCAGTATCTGGGAATGATTTGGTGCATTGCCATTATAAAGTGTCTCAATAATAGTTTTTTAGAATGGAAACATGAACAGAAGTGCTATCTCTGGGGTTATGTTAATTGGGTTTCTACCTAAGGCTTTATAAAGCCTAGAGATATCTTGCCAAAGAGGAGCTATAAGTAAGCACTTCCACCATATGTGCAACATCAAGCCTGTGTTTGTAAGTCATCTTCAGCATGGGTCTGACATTGAAGGGAATATTTTGTGTAATTTAGCAGGAGTCTATACCATTTTGATAACATTTTGAAATTAAGCCCTTGTAATCTGCATGATATAGACATTTATAGGACATTGTTGGTCAAGATTTTCCAGAAAAAGACCTTCTTAGTTCTCTCTGCCAGGGTTCAACCCAGATGGGTTTAAAGCCCTCCATCTGCTCATTCAGCAACAATCTGTAGACCGCGTAGATCATGTGTGTAAGTGCTTCTGAGCAAAGACATAGTTTTTCGAAAGAAGTGAGCTCTGTAGTTAGGTTAGTAGAGGTGTAAGAGTGTTAACATAGCTGTGTAGTTGTAAGTATTGCAGCCATGAACCTAATGGCAATCTGAGGTCCCCTTTCAAGTCAGAAAGGGTTTGTAACCCCCAGAGGTCCTATTACATCTCTTACTGGAGGAAATGCTACTAGTGGGAGGAATGAGAGGTAGATGTGTCACAGGGTAGATGGTGTCTGGGGGCTTTCCACCAGAGGGGTAAGAGGACCAGCTGTCAATATTAAATGACCTCTTCTAATTGACCTACTCCAGGAACGAAGTAGATTTAGTAAGAAAGTTGAAGCTCCTAATTTTTCCCAGTCTAGCTACCAGGGGATCCAAAAATCTCCCTGAATTTTAAAAGGGTTCAAAGCATGTTCTATAGCCACTCGTAATTTGGTTGTAGAATGATGGAAAATCTCTTTACTTTATGGTATTGGTCCAGATTACATAAACCTGCACCTTCTAGTGTTTTAGGGTGTGTTAATATTTTGTAGCTAAGGTCAGGTGACGAATTTTGACAAACAAACTTAGGCCGGTTTCACACAGCCGAGAAATTGCATGAGATTTGTGTGATGCGAAATGCACAAATCTCACACGAATATGAATCCCATTCTTTTGAATGGGGTCATACACATAAGCGATTTTTTTTTCCCCACACCACGATGCGGTGTCCTATCTTTGGGCATGCGCTCACATCGCCCATAGTTTTCAATGGGGACGGTAAAGCATCGCGCGCTAGGTGCACGTGAGTGTGATGCAACACAAGGTTTCACAATGGGAAACACTTTGCACCATCAGCCATGTCGGGGAATCACTACTTCCCCAAAGTGATGTAAAATATTTTTGATACAAAAATACCTCGCATCTGCAGGGAAATCGCATGTTGGCGAGCATAATATCAGGCCGAGCTTCATGGCTCAATATCACACTCGCCCCTGTGAAATTAGACTTAGTGATTATTCTTTGGAGCTTCTCAAAATAATGTTTGGATAGGTCCCAGGGAACAGTCTGGAATATATATAAAATCTTGGGTAGGATATCCATTTTTAGAGGGCTAATTCTGCCAAACAATGGGAATAGGACTCTGACCCCGTCTTTTCAATCTGATTCAAGGGTCTATAGGAAAGCTTTATAATTTAATTTATATAAAATACCTCCTGATATTTTATAGAGGAGACTTCCCAGCGAAAATGGAACAGTTCCTGGAGGTTCCCACACCTCACCTTTGGGGATAGTAATGTTTAGTATCTCTGATTTTGTGTCTTCACTTTAAAGTCTTCTATATCTAATAATTTCTTATAAAATAACAAGGAGGCCAATCCTGGGAGCAGGAACATAAATCAATAGGTCATCCACAAAGAAGGGTAATTTATGCTCCTGTTCTCCTATGCTCACCCCCTGCATGAAGCTTTACGTCTGAAGGCATTATCCAAGGACTCCATAACAAATATGAAGGGTGAGAGGGGCAGACCTGTCTTATCCTTTTTCTAATCAGGAAGGGAGTCGACGGGTGTCTATCAACTTGGTTCTGAGCTGATGGGTTATGATAAAGGGACATGAATCATGATCCATGATTATATTCTAGGACCTAGACCTATTTTAAATAGTATGGCCTCCAGGAACTCCCAGCTGACCGTTTCAAGCTTTTTTGGCATTTACGGACAAAAGACATAATGGGTTACCAGATTTGCGAATCTTTGTGATTAGTGATAAGGTTTTTATTGTGTTGTCACAAGCTTCACGGCCCAGGACAAGTCAAACTTGTTACCTGTGGATAAGATGTGGGATAAAAGAATTTAACCTGAGGGCTATCATTTTGGTAAATAATTTAACATCATTATTTATTAATCCCTTAGTGACCAAGCCTGTTTGCAACTTAATGCAATAAGTGTAAGAAAGGCAGCACACTGGAATAGATCCTCTTACCAGTAGATGTCCATAAGAAGGTTTTTATTCATGATCCACATACAAAAAAGTGCGCCGTTTCGATCATCCACTGTGATCTTTCTCAGGCACTTTTTTGTATGTGGATCATGAATAAAAACCTTCTTATGGACATCTACTGGTAAGAGGATCTATTCCAGTGTGCTGCCTTTCTTACACTTATTGCATGCATTCATTTATGGACACTTGGAGTCCAGTGTCCGGATAGGCGTGCACTCATTGGGGTTTTTTTCCCCCCATTTTCCCTCAGCTGTTTTTTCAGCTGTTTTGGTAGTGCTGCAGTCCCTCCTTTACTATTGTGGTGTTTGCAACTTAATGACCAGCCCAAATTTTGGAAGAAGGAGGAGGAGATTCTGAGCAGGAGAACACATGAGTTCAGCAGCAAGGTCATGGGGGCCACCACACACTGGTGTTATTAGAGGCAACCAATGTTACTAGAGAAAAATAAAATTTTGGCTAAAAAAAGCGACCTTACTCGAAATCGGCCTTAGTAAATGTCAATGCTAGTAGAGGTTTTACTGTATTTAGCACAATTCGTTGCCAAAGCAAGGTAATACCAATTATTACCAAAAAAATAGAGTTCTAGTAGGTGCATCAACTGTTAACTATAGGCAACCGGTGTATGCATGTCTGGAAGTGCCAATCAGTGTTAGTGCCTATGCTCTAAATCTATTCTTACATTTGAAAGCTCATGAACCCATATTACTGAATCCAGCAAACTAAATAACAGCTAAAAAAAATAGTTTAATTGGGGGCTCTTTAACTGTCCAGACAGTTCACTTGTTGGTCGAGTTCCCCAGATGGACTAGAACAGATCTAATTACAGAGCCAATGCTTTATAAATCATAGGAACTACTGCTTTATATCCTTTCACACTGTATGATCTCGTATATGAACCTCTTACTAGCAATATCTCGGCATACATAAATAAGACAAGGAACCTTATCCTAGCCCTCCTGATCAGTCTTGTGGAAATGAAATATCGAAGTTCAGATTAGTAACACTATTAGAATATGCTTTCCTGAAAATCATTCCTAGCAATGCTGGAGCTCTCCATTAATCATGTGTGCATCGAGGTTCAGTATTGGGTGTAAAACACATATCATTACTTGTGTGGCAGCGGTGCTGGGACCATGTCAACTAAGACCTAGTTATGACATTTACACATCACACTTAACGCCTTAATGACAGCTCTTGTCAACTGCTTGCCAGTCATGACTTTTGCCTCCCTTCCCTCAGCTGAAGCTTGACAGGTTGGTGAAGCATGACTCCCCACGCTGCCAAGCCAGATCTTCTTTTTTCATACTGATTGTGCTGAAACTGCAGAACAATAAATCTAAGTATTGTAAGATATATTACTTTTCTCTTCTTTTATATGTTCAAGAAAGCAGTTGTCTGGTGTTTGCTGCTTGTTAGTATATCCATAGTGTGCTGACAATATCAGCCTTTCTGCTGCATTTACAGGTAGTAGAAATACACTATCCTACCTTACCTCCACTTGTGGCTGTCCATAATGCTGCTGGTGTCCTAGTGGACGATGCAGAGCTGGTCAATTAACTATTTACTACCTTTTATGCCAATTTGTATACTTCTCGGCTCTGATGAGCAGCTGACCACCTATCCAGATGCCATCCCTTTTCCAATATTGTCTCAAAGTAGTGTGGCCCATCTAGATGGGTCGTTGAGTAAAGATAAAATTGTGGATGCAATTAATTCCTTCCCTAATTGGAAGCTCCCAGGTATGGATGGGTTTGTCATTGGATGGTATAAACAGAGTGTGGACTCTTGGCCCCTGAACTCTTGGTGCTTTATAACAATATCCTACAGAATTGCTAGCTACTATTCGTGAAGCCCTTATAGTTTTTAGTCCTAAACCCAGGAAAGACCAGATGGACTGTAGTTTTTTCCACCCCATATCCCTACTTAATAATGATATTAAAATTCTGGCCAAAATACTAGCAATTCGTATTAACTCAGTGCACAAATAAATTATACATGCTGATCAATCTGGTTTCATGCCTGGCAAGACTACGAATATGAATCTTAGTGAATTCTTCACCAAACTTATGAATGAACATTCTAACTGTGGAAAATGGAAACTTGTGTTTATTGGCTGGGCTAAAGCATTTGATTACATAGAATGGTGGTATATGTGGCAGTAATAGCTCGGTTTGGGTTTGTATTAGTCTTTACTAAGTGGGTACCAATCCTATACGATTCACCGGTAGCGAGCATTAGAACCAATACTCACATCTCTGTGCAGTTCTCTTTGAATAGGGGAATGCGGCAAGGTTGCCACTGGCTCCAACTTTATTTGCCCTGGCTATTGAGCCTCTCGCGATTCAAATACGTATGTTCCCAGCAGTTGTAGAGTTCAAATTGAATTATGCAGAGCACATGGCGTTACATGCTGATGATACTCCCCTTTTTTTTTACAGGATTCAGAATTTTCTCTTGCTTCTGTACTATTAATTTTCTACTCAGGTATTAGAGTTTATTGGGATAAGATTAGAAATCAGCGAGCGTACTCGCTAAGGACAATTACTCGAGCGAGCATTGTCCTTAGTGAGTACCTGCCTGCTCGGAAGAAAAGGTTCGGGGGGCGGGGAGCGGCGGGGGAGAGCAGGGGGGAACGGAGGGGAGATCTCTCTCTCCCTCTCTCCCCCCCCCCCCCCTGCTCACTCCTGCAACTCACCGCTCACCCCCACCGGCACCCGAACCTTTTCTTCCGAGCAGGCAGGTACTCGCTCTAGATAAGATCCATCTCTTGACACTTGACTCAACAGCGGCCTTGCTTCCCCTGCCTGCCCCATTGAGTTGGGTAGATCAAATAACCTTTTTGTGTATGTGGGTTACCAAACAAATTTCTACCTTTTATGATGCCAATCTCATCCCCCTCCTTACCCCCCCTCAACTCTAGTGGGCTAAATTAATTTATTGAAAATGAAACTATTGCTTAAGTTTTTTTATATGTACTCAATAACTCTCCCATTCTTGTTCCTAAGAGTTTTTTCCATGCTCTCAGCAAGATTGTACTCCGTATATTATGGAGGGGCTCCCTTCCTAGGATTAATTCGGAGATCCTTTGTCTTCTAGTGGATTGGGGGTGTGGAGGGGTGGGTCTGGCCTTGCTTTATTTTATTATTACTCTCTGACATAGTAAGGCCACCTGCACACGACCGGGTTTAAATTGCGGAATCTGCAATCCTCTCCTACGTGACAATCTGCAGCATTCCACACAAATTCAAACCAATAGAGCATCTGCATGTCCACACACACGAGCGGACAGCGACTGCGATTTTTTACTCGCGGAAAAAAAACACAGCATGCCCTATTTTTTCGTGGATTCTGTGCGGATGGCTTCCATTGAAGTCAATGTAAGCCGTCTGATCCACGGCCCTTCTACAATTGATATTGCGGAAAGATCATGGATTCCGCATCATCACGTAGCGATGATGCGGGCGGGAAAAGCAAGAGTCTAAAAAAAAACCTGTATTGCGCATGTCTGATGGCGAGCTGTGTGGACCATCCGCAGCTCAGATTATGAAGACAAAATACTGGTACACGCGGATTCCAGATGGGCACAGGATCAGATTCCGCTGCGGGCTCCGACATGGGGAACCCGACCCATTCATGTGCAGGCGGCCTAAGTGAGGGGACTTTTTACATGTTTTTGCAGCTGCAGTTAAAGTTCAATATACCTGAGAACTTCTACTTCCGATACAGTCAATTACGACATACTGTTGCAGCTCAGTTCAATGGCCTGACCACCTCTTTATCCTTGACTCTCTTGGAGGGTTTGGTACAAATGTCAAAGCTTGCGAAATCTCTTTCTATTTTCTGTAGTTACCTGACACAAAACTTTGCTCCGTTAAAGGAGAAGGCCCCCCAGTAGTGGATGTTGGAAATTGCTCAGTTAGATTCCGAAGATGGCCGGAATTATCTGGCTAGCTCTGGATCCCCTTTAGTTAGTGTCTGAGATAAATTGATACAGGTCAAGTTTGTACACAGGATCTATTATACTCCCTCTCATTTATATGCCATTTGTTTGTGCCTTTCAGCAAATTGCCTGTGGTAACTGGCAGCTGTTGGCACCGTTATGAATATGTTTTGGGAGTGTATTACGCTTCAGGACTACTGGCGGGACATTCTTGAATTTATTGAATCTCATCTGGGGGCCCCAAGGGTTATGCACCCTGACATCTTTGTCTTTGAGATTAGGAGGGATCTCCCGGTGACAGTGGCAGCCCGTACCTCCTGCAAACGTCTGTTTTTTATGCTTAAAAAGTAATTTTACTGAATTGAAAAAACGCTGAGGGGCCAACTAGGGTTGCCTGGAGCCGGATGGTTAATGGTGATAGTCAAATTAATGTGTAAAGGCCCATTTAGACACAGCGATTCTCACTCAAAAATCGCTCAAAGACGTCTTTTGAGCGAGAATCGTTGGATCTAACATCGTGCAGTTTTCGTTAACGAGTCGTTCATCGCTGTCTTCCAGCAATCTAAAAGAGAACGATGAGCCTTATCAGTGCCACGCGCTGAATTCTCAGCGGATACCGCTGATACTATTGTTTCAGCTGGTATCCCGCTCAGAGAACACAGTATGAAGAAGACAGCGCTCCAGCTGTGTTCTGTATACCCCGCTCGGAGCGCACAGCTGTATACCAGCTGAGCGTTCCGAGAAGACAAGAGCTGTATGCAGAAGATAGCCATCCCGCCTTCATTTACACGCTTATGCAAAGTGATTGCTCAAAACTGTAACTCAAACTGCCTTTTGAGCGAATTTTGAGCAATCGGCCCATGTAAATGCACACAACAATTATCGCTCAAAAGATGTCTTTTGAGCGGCTTTTGAGCAAATTTTGAGCGAGAATCGTTGTGTCTAAATGGTCCTTAAGGGTCCTGCTTTATACCATCTTATCCTATGGCCGCCTGCACACGAGCGGAAATCCCGCGGCGGGATTTCCCGCGGGATTTCCGCCGCTCAAAGTCTGCATAGGAGTGCATTACAATACGCACTCCTATGCAGACGGCCGCGGTTTGGCCGCGCGAAATTTCGCGCGGCAAACAAACTGCGGCATGTCCTATTTTTGTGCGGGGCTCGCAGAGCCTCGCACAGATACGTCACTCACGCGGCACATGAAAGAGCCAGGGCCGCCGGGCGCAGGTAAGTACGCGCTCGTCTCTGCAGGCGCTCGGGTCGTTCTCGCCGCCGGATCCGACCCGCTCGTCTGCAGGCGGCCTATTGCTCTTTTCTTTTATGTCGCACTGTGAGGATTCATTGTGCTTGTGCCCCTGATTAATCTCAGATTCTCCTGTTGGGAATCTTTACTCCCCCTGGTTTTGTAACAAAAGCAAAACAGAAATGAAATGTAAGTTGCGAGTTTAATTTTGTAATTCTAGATACAATACTCTAATGATTGATATAAGATCTGTCCTCTGCTTATTGTGTTGTATCGATGTGCTCATGTTTCGTTACTGTGCATTTTCTTTATTCATCATCTTTTCTAATGAAAATTCCTTTAAAAAAAATCCTACCAAAAGTAATTGGACAGCTGAGCCAGAATAAAACGTAGTATATTTTTTAATTTATTTATTTTTACAAATGTTAATACTTAGTAGAGCTTGTTTGGCTACAATGACATCAAACACTTTCCGTGGCAAACTTTATACTAATGTCTGATACACGTCAGCTGGTATTTCCCTTCATTCATCCTGCAAACATCTGGTGAGTTCTCACAAAGAAGATTCATAGGTTTCACAAAGCTGTTCATTTCTCCTGATTTGATGTTCCAGTTTGTAACAAAGATGTTCAGTAGGGTTCAGGTCAGGACTTTGTGCAGGCCAGTCCAATCATGGAACATCCATATCCTTAAACCAACGTAAAACAGCTTTGGATTTGTGACAAGGCGCGTTGTCTTGCAAACCGAATTAACGATAGGAAATAATTCTTATATTTCACATTGTCTAGTCATGACAGCACACATGGAGCAGTACCATATGACAGTGTCTAGTGGGGGACTACAGCTTGAAGGACCTTTTGTCCAAAAGGCAGTTTTCTGTTGGAATGAAAGTCCAGTCGATAGTGTTTTGTAAAGGTGTGAATGTTAGACCAGCCAGCCGCCTTGCATATCTGTTCTGCTGAAGCTTCTGCACGTTCAGCCCAGGAAGACGAGAGAGAACTCGTAGAATAAGCTGTAAGACCCTCTGAAGTGGATATGTCTTGAGCCATATATGCCTCCTGGATAGCCATTTTAATCCATCTAGCAATGGAGTCTTTTAAGGCTGGCTTTTCTCTATTTGGACCTTGAAGTTGAACGAATAGATTATTATCCCTCCTAAGAGGCTCTGAGGCGTGTAAGTAGGTTAGCACTGCTCGTCTCACATCTAATTTATGAAAGTACTCTTCGCTATCGTTTTTAGGATTCTGACAGATTGAAGGTAGAATTATTTCTTGTTCCCTGAGGAACATGGAAACCACCTTGGGAAGGAAGGATTGAGTCTAAGAATTATTCTATCATCTAATATTTGGAGATAGGGCTCTCTACAGGAAAGAGCCCAGATCTCGCTAATCCTTTTTGCAGATATAATTGCTACCAGGAATATAACTTTTAGGGTGAGCAATCTCAAAGACAATGTCTCTATAGGTTCAAAGGGAGAACTGCAGAGACTGTTTAGGACCAAGTTGAGTTTCCAGGAGGGATTCTGGCTTTGGATTGAGAAGAAAGTTACGACCCTTTCCACCTTTTGGATAGGACCATCTCCCCGATTTACCTTTTCCGCTCTAGGCCGAAACCTAGATTTTCGAAAGGATGGATTCCTTTTAATTTGTATATCCCCCAGAAAGCCATTCTTCCTACATGCCACTTTTTCTAGGATTTTTTCCAGTTCAGGACCAAACACATAGCCACCCTGAAAAGGGATTGAGCAAAGTTTGTTTTTAAAGACTATCTTCAGACTATGACGTCAGCTTTAATGCTCATCTTGTTGAGTTGCCAGATACAACATTTTTGGCCCCAAACCGAATGGTCTTCACCGAATTGTTTTCTAGAAACCCTGTGGTAATTTTGAACAACATCAGGCATTTAATAATGTCCTCTCTGGGAGTTTTTTTTTTACCTCAGGTGGTTGTCCTACTGGGTGAGCCAGATATATACAGAGCATGCAACCAAGGTCTAAGCAATCTTTACTTCCAAGGTGTAAGATTTTCTTAGTAGTGCATCCATTTTCTTTTCCATGGGATCTATGAGCTGGGAGGAATGTTCAAAAGGTAGGGAGGTTTTCTCTACTAACTTTGCCAGCTGCTCGTCAGTTTTTGAAATCTCCTCCCATATTTTGACATCCTCAGGAGAGAAAAGGAGTCTCTTCAAATTCTCATGAGATAGATAACCTTTTCTCTGCCTCGCTCCACTCATCCATAATTAATTGTTTTAGTGTTTTGTTTATTGGAAACACTATCCTAAACTAGGCTCTTAGGCCACCGAACATTCCGTCCTGAGTGGACCTGGGTTATTGTACATCCTCAACCATCATTGTATCTATAACTGCTTTGATGAGTTCCTCTATACCACTTGAGTTCAAAAAGTACTATTTTGCCACATCTATCATCAGAGGATCCTATTTCTCTGCTAGTTCCTCATCCTACAGTTCCTGTACAGAGTCATCCAATTTGGAGCTAGTTAATTCCAAGACCCAGAGTCTTTTAGCAAGTCTAGAAGGACGTGATTGACAAACAGGGTATAGATTAGCAATAGAGGCTCGTACTTCCTCTTTAATCATACATCTGATGTTATTTAAGAGGGCAGCTTGTTCCACTTTAAGAATTTTGGCTGTACACTACACCCATAGCTGATTTTTAGAATTTTCATCCAATTTTTTTCCACATTTTTCTAGCTTTCTTTTTGGCATCAGGCCTAGACCCCTGAAATTCTTTGTCACCCTGTAAATGACAAGAAACTTTTGTATTGTCATATCTACCATAATGCATTCTAAATGTTTGTTCAGGAGAACCACTCACAGTTTTCTGGATTTCTGCATCGCCTTCACACCCATCCATGGCACTACTAAAGTGAGTTAAGCCTTCACTGGTAAACAGCTGGAGGCTAAAAGGAGTCCACCGCAACTTCACCACAACGGAAGGGGTTTTGAATTTGGCGTTATAGTGGGGGTAAACGCTACTTCTTAATCGCTCCTCTTCCATCTGGTGTGTCTTCATGCACCACAGCGCACACCTGCATTGAAGTGTATGCCCATGCCAGAGTGTATGTTCGTCTGGCATTCCTGTGCAGTGATACCTTCGCCATGAGCGTATGAAGCGATCTTGTGCTGCGATTCGCATACTTACGATCGTTTCAGCACTCAATGTCCACCAGGAGAAGGAGAAGGCTAAGGGGCCCACAAAGGATTTTAGCCTGCGTAGTCCGAGAAAGAAGCAGAGCCGTGGCCTCCAGCCTGCTTTGCTCACGCAAAAGCAACTCTCCTGTCTGTGTCCACTGTAGGGACAGGAAGAACACTGGAGTTGGGGGGGGGGGGGTATGTTTTTAAATTCTCCATCTTCCTGTCGCTACAGAGGTCAGAGGGTAACTTCCAAGTGCTGTCATGACTGGACCATGTGGAAATTAAAAAAAAAAATTGTAGGTCTCAGTATTTGGTGATGGAAATACATTTTTGTTTAAGAAAAATGTTTATTTACTTTTTAAAAATAGAAAAATATTTTTTAAAAAAACATAAATTTGGTAACATATTCATAATTGTACTGACCCATAGAACAAAGTGTATATGTCATTTTTACTGCACTGTGTTTTCCTGCTGGTGTGTATTTGCAAGTTGTGCCAAGTAAACGAGCTTCACCGACTGTTCCCAATTTAGCTCAGAAAGTTAACACCCTGAGTGTGGACTTTTTATTATCAACAACTGGATTCACCGCAGATGATGGTACGGTGGCATCAGGTGTGACACAAAAGACTAAGGTAATCCTTCATTGGGTTCCCATGTTTTATAGCCTGACTTCGGCCTCTTGGACGTGTCACCGGTTACCCTCCGGGTGGGAGACAGTAGAGCCACCGTGACAAGGCCCAAACTCTACCCCACTGTCTCCTAGCCTGGGACCCGCTCCTCGGACGCTGAAATGGGTTCCCTTCAAGGCATATCAGTCATCTAAGTAGTATCCAAACAAATTTTCTTTCATATTAGCTAAAGCTGTACAATAAAATATTGCATATACAATCTATTGCATTTAGTAAAATGTAATACCAGTTGATAAATATAGCACATTATCATCATCATTATTATGTTTTTTGTTGTTGGTCGTTTAGTTATTCACGACCCTCGGCAACCTTAGTTGTAGTTGTCATAATTTTAGTCTTTAAATTCAGATAGAGGCCCATTTTTTCACTTTCAGTTTCATCTTACATATCAGCTGCTTCAGACCGGCTTCTGTTTCTGCAAGCAGAGTTGTGTCATCCGCATAACGGAGATTGTTGATGTTTCTTCCACCTATTTTCACTCCAATTTCCAATTCATCTAGGTCTATTTTCTGCATGATCACTTCCACGTATAGGTTAAACAAGAAGGGTGAGAGAATGCAGCCCTGTCGGATGCCTTTGCCGATCCCAAACCAATCTGTGTCGGCATGCTGTGTTCTCAGGGTGGCTTCTTGATTGGTATAAAGTGATTTTATTAGCTTGACTAGATGTGCCGATACACCCAGTAAATTACAAATAAGACCACTTTCACACGGCAGTATTTCCATGTGCAATACACAGTAAATAGAACCCATTGATTTAAATTAGAACAAATAAATTCTCCACTGATTTCAATGGGACTTGTTTCATTTAAGTTCTTCTGTTTTGTCTAGTTTCCTTTTTTTCACAGAAAAAAACCTAGAAGGAATGGACCTTTTTTTAAATTTAGAAATGGAAATCATTCCATTTGTTCTCCATTTAACAGATCCGTTTAATACAACTGCACATCTGCAGTTGTAAAATTTAACGGCATTTCGAACAAACAAAAAACAAAACTATCAAAAACTGATCATAATCAATGTCTCATTCAGGCCTTAGTCAGACGGGCGTTTTTAGCGCGATTTGCGCATGCGCATGCGTCCGGCGATTTTTTAAAACCATTGCTTTGCAATGGTATCGGACACATGAGCGCTTTTTATGCGCTCGTCCGATAAATTATAGAACAAAAAATCGCAGATCGCACCTATCTGCGATTCCTGTTCTCTTCTGTATATGCGCTCAATGGGGCCGGCGGCAGCAGCGCCGACCCCATTGAGAACATATAGAAGACAAATCATTCTTCTCTGCCACAGCTGTAACAGCTGTGGCAGAGAAGAACGATGTTTGCCCATTGAATTCAATGGAGCGGCAATACAGCCGCTCCATTGAAAGCAATAGACTGCCGGCGTGCGCGGGGTGAATTGTCGGGAAGGGGTTAAATATATAAGCCCTTCCCTGCAATTCATCCTAAAATGTGTTAAAATAAAAAAAAATTGTATACTCACCTTTCCGCTGCAGCCGGAGTCCAGCCGCGGCCGCTGTCAGTTCTCCTGAACTGCTTCTTGGCACTATTCAGCCGGCAGGGCTTTAAAATCCCCGCCTGCTGAATGATCTGCCTCTGATTGGTCACAGCCCTGACCAATCAGAGGCTGGAAACACTCACACACCCATTCATGAATTCATGAATGGGTGAGTGACTGCTGCCTCTCAGCGCTGAGCCAATCAGGGGCAGGTCTGACTCACATCCATTCATGAACTCATGAATGGGTGTGAGTTGAGGCATGCCTCTGATTGGCTCAGCGCTGAGCCAATCAGGGGGCAGGTCTGACTCACACCCCCTTCACACCCACTGCAGGACGGCCACACGGAGCTCCGGCTGCCGGGAGAAGGTGAGTATACAATTTTTTTTTATTTTAACACATTTTAGGATGGATTGCAGGGAAGGGCTTATATATTTAAGCCCTTACCGACAATTCATCCCGGGCTCGTCCGCAGCGCATTGCTTTCAATGGAGACGGCTGTATTGCCGTCTCCATTGAATGCAATGCGCTGGACAGCTCCGGCCCGTTTCTAATGAAACGCGGCTAGGAGCAGATTTTCGGGCGATTTGCGGGCGACTTGCGCGCACCGGTCACGCGATTTGCGGATGCGCATCCGTCATGCGATCCGCAAATCGCGCAAAAAATCGCCCGTCTGACTAAGGCCTCATAAGGAAGCTAATTTTCCTTTTTTACTATTGCATCAGTTTGTATCAGACATCCATTTTCCTGTTTTGAAATTAAAATATATGGAACTGTTAATAATTGGATAAAAAAGCAATGTGAACCCAGCCTTATCTGCTAAATCCCATTCAAAACCTGTTTTAGGTGAACACTGCTACATTTAGTAGTAAACTGGGTCCAGTGCTTGGAGAGAGGAGGTTGCAAACCTAATACAATATTTTTTGCATTACAGCGCCATCTTCTGGCAAATATATATTGTCAAATTGACTATAAATCTGAAAATGTAATTTGAGGTGCAATTCCGATTTGGCACAGTATGAAGGTTGTTTCTATTCCATCATAATAACAAAATCTAAGGGTATTTTAATTAATGTGGGGGCATTATCTAATGGTCATTTCATATGTTGCATAGCAATATCTCATTAAATAAATCACTTGATATTTAAAGAGCACTATCGGCTCTCCTGACATCTGTTGTAGTAATTAATGATATCCCCCATAATATAACAATTGTGGACCACCTTTTCTTAGAACTATGTTTAGAAATGAGCGAGCAAGCTCGGTTTGGGAAATTACTTGAGCGAGCATCGGCATTCTTGAGTAACTGCCTGCTTGTCCGAGAAGATTCGGGGGCGTTGGGGGAGAGCAGGGGGGAATGGGGGGGGAGATCTCTCTCTCTCTCAACCCCCTCCCCCCCCCGCCTCCGCCCCCTGTTCCCCCACGCAACCCACTGCTCACTCCTGCCGCCCCCGAATCTTTTTGAATGAGCAGGCAGTTACTCGAAAATGCCGATGCTCGCTCGAGTAATATCCCTAACCGAGCATGCTCGCTCATCTCTAACTATGTTGTGTTATTTCTCTGATGGTGAGATCACTGAATGCAGGAGTTCAGCAGCCTCTTTACAAACATGGGCTAACAGGTGTGGGGTGCAAAAATCACCTGTTAGCCCAAAAAGCCCCAAAGCCATAAAAGCTACAGGTAAAGTCATAAAATATATTTAGGCCATAAGGCAAAAGCCAGAAAGGCCACAGGGCCAAAACCACAAGGATTATAGGTAAGGCAACAAAGTCATAAAGGAAAACACAGGCTATAAGGCAAAGGCTGCAACACGCTGTTAGGCTATCAGCAGAGCCATAAGGTTATAGGTAAAGCTATGAAGTCTATCATGTTATAAATAGACCAATAAAAGCTATAGGCTAAAGCCAGAGCTATGAGGCTACAGGAAAAGCCATAAACGCTACAGGCATAGCCATCCAGCTATAGGTAAAGCTATAAAGGCTATTATGGTATAAGTAGAGCCATAAAAGCTATAGGCAAAGCCATAAAATTATAGGTAAAGCTATAAAGGCTATTATACTATAGGCAGAGTCATAAAGGCTATAGGTAAAACTAAAAAAGCTATTATGCAATAGGCAGAGCCATAAAAGCTTTAATGGTAAAACCATAAAAAGGCTACCAAGCAGTAAGCAGAGCCATAAAGGGCTATAAGCAACGCCATAAAGGTTATTAGGCTGTAGGCAGAGCCATAAAAGGCTGTAGGCAGGTCCAGAGTCCATAGGCAAAGCCCAGAGATCACATGCCCCAAGCAAAGACCATATAGATCCTTGGTCTTATTGAGCACGCATATAGACATACCTTTAAATTTTTCATTTATGAAGGGTTGAGGCAAAGGCAGAATTCAATCCCTTATGTAGGGTGATTCGACTCGCTGGAGATCCTCTTAGAAAGCGCTCATTTCTTCTCCCAGCTCCCCAGTGGTTACTAGACACCGCCTGGAGTAGTTCACACCTGAACCCCATCCCATGATAGAAGTACCACATACCTCCAGACCAGGCTCAACAAAACAGGGAGTACCCCACCACCACTGAAGGGTTCTCCGGCCACTGAAGAAGTATCCCATGAGGTAGAGAAAGGGACTTCCCTCAATAACCTCCGGAACCACGGGAGCGCAATAATAGCATCGCGTATAATTGACTGAGGCAGATCAGAAACTGCCTTGTGGCACAAGTGACATTCTATGCCATGTTTAAAGTTACTGAACTCTTCAGTATGACCCATTTAACTACTATTAATTCTCTATGAAGATCGCAGGCATCTTGGTTTGATTTTATGCCCCTTTGCAGAGTTGTGCTTAGGAGGTTTTCAGTTGCCCAGAACCTCCCTCACACACACACCTCCCATCACCCCTGCATACTTTACATTAGTGCCAACAAAGAGCAGGATCCCTGACTGCTGGAGTAGCATTAACTTTCGATGTGGAACTGGTCCTGCCTATACAATTGACAGCCGCAGCAATGGTAAAGAAATGCTCAGTCGCCAGTCGCCTTCTAAGCTATTGCACGGCCTATGTTGTTCCACAGAATCCTGACCAGAAGAGGCCAAGGCAGTAGATGGAAGATGCTATCAATGCGCAAGGAGGTGAGTGACTATTATTTTATTGTGGGGGACAGTGTGACTTATCATTAAATAAGGGGAAGGGTGCGGAGTTCTTGTGTCATATTTATGTAATGAACTTTGAACTTTGTTCTGGTACTGTATCTATGTTATAAGTTTAGTTCTGGTGCTGTATTTATGTTATGAGCTTGGCTCTGGTGCTGTATTTATGTTATGGCAGGTGGAGGTGCTGTAAAAGGGGCACTATTACTGTATGGGAGCACAAAGGGGACTAGATTGGATTGGGTGGAATGGAGAAATGGTTCTCACACAACCATTTTTGGCAGTGCACCGCATATGTATCTCCAGGGCAGGAGCATGCAGCAGTACACAATGCATTGCGTACTTGCTGCGTGGTGCTGACAGTCACCTTACACATGTGTCATACATGCCAAGTTGCATACTGCGCCTTTTTTTGCACGCACATTTTGCATGCTGTGTGTGAGAGGCACAATTGAAAGTAATCTAAAGATTGGTACTGCGTATTGCGTGCGCAAAACCCGCGTGCGTAATATGAAGCAGAATATGCTCATGTGAGTGAGCCCTAAATGTAAAAGAAATTGCGGTGGTGCATTGAGCCCACCATATGTGCTCCCCCTTGTTGGGAACCACGCTTTAAAAAGTTCTGTGCTTGCTACGGTTTTCAGTGATCATGGTTGAAGCACCTGAATGATATATTTAGGTGGGGTGTCCACATGCCTTTGAGCATAGGGCATGGTCTTACAATAGGGTAATTATAGACAGCCAAAACCCCGTCCACCAGCAGCAGCCAATGAATTTATCAATAATAGGGCAGCATTACTGACAAAATCTGTGGCCATTACCTGCTGTGTTTACTGCATCATGGAACGGTACCCATATAGTGTATCTTATGGCCATTTTAAAGCAGGTACAGTCATACCTTCTTCTTTCGCTGGTTTCCAGTTTTGCCGATTCTTCAATGCTGAATTCCGCCTCTACTTTTGTCCCCTGCTTCTAATTTTGCCGGCTTCCGCCAGCCCCACGTGACCTCACTGTCTAATCACAGCCATTCAATGAATGGTTATGATTGGTCATCGAGCCAGCACCTAGAACCAATCACAGCAATCTATTGCTGAAGGCGGGGTTCTCAAACCTCGCGTATAGCAATAGATGATCTGTTAGTGCAGGGGAAGCCTGGAGCAGTGGCAGAGACCAGCAGCCAGGACCCGGACACCACCTGCAAGGAGAGTATTGCTTTTTTCCCATCTAGTGTAGCTAGGGCTGATTTTGGTTATAGGGCTTATATTTCAAGCCCTTCCCCCCGAAAATCGGTGTGCAGTTAATGCTGCCAAAAATGTGACACCAACCTCTGCCCGTTCATTTCAATGGGGGACACGGGGCTGTAAACGCTTCTGAGAACAACCCCATTTAAATGAATGGGAGCGTTGTACAGCGTTTAGCGCTGCGCTACAAAAGGAGCGCTAAACGCTGTACAAAAATGTGGTTTGGTGTGTTTTTTGGAATATCTAGAACGAATTCATTGAATTTACATTGATTCCTATGAAAATAATTGCCTCGAGTTTCATTTGCTTCAACGAAACTAGAGGTTTGACTTTAATTGAATACAGTTAAGATAAATGAATTGTAACCTCTGTGACACACTCACAAATTAAAAATGCATAGTTAGTTCTTTCTTCTGTGCTTATTTAGGGGCTTTTGTGCCCAGTTAGGGTGAACTCGGGACAAGGTCTGTTTAGCCTGCATCTGAATTCAGGAATACTGGCAGATAAGCATTTAATGCATAATGCATCTATCATCACTTAGCCCTGAGACCCAAACGGGATTTCTATGACTGCTTGTAGGTAGAATTGAACAATGATAATGGGATTCTAGGGATTTACATGTTTGATCCAATATTTCATTTGTTGGATCACTCTATGGGAAATAATTAATCTTCTTAAAGGGCCACTAAACCTACTGTAATATCAGCAGTTTATAAAAAAAATGAAAAATAACTGCTAATAATCACATATTTACATTGCACAGAAGCATGAAAATAAGCATGGGGCTTCCTGAGGTCAATAGTCTCTATTTAATATTTTGCAACATCAATGGTTAATAATTCATTTTCCTGGTTGGTGAGGGTGGTTTAACCCCCCCCCCCCCCCCCCCCCAACAGTCATGTTAAAAATTGGAAAAAACACTCCTGAAAATGTCAGTTTTCATTGTAGATTTTGAATTTATGTCTCATATAAATGTATTTGATCCAGAATTCAATATCCTTAAGTGCATTTTTAACCTCTCAGTGACATAACTAATATTAGCCATAAAAGCCAGTAAAGTAAAGCTTGTCCCTTTTGTGTTTCAGTGGTCATAACTTTATTTTTTGTCAATGTAGATGTATGAGACCTTGTATTTTACATGACCTAAGTATGCTAGAGTCACATCCGCTGTGACCCATCCTCCCATAGTAAGACCATAGTAATACTTTGCGATATTTTGGCCACAGCAGCCATTTTATCTAACATGTTAACTTTTTCTAGATACAGAGAGCAGGTCTTTGGAGCCACAAAAAAGGTCTGCTGCTTCAACACATTAAACTTAACCTTGCCTCCAACATACACCTGGCTCGGATATACCACTAGCCCCCCCCCCCCCCCTTCAATGGGGGCCCAGAATATCAAAAGAAGATCCAGGCCATCCGGGAGCATATATCTAAATTACTCCCCAAATCCGCACCATTCGCAACCTCATTGGTTGTTTGGATTTACTCATTCCCGGTGATTGGTTATTTGGATTGGCTGATTCACCGTGATTGGTTATTTGAGTTGGCTGATTCACGGTGATTGGTTTTTGGTTTGGCTGATTCACGGTGATTGGTTGTTTAGGTTGGCGCGGGTAGAAGTGGGGAGTAAAAGGCTAATATGCCACCCGGGATCCTTTCCCTGGCCTTTTCCAATGCACCAGACCCAACTACGATGACTAAAAGGGTGGGGGGAATCTTAAAAGTGAGGCCGTACCCACCAAACTCCCTCCACACAATATAAAAAACCCGCCTCCAAGGACCTCCCCACCCGCTACAGGCTGTCACGACAGGAAAAAACACAATTCTCTCCATACATACTCTCTCATATCCCTTGAACTTTTCGAAGCTACAATAATGACTTCCTATCACATTGTCACCTCTCCAAAGAGGGAGGACGGGACTCTTTTCACATTTCTCCCCTAAAATAGCGCTCCCGCTTAAAACTCCCCCCTTTTATAACCTACTCCAGCTAATTACCATAACTCTATATCTACCAATCCCCATCTTCCCCTTCTTTCATCCCCCCACCCCCCTCTTCTTTACTTTAACACTTTCATCTCCTCCTGCTCCCTAGTAACCCTTTCATGTAGGACCTCCCCTTAGGGCCCCCTGGGCCCCCGATCCGACCCTGCACTTGACCCAGGTATGCTAGAGTCACATTTGCATTGAGCCCCTACTACTTTATACTCCCCATAATACACTGAGACCATAGTAATACTTTTGAATATTTTGGCCACAGCAGCAATCTTATTTAACAAATAACAATACATATTAACTCTATTTAGATACAGAGGAGATCTTTGGAGCCACAAAAAGGCTTGGTGCTTCAATACATAAAACCGAACCTTGACTCTCACTTAGCATCCAGCTCGGAGACACCACTTGCCCCTGCCCCACCGATAGGTGGATAGAATATCAAAAAATGATCCAGGCCACCTGGGATCCCTTCCCTGGCCTTACCCAATGCACCATACCCAACCACGATGAACAAAAGGGGGGGAGAGTTTTAAAGGTGAGGCGGTACCCACCAAACTCCCTCCACCCAAAATAAAAAACCCGCCTCCAAAGATCCTGCCACAGCCAGCATGACTTACCTCCTAAGTCTGCGCAGCACCCAACAGAAGTAGCGCCCTCTCTATGCCCTCTTAAATTGCCAATGTCCACACATCATTTAAATGGACCCCATCCCTTAACCAAAAACCAACATCCCCTTCTTCTAAGTTAACATGTCTAACTCAAACCCCTCATTTTGTGCGACAAATGCCGATATGTGCCTATTTATCTTTGTCCTAGCCATATTAATCTTTTCCACAGAACTTGCCATCCTCCACGACTTTCTGGGAAGCATCTCAGACCACACTACCACCATACTTGGGAATAACCTGCACAATCTCAGAAAGTCATGTTGGATGTCTCTACGCAACTCCTTTGCTTAGTGACCACTCAGGTCATCGCCCCCCAGCATGCAGCACCAAAATGTTAGGAGCCCTGTCCAGCTCTGCAATGTGTGTTACCTCCGGCAGGACCCTCCTCCACATCATGCCTCTGAATCCCAGCCAGCAGATAATCGCATCCCTCCTGGAAATGCCTAGCTGACGCCCTTCTTTTCTCGCTCAGCAGCCCAGAAGACAAACCAATGTCCAAGAATCCACACTAATGCTGGACCATGACCATGACCATTCATGTGCCCGCCGCCAGCGACACTTGAATCAGGTGACCCATCGCACATCGACCAGACTCCAAAGTTGCGGAGGCCATTGTCTCCCTTCCAATTCCGCCTCTGGCACCAGAGATCAGAGGCTATCCCGCCGAGATCGAGACAGTGAGTCAGCAATAGATTTACTAACACCAGGAACATGTATTGCCACCACCCACACATTTGACGACAAACATGACAACACTAAGTGCCACAATAAATCTACCACTGTGGGAGAATGAGCGGACACCAAATTAATGGCTTGTACCAAGCCCAGGTTGTCGCGGTAAAATTTTACCTTCTTGTTCCTAAACCACTCTCCTCAAATCGTCACTGCCACCACAATCGGAAAAAGCTGTTACAAGTTTTTCACTAAACCACCTCCACCCACTCAGTGGGCCAGACAGCCGCACACCACTGCCCTTTGAAAAATGCCCCGAATCACGTGCTACCAGCTGCATCCGTAAAAATCTTGCACTCAACATTGCCTACCCCCTCAGACATAAACATGGACCTCCCATTGTACTTATCAAGAAATGTGAGCCATATGTCCAAATCCCCTCGTGAGTCTGATAAAATGATGCACCGATTCAACACCAGCTGTAGCAACATTAATGTTAGACAAATGCAACATGAAATTATGCTCACCAGGCTGCATTGGAGCTGTGAGCCCACCAGCCATCACCAGCGGATCCAGCTGATCCACTTCGTTCCTCGCTGTTTCTGTTGGAAATTCCTCTTGCTGCCACCGTCCATAATTCCTGACTTGTGCAGGGCCATGTTGCCACTTGTCCATCTGTGGCACGAACACTGCTGACTTCAACCAACTACTCTCCCCCACCTCTTCTTCCTCCACTCCGGACCTCCTCCAATTACCAATGCACTCAGCCAAGCTCACCATAGCCCTAGCGGAACTTCGTGATGATGGGTCAGCTCCCTGACTGGGTCATCGCCAAGCGAGATGACCGTGGGCCTGCTACCCTCGTCCGCTCCAAACGTGGCGCTGACTCCTCGTGTCCCGTGCTTACTCCCAGGCTGGCACTGCACCTAAGTAGCCGGCTGTAACTTCCCTCACAACTCCGCTGCCAGGCGCCGCAGGCCCTGCCCCCCTGGAGAGCGAGGCCTGCGTCCCACCGTTCGACCCAGCCTTTGCCCAGGATTCCTCCTGGACGGTCTCTCCCCACTACCCCTGACGCTGGGGAGGGGGCAACCGTCTAGAGGGTCCTCGGAGGGGCTCCTAATCCTGCACCGGGTCCTAGGCACCTCCTCTTCCGCTATTAGACGAGTGTGAGGCTGGGCCCTGTGCTCTCAGAAAAGCGAGCAGAACAGAAAGTGAAAGGATTTGGGAGAGGTGTCAGGAGGTCTGAGGGACAGTCGCTGGCAGGTCATTGGAGCGGTGCAGGTTGTAGGGAAAATAGTGGGAGTTGTACTTATATATAGCGTCTGTGGAGGAGACATTGCGTCTGCTCCAGGCAGCGACGGAGCTTAACACCCCCCCTTCCTCACAGGTGGCTGCAGGAACGCTTGTGGATGCTCTGGTCGCAGCCGTTACCTCACTCCTGTTACTCTTCTCACTTTTCTCCCCTAAAATGGCACTCCCAATTAAAACCACCCCCATATATAACCTACTCCAGCTAATTACCTTAACCCTATCCCCACCAATCCCCATCTTCCCCCTCTTTCATCCCCCCACCCCCTCTTCTCTACTTTAATCATTTCACCTCCTCCGGCTCCCTATCAACCCTGTCATGTAGAGCCTCCCCCTAGGGCCCACTGGGCCCCAGATCCAACCCTGTACTGGACAAGTTGTAGTTTTTATAGGAACCAATTTCAGGCACATCATAAAACATATTGAATAACGTTTATTTTTTTTCTTGCTGGGGGCAATGGAAATAAGCAATTCCAGGAATTTCTTTGTGATTTGTTTTTACAGCGTTTACCATGTGGTATAAATATAAAGCTTCCTTTATTCTATGAGTCATTATGATTATGACAACACCTAATTTATAGAAGTTATTAGAGTTGAGCGAACATACTCTGCCGAGCTTGATGCTCGTTCGAGTATTAGCGTACTCGATGGTGCTCGTTACTCGAACGAGCATCAAATCGTGTTCGACCCCGCCCCAGTTTTTGAGAGAGAGAGTCGCAGCGATACTGTGATTTTCTCATGTGACAAATGTGCGATTTTGGGGTAGGCTTTATTTTCCCTGAAAATAAGACCCACCCTGAACATAAGATCTACCCTAATTTTTCTGTATTTTTGGGAGGGGGGCTTGACATATCTGTCCTACCCGGGAAAAAAAACTAAAATAATACATTACCTAACAGGCGCAGTCCAGGTCCTTACGCTTTCCTTCACTTCGACACACTTTCTTGCCATTCTCAGTACAGTGCTTCCTGGTTACGGCTCTGATTGATTCTCGATAGAGATGAGCGAACGTACTCTTTTCGGGTGTTTTTGCACTCGAGCACCGCGTTTTCTGAGTAACTGACTACTTGGACGAAAAGATTTGGGGGACGCCGGGGGTGAGCGGGGGGTTGCAGAAGGGGGTGGGGAGAGAGCCCCCCCTGTTCCCCACTGCTACCCCCCGCTCCACCACGCCGCTCCCCCGCCCCGGCGCCCCCCGAATCTTTTCGTCCGAGTAGTCAGTTACTCAGAAAACGCGGTGCTCGAGTGCAAAAACACCCAAAACGAGTACGTTCGCTCATCTCTAATTCTCGAGCACAACAATTCAGCCAATCAATGCAGCGCTCAATGTGAAGGAACCCATTGGAAAGCATGGGCTTCACATACATGCGGGTTGTAGCACTGTTACATCAGGGACAAATCGTGCGATTTTGTCGCCCCTGTGAAAGCAGCCCTAAGTGTTCACTCAATTTGAATTCCCCGAGAAAATCCACATAGCAGATAAATATGGCTTTTCAGCTTCACTGAGAGATCAAGGGAGAGATGTTGTTCATATAAGCCTACAAAAGTTGGGACTGGTTGGTAGGAAGAAGGAGAACAGAGATAAAGGTAAACAGGAAATCTTCACTCTGTACGCTCTGTATGGAAGATGATATACCCTGTTTCCCTGAAAATAAGACATATCCTGAAAATAAGACATAGCATGATTTTCCAACATTTTTGAGGATGCAAAATGATTTTTCAGGCTTTTTGAGGATGCTTGAAATATAAGCCCTACTCCAAAATTAAGCCCTGCTAACAGTTAATTTAAAAAGTCAATTTAAATAGTGTCCAGGCAGCTATACATGTAAAAAAGTTAAAATTTTTTGAACAAAAATTAATATAAGACACTGTCTTATTTTCGGGGAAACACGGTAGCAGCTAGTGCACTGCTCCTGCTTCCTCCTTCTCCCTCACCACTTTTTAAACTTCTATGGGCTACTGTAATCTGATCTCTCAGTTAAGGTGAAAAATTATATTATCTCTGGAGACAGATTTTATCAGTGAATTCTGAGTGAACAGTTAAGTAAGGCCTTTTTCTCTGATAATATATAATGCACAGTTTGTTATATTCGCTTTCTAGTATTGATTTATGGAAAGTTTTATACTTTGTGAAGTATACTTTAAGAAACCTGATTCCTGTACAGTCTAAAAAATTTGCTGCAGATTCTAGACATGTGGAATATTTTCATGCCTTAACTCTTGTGCGGATTTTCATAGCTTCTTTCATTCGTTGCAATGCAATGAGTGAAGTCCATACTGGAGCATAACTACCACCATAGCAGCCATAGTGACTGCTATGGGGCCCAAATCTCAAAGGAGCCCCAAACTGACATATATGGACAGGCAACCTAAACACCTTGCCTCTGCTCAGTATTTTTGTCATAATGCTGTAAAATTTTTAAAAAGTACATGATACTCACCTTTTGACCTCAACAGCTCCATTATTGCCAGTGCTCTGTTCTCTTTTTGCCTCCCGGCAGCTGGTCACGTGATGGCACATGACTGCTACAGCAAGCCAATCACTGGCAGCAGCCATTTGAGGTCAAGGAATGGCTGCAGTGGTCACATGCCTCTGATCATGTGATCGGCTGCGGGGAAGGAAGAGGAGAACAGAGCATTGGGGCAGGGGAACAGTGGAGCGGGATGGCAAAGAGTTGAGTATAATGTGCTTTTCTGTTTTAGAACATTATGTTAAAACTACTGAGCAGGGGTAAGGGGGTATTATAAATACTGAGCAGAGACAAGGGGGACATATAAATAATTAGCAGGAGTAGGTGGGTATATAAATACTGAGCAGACGCAAGGGGGTTATAAATACTGAATAACAAAATAAGCACAGAGTAGGGGCATAAAGGGCACCACAAATACTGAGCAAGGGCTTAAGGCCTCCCTCACACAGGGCGTTTTGTACAGCGTTTAACGCTCCGTTTTCAGCCCAGCGCTAAACGCTGTACAACACTCCCATTGATTTCAATGGGGCTGCTCACACAGGGCTGAAAACGCAGCGCCTTCCAATGCTGCGCTTTGACAGCGATGCATGTTCTATTTTTGGGCGTTTTCAGCCCTGCGTCGCCCATTAAAATGAATGGGCAGCGGTTTCAGCACTGCTGAAAACGCGGCAACACTTGGTGCCGCGTTTTTGGCAGCGTTAACCGCTCGCCGATTTACGGGGTGAGGGCTTGCAATAGAAGCCCTACCCCGAAAATCAGTCCCAGCTAGGATAGAGGAAAAAAAGAAAGTAATACTCACCTAGCCGCTGCGGTCCGGGTCGCGGCCACTGGTCTCTGCCGCTCATCCGGGCTTCTCCAACACTCCCAAGTCTATTGCTGTAGGCCAGGTTTGAGAACCTCGCCTCCAGCAATAAAGTGCTGTGATTGGTTGTCGGCGCGCTCGATGCCCAATCCCAGCCCTTCATTGACTGTCTCAGCCAATCAGCGCCGGCAAGCTCTGATTGGCTGAGACAGTCAATGAAGGGCTGTGATTGGGCATCGAGCCAGCGCCGACAACCAATCACAGCACTCTATTGCTGGAGGTGGGGTTCTCAAACCTGGCCTACGGCAATAGACTTGTTAGTGCAGAGGAAGCCCGAATCAGCGGCAGAGACCAGCGGCCGCGACCCGGACTGCAGTGGCTAGGTGAGTATTGCTTTTTTTTTCTTTTCAGCATCATTGGCTGCGTTTTCAGCCGAGCTGAAAACGCAGCCAAAACGCTGGCATAAAGTATGCCAGCGCTGCTGAAACGGGGCGGAATCTGCAGTATACGCAGCGTTGAAAAACGCTGCGTTTCTGCAAACGCCCTGTGTGAGGGAGGCCTAAGGATGAATTATTACATTACTACTGAGGAAGGTCATGAGGAGGCATTATTAGTAAACATGGGGGACACAAAGGCACTTTTACTGTGCAGGAGGCACTAGAAGCAGCACTTACTGTGTGGGGCCTGCAGAGGGATCAAATTGGAGGACACTATTATTGTTTGGATGACATTATTACTATCTGGATCACTATGGATGAGAAGATTGTGTAAAAGTGTGGAAGACATAAGGAAGGTGTTGGAAAATCAATGAACCAAAGATGTCTGTATGTCAAATTTTGCAAAAACAAGTTGTGACTGGGAAAAGTCATGGTGGTGGTCTGGGCTAAAAGGAAAAGCTGGAAAAAGTGGACGACTCCAGAGAGGGAGGATGTCATCTGTGGTCACTGGATATAATGGTACTGTAATCATTTATATGGTCTCTTCAGAGTGCATGTGTACATCTGATATCTACCACTATAAGATCATTGTTTATGCTTTAAGGGAACTGCATTCAAAATTTTGCTATGGGCCCTTTCTAGTTATACTTCTGAGTTCATAGCTAAATCCATTGCAACATCTGTAGCAAAATATTATAATTAAACATAATATTTGCAGAATGTATGAATGAACATATAGTGACCCAGAACTGTCACTACATAATGATATTGATAGTTCTGAGAAAATGTATAAATGTGCCTTTAAATGTATTATGCACTTACTGCTGTCTAGACTTGAAGAGGGTGTTTAATAGCATACAGTATAGAGAGAGGGATAAGAACAGCGCAGTGACTCAGCAGCCAATCAGCACAAAGTTGGTGGGAAGATTGAAAGTTGGTGGGAAAAGTAGAGTGTAGTGTGAACGAGTAAGCCGGTATAGGGAACAGAAGCTCACAGCTCTTCTTGGATTAAATTCCTGCAGGACCAGTGGTATACAGGGCTGATGTAGTCTCCGAGGTTGAAAAACCCACATCAGCAGTACGGAGATACAGCTGGGCTTCATATAGGGCTGTAACCCACACAAGCAGTGCAGAGCAGAAAAGGTAACACTTGCTTAACCACCACCCTCAGGACTGGATTACAAAGTTTTGTACCTTCATCAATGTTATAAAAAGGGAGTAGGTCCAGTGTAGGATCAAAGGGTCTATGATTAAGGCCAACATGCTTGCCTTAATAAACATGTAGGCAGTATATGCTTCTTGATCCTCCATGTCTGTCTGGATTTTTCAATAAAGAGAAAGAGTTTTTATCCTACACTGGACCTACTCCCTTTTTTGGTGCATCTGTTATGGTTTCCAGCCAGTCCTTGTGTGGGAATGGCTGCAGAGGAGCTGATTTCTGGTTTTAATTCGATAATGCTATGTTGAACTGTTGTGCTTCTGGATCAAGAAAATATAAGTTACATGGACTCTTCTTTTCCCAGGGAACATTACACTACAATGCACCAACATACCAGGGAACAGAGACCATCGCCACCCCCATATCTAACTGTGGTGTAGCCGTTTGAGGAGTGCTTCACTTAGTATCAGCCACTGTGGGGTTCAAGTCATCAGCCAAAACTATCACCCCCATACTGGCTCACTACAGATGTGCAGTATAATGTAAGCAATGAAACTGTTCAAGTGTATTAATGAGCTGGGCTTTCCTAACTTACATAATGATTCTTTAGCGCTATGAGGCTAGGTTCACCTGTTGCAGTCGTGATGCGCGCTAAGGTGTACCGTTAATACGACTGAAACTGCAACAACATGCAAATTATGGTTTTCAAATTGATTGGAGTTTTTTGTTAATTGCAGTGCAGTTTTGCAGCTAAGTAGCAGTCTACCAGCAGCCATAAACAATCAAACTTCTTTTAAGGCCCATTTACATGGAGCGATGATCGCTCAAATGACAGTTTGAGTGACAGCTTTGAGCGATCATTTTGCATAAACTATTAAGTAGCTACTCAGCTACTTAATACCAATTTAGTGTGCAAATGAAGCCTTAACTGAATGCAGTTATTAGCTGGAGGGCTCTTATCTGCATTCAGCTCCTTTGTTCTCAACTAAATAGCTGAAACAATACTATCAGCACTACCCGCAGAGAACTCAGCGTGCGGTCCTGATAAGACCACATGATGATTTTTAGGTTGGCCTGAATTTAACGATCAGCTAGCAGTGCATGAAAAGTGCACGATGGCCACGTGTTTAGACGCAGCGATTATCACTCAAACGATTGCTTTTTAGCGATTTTTGAGCGATCATCACTCCGTGTAAATGGGCCTTTAGGTGCAAATAATTTGAAAATGCAGATTAGCATGCTTTCGGGAGTATTGGGGATGCAATGTGTGAACCCAGCCTAAGGACATGACTGTGCAGCTGGACTGTGCCTAATGAGAGTCTGAAGTAGTCTGTAATCCACCTATATCTCATTAGAGCATTTCTCTACCCTCGCTTTATTCTGCAGTTTGGCCTCTTCACCAGGAAGTCAGTGCATGTAAAATTAATCTCGGTTACAGCAAAGATAGACATAGTCTAAACTACGGTACCATTGCAAATTATCACATAGGGGGAAATGTATTAAGTCTACATTTCAAACACCAGTCTTAATAATGTTTCTGCCGACACAGAATGCGACTAATACATGAAGAGGTACAGAGCTCTCCATGTATTAGTCGCAGCTCGGCACCTCTATGCGCCTACTCAGAAATGTATGTATCTGATATGTGATCATTTATTTCAGTTTCTGGCCATGCTCCCTCCTGACAAGCCATGCCTCCTTTAAAAAAAACTGGTAGATGGTGCCAGAGGCGTAACTTGAAGCTCCTGGGCCCCAATGCAAAACCTGTAATGGGGCCCCCAACTATAACGCTTTATTCATAGTACTGGGCTCCGTATATTGAGAAGAGGAGCCTTATGGGCCCCCTAAGTCTCCTGGGCCCGGGTGCAACCGCATCCCCTGCATCCTCTATAGTTACGCCCCTGGATGGTGCTACAAACAGCAAAAAGTTGTACATTTTGCGTAAATCCCCACTGGCAAAAACATTTGTGACTTTGTAATGTAAAATCTTTTATGAGTATTCCCCATAATGTCTACATATTAGCTAAACCACATAGACTGTAAAGTGATCCTGGGGACAAAATGTTTCCCTGGACTGGAGAGGGAAGTAATACTAACCATGCCTTCCTCTATGGCCATACTGCATGGGTCCACCAGTTCCAGGGTCCCTGTTATAGTCCTCCAAAGTAGCCCCAGTGCTCCTCTCACTACCCAATGCACAGTGTGCATCATTAATTAGACAGTTCATGGTGCTTTCAGATTGGTCAGCACTGCTCACATGAGCAGCTGTGTCCAATCAGAGCAGTGTGTAGTGTCTTAGACCCCTTCACATGGGCGGCACTACAAGTACTCAGTGTGCATCCATTAGTCCCTTAACTTGAAAATGTAGGCAAACACCATGGGCATTACAATGGTTAAACGCCTGTATGCACTGATTGGCTATCTAGTAGCGCCCCTCTACAGTACAATGTGGTACTTCATGTTCTGTACAACAATTTACATGTACCAAGACCTCCAGCATTGTTATTTCATGTAGAATACAAGTATTTACTGTATCAGATGGTCAGCAGAGCTGACAGCTCCTCTCTTTTTGATGACTCTCCTTGTTTTTCAATGTTTCCTTTTATATTTAAAATCACGGCTAATTCCCCCATAATTTATAATTGTGATGATGTATCGAGACAACTATAAATAACTATAAATAAGTGAATGTGTTCCTTTTGATGTCCGCTTATCCTTTGCTTACTTTCACCTCTCGTACTTTGTCTGTTCCGGTCTTCCTTTGCTGTCTCTACAAGACGCTGACGTTGTTCTTATTTAATGACACAAAGACAGAGATGAATCTAGTAAAATATATTCAGAGTGCTGGACATGTTCTCACCAAGTGCAGCTGAAGAAGAGGATTCATTAGTGCTGTATTGCCCCGGTTGTAATGACCTGCTTTTATCAGCCTCTAATGGCCCTTTTACACAGAACAATTTTTGCTGCTTGCTAGATTGTGCGAAACTGGGCGATAAACGCTGCCACGACTGAATGACAAACAATAATTTATTTGCTTATTGTTAGTTATTCAGTTTAGGCAGGCATAAAAATCAAATGGCAATCGTCATCTGTAAACAGGTAGTTCATCTATGAATGACTGCCTGTTTACTGTAAATGAAGGTGGGCAGTTTGAGCGATCTCTGGTCTGCTCTGCCACCATTTACTGAATGATTATCACTTTAGTGTGAAAGTACAGGAATTAATAATCTCTGGGACAACTGTTATTCATAATTCTTTACATTTTTAAAGTGGTCTCTCATACCCTCTAGTTGGTACGGGGTACTCTAATTTAACACATCCCTGTTTTAATTCTTCCATTTCTCCAAATTCTCCACATGTTTTGCACATGCACAAGGAATTGCATTGGATATAGAAAGGGTACAGTAAAATGCAAAGGAGAATACGAGCTGTCACATCTGTCAACGAATACATAGGATAACTATAGGGGACTGGGCACAGGGACAATCAGAACGATGTGTATGTGGGAGACTAAGGCCTCCCTCACACAGGGCGTTTGCAGAAACGCAGCGTTTTTCAATGCTGCGTTACTGCAGATTCCGCCCCGTTTCAGCAGCGCTGGCATACTTTATGCCAGCGTTTTGGCTGCGTTTTCAGCTCGGCTGAAAACGCAGCCAACAATGCTGAAAAGGAAAAAAAAAGCAATACTCACCTAGCCACTGCAGTCCGGGTCGTGGCCGCTGGTCTCTACCGCTGATCCGGGCTTCCTCGGCACTCCCAAGTCTATTGCCGGAGGCCAGGTTTAAGAAACCCTGCCTCTGGCAATAGAGTGCTGTGATTGGTTGTCGGTGCATGCTCGATGCCCAATCACAGCCCTTCATTGACTGTCTCAGCCAATCAGAGCTTGCCGGCGCTGATTGGCTGAGACAGTCAATGAAGGGCTGTGATTGGGCATCCAGCGTGCCGACAACCAATCACAGCACTCTATTGCCAGAGGCGGGGTTCTCAAACCTGGCCTACGGAAATAGACTTGTGAATGCAGGGGAAGCCCGGATGGGCGGCAGAGACCAGCGGCCACGACCCGGACTGCAGTGGCTAGGTGAGTATTGCTTTCTTTTTTTCCTCTAGCTAGCTGGGACTGATTTTCAGAGTAGGGCTTCTACTACAAACCCTCACCCCGAAAATCGGCGAGCGGTTAACACTGCTAAAAACGCGGCACCAAGTGTTGCCGCGTTTTCAGCAGTGCTAAAACCGCTGCCCATTCATTTCAATGGGCGACGCAGGGCTGAAAACGCGCAAAAATAGAACTTGCATCGCTGTCAAAGCGCAGCGTTGGAAGGCGCTGCGTTTTCAGCCCTGTGCGAGTAGCCCCATTGAAATGATGGGAGTGTTGTACAGTGTTTAGCGCTGGGCTGAAAATGCAGCGCTAAATGCTGTATAAAGTGCCCTGTGTGAGGGAGGCCTAAGGGTTGCTAAACATAAAGCTAAACAGTTAATAGGAGAGAACAGCAAAGTGCGGGACAGAATGGAACCCCCTGAACCTCCCCATCTGGACCTGCTTTCGAAGTGGAGCACTTGCCCTGAAAAGGGTGACCCCACTGATTGTACATGGACCAGGCCAGAAAATTGGACTGGGGAGAACAAAAGGACTGGATGCAGAGCGTAGAACACTGACAAACAGACAATCTTACAATTGACAGGAGTACAAGATAGGGAACCTAAGATACTGACAGGGCCAGAGTACAAGTATAACCAGCGCTCTCAGCAAGGAGGTGCTGGTTTATACATCATAAAGAAATTGCCGAGTGGCTGAATAGGCTATTATTCAACTCAGCCAGCCCATCAGCTAAACAACTCTAATAAGCATACTGATTAGCTGGTTGGGTTGTCAATCACCAGTCAGCCCTTCAGCTAAAGAACAGCAGGGAAATGTTTAACCCTTGATGACCGGGGATGACTAAAATGTGAGCACTGGCTTGTGCACCACATGATCTGGAGTTGACATAATGATGTCACCTCAGACCTGATCCCGAGACATGGAAGAAACTGGCCTTAGCGGCTCCATGACAATAGCATATTGCTGCTATAATATAGATAGAAAAGGGCACAGTGAATAACTGACCTCCCAACTGAAGTGCAATAGATACTATTTACAGTATATAGTTGGACATACAGTAATCTCCAGAAGTTTGGAAACACCTCTTAAAAATGGAAACATTGGGAATAAATAATTAATTAAAAATCTCAATGCATTAGAATGTATGTGTTCATTGAACTAATTATAAAACAAAAGCAGCTTAATCTTCCAAAATACTCTTGGAATCTGGAAATAACTTGAAATTTTGAACTCCTCCAAATATCTACCCTTTTCCTGCATGGTAGCCTTATACACCCTCGGCAGACAGTGGATCAAATTTAATTTTTTTCAATTGGGATATGTTTCCAATTTTGGTGGAAAAACTACCAGAGAGGTTATATTTAGTGATTACCTGTCAGGTTGCGTTGCTGGGATCTGTTGTTCTGTAGGGATTTCCAGCAGTACAGACGCATAGGTGGGGGTTAATTGAGCTGCCTGGGGGTAGATTTCTCCAGCCAGTCAATCCCCCTGGTCTGCTGCTCATATATACTAATTCCTCTGCTAGAGGAGGCTGGTTTCTCTTCACCCTAGGGTTTTGCTTGCATGCATGTTTGTTCAAGTGTGTATAAGTGTGAACAGTGTCATATTCTGCATGTCCGTGTCATGTTCTGCATGTGGCAGGACATGAGGTGTGAACAGGCATGTTCAGTGCATTTAGGCGTGAATAGTGTCATGTTCTGCATGTCTGTGCAAGTGGCTGGACATGAGGTGTGAACTGGCATGTTGTGTGTTTAGATGTGAACAGTGTCATGTTGTGCATGTCTGTGCGGGTGGCTGGACATGTGGTGTGAACAGTCCTATTCAGGGTGCGTGTTGATGTGAGCTGCATCCTGTCCTACTGTGGAACATTTACCATCTTTGGGTGAGCTAGGTCCTTATGTTCCAGCATGGGGCTGTCCCTATCAGGACAATTGCCCCACATGCAGGTAGGTGTCACGTAGTAATTGTTTAGTCAGAGTAGGGACCCGCAAGACAACGAGGACCCTTAAAGCAGGCTTGCAGGTTTAAGTGACTTGGCCAATTCACACACTAATGCCTCATACTTTTATAGCTATTCCATCTGGTTATGTGTGCAAGTATGTTTGGTGCGTGTTTTCGTCACAGCTCAGGCCTTATGTTATGCCTGTCGATGATTCCAGTATGCAGTTCAGTTGCTTTTGGTGTGCAGTTCTTTCGTTCACGGAGGAACTAGATGCAAAAGACGTAACAGTGGGAACTGTTAATATCAGACAATACTATAAAGTGTTATATTTTTATGTGATGGTTACTAATTTTACTACAAGAATTTGTCTGGGCACATCAAATGAGGTTGCCACAGATCCAAAAATGATGCCGACACCAACGCTTTTCACTTTCAGTTCCATTATAGTAGCATTTGACAGCACAAACCGCACATGACAGACCTCGTTAATTATAATGAGCTCCATTTGGTTCCATCATGCCCTCTTGTATTTTGCTGGACGGCATGCTGTACTACTTTGTCCAGCATTTTGTGTCATAAATGTGTTGAGGGCTCTGAACCGAACCTCTGAAACAGATGTGAACAAAGTCTAAAATGAACTATTAAATATATTAGAATGTGTTTTAAAACTATATATGCACAAAATTGTGGCAAGTGGTATTTTTGTTTAACAATCCCTACCAAAAACCATAATGGAAAATAAATATGTGCAGACTAATAATCTAATGCTATTCGAATCTCTTGACCTACATATCAATATTAAGACCTAAAATCACATAAGATGTTACTAAAAGATACACCAAGATGCTGAACAAGATTTGATGCATTACATAAATATACCTAAATGTGATGGGTCCAAATTGGAAATCCCTATAAAAGTTGGATGGCGAAATAGGGTCTGAAGTGGTGGTCACTAACAAGTTTGGATAAGTTTACCAACTAGGAATGTTACTTTTTTAATTAAAAAAAAATACATTTTTAATGTGATTCTATGTATTGATGGCCAGATTTGTTAAAATGAATAAAGAGAGTGGAAGTGTACCTGATTATATGTGTGCATATGTTTATCAGCTGTAAGATTTTAGATAGGGATTAATATACTGCATATTGCGGTGCACAATGACAATCGTATTGTGGGAACTTGAGTTTGGTAGTTGATTCATACATTTTCCTTTTCTAAAAGGGGAAATATTTTAATAATACATAATAATAATAATAAAAACCAATAATGTCCTTCTTCCCATAGTTCAGACATTTGCTTCACATATCCAAGCCTTTCCGATAATGAACAATAGTTGCATGTTATTATGGCACAGGTCTCTGACATCGAATGCTTCTGATACTTTTGCAGTTATTTCTCTTCCAGTAAGTCTGCAGAACTAGGCCCTGGTTGCCTAGCCATAGATTCCGAGTCCTGTCGCCCACATGTTGATGGATGCCCATGGACTCCAACACCCAATGTGGTCCTTGTTGACCCTGATGACAACCAATCCGGTGTAGACTTTTTACATAAAGCAATGAGTAGATGAGCGCATTTAGTTAGGCTCCTTAGTTGGGACCAATCTTGCATGAGAAGCCCTACTAGTAGTATACACCACCGCCAGCACAGCTCTCTACATCGTCAGAGCACGGAAAACCACCAAGATGTGACACCAGTGCCCATGGGGGAATTTAAAACAACTCAATATCAACAAAATTAACATCTTTCAGGCTTGGGTCTGCAAGCATTTTACAAAGATATATAATGTCATCCTAGGTTCCTGGGTGGTTCTCAATGCATTATGAACATGAACCTCCAAGCTGTGATCTAATGCTTGTGTTATACCGCTTTTTGTGTCTAATAATATTTACTCCACTTTACAAGTTTCCTGTCTGCTCCAGACACTGTTGTCCATTGACTTAAAGGGGAGTTTTATAAAGTGTCTTTTAATGAGTCCTCTACGATGCAAAATGATAATAAGCTCATACTCCCGCTTCCCACTCATCCCCCACCGCCAGCTCCGGTCTCCACCCTGTTGTTGTTTACAGGCTACAGTCAGCCTGTGATGTCCAGTAAACCTGTCTGCTGCAGCCAATGACAGTCCTCAGCGATCATCACTGAGCGCTGTCATTGGCTGCAGCAGTTTGTTTGTAGACGGGCTCAGGCTGACTGCAGCCTGAAAGTAATGTCAGCAGGCGGGGGACAAGCGGAAAGTGGGGAGTATCTGGTGATTGTTATTTTATAGCAGGGGGGACTTATGAAAGCCATTTTATATAACTAAGACAACCCCTTTAGTGTTCCATGTGGAAGTGATTTAGTTCCTTGGGTTAGAGCGCTGCCCTAGTACTTTGAGCATTAGTTTAAAACAGGCAGTCTTGGTGTTCATTTGTTCTGTGCCCTGTGTCTGGCATACGGTATTTTGGTTTGTGTTCCAGTAGTTTGGTGTTCTACTCACTTCTAGTTTCTATAGCTTTGGTGCCCTTGTGAAATGATGTCCACTGGTTTGTTGCCTCATTCCATTGTACTCACTGGCTTGGGGCTTGCTGTCTGATAACTGCTGTTACTTCCTTTACTGCTCCTGATCCTTAAAAACATTCAAACAAATTCCCCGTCTCTCTAATTACACAAACTTTTCAGGATACTATCTATCTATCTATCTATCTATCTATCATTAGTACTAATATAAATATTAGGGTATATATGTATTAAAGTACTCTATATTACTTGTCCCTAGACGCTCTGTACTGATAATATGGTTATTGATCAGTATTGACTGTAATCATTTATCTGGAAACGCTGATGGGGCAGAGAAGTAGTTTAACTCTCTAACTGCCAAGTACCTACTGCCAAGTACCTGCAGAGGACTGTGTATGTAGATGTTGCTGGGTAGCTATTCTTTTCTGTGAGATGGGAGTAGATTTTGGGAAGTGGTATTGGTGAAGTTAGGCAGCATACTCATACCATTGATTTCCATTTGCACAGTAGACCTGTATTAAAGTCTTGTGAGAATTGTGACAGCAGAGCTGTGGCAATATATGCAACACGGAGTTCAGCAAAAGTGAGGTTAATAAACTGTTTACTACTGACAGGAGAGGGGATAAGTGAAGGTTTCTATGTAATAGGCAGATCTTTTGGAAATATCATAAAGCTCTGCAGAGGTAGGAAAGGGGTTAAGGCTGCTCTCAGCACTCTGATATTATATATTTTGCATTGTGTCAGTCTGTCTGTGCAGAACCTGTGACAGAGAGAACAGAGCATCACAGAGAGTGCTGAGCCTGAGGAGAGACTGCAGAGGACAACAGAGCAAGTGAGAATACCATGTCACTCATTCTCTCACCTCCTGTCCCTTTTGCTACCTCTTTTCACTCTAACTTTTCTGCTGACTTTCTTTCTCACTTTTCTCCTGACCAAAATGTATCCCCCTATTTCTCCTTATTCAATCCTTAGCTAAGTTTGTCAGATGTAGCAGAGCTCCGTTGATCATTATGATTTCATGAAGCTCAGCGTAAACTGACCATATTATTTCTTAGTGTCCTAAAAAAGAACATTGCAGCCCCAAAGAGTTCATTGGTGGGTACAGCTCATCCAATAATTTATATATGAAGTTTTTCCCCTCCCTTCTCCGTTATTTATTTGCCATCTTATTCTATCTCCTTGTAATGCAGTTAATGTATTTATTACTTAGATTATGTTACCCATTGACAAATATGATGTATCAGGGTGATCGCATTCTCACTCCTTGATTCTCTCATGACTTTTAGTCATTATCTGCTTTAATGGATGATGATCTAGAAGATTTTTTTAAACGGGACTAGCTAGGGTGGAGGCGTTCAGCGGTGCCATATATGTGTGATAATGGGATATACTGTTGATTGTATCAAAAGTCTACTTGACACATATTTTTAAAGGGGCTTTAAAAACAATCAATCCCAATCATTGTAAACATGTATTGCAATTCAGCAACAAATGGTTTGATATCGATGGCATCCTTTATGCTGACATAAAAATGATCATTTGTCGATAGTACATCTGCTGGTGTAAATAGGCGTCGGGTGTGATGGAAATGTGTGAGAGGGGGAAAGTCAAGGAATCATCGGCACGAGAAATACACGGAAGATTGTAACATACATAAATGCAAGTGTTCCAAGTTTAAACAACTTGCTACATTGTCAATGATGTTTGTTACATGCATTTTATCTGCCCATGTAAAAGAATTGTGGACAATTTGCTTACACAAAGGTGATGCCGAAGACCATAAGGTGTGGCCGACCTACCTCAGCTTTTTTGCTGTTAACAAACACATGACCTACCGTACAGTAATTCGGTGGTGGTAGACAGGTTTCTTACTAAATGTAAAGAATACCTTGTATACTATTGTCATGCATTTGAAAACATTCTATTGCTTTCTGTTATCAGCCAGACTGTTGAAATTGTGTTCAATTCCAATTGTTTACATGGGGCCAATATATTGGCTATATATCATACCGTGATAAGACTAATCCTCCAAATTACTATATTATCACTACATTATTTCATATATTTTCAGCAGACACAATTACATACAGATCGATAAGGAATATCAGCTCTTTTTAAAAAATAAAATAAAACTGCATTTTAAGCTTTATAATTACGTTTACTGTCCCTTTAAAAAAACATATGTTCAGTTGCAAGATCTCACTAAGACCACTATGTACACCGGCCAAAACATACATTAATGGGGGGATGAATATTGATCTTGTCTACAGTTACATTGATGGCATGCTGCAATAAAAGCATGAAACATATTCTGCTGCAACTCCGAAGCTGATACATGATAGTGTTTTTGGATGCCCATGCCATGAAGGGGTTAAGTAGTAAGGTTAAGTGGCAGGTAATACTGGGAATGAACTCTATTGATTGTCATCATCATTTATGTGTGCTGACAGAGGGTACAATGAAGCATTAACTCTCTGGCAGCCAGAGTGGGAGGGGTTAAGTGACACTGCAGGTCTGTAACAGCAGGGAGCTTTAAGGATGCTTCCCTGCATTTTGGCAAGGAGGGTGGGGTTATTATGCAATGCTGCATGGTTCTAGCAGGCAAGTGGGTGATGCTTTGCAGTGTACATATTTTATATAATGCTATGTTGCTTGGAAGGAAAGAGTTAAGAGGGGCTCAGTTGGGCAAGTTTTACCAGGGGAGTGCTTTATGAATGCATGGCTGGCAGACAGAGGGTAACTGCTGCCCAGTCTGGCTCCTGCCAGGGCAGAGGGGTTATATTTAGTGCTTTGTACTGAGTGAATTGATATTTCTTGCCTTACATTCTCATTGGGCAGAATGGCAAAATTGCTAATTAGTATTCTGTCAGACCTAGAGTTATGGTGGCTTTATATGGCTATGGCAGTGAATTAAATGTTGGAAGGGTTAATCAAATGCGTTCACTACAAGTACAGGGTGAGCGAAGATCTTCAAGATTGTGACGGGTAAGTTACATTTGCTGAGCATTGGCGGCATATTGGCTAATTGTGTCCATTGCATTATCTTTGTCTGCTTTTAGAGCTTTATCATTCCTTCCCGCATTCTCCTCCATAGGTCCTGTGCATATGCTGCATATCTATCTGACTCTTTATTGTTCCATCTTCACCCCTCCCATAGTGCAGTTCTTTCTACAGCTCAAGCATCCTCTGTCTTCATCTCCTTCTCCTTATGTCTTAATCTCTACATCTTATTTCACTCCTGACCCTCATTCTCTTATTCACTCCCTCTTTCCACACCCATGCAGTGTGTGGATAGGAGGGAGTATTCCGTGTGGGTATCACTCTCCTTTGGGCATCAGATACAAGAGGTGATCTGCAGGCCCTGCTGGTGAAGGCGCGTACCTGTCTGAGTGTGTGACTATTATATCATCTATTATTGCACATCACTCTGTGAGCTGATGCCTCCACCGCCTACTGTCCCGGTAAGTGATAGGACCGACACTCCGCTCACTTCTGCTGACATTACTGTTTACATGTCTTGATGAATGTGTATGTAGTTAGATATTGTGAAATATCCATTGTGAAATATCCATATATCTAGAAATGATCTATTGCTACTCAGTGAACATATCTTGGCGTGATATACATGAGAATTGTGGACCTTTGTTGAAAAATATTAATATAGAATGGAACATAAAGTTAATAAACTGGGCTAACAATGATTCTTCATATGCAGATGTACTGGGCTGTTTTCCATAATGCAAATAACCAATATTTACAATTGCTTCAATTTAATTGCCCCTGTAAATAACTGAAAATCAATATCAGTGAGGCTGTTTGTGAAGTTGGATCCTTTCTATCCCAAGCTTCATTAAGAGCTTGATTTTACAAGTCAGCTTATAAATATGTTAAGGTAAATTAAGCTATAGCATTACAGAAGGTGATATGTGCTAAAATGATTGTTCCCTGGGTTATACTAATTAATACCAATGGTTTGTGTCATATCCTTCTTCCAAGCCAGAAAATTATTGCATCGTCAGTGTTTTCCTTTAAGACATGAAGTTTGGAAAAAATAGGTGTTATTCACTGGATGAAAACCTAATTTGGAAATTCAGGAGTGACTACAGTAATCTACAAAGCCCCCATGTTATACAACAGGGGTCCAGAGATATGGGTTATAGTTTAGTGGGGTCCTCATACTGGACAAATGGTGGTCGCTGGCGATTTCTTTCTTACTTAACTGACAAAATAGTGGCACTAAAAAGTCAAAGACCCATCTATGGCACCTTAAATCCATAGTGCCACTATATATGTAGATGGGTTGAATACAACCATGACCCCTTAGGTACCACCAGTTCTTAATTGAGTGGAGATGTTAGGTCTAATTATTTGGGAGCAATGGACCTTGGGGAAAACTGCAGTCACTCCTGGCTGTGACGTCTTTCCGAACCAACATTAGTAGTATTTGTCACTTTGGGATAAAGGACTGCAGACCCAGTTTGTTGTGCAGAATGATTTGGCATTAGCATTGTTCGGATACTGACCACTGTACACTTTTAGTACTAGAAGCTTTTTTTTGTTTTCTCCTCCTCTACAGTGTCTTGCCATACTACGGTAGGTGGTCTTCCCGGAGGCTTCCTGTACCCATTGACTTGCACATCCCAAGATTCTATACTACTTGGAGACCACATTCAGGTTGAACAGGAGGTAGCAGAGACTAAAAACGTCATGAAGAAGAAGACTGTCTTGGCCTTGCTTGGTGTAGTCCTTGGGTACCTGGTGACAGGGGCAGTGGTCTTTCAGATGCTTGAACAACCCTATGAAACTCAGCAACAGAATCTTCTCATGGAACACCGAAGAAAGTTCCTTGAGGAAAACATTTGTGTGCAGGAGGATATTCTGGACAGCTTTGTGCTGGTGAGAGTATAGAAAATTATAGGTTTTAAGACATACTATGAGTTTCATATATATAATAGTATGGTAGTTTTTCCTAATCACATTAAGAAATATTCCCAAGACAGAAAAACAAGTCCTCAGCTCCTCTTCATCTGTGAAGATGTAAAAAAAGAATCTGTACAGGTATTTTCTCTTAGCCACATGATGTTGGGAAAGTTGGGTAATCAGTATGGCTGTCATTACAGCTCCCACTGGTGTTGTCACCCAAGCTGGCTGGAACTATGAAGGGTATATGTGCCTATTAATACAAGTATATTTATTGCACTCCTCTCTCACTGTTCAACTAGGAAGATTTGTTGTTTAAAGGGCTTGTCCAGTTCTAAACTATTGTTAGCCTACCCTTTGCTGATCAACTGTTTGCTGGGTTGGTGCGCTTATGCAATGAGCTTATTTCCGCAGGAAGCAGACAGCTCTGTTCCCACTGCAGGAGCCAGGCTTGGTATTTTACAGGCAAACTTCAGTTCAATGGTAATACTGCTTGCAATGCTGAGCCCAGCCACTGCAGCAGGAACGGGGCTGTCTGCTTCCTGTAGAAATCAGATCAATGCATTGGCCCAGAAAACAGATGATTGGCAGGGGTCCCATGGCGACAGGCCCTCACTGATCTGCTACTGATGACGTATCTTGAGGAAAGGCGATGAACAGTTTATAACTAGACAACCCCTTTAAGAGTCTTGGAAGCTTTGTGACAACCACCATGAAAGTTATTATAGTGGCCATATTTGTTGTCACCCAGATTCACAGAAACAGATATCACTATGAACAGCTAAACAGAATAATAAACCACAATACACAACGGGGAAAGAAAAGTGGATTATATTTACACAGAGACCATTCATATTTCTGTCCTGAAATGCTAAGAAAGCAATGGAAAATATGTGGTGTTATGCAGGGCGGGGACCTTAGCAATCGTATCCAAAATATTTATTCTCATTTAGTAAGTAAAGGACTGTCTCTTTAATGAGATATCATTACTTTTTTTACAGTATTGTCTCAGGGTGAAGGCTGATACGTACTCATCTCCTTATGATTCTCATATATTGGTTAAAGTGCCACTCCAGCTAATTCTATCCTTTTATTCATTATGTAACTACTCTCCATTATATATGTTGGCTGGTTAGTTATTCCTTTCTATCTGAGACTCCTGGCCTCTTTCTCCTAAGGTGATCATTCAATCTCAATTTTGACCAGCTGAGATTTACTTGGGTTCATCTGTTCTCAAACTAGTCAGTTTCTCAGTCAGCATAATTCCTGTGTGATGATATTACATGAAGTGTACCACATATTGCTCTTCAGAGGGAGACACAGACACTTCTATCACAGTTATTGATGATGCTCACACAGCTCCTGTCACAAAGTTAAAATAGAGGAGATCACAGCCCATCCACCTGACTGTATACTTATGGTCTGTAGTTTATTTAGGTGAATACAGATGGTAATGGCAGTGTCCCCACAGCAGGCAGAGATAATACAAGCTGTAGCATGTGATGCTGTGCTGATGCATAATGGGATTGATAGCACAGAATAATGAAAAAGAAAGCAGGGAGATACCTCAGCATCAAGATGGTGCCTGATAAGCATCAGGCTGGAGACTGCATAGAAGTGACTGCTATATTCGTAGGAGACATCCAGACTGTAATAGGCAATGAGGGGAGAGGTGTAGGGAAAGAAAAATGTGTTTTCTCTGGAGTGGCTCTTTAAACATAATTATATATGCATAACATGTAGAAATATGGCCCAGAAGCAAAAATCACATTGGCACACCCATACTGATGTTTGTGACGAGCCACCCCTCCATCTCAGGACAAGACAACCATGGTCTTGTTTCTCCATTTCTTTGCTAGCTAATAGCCCTTATCTTAGGACACA